>NC_054055.1:86324-732453 GCF_017639655.2 Falco naumanni | reverse complement strand
TGTGTCTCATGTGCTTAGGCTTTCCTCTGAAAGCAGGAGGGCTAGAAAGAATAATAGTTTTGGCATGGTGACTGCTGTTCTCACATAATCCCCTAACTCCCAGAGCTGCTGCTTTAAGCCAAGTTTTTGTAATGCAGCTTGTGACAGTCCAGGCATGTGGCCTCATGCTGCTGCATGGTGATGGGTCAGGTTGGTCCAGGAGGCACATGCAGTGTAGTGGATTGATGTCCCTTTGGGCTGGTCTCTCACATCTTCCAAACCATGTGCCACAGACACTCCCAGATTGCACCTGTCCTCTCCTTGGCTTTTGTCCCTGTCTTGTCCCTGAGCCAGATTTGTTGTGTGACATGGAGCAGTCTGTGAAATACATTTGCCTGGACCTGGCTGCCCAGATGATGCTTCCCTGAGCTTTCCATTCCCAGCTTCAGTAAGACCAGAGCTGCTGCCTTTCTCTTGCTCTGCTGCAGACCACTAGCCCAGATAAAAAACTTGTTTGCAATTACCAGACAGAAGAAAGAGGAGAAAGTTGCACATCATTGATCAGATGAAGGAAAGACAAGAAAAAATGAGGTAGATTGGATACCGTGTGGGACAGGGTCTATGTCGTTCTCCTGAAATGCTGGTGGAAGACCTTGTCCGCTCAGAGCCAGAGGCACACCACCGAGCAAACATCAGCTCTGGGAGGATCACCGATGAGACTGGGCAGCAGCACAAATCCAATACTTACCCCTTTGGGAAAACCACATTCACTGGGATTGGCAAAAGCACAGATAAACTACATGGAGCAGCGTGGAGGGCAGCATCTAGGCTTTGCATGAGCATCTCCTTCCATCATCTCTTGTCCCTGATTCTGGACCTGTATTTTGGACCTGGTGGCAAGCACGTCTGGACCCAGCAGAGTGCATCAGCCCTGACCCCAGGGTGAGCTTTTTAGAGGAATTTTGCCTGGGATAAAACCTGGCTCCCCTGCCAAAATTGGTCCTTTTCACCCTGCAGGAAATCTGAATACTGCACCTGAACTGCCTACAGCAAGTAAAGGGTGGAAGTGTGATGGGGAGAAGATGTTTAGCCCAGCTGAACTGGGCCGGTTGGGTAGCAGTATGGCTTTTCTATCCCTTTTCCCTCTGGCATGAGGGGACCATGACCTTAATTCATAGAATGGAGCAAATAAATGCACATAACTCTGCCTACAGGTAGCTTGACCATTCACGGTGAACAGGTAATTACAAACACGTGTTTTGCTGAGCCTGGTTGATAGTGGCTGAAAGCCCAGACAGCCCTGCTCAACTGGAATGAGTAAACCCTTTTTCATCCCATCACCTCTCTGGTGTCTAACTCTGCCAAGGCTCATATTTGTTCCCAGAAACAATGTGGGACAGCTGGGGAATGGAAGAGGATAGGGTCACCACCACCCTCTGTCTACCTGGTGCTTTGCACACCCTAGTGAGCGCAGCATCATTTCCAACCTTAGCCTCAGCAAGGTATCATGCAGCAGCATGGTCTGTCTTCTCCAGGCTGAATTTTCCTGGTTACCCATCTCACCGGTTTGCTTTGCATAGGCTAGCAAAAGCAGGTGCTGGATGAGGCTGGTTTTCCTTCCCCGATCTTGTCCTGGGGCTCCCACCCCTGACCTGGGGATACTGTTGTCAAAGAAAGAGGTCTGTGAAGCATCCCACTCACATGTGGACCTTGGAAACACCTCTGTGTAGCTCCTGCTGCTGAACAATCCTGGCATGTTTCTGAGGCAGCATGAGGGGAAACTCTTCAGAAGCTATTTGGGGTTATTGATAAGCCAGGTGGGAAATCCTCA
This sequence comes from Falco naumanni, assembly GCF_017639655.2. Classification (NCBI taxonomy): domain Eukaryota; kingdom Metazoa; phylum Chordata; class Aves; order Falconiformes; family Falconidae; genus Falco; species Falco naumanni. Next base: position 730,643 of record NC_054055.1, on the reverse strand, counting down.
TCTGATGGAGTGCCAGCAGCCTCTGCAGAGTGGTTTGGTGGAGCTCGACGTGCATGTGCTGCACAAGCGCTTGCTGGATCCCTCATTTCCCAGGACAGATCAAACTGTTCTGCTTTGCTCAGTCCAGCCCACGTAGTGGTGGTGGTGGGATCCTGGCAGGTCACTGGTGTGTTTGCAACCGCAAACAAGGTGGAGAGCTAACATGTGTTCAGCATAGGGGATGAGGCAGGAAGCAGCGAGGGAGAAGCACCAAGGAGGGAGGAAGGCAGCCATGTAGGTGCATCGTCTCTGGAGGATTCAAGAGGCAGAGAAAAGTGATGTGCATTTTAGACCAGCAATAAATCCCCATCCTGTGTTGTGTTTACCAGCAGGGAGGGTGCCTAAAGCATTCAGCTTCCCCAAACTTGGGTGTTTAAGTTTGCTCCTCAGTAAAGACTGACAGTGACAGCAGCAGTGTCCATGCAGAGGAGAGCCCAGCCAGCTCCTGGCCTGCCCAGAGCTGGGCCTGTGCCATCCCAACTGCCTGCAGATGCTCAGGCCCCTGGATAAAGCCAGCACATGCCTTTGCACAGCCTAACTCCACCCTGAGCTCGGGCAGGGGGACAGGGCAAACCTCACCCACCTCGTGCCTGTGATGGGAACCACCATCAAAGCCTCCTGTGTAAGCAGTGCCCAGCTCTCGCCCATCCCCTCAAGCCTCTTCTGCAAGGGAAACTGGTCCGAGATGGGTCAGATCGGCCTTGGCAGGGGTATTACACCCATGGCACCAGCCTTGCTTAGAAATTAAGAGCATAGTGACCCTGGGGGGAAAAGCTGCTTGGCTGACTGCTGGTCAGCTCTCATTTCCACCTCTCACAGTGTGCAAATAGCTATTTGCAAAGGGAACTGGCTCAAAGCGAGACATTAACCATTCGCTTCCCCCCCCTCCTTTTCCTTCCAATGCCTGTAACTGATCCTTCAAGGTACCTGCTGCATGCAAAATGTGTTTTCTTGCCCGTTTCCAGGTCAAGCCTTGCTGCAATATGAAAAGGTTTTGTCTTTGTTCAGGTCCTCTGAGGAGGAAGGAAGACAAGAAGAGACCAACATCTCCTCTTTGAACCATGACTTTTAAGTCACTGCATGTGTCAGGGCAGGAGAGGAGTCCTGAATGCTTGACCAAAGCTCACCTGGTCATCTCTGGAGGGATGACCCTGCTCCTGGATTCAAATAGTCTTTTGACAGTGAAAGAGCAAACACCGCTGTTGCTCCCTGGCCCCTGTAATACAGCAAGGCACTTTGTCCCAGACAGTTTCTAGGGCCACATGAGATGGAGGTAGACTGGAGCAGCTTGGGGCTGGGGATGGTACAGAGCACACGTCAGTTCACCCCAGTGTTGGTGGCTGTGCAAAATGGAAAGCATATTACCTAAAAAGAAAGCTGCTCAGTTGCCTGCAACCCCTCCTGCCCAGAACATCCTGAGGTGCTCTACAGCCCCATCCAGCACCGGTGAGAGGAAAAATCTCACAAATTTTTCAGGAGAAGATGAAAACCAGAAGGCACTTTCCACCAAGCTCACATGCATTTGGTTTGCTCTTCCCTCTGAGAGCCTTCTCCAAGAGAAACCTGCAATGGTCCCCTTTGATGGCTGGAGCTGCAGAGACCTGCAGACACTCAGGTGCCATCTCCAGCCTGGGTTACTGGGCACCACCATCTTCTGTGAACAGGGACCCCGATGGAAACATCACAGAATCACTGAATAATTGAGGGCAAGGAAGGTCTGGCTGGTTGTTCAGGACCTTGTGCTTCCCCGGTCTGAGCATTTCCAGGGATGGAGAGTCCACAGGCTCAGACTGCTTGGACTCCCACTGCTCCTGCTCTGCCAGCACAGCTGCCTCTTTCCTGTCCCAAGAACATGCTTTCCTGGGAGCATCTGGGAGATGCACCTCCCTTTTTATTTAAGAAAAACAAAGTCATCATTTGTTTTGGTTAAATTTGAATTGTTGCAGACCTGCAGGCTGGAAGTAGAGCTATCAGCAGACAGCCCTACTGCTGAGGGGCACAGGAGAGCTCAGTGCCAGTGGCAGAGCTGAGAGCAAAACCCTAGCTCCATCGTTCCTTGTGTCTTTTTAACCATGAGAACATTTTTCCTTAAAAAATGTTTGAAAGCATCAGATGAACTATTTGATCCATCAGTAAGCAGGGTAGAAAGGGGGGTCCCTGTGTCTCCAAATCTGTGGACACAGCAGAGGGATGCGTTGGGGTCCTGCTTTGTCTTTAGCACATTTGTATCATTTGGAGCCTGTTTTCTGGGGACATCGCTCTCCTCCTCTTTCCCTCTTTTAGAAAGCAGAGCAGAGAGTACAATCTACCTTGTAAATACCTTCCAAATTCAGCTTAAAAAAAAAAAAAAAAAAGGGATAGTGTCCATCCTGAGAATGCTCCAGGCTCTGAATATTCACTTAAAAGCCTGGCAAAGGAGGAGAGTTCAACTTTCAGCCTCATTAACTAACGAAGCTCCCCACAGCTCTGCTGTCGCTCGCCAGCCACCACTGCCCAAGAGGGGCAGGTCCTCGCCGAGGCGTCGGAGAGGGCTATTTTTGAGCTGTGCTCCTTGTGCATGTTAATGAAGCTCAGCAGGGGATGTGAGCTATTTATTCTCTCTTTGGTGGAAATGCAACCAGCCTGTGGACTCGATGCACTTGGGCGGATGAATGCTGGGAGCACATTGGAGAGGTGAATGGATGCACCAGAGCTCATTTCTCTCCCCTGCCCCATGGGGAGAAAGCCAGCACTGCTCCATCTACCAACACTCCACCATGAGTCTACCCTACCCTTGGTGAACTGTCCTCCAGGTGGGAAGGTCTCAAGGGTCACCCTTCTGGAGAAGCCGAAGAGGTGCATGTAGACATCATGACCTATGTCCACCAACAGCCTTGGAGACGCTTGGCAGCTCAGCATGCAATGCCCCTTGGCCATGGTGCCCCCAGAGATGTTTCTGATGGGAAGCATCCCATCCATCCCTGTGGAGTTTTGTGATGTGCTGAAATGTTTTCACTTTTAGCACAGAACAAGAAGTGAGGTTTTTTATTGCAAGCTGAGGTGACCCAAACTGAGTCACTTCTGTTTGCTGAATCACACTCCTTTGTTTTTAAGTCAGTTTGACATTCATCATCAGCAACATTTGCTGTGAGGATGTCAGAGGAGATGAGGAACTTGGCGCTCCTCTTTACCTCCTCTTGTAGACCAGGATGGGGACCTGGCTGGTCTGCAGTGAGCTCTGTGTGATGATGTGGTGCACTCTGAAAAATAGAGAAAAGCCCAGAAAAGTTATGAAGCACCTGAGCTTCTACTCCTGTGACTTGCTGGAGCAGTCAGAACAGTTTCATTCAGGACCAAATAAGCAAAACTCAGACTTTCTGATATTGCTTAATATTTCATCCTTGTCCTTCTGCTCCATGGGGAGTTTCTGTATTTTGACATTTTCATTAGGTAGGAAGGTGGGTTGGAATGAAGGTCAGAATTTCCCAAGGGACAGAAATTCTCATTTTCTCTCAGGCCAGCCCAAATAATAAATCTGCAACCAATTAAACCTCCCACTTATCCCTATTCCATGAACCATGGCCTCTTGGAAGTTCATGGCCTCAGCTGAGGTGAAGCCCCTCTATTCCTTTCACTCCAATGGCAGAAGCTGTTGACCCTAGGAGACACCATTTTCCTGTCTTTTGGTGATTTCATTCCAGGCATTCACCTGGTCTGCTTGTACTAGCTGTAGTTTCTAGCCCATAGCTGCACTGGTTTGTCTTTACAAGGCTGCCGGCAAGCACTCTGGATTATTCACACATATTTTGATTGCAAACATCAATTAGTTTGGTCACAGCCAGGCCCTTGTAATCATTATTCTTGCAAGGACCAGAAGCTTTTAGCCTGCTTTGTTTGTTTTTTAAATGTCAGAATCAATGGAGTTTGCAAACATGGAGAGGGAAAGCGATACACATGGCCCGTCCTGATGTCAAAGTCAGGAACTAGAAGTAAATTTAGAGACTTACAGGTTCAGAAAAAGGGTTGTGGGTGAGAAGAGGACAAGAGAGAGGAGAAATGGTGGTAGTATCTGACAGAGACATGGAGAAAATTTCCTATAGCAGAATACAGTGCAGATAATTGCTAGGTCCACCAGTAAATCCCCTGGCACTTTGAGAACGATCCTTATGATCTTTGCACTTAACGAGGGATTTTCCTCTTAACAAGTTCTCAGCAAGTTCACACTCGGCAGGTACCAGTGCTCTGCCCCTGGGCAATGGCGAGGTGCAACGTGTCAAAAATGACCCAGAGCATCAGATGACTGAGCTGGAACACAGAAGCATATATGCTGATGGCAAATACAGAGGCATAGTGCTGAGTCCCCCAGTGCTTGAGGTGTCAGCAACTGGGATGGAGGTTAGGGCAGAGCAGGGAGAGCTATTGATAAAAAAAAGAGGCATGAACAAATGGAGAAATACTACTTGAAAAATGGGGCTGTAAGGCGCTATTGATGAGCCCCTGAGACACTCAACGCTCTGCATTTATAAGTGATTGCTTGAAGACATCTCTGTCAAAATCGAGTGTGGAGATGGAGCGCACCCGCAGTCGGTTTGCAGATGACACCGAGCTGGGGGCAGTGTGACCTGCTGGGGGGCAGGGGGCTCTGCAGGGGGTCTGGGCAGGCCGGGCCGAGGGGCCGAGGCCAGTTGTATGAGGCCCAACGGGGCTGAGTGCCGGGCCCTGCCCGTGGGTCACACCAGCCCCCCACAGCGCTGCGGGCTGGGGGCAGGGGGCTGGGAACTGCCCGGCGGGGAAGGGCCCGGGGGGGCTGGTCGGCAGCCGGCTGGGCATGAGCCCCCCGTGTGCCCAGGTGGCCACGGCGGCCAGCAGCGCCCTGGCCGGTGTCAGCAGCAGCGTGGCCAGCAGGGCCAGGCAGTGCCCGTCCCCCTGTGCTGGGCCCTGGTGCGGCCGCCCCTCGAGCCCTGGGCTCAGCGTTGGGCCCCTCACCCCCAGACAGACCCGGAGGGGCTGGAGCGTGTCCAGAGCCGGGCAGGGGCTGGGGAAGGGGCTGGGGGAGCTGGGGGGGGCTCAGCCCGGAGAACAGGGGGCTCAGGGGGGCCCTTCTGGCTCCCTACAGCTGCCTGGCAGGAGGCTGCAGCGAGGGGGGTCGGTCTCTGCTCCCAAGGAACCAGCGGCAGGACAGGAGGGAACGGCCTCCAGCCGCACCAGGGCAGGTTCAGGGTGGGCACTGGGAGAAATGTCTTCCCCGACAGGGTGGCCAAGCGCTGGCACAGGCTGCCCGGGGACGGGGTGCAGGCACCGTCCATGGGGGGTCAGAAGATGTGTGGATGTGGCACCTGGAGACATGGGTTAGTGATGGACTTGGCAGTGCTTGACTTGATGATCTGAAATGTCTTTCCCAACCTAAATGATTCTGTGATTCTATGATTCTGTGTAATCCTGCTAGCAAATACCTCTGCATATGCATATCCTCTGCAGGTAAGCCTAAGAGACCCCTCTCAGGACCGAAGCAGCAGCTGGGGCTCATCCTGGGTTGATATCTTGTCTTAGGGTCATCACCGGGAGAGGACAAGCCATACCTCCTTTTTGCAGAGAATCAGGAATTGAGATGGATCCCTATAGGGAACTGTCATCGATTCTGGGGCTGTGTCATCCCAGAGGGAGAACAGCAGTGTGTGGCTGTAGTCCTGTAGCAAGTGCGGGAGGAAGGAGATGAACCTGACTCATGCACTGCTGCTTCTGCTTGCAAATGGGAGTTCACGGAGGATGCTCAGGAACTCAAAGAATTTGTCGAGGCAGGCAGCTTGGACCTGGGTTGTTAAGAAGATGGATGGGGACCATATGCTTTACTAACATCAGGGACACAGATGAGCAGGTTTGAGGCAATGGATGGCTGTCAGCTCTGTCACAGTGTCAAGCAGTCTCATGTTTGAAGGATTTCAAACCCATCCTTTATTTCCAAGTAAATAGTAACACCAGATGGGTACCCTGGCTTCCAAATCATCCACCTCCCCAGCTCTTCCTGGGTGTTCATGGACGTATTGTACAAGCTGTCCCCTTGTGAGATGACTGCAGGTGCCTTCAGACCTTTCTGATGTTTGCACAGGGTGAGGATAGGAAAGGACCTCCAGGAACAATAAGGGAAAGAAAGAAATCCGGCAAGGGAAACAACTGCAGGGACAGGAATCAGCCCAGGAACATGGGAAACAAGAAGAACCTAGATTGCTTTAGAAATTATGGAAGAAGCTTTGCCTGTGCAGAAGAAGGGGTGCTGGTGGGGAGCTAGGTGGGCTGGGGAAGTGGGCAGAGATGCTGAGAACCCGTCTGTTGTGGGATCAAAGTCTGCAGCATGGGCTGTAGGGGATAGGTGGGTGCTTGCCTTTAGATCCATTTTTTCCCTTTGAAACTATATTCCTGCTGTGGAAGGTCTCAAGGGCCGATTACTGCTATGGCTTGAATTCACTTAGACTTCACGGACTTGCTGTGCCCAGGGTGGGAAAACATGAGACCTGGAGACCTCCAAGGCAGCTGAAGAGTAGAAAATGGTGCAGCTGGTCCTGCTAGGAGAGGGATCCTATCCCAGGGAACAGACAGCTACGGAGATGGGGATGTTACCAGCACCATTCACCTCACAAGATGGCACTGGGCTACAGCGGGCTGCTGGATGAGGGAGATCTTGGGTGATTTTATGAAGAACCTTGTCACCGTGGAGAAGGAGGAACATGTGCCCCTTGCATATACCTCCAGCGTTGACTTTAGTCAACAACAACAAGCATCAGCAGCCTCTGAACAAAGTTACCACCAAGAAGTCTCATTGCCTCAAATACAAGCCTTGCCATTCAGCCCCCATTAAACTACACTATGAAATGTGGCTGCCCTGATTCCCAGCAGTGCTGCATGGTGGAGCGAGCGCTGCGGGGTCTCCTAGAGCTTCCTGACATTTGATTTATCAGCCCAAAATGCTGCGTCACCATGAGCAACTTGCGGTTAATAACTGATGCAGCAGAGCACTCGGGGATGTGCAGGTGATAGGTGTCACAAATGTGCAAAATGGGACTTTGGCTCCAAGGTCAGGGCTAAGTAAGGCTGCGAGATGTACTGGGGAGCTAAAGGGCAGAGGGACAACTCCTTTGCCCTCTCTCTATTGCATTTTGCAAGATGTAGGAAGGAGTGTGACTCTGCTCAGCACAGGTTGACTCTAAGCCATGTCTCTAAGGTTGCAGCAGTTCTGCAGAACCTGCAAAACATCCAAGACAGTTTGGGGAAGGGCAGAGGGATGGAGGGAGATGACAGCTGAGAAATCACAGCGAGAAGATCAGGACTCTCAGGACACAATGGCTCCAAGACTCGTGTGGAGTGCCCAACTCACACCCCACCCTGCAGGCAGGGTGACCCCCAGCTGTGAGCTGCCTGCAGGGGTAGGAATTCATCGCACCCCAAAAGTCACCAGTCCCAGGCTTGTTTACACAGGCAGGACCCAAAGGAATGGATTTGGGCCTCAGAAAATTGAAATTAAGGTTGTAGAGTGTTCTCATTTTTTTATAGCCTTTCCCTCCCAATCTTTAATCAAATGTTTCTTCAGCTTTTTATATAGTTCCTATCAAAAAAACCCATCTGTAGAACAAAATTTCCTTCATTTCTAGTTTAATTTTTTTTTTCTGCGAGTGGCAAAATGTTCTTGTCTGAAAAATATTTAATGAATTTTCCACTGTCGCTTGCATTTATTAGCTGTGATTTCCTATTTCTGGCAACATGCTCTGCCATTCCCATCTTCCAGAGCCCACTAAATTATTCAACCCATTTATTTCTGACTTTGGGTATTGTTCTGATCTGCCAGTATGCACTAGTCAGATGGTAATGGGGAAGCTTTTCTTCCTCAAGCTGGGGAATCAGCCCAGGCAGCACCCAATGTGAGTGCACAGGGACACTTCTCCCCGTCGCACTGATTTTTAGCAGCTCCACTGCAAAAGTCTCTACCATGCTCAAGTCCCTCCTATGCAAGAAACTGTCCTGGAGTGGCAAGCAACGACCCTGCCCCCTCACTCTCCCTGATCCCACTACCCCATGGTCGGAGAAAGCTTATCCTGTACGCGGGGACTTACCCAAGGCATGGATATTTGTGGGAACAGGCTGGCTTTAATGACCTCCTGTATGGGAAAAGCTCCTCCAGGACAACTCTGCCTTGTGCTATGGAGAAATCCACTCTGTCTCCAGTTTCCCACAAACACAATGTCGTACCTGCTCCGAAAGTGGACTGACCTGTTAGTATTTATCTGGTGCAAGGGCAGGGGGGGTTAACTGGGAAAGCAGCCCACATGTGGGAAAACTGTATTTTCACACACTGCCTTTCTAACATTTGTTTGCCAGAAAAGAAATATACCTCCAGGCATGAAACAAATTGGTGCTATTTATGCACCCTCCACCCATAAAGCAATCATTTCCTGCCTAAAAGCTCCGTGCTGTTGGAGAAAAGGACCTTATTATTTTGGAAAGCAGGGCTTCTGGGGGGAGATCATTATCACAGTTTAAAAGCTGGATAGAGACTTATCCATTGCTAAAAGTCTGGTATTAAATGTACTTCTGTTTACTGATATTCATGCTTTCCACCTGGCAAAAAAATCCCCCACCAAAAATCCAAACCAAAAATCTCGATTTAGTAAAGGATATTGGTATATAAAGTATAAACCCATCAAAAAGATTTTAGCTGCATGCTCCTTTTGATTGCCCAGTACCCAGCTTTTCACCAAACATACATTACTGCAAGCAGGTGACTGAGGGGGGATAGGCTGAGAGAAACCGGGAAACAAGAGGTCACTGGTCCTGTTTTTCCCTAAAACAAGGAAGTCAAGAACTACGTTAATAATTGAAGATGTAATTCAGAGAAAGTGTCACCCCTTGCTTAGGGGTTTGTGGCCCCAGACCACAGAATAGTTGAGTCTTCTCTGCCAGGAGTGCCTTGCTCTCACACAGTCATTCTCTGCAGCATCTTTCCTGCCATTTGGAGATATATCAAGGTCTATTCATCTTGCACTGCTTCACAACAGCAATTAGCATGTGTCACACCTCAGCCATCCCATAACGCTGCTGCACCATTTCCCAAAGCTCTGATTTGACTACTCTGCCTCTCCAAAACACTGTGAGCTGCTCCTCCTTGGTTTAAGCCCCTTTGTTGTCTGTCTCTGCACTCCATACCATTGCTTCTCCAGCATGGGAAGACTGGCTCAGCTTGACCTGGGAGATGGCAGGCATGGATGAGTTTCTGGAGAATGTCTTTTTAGGTTGTCTTCCATTCTTTCCTTTACTTTTCTGGATAAACTTCAGTACAGCCACATCCTTTGTGTCTCCTAAGTCCCTCCTCGGCTAAGTCCCAAGCTCTGATGCCTCCTGAAGTTCTAACAGCGTTTAGGTTCACAGGGTTTTATGACCAATGCTCCCACCAATGACCAAAACTGACTTTTTGTAGTTCCCCCTGGCTGAAGATGCCATTTCCATCCATCCAGGACATTAGCTGCCCATTAAAACAATACTGCTTTTCTATCCAGCATTTGCACAGCACCTGGCGATGGCATCGAGTCCCCAGGGCAGCTCCTCAGCACTGCAGCAACAGTAATAACTGCACCCCCTGTTGTCCATGGGCAGCTCATCTTGTTTGAGGCTAAACCCTGCCACAGGTGGAGAGAAGTGCATGCTATTTTGAACGCAGGAGGGCTGATTTTCTCTGCCCACAGGGCTGTTCTGCCTGGGACATGCTCAGGTCTGGCTACGGTGCAGGCCCAGCCTGGAGAGGCTCCCAGAGGTTCTGCATGGCTTTGGAGGCTTCCGTGGCCAGACCACCTGGAGATCTATGCACGAGGTCCTAGGAGGGCTACAAAACTGCACACACTCATCAGGGACTCAGATAAGTTTTTATTTTTGAACCTGAGCATCTTCTTGTGTTTGCATGATGCAATATTTGAGATAATAAATCCTCTAGGAGCAGGGTTGTACTGCAGAATACACCAGTGAACGACCAGGCTGGGTCTGGAAGCAGCAGAGCTTGTATTACCTACATTTTTCCTCTTATTTGCAGAATTCAGTCTCCTGTTACCCTGGATGAAAGAGAAGCTATTGCAATCATAATTAAATGTCACATACATTTAACAGAGTGCAAGTCTCTATTCCACAGTCCCTCTTCCATCTGGCTCCAGCACAGCTGAGATCAGACTCTTCACAGCCTGTGAAATGATATTAGGGCAGTTTCTGTTTATCACAGCCATGATTGATGCCTGCAGTCAGCTCATGATATAATGAAGGGAGTTCAGGCAGTACAATGGGGGTGTATATTTAGAAGATTAAATAGTACCTTGTGAGCCATTAAGTATCATAACATTAGCACTGGGGAGGTAAATAAGAAGCGTAACATAAGGGTTGGTGAGTCACCGTATCAGGGAGTTGCTCTCCGTTCAATAAAGTACCTATTCTTTCTTAAGAGAGAAGAGTTGGAGCTGGATGACACTGTGAGCCCTTTCATACCACTGCCTTTCCTTCTGCAAGCTCTGCAGATGGCTCGAACGAGTGAGTCTTTCATTTCCCTGCACCAGATGGGGGCACAAGCTTGTGAGGGTGGCTGGTGAGTGGTTTGGCCCCCAAAGCTACAAGCTTGCCAGTGGCAATGTTCTCCAAACACTGCCAAGCCTATCTGCCAAGGGGAAGAGAGCACATCTCCACAAACAGAGCCTTCCTGGGATGCCCCATCTCCTGCTGGATGGCTGTTTGCTGATACAAGCCATCATGCCAGACAGAGATGGATGGGGGTTTCAAGCCGTATGAGAAATGGGCATCTTTTCAGTATGGGGCCAAGGAAAGTGCTATGCAGCCTGGCAGTGCCATGGGCAGCAGCTAGTTCTGGTAGGACCTACATCCAGGGATGAAAACAAGCTTGAGCGAGAAGCCCAGGGCAGTTTACCTTCTGCAGGAAGATGAAAACGATAGCAAGGAAAAAAGATTTGGCTGTTTTCATCATGGTTATTTAAGTAAGGAGTTGTGCAGCCAGGCTGACATGGTAGGACATCTCAGATGTGTGATGACCTTTTTGGCTGAAGCTCTGCTCTTCCTCATGCGTGTCCGCTTCTCTACAAGCACTTGTCTGCTGCCAGGGTGACTTGTGCAGCTGTGGCTACTTTTTTGGTTGAGACCTCTCCTAATGATGGTATCATGATTATGGTATCATGATGGCCTGCATCTTTGTTTTGGAAGTAGTGCCAAAGGCTCACACTTGGTATTGAGTCAAACATCTGCAGAAGAAAGCAGAAATGATAGCACAGCACATCAGGTGTTCAGAAGGGTATAGTGTTTTTGTGAACATCATAGGCCACCCCTGGGATCATGGCGGGGAACCACAGCCCTGTGCTTCACCCAACATCCCAGATGCATGCTGAGCCCACACTATAGATATTTCCAGGACAAAAGTGGAACCAAGCTTTACTTCATTTCTGATTTGCAGTTGCCCTGGATGGATAACAGACAAGAAGAGGAAATCTCTCAGGAGCCTGAGCTTCTGCTGAGCTTGCAGCAATCCCCTTGTGTTGCCAACTCAAAGCCACCAGTGCTGGTTCAGCCCTGTGTTTGCCCGGGACCGGACACCCTCCATAGGTCCTCCCGCAGTCCTCAGAAACCTGGCATCCCCTAATCCTGGAGAGTCTCCTGGCACTTCTGTGCAACCACCTGTGTCCTTGTTCCTGCCAACAGCCTTGTTCAAAACTTGTTAGATCAGGTCTGCAATTAAGTTCAGCAGGGGCTGGTTTATGACAGGTAATCACTGGGCTGTTGCTCATAGGTAGTGACAGACCTCACCGATCACAAATAATTTTGATGTCTACCTTGCCGCATGCCAGTTTGTATCTTCATTTCAGCTGCAGTTTCCCTATTTGAGCTGACAGCAGCTCTCACCATCTGGAGAGAGGTGTGCTTCTCCTTGGCCGAGCTGTTTAGCATGGAGCTGCCGGCGTATTAGCAGGCATCAGAAACTGGAAAGCGTCAGGTGTTTATTTCTCCACAAGCTGTTCTGGGATGTCTATAAATAGAAAGTGTGCTCCAAAGTGACCTGAGAGCAAAAGCATGTTAGATGTCTGTGTCTGGGTGACCTGAGAGCAAAAAGATGCTAAAGATCCATGGTTTGGTGGTCCAAGAACACAAAGCATGCTAGATGTCCATGGTGGTGGCTCTCTGACTAAAATGAGGCTAATGCTGACAGCGTGGTCCAAAACCACCTGTTCAAGGGAAGTCCTTTCACTGGTTGAGGTGAGCTTTGCAACAAGTCCTTAATTTCTACAGGTGATGTTTCACAGTAAGCTTGAGCATAATGGTAGCAGTGTGTGGAGAGTAACGGGCTCTGCCTTCGGAAAATCTCCTACCCTGCCATGCCCTGGCCATGCCTCCCAGACAGTCCCTGGTCTGGTGCAGGGGTTTGGTTGGTTGCATGACCCAGTTTGGCCAGAGACCATTTTTCCAACACTGTTCGTTCAGACAAGGTCTGGGGGACAGGTCCCTGGGCAGCCCCATGGAGAGGAGAGGGGTACAGCAGAGGGCAAGTGGGATTCCACTTTTGGGGTATCAGGTTGTCTTGGATATAGCAACCTGGAGAGCCCATGCACAGAGTCTGCCTTGGAGTGTCATGGACCCAGAGGAACCTTCTGCTTGGCTCTCCACCTGGGACAAAGGCTATTGACTTGTCCAAGCCCACTGGGCTTTAGAAGAGGTCTTTGCCTTGCAAATGTCTTGGTCAGAGTGAAGATATCCCCTATAAACCACCTTGTAGCTGGAAAAAAGCTATACTGTATGTCTGCCCACCAAGAGACTGCAGAATCCAAAAGTCCATGGATTTCCTCTGGGGCGGAAGACAAGGTACTGAAAGATGGAGGTGGAGACAAGGTGACCCATTGGATCTTTGCCATCTGTGATAGGAGATGTTGCAGAGCCTATTTCCATGATAATGCTGGCTCCATCTAAATATGGCTATGTGAAAAAGCTAATCAGAAATGTTCATAATGATCTCGTGTCTGTAGGGGAATTTGGGCTCGTTCAATGAGCAACATTTCACAAATATGTTTAATTTCAACAAACAGTTGAAAAATCCCCAGTGTGGAGTGTTCTTGTAAAGTTGAAATGGAGCAGGCTCATTTTCCCTTTTGGAACTGTTTTCAGGGGTTTTAATTTAAGCATGTTATAATTAAAAAAAGTCCCAAACCAGGCCAGAGTATCATCTCTTTAAATCAAAAGCAAAACAAGACCATTTGCCTTTGCAGGAATTTTTTTTAAAATTATTCTGAACAGGGAAAACTACAGATATATAGAATTTCATAAAATAAAATAAAACAGGCTTTGTCCACATCTGGGGTTGGGTAAGACCTGTGGGCTGGGGGATTAACTAAGTGATTTTCCAGCATCAACCATGAGACCACACAGAGATTTCCACAGTGTGGATTGCTACTCAATTCAGTGCAGAAAAGTGAATTATCCCAATCATCAGTGTCCTTCTGGCTTTATTAAAGGCATCAAACAAGGAACCAGCATTTCTGAACTACTTTGTCAGAGAGAAGAAAACCTCCTAGAGCAGGAATATCGACAGAGTTTATAAACTCTGTCCTGACCTCACCTCCTTCACATAAACTTGCTGGCTGAGTCAGGACGATAAATCTGCTGCATCTCATTCAGGAAGGGAAATGATTATCCATCCCTCCGTAATGAAAGAGATTTTATTCTGAAGCCTGCTGTGTTGGTGATTTGCAGACCTTCCACGCGATGGGAAGGGATTTACACAGCAATAATGCAGCCGTGCATCGGTGTGCGGCTGTGTGGCACTTCCATGTCCCCCAAAAGTCATCCAGATGATTATGCATTAATGCTGGCCACGGGAAGGAGAAAAAGAAGCAGGAAGAAAGATCTCAGCTGAAATCTAGAAGCAGATGGGATAAGGATGAGGCATGGAGGGATAAAGTGCACAGCATGCTGGCTCCAGGGCTGGGAACAGGGATTTTGCACCAATACACAATGATCAAACACAAGGGCAGACAAAGGGAAGAGCAGCGGGATCTGTTTGGAGATTACCAACACTAGTTCATTGAATAAGATGGTTTTGCACCTTTTGCAAAGGTCTCTCGCAGGGCCTTTGAGGAGTGCAGCAGAAAATGGAAGATGTGCTCACTCAGCCTGGCAAAGCCGAGGTTATACACAAGGGCTTGAACCAAGGAGCTCTTCCCATGCTGGACGCAGCCTTCCTGGACTCGGGAGGCAGAAGGGTTAATTTTCTCCTTGACAGCAAGAACCAAGAGCTTATTTATGATGGACAGCAGCTTAGTGAGGCCATGTTTAAACAGCCTTATAAAGAGCAGAAGTGGTTTGAAAGCTCTGAATGGAAGCCAGTCAATTTTATTATTTTTTTTTTAAAGGCTCAGCAGGCTCTAAGCAGAGTTTGGCTTTGGTGCATGGCAGATGGCTCAGGAGATGTTTCTCTGCTCTATACATAGTAAATTTTGACCTAAATCTACTTTTGCCTCTTCTACAGAAAGCACACGTATTTTTGCCGGTATGGGAGATTTCCAGACCCCTTCCAGGCCAGATCTTCTGGGAAAGGAGAGGGCAAAGCTCACTTCCATCCCCTGGCAGGACAACAACCCATCCCAGAGACCACACCAGGTGCTCTGAGTTAGTAGGGCCAACAGCTTTCCCCTCTTGAGGACATGGGTGCAACTGGGCCAAATTCATTGCACCACTTGAACATCTTTCTCCATGTTTTGGAAGCCATTTCTAGGGTACAGTTCAAGGCTGTGGGATCAAAACAAGCTTGGAGTCTGGCTCAGCAGAAATACCTGAAGCGAAGCTGCATTGCCTCTGCATGTGCACCTCCATAGCAGTGTCAATGATGGATATGTCGTGATGCAAGAGTGCCTTTGCTTTGGCCACAGAGAAGCTCAGACCAACACCTGGCAAAATGTCTGATTAAAAGCAAGATATGTATGAAGAAGACGAATACTGGACGTCAGTGCAGCTGTATGCAAGATGAGTAAATCCATGATCTCAGGAGGAATTTTAAAACCTATTAAAATGTAATGCTTCTTTCTGCTAGCAATGCCTTTTGGGCTGGTACTGCCAGGGGTTTATTTCCAGTCCTAGTTGCTCATCCACGAGGAGCCCTTAGAGATGAGACAGGATCTGAGGCCACCTTCCTCAGGCACAGATGATGTGGGGTTTATTTGAACCATCAATCCCCAGACCCCAAAGCAGGAGGGTGTTACAGGGCTACCTGCAGTGCTCCTGGCAGGAGATCAGGACCGGTGGCCAAGGCTCACCCTGCCACACCACTGCTTTGCAGCCAGCAGCTATGTGCTTCCACTCTGCAGGTTTTCATTCCCCTACTTTTGCCAGTGTTTAAAGAAGGAAGAAGAAATGAAGTCATCAGGGATTCTGTAACACAGGAATCCTTTCAATGTGCTAATGCACTTGCATTAGCGCTAATGGGCACCACCACCAGCGGGCTCGTGGGAGGAGGGAGGGTACAGAGCCGAACTGCGCTGAATTCCTCTAATGCCTCCTTAATCCAACTGTTCTTTAAAAGTGTAATGAAAAGAGCTCCTGTTTACAAATGACCAGGGTATCGCAGAGGTTTGTAGCCATCTTTGGACTGTCTCGCTCTTTGCTGAGACAACAGCCCTGGGCTGCGGGTTTGTCCTTGCATTGCATTACCAAAGCCCACCCCTAAAATCAGAAATCAGAAGTGTGTCCAGTTATATGACCAGGCTGCCTAAGCTTGGTCTGATGTACAACAACAACAACATTTGCAAAGTGCAAATCGTGCTGATGGTTACGTAACTGAATTATCCTTCCATATGCCAGACAGCAATTCTACAGTTAATTGATTTTAATCTAATCATTTGTAGCCAGCCGCTAGTTTTAATCAACCCTGCCCACCCCCAGCCCATCGTTTTGCATGAGCCATCTTTCCAGCAATTACTGTATTTAATTATATGAAAGTCTGGCTACGTTTCATTAATTCTTGTCACATTACCACAACCCTCTATTTCCACATCCAGAGTCCAGCCACCTCATCATCATCATCCATTACAGCATACAAGCAAAGGCAGATCCTGGTTCCAGTTTCATTAGATTTTGAAAGCTAATTAGCAAGATTCAGAGGAGGCAAAACATGGTTACTCACCCCTTTTCCTCTTCCTCCTCTTCCCACAGCTGGAGCAAAGCCACAGCCTGGCTCCAGCATTGAAGACCTGCTGCTTGCCTGGGGGCATCTGGTGTGGAGGCATCTGAAGCAGGGCAGAGCCCAAAGCAGTCTCTATTTTCCAATATGCTTCATTTTCCCTTGAGGAAAGGCACTTGGGACCTCCCAGGTGAGGGGGATTATCCTGTTCAAGTATGCTATTCTAATTCCAGCTCTTATTAACAAGCATTAAATGCATCCTTGAGGATGGGCAAAGGGAAAGGCACAAAACCTTGTACTGGTTTGGGTGCAAACACAGCTGCGAGTCGCTGTGCAACAAGGTGGATGGTCTCTATAGGTGGTGAGTGATGGAAAGCAGGGGCAGGGGAAGAAGGAGGAAGAGGAGGGAGAGTGGGAACTGACCTCCAGGAGGATCTGAGGGCAAATTACACACCACAGACCAGGCAGCACCTGCAAGTGCAGGCAAGAGCTTGGATTTGGTGCAAGGCCGGAGAAGTGACTGTAATTGGGGTCAGTGGGATGTATTTGGCTAGCACTCAGGATGTGATCTGTGCCAGGGCAAGAGGCAAGAGAGACAAAATTCCCCATTCAGCCTGGTTTGGCTGACTCCGGAGGCTCAGAAATGGTGGCCCAGCACATGGCCCAATTTGAATGGCCAGGGTGTCCGTGATCCATTAAGAAAAGCCAGATTTGGCCAGAAAAATTGCAAGCAGAGCCAGATTTTTAAGCAAGTGTGAAGTTCAGGGTCTCTTGGATGTTCAGAGATGTTGCTGGAGTGACGTCTGCTCCAACCTGAGCCCAGACTCAGGTCCTGACTTTGCATGATTTCAATACCATTGGATTATGAAATGTGATGCCCCTCAAAAAGCAGGCACTGGATCCCAGATGCACAAGCGGCCAGTGCCTGTACAGGAGACCCCAGCCTCCTCTTCCCTCCACAGAGTTCCATACTTGTCCCTTTCCAACAGGGACACAACCCCACTGGCCGATGGGGTGGGCCAGGTAGATCACCAGAGGTCAGACCTGTCACTGCTCCTGTGGCAGAGAACCCTCTTCCTGCTCCCATCAGTGACAAATGACTAAGTGATGCTGGGATGGAGAAACAGGAATCTTCCCGAGACTGGGGTTTGAGGAACATGCAAAGGCATGGGAGGATTTTGGCTTTGGAAACGCTCTACCTACAGGCTGCCCATTTGTCTGGGTGAGTCACCCCAGACATTGGGTCCAGTTTGTTTCTATTTAAACAAAAAAATACCTAATAAAAATGAAGGATTGTTCCATGTCTAGTTGAAAACCACAGCAAGCCCTGCTATTCACGTAGGAATGTGGATATTTCCTTCTCCTAAGGCATTTTTGTGAGAATCCACCTGCTGCAGCCTGCCTGGAATTACATGTGGGGGAAAGGAGATGCCAGGGGGTGTCACAGGGGGTGTCCCTGCATCCTTCTTGCCATCCTCCTGCCAATGCTGGGGAGATGTGGGCTCTGGAAGTGTCTGGGCCATGGGGCTGGAGCATCTCTGCCCTGTCCTGTGTCTCTCCGGACATAGAAGGGCAACCCCTCAATCCAAGGAGCAAACCCAGCTCAGGGGGACAGAAACCCCACGCACCCAAAATGGGTCAGAAAAAGAAGACAATCACTCCAAATAAGGAGATGTCACATATAAATAATGTATTACCAGCAGAATTGTATAATGAGGTTTTTATGGACTACTAATAAAACAAACCGTAAAAGTCTCATTGCTGTCTGAGGTAACACAGCCAGCATGAGCAAGTAATTTTGGCTCTGGGGACAATTTTGCGTTTAATCCTTTGTCTCACCATTTAGGCCAGTTTTAGACAGATATGAATTATTGAATCCAGCCAGACCTGCCCTGCACTCCAGCTAGCCGTGATCTCAGTTGCTGAAGAGTTGTAGTAACACTGGTACAACCACAGCAACAGTACTCTCATAGGGGCTTCTGTGTGATGGGCTCATGAGCCAAATGAGAGAAAATTATATGTATCATAGAATCACAGAGTGGTTTAGTTTGGAAGGGACCTTCAAGACCAGCCAGTCCCACCCCCCGCCAGGGGCAGGGCCCCCTCCCCCCAGCCCAGGCTGCTCCCAGCCCCGTCCAGCCTGGCCTTGAGCCCTGCCAGGGATGGGGCACCCACAGCTGCTCTGGGCAGCCTGGGCCAGCGCCTCGCCGCCCTCACGGGGAAGGGTTTCTTCCTCATGTCCAACCTAAATCTCCCCTCTCTCAGCTTCAAGCCATTCCCCCCTGTCCCACCGCTCCCTGCCCTTGCCCAAAGCCCCTCCCCAGCTTTCCTGTCGGCCCCTCCAGGCACTGGGAGCTGCTCTAAGGTCTCCCCGGAGCCTTCTCCTCCCCAGGCTGCACAGCTCCAGCTCTCCCAGCCTGTCCCCACAGCAGAGGGGCTCCAGCCCTCTGACCAGCTCCGTGGCCTCCGACGGGCCCGCTCCAACAGGTCCGTGTCCTTCTGATGCTGAGGACCCTCGAGCTGGACGCAGCGCTGTGGGGGGGTCTCAGCAGAGGGGAGCAGAGGGGCAGAGCCCCCTCCCTCGCCCTGCCGGCCACGCTGCTGGGGATGCACCCAGGGCACGGGTGGCTTTCTGGGCTGTGAGAGCACATTGCCGGGTCATGCTGAGCTATATGATAACTAGAATGATATTATAACCTTGATGCTGGTAATTGCATAGATTTTCATATCACCTCTACATGTGATATGAGCATTTTATACACATTTATGATGCTATAGATACACTTGGTATTAATTACTCATAATTTCTATGATTATCCAACATAAGGCAAAATAGAGAGTACTCCAGCTGAGAGCTGACATGGGAGGCAGACCCCCAGCCATGTGGCTGGGGCAAGGTGGGGAGCACAGAAGCATTCTTGCGTTCCAGAGGGAGCTTTCTGCACATCCAAAGGAAAATGCATTATGGTGTCTGCCAAGCCCAGGATGATCTTGATTGCTCAGAGAGGCTTGTCAGCTCTTTGTTGCAGAGAATCTGGCATGACTGGAGTGTAGAGTATTGCAGATGATTAGTGATGGAGACTGACTGGGTATGAGGGAACATGTTTGTGCAGGAGAAAGAACCACCTATACCTCTGTGGCTTTGGAGGGTTTTGTGTTGGACACCAGAAAGCCCCATCAGTCTCCTTCCCTGCCTTTGCCAGACCCTCAGATGTACTGAAGCCACATGAACCCATTTTTAAAGCAGAACTGCTGGGGATCCAGTGATTCTCTCCTAGCACACTGATCTCCACCGACTGTGTCCACCTCAGACTTTCAGTCTTAGGTTCTGGAGAGGTGGCCAGAGCTGGTGAGGAGCAACAAGCCCTCATCCCCATGTGCTGTAAGTCCGCGGGGCTGGATGGGTGGACAGCAGAGGGCTCTCAAGCCTTCAGCAAGAACAGTCGCCCAGCTGGGAGGATGCCCCATGTTCGCTTGGCCGCTCTGTGAAACTCATTTGGTCAGGCTGCAATGAATCAGCTGCTGGAGATAGCGATGGTGTTAATAGGAATTTACTTCTGCTGTGGAGGAAGCTTGTTCCTTGATGAAATGCTGCCCCTGTCGCTGCCAAAACAGAATGGTGTGATTAAGTACGGCCAGGTTTCCCTGCTGGCTCCACTTTTGCCTGGCTGTATTGCTAAAGCTTTTCTTGATAACTACCCGAGGAATTAAGCATCTTTTGGAGATAAAAGGGGGGTGAGGGGGTGGAGAGAAAAATAAAAAGCTCTGTTTTCTAGTGCAGAGAACCTGTCTCTGCAGAGCAGTGCTGTGGGTGATGAAGTGCTGGGAAACTCTTTGAGATCGGGCATGCTGGGTCCTCCTCTTCCCACCCCGCAGGGACTTGTCATCAATCTGCCTTTGGCACGAATCTGAGCAGGGGAAGGAGAAAACCCCCTCTCTCCAGATGGGTCGGGAAGAACCTGGAAGGTTATTTTGGTATTTTGAGTGGGAGCTGGGATGGGGGAGGATACCAGGCTGGGTTTTTCATCTTTCCCACATTCCCCATTGGAAAAAAAATGGAGTTTGCCCCCCCCCCCCCCCCGCCCCCCGAGGCAGGAAGGATGTACAAAAGAAGCAGTGGTGGGTTTTCCATACCGGGCTTGGGATTGCTAACCCGCCAGGGATTCACATTGCCATTGTCATCCACATCCCTTGGGACCCTGCATCTTCACCATGCACCGGGTCCCATCTATGCGATGAGGACAAGGATACATTTGTTTGTTTTTATTTTTGAATGGCAATGGCTATTTAGGAACCCAGACCAGAATTAGGCACTGTTCTGTGCAGGCTCTGCCCTGTGAGATGCTCAGGGATGTCGGCCAGTCCCTTGAACCCACAGCACAGGCAGCACCAAGGCTCTGCCATATTCTCTGTGCACATCCCAGTCCCAGAATAAAGCTGTCCCGTGCAATGGGACTGCAGAGATCGTGTAGGTTCATGCCATTTCCCCGGGCCACATTCCCTGCCTTGGTGGGGTGAGAGTGGGAGAAGCTGAGGGTTATCTCAGCCTTTGCAAGGCTGGGAAGGAAACTGCCAATAACACCTTGCCCCTTGCCACTGCTGGCATCTATTGTGGAGATCTGCCTTTTTCATTTATGTGTAAATAAGCCCTTTTCTTTCTGACACCGAGCAGTTCTGCAAGTAACTCAGGGTAGAAGCTCATCCTGTGCCTGGGCTGACTCTGAATGTGCAGGGGGAGTTCAGAAGAACAAAAGGCTTTCAAAAAACCCTCCTGTCTGGCTAATCCCATATGACCTGACATCATCCTCAGTGTGGAGAACAAGGTGGTGAGCTTGGCTGCCTCTGAGCACACCTATTAAATTGTGTCCGCTCAGTCATGAATTATGTATCTTTACATTTCCATTTCACCACTGCCGCTTGTTTGATGAAATTCTCCTATGTTGATAAAGATTAAGCCACCTTCTTCAAAGTACAACGTTGAAGCAGCCCTGTGTTTAATAAACCGGAGGGAGAGGGAATTGCGTTCCCGGGGCAGGGTTTGCACTGCAGCACTCCAAGTTTGCAGCATCATCCTCTGGTGCCTCCTAGAAGCTGGGAGAAGAGGCGAATGCAAACCAAGGGTGGGTACCCAAGTGTGAAAGGTTTAACAGAGGTGATGGGGTTGTTTTATACAGTATGCAATGCGTGGAGGTGGGCTGAGGGCTGGCAGACTTCATCCTGAGTCCTCCTTGTCTAAACACCAATGCTTGATGTTGCTTGAGACGCCCTGTAGCAGCCAGCCCACTCCCCAGCAGACACGCCAGGAGCAGAGAGGCTTCCCCTGAGCTACCTGCAGCCCTGCATGGTGAACAGAGGTGATATTAGCTGCCTGCTTTCTCATCAAACCTTGCATGCAGGAGGGAAGTGATTTACTCAGATATCATAACCTGAGAGGCTGACACAAATCCCATCACCATCTCTGCCTCCATCTTGTCTTTTGTCTTTTCCCTGGGGAACAGCCCAGAGCCCTTACAAAGACCATGGCTCTGATTCAGGCAGGGGGCAAGCCTGCCTCTAAACCACCATGAGATACAGCACCGACTGCAACAGCTCATGGGTTAAACAGCTGAGATGTCATGCAGCCATTTGCAAATATTGGTCACAGTCAAATACAAACAGCAGAGCGCATGTGGACCTGCTGCTCCCTGTAGTGACACAAGCTGGGGATGGTTTGTCCTGGTTAAACACTGTCGGGAATGCAGGAAGGTGTGTGCATGTCTGGCTTGGACATATTTGTAAGGTATGTGGTGTCCAAAAAGGGGATCAAGGATGGTCCAGACACCAGTCCTCAGGAGTTTCCCCTGGATACTTTGAGATCCCAGTGTGCAAAGGCAGGAGCGTTTCTATAGCAGATACTACCAAGAAAGCTCTCTACCGGGTCAGGGGCTGGAAAGTACTCAGAGAAAGAAGAAAACAGGGTCAGAGTCAGGGAACACTAGCAAAAGCAGTAGTATTTTTGTGGAAAAAGGTGATCACTTGTGAAATTAAGAGATCAGGAGGGTTAAGTTCGTGATGTTAAAGCAGCAAGTGCATACGCCATCTGGTAGGTCAGCACTGTGCATCCTCAGAGCAGCATGCACTGGCAGGGATGGGGGTGTCCACTCACTTCTGCAAGGAGTCAGGCAGTCTTTTCCATCAGCTTGGCAGCTTCCATCCCAAAAGCTTAACAGGCTTTTTCTTTGGGTTTTGTCCTAATACTCTATCTGGAGTATAAGAAGAAGCTACCACCTGCCATGAGTGGTTTTACAGAAGGTAAGAGTGGAGAAGAAACATGTAAATGAGATACAAACCAAACCAGGTTTGGCATCACCCTTCAGGGCAGCGGTAGCCCAGGAGGAGAGGACACATCTCCTGCCTCCTCATTCCCCTCAGAGCATATATTCCCAATGAACAGCCAGGGTCCACAGCAGGCTCACAACTCTGGAGGTGCAAGTGGAAGTGGGAATCTCTGGGAACGGCTGCCTTGAGCCATGTCCACACCACAGCATTAACTTCTTCAGGATAGATAATTATTCCTTCATCGAGCATGCATCTTCCCTGCTCCCCACCAGCTGAGTTCCCCTGCCTATCCCCTCTCAAGACCTCTCACACGTCGACCCAGGCCTATCTGAAATGCTCCTGCTTTATTTCTGCCTTTCTCTGATGGCATCATGACATAACTCTTTACAAAATACAACACAAACAGGAGCGATACCCAGACAGCCCCATTCTCCATTTGACCAGTGAGCCAATATTTGCTTTGCTGTTTCATTTTCTGAGAGGAGGGAAGATTGATGGGACAGCAGGCATACAGCAGACATAACTCCCTTTGTCTGCAAAGCCCATCTTCTTCCTCTGCACAGGTGTGAGACACACGCAGTTTTTCCTGGGCTGGTTAGAGCAGAACGCCCCTGCACCCCCACCTCACGAGTCTGCTGCTGACCCAATAAACCTTTCAGGGTGTCATACCCGCCTTAGGGTTATTTTCCTGCTGAAAAACAGGTTACTGAGGCTGGATTTCTCTTAACCCGGATCATTTTGTTTCCCTGGTCTAACCAGCTGCCATGAGAGGTGAGCTGCAAAGAAAGGGTGAGCAAGAAGAGCCAAGCAGAGGACAGCCTCCTAAATAACCTTTGCTTTCAGCTTAAATATCGAAGGCATAGTCCTTGCACGGTATTCATTACTAGCAAGTCATGAATCCCCAAAGCTCTCCAGGGTGTGCTATAAGTGGTTTTTTTGGCTGTTCTTAGCTTTTGAGTGCCTTGCAGCCTTGCTCACACCTACTCAGCCTCCGTGGCTGCTTTCAGTCCCCAGCAAAACTTGTCCTTCACCTCTCCATGAAGCTTTTCTCCTGGCTGCTATTATTTGTGGACTTGCCTCCTCTTTTTTTTTTTTTTTTTTTTTTTTTTTTTTTTTGTACCAGAAAGAAGCATAACTCCTTTGTACACTGTTTCTGAAGATTATAATCTGTACTATCTTGAGCCCACAGAGTAAGAATATGGACACCTGCATAGTTGTCAAGTGCATGGTTAGTAGTCTCATTCACATGGATAACATCTGCATGAACATATCCTCTCATATTCATCAAAGGGTAAAAGGTTTGGAATGAGGGTAGAGATTTTACAAGGACATGTGGACATGCTGTCAGATGTTTCTGTAATTGCTTGCCAGCTAGCTAGCCATTAAATCAGCCACCAAACTCTCTCTCTTCAACAAAGTATGGGCAGTTTTCCTTAATGAACCCACTAGAAGATGAGGATGCTGTGTTTCTGGTGGTGTCTCTCCCTGTCAGCATCTTGTCAAGCTATGCACAGCTCTGGTTCACCCCAGGAACTGGCTGGAGCATCTGCCCAGCCCTGCCCTGAATCTCACCTGCTGTCCTAGGGTCCTCACTGGGACTGGAAACGCAGAGCCTGGAGACAGACCCAGGACCTGCCTGATGATCCTTTGCTCACGTGGGCAGGGAGACTGTGGGTGGATGGCAAACTGGAAGGAGCCTGGGGAGGGACTTTGGCAAAGCATGGGATGTGGATGCTGGAGACACATCAGGGAAAGCTATGGATTTCCATCTGTATCTTGGAGCTGGTGGTGGCCACCATAAACAACCCTGTAACAAGCATCCTGTATTCCAAAGCATAAAAGCATTTGGTGCAGCCGCAACAACCCCGATGCACAAAACTGCCCTGCTTATCTCCTTCCACTGCCCCATCCTGCCAGATACCAGGCACCAAGCAATCTGAGGCCAGATCCACAGCATTTAGATCACTGTGGACAACCGCGTGGTGCAAAGGTAAGGAGCAAGCTCACCCACAGCCTCCTCACTGTGCTGTGGCTCAAACTGCAGAGCACAAGCGCCTCTTTGCCCAGCTGCACCTTGCAAGAGGGAAGGCAGGGCTGAGTCAGGCCACGGTGCTGCTGCCCAGAAGCTCAAGCAAGGACTGTCCTTGCAGCCAAGGGGCTTCTAACAGAGCTGTGCCCTGAAGGTCCTGATGCAAGTGAGGCTGCTTGGATGATTTACACTGAAGGTTATGAAGCTCTGTAGCCTCCAGAGGACCTACCCATACGGGATAGCTGGATGAATTGGCTTCCTTTATCTCTGCTTTCTTTCCCCCAGCAGTTTGTCAGTAAATCAGAGAGATGTCAGATGTTATCAGCACTTGCAACTCTTTTTTTGGCAGTGATACAGAAGTGCATAGGTGACTTTGAGAGTGCTGAAAAAAGGAAACAAGAGGTTAATAAATCTCCTTCTTAGAAGTATCCATTCTAATGTCCTTACCCCATTCCTGGACTTGCACAGAGATGTGACACCCCCTTATTCCTTGGCCACGTTGCAAAGCCCTCTTTGAGCTCCCCTCTCTTGCTGAAGGAAGGAGAGGTGAGCATGTCTTGGGAGAAGGGAATCACTCCAGGGATGAGTTATTGCAGGGGAAATCTGATCAGGCTCCCAGTTCTGACCCTCTGCTCCCTGTGCTCAGCGCAGCCCCACACTGCTTTTGATGGCACCATGTGGATGTACAGCAGCTCAGCTCCAGGGAGGTGAGGGCAGTTCCCCAGAGCAAGCCAGAATTAACCTGTCAGGGCATCTGAGACAGTAGCAGGGAAAGAGGGGAGATGGGACAGACTCTGCAGGGCCAGGAGTGATGCTGGGTACCTGGCTTAGGCAGCTGCATCCCACCTGGGGCTGGCAGTCAGCTCCCAGCGGCAGATGCCCCAAACAGGAGATGTCCTCCTGCATTCCATCTGGCCTCCAGCCAATCTAGCTAGCATGGCTCATGTCCTCATCGGTCCTGTGTCCTCTCTGCCACCCCTGTATGGAGGGAAGGCTGAG
Source organism: Falco naumanni (assembly GCF_017639655.2). NCBI lineage: Eukaryota > Metazoa > Chordata > Aves > Falconiformes > Falconidae > Falco > Falco naumanni. The sequence goes on along the minus strand of NC_054055.1, from coordinate 705,090 downwards.
ATACCTCAAGGGGTCTCACATGGTTTCAGGTGCTCATATACAGGCAGCTGGGCTGAGCTAAGGGATTTAATGGCATATATGAGTGTCTGGAGCTGTGTTGGAGATGCCCCAGGTGTGGAGGAGACCTGGAGGCAAGGAAGGATGCTACTGGCGGCTGAACTGAGTCCAGTGGAGGATTGGGTTGCTGGTGCGTAGGTGCTTACTTTAGGGTGAGCAGAATTGCTCTCCAGACTCCACCAACAGCAAAGACTACATCTGCACTGAGTATAACAGGAGGTTAGACGCTGAGCACACACACAGGCGTTTCTTCCTAGACTTCTCCATTCACGTGTCTACATGCTGGACACAAACTCTATCCACACTTTCCACCAAAATGAGATTTCCCAAGACTACCCCATGCCATAAAAAGCTTTGAGTGGTGTTATAGTTGCTTCCACTAAAAAGCTCTCTCTACTACCTCTGCACCACAGGTCTGACCTGCAATATATGGGGCTGCCCCAGGTCCACAGAGCCCATATCCAGACGTGTGCTGGCATGAAGCCTACGGCCCCTTTGCTCTTGCCACTTCCCAGATCAATGCAGGCTTCTCTTCCACTTGCTCCTCAGCTTCTCCTCTCGAGACAGACATGGCTGCCCCATCCAACAGTCAAACCTGATCTTCTCTCTCCTTTGCACTTTTCAGGTTGTTCTCCAGAAGTGCAGCTTGGCACTGGAAGAGATCTGCCACCTATTAATTAACTCGGTACCCGATGGGTGTCATCACGCTGAAGGGATTTTTGAGGACAGCATTGAAAATGATTAAGAGTTAGAAGGGAGTGATTTATTGGCGGAAGATTAGAAGAGTTAAATATATAAAGCCCAAGTGAATGATGACAAAGGAGACTCTGATGCCTGTGCAGAGTGGTTTGAAGGGTATAAACACCCGAAAAGAAGTGGCATTGCTGAGATGGGGCATTTCACCAAAAGCCTCTGGGGAAGGCTCAGGGCAAGGAAAGGGAACTGCTCTCTGCAAGCCTTCAGTTATCAGGGGTCACACTTCCAAATTCACTCCTTTAATTTAAATGCAGTGAAGGATAATTGGCTCTAATGCACCAGAGACGTTGTTAGAAAGCCAGAAGCTCAGTTTCTCCTCCCTCTTCCCCAGCAGAGGCTCCTCAGTGCCTCAGATCGCTCTGTGTTCAGCACTGCTGCATCCTCAGAGCTCTGGGGAAGCAAAGACCAGCCCAGGACCTGACAGGCTTGTCCTGCTGCCGGCACATATTGCAGATGCCGGTCAACGCGGAGGCACAGAGAGCAAAACCTGCTTTCCTCTGAAGCACTGGATTTTGCTCTCATAGACTTGCTTGATCAGAAACGTCAATCTGTATGTGTTGGGCAGATGCTGTCTCTGCAGAGCGAGGTAAATGCGGTGCTGGGAAGCCATAAGTTATCCATGCTGGAAAAAGCCTCTCACGCAGGGTTGTGAATAGCAAGATCCGTCCAAAGGTGCTATGGATGGGCTGTGTTTCCTTCCTATTCACCATGAATGCCTGGGGTATACGCACATGGGAATACTTGTTCCCAGCAATACTGGTTTCCTTGCCTTCCTTCTAGCAGAGTTCACCTCTGTGTCTTAAAGGGCTGCAAAATGTTCATGCACTGTTCTGATCACAGTTAAATGATAACCCAGCTAATGAGTTCCTTGGTGCCAGCTGATGTAGCTGAGAGGTCACTGCCAAACTATTCCAGTGTCTGTGCAATTAAACATTAGGGTCTTCTCCCCAGTTTATCTGACCTCACTCTTGCATAGAGCTGCAGCAATTACCCAAAGCTTCCAGAAGGCAAAAAAACCCAACATAAAAATAATTGTGTTGCAGTTAGTCTAGTTCTTAATAATTTTTTCTTTTAAAAGTTTGTACCTCTTAAACGAATGCTAATTATACTTTTCTTATGGGCAGCATTTTATCAATACAGCCAACTGGGACTGGAACACCAATTAAAATCAGAGAGAGGAGAACTACAGCTGTAGCAGAGCACCTGATTTTTTCAAAATTATGACATCAACTTAATTGCAACTTTCCAATCCATTTTCCCCCCAATTAATCTAAAGTGCTCTATTCTTAGGAGAATTTCGGAGCCGTGATAAAGCAAGTCAATGACTTGTTTTCTGACCCTCTGCTAAACTGCTAATGACTTTTTTGGCGGGTTTCATCTCCATTTTAATTGATGATGGACACAGTCAAAACCTAGTTAGGAAGTTGTAAGCAAAGCTGAGCTCTGCCTTTTGTGGCAGGGCCATCCAGTTTGGCTTTGGATGTGGAGAAAGAGAGTGGCTAGAAGACTCAAAACTGAGATGTCAGCTGTAAAAAAGATGAGGAAGCAGTGCAGTTAATGCTGATAAAAGAGCCCAGCTGAACAGATTGTTCCTCTCCACCTAACACCTAATCAGGACTTTGCTGTGTGGCTCCTTAATCCACTGTGTTGGAGCAAGGCTGCTCTGTTTCCAAAGGAAAGAAGACAGGAGGTGGTGTTGGCAGCAGGGAGACGGGAAAGCCAGAGCCTTGTACATGTCCATGACCAGCTGATGATCTCTGCTGGGTAGGAAGCCATCTGCCAATACTCTGTACCTCTCCTACCTGAACCCCCACCAAGGCTGCAGCCCACAGCTCTTTCTCTGTCCTGCCCCAGAGCTCAAATCCCACAGTGTCTCACCTGTTCCTCATTTCCCATTGCTCTGCCCTGCAGCCCTGGTCCTCTGTCCAAGCTCCTTCTTTATCCCAGGATATCCCCATCTCCACCAGGCTCCTCTCTCTCACCTTGCCCCGTAGCCATGACTGCTTGGTTGAGACCAAAGGTGTTCTCAGCCCAATGTCCCATGTCTAAAGCAGATGCCAGGTGAAGAAGAGGGAAGGATGCACAGTACTGCCCCCAAACAGACTGCCCGTTCCCTGCCCCTTTGCCTCTTGATTCTTCTCTGACTTTACATGAAGAGGCAAATGCCACCTCCTCCATGGGGGATTTCCATCTTTTGCAGCTTCCAGCATCTCTTCTTACAAAAGCACACTTGAGAAGGATCCTCAGGGCAGAAGGGAGGACATGTGTAGGTCTGTAACTGAAAAAACGCTGAAAGATCCAATTCCTTTGGCATTAGTGAGTGCTTACAGGCTTCTCAGGAACGCAGCCTGCAATTATCTGCACTGCTTAATTGCTAACTCTCCTTCAGCCTGTGCCAGCCAGGTCTTAGAATCATAGAATGGTTTGGGTCGGAAGGGACCATAAAGATCATCTCGTTCCAATACCTTTCACTAGACTTTCATCTTCTTCAAACAATGCCCAGACATGAAGCAGGGCAGCACAGACCAGGGATTGCTCCCAGGCAGCAAAGTGGACAAACCCTCCAGGTTTTGTGGAGGAGAGGACTCAGTGGCGTGGGCACCGCTGTGCCACACTGCCTGCCCTTGGGGCTGGTGAGCATCTCCCTGGGTTTAGCATGGGAGAGGCAGCGAGGGGGGTTCCCTCCTCCCATCTCAAGGTGCTCACGGACTTGGTGATTTTCATAAGACCATTATGATCAAGGAGGGAGGCTGTGGCATTTTGACAGCAATGCATAATTCTTCAAAGCAGTGGAAAATCTCCACATCCTTCCATAATCTGCTGTAGTGGGTAATTACCCTCAGCGTTAAAAACGTGGCTTCTTTGCAGTTTGAACCTGCAGTGTTTGGCCCTTATCTGATAGCCATTAGCTGGCTGGAGGTAAGCCTCCCGTCCTTTCAGGCATCCTCTGCCTTCATTGGGAAACACAGAGAGCAATTTAACAGCCTCTTAACCTTTGCTGTAATAATCTCCATAGCCAGGACTTCTTTCATCTCTTGCGGTAGCGTGTGCTTTTCTAGCTCCTGAATCATTCGTATAACTGTTCCCTGCAGCCTCTCCCATTTATTTCTCTGCTCTTTTAGAGCTTGGACACAGGAACAGATCCATCATTTCAAAATGACTTTCCAAAGGCTAACAACACCTCCTGGCTCCTGCACAACTTTCTCCTCTGAGCGGATCCCAGAGCTGGGTCACCCCAAAATACATGGTGCTCAGCTCACGGCCTGCTCGTAGCAAACATAGTGCAAACCATTACGGGTGTTTGGGGGGTGTGAGACTGGATTAGTAGAAAAGAAGACTGAGAAGGGACTGGCAGAGCTCAACTAGACACTCACTGTCCCCAAAAGAGGGTCAATGCAATTAAACCCCTCTTGGCTGACACCTGGCTCAACCCCAGCCTCCCTCCCTCCACAAGCACTCAGCCCCATGCGGTGTTCTCCCTCTTAGCCTGATTCTCTCTCACTGTAATTTCAGTCCACGACTTCTTGTCCTGTCCCTGGAAGAACTGTTTATTCTCCCCATCTTTGAAACGACCTTTTACATAATTGAAGACTGCTATTGTGTCTCCTCACAGCCGTCCTTCCTCCAGATTAAGTGACACCAGCTGCTTCCCAATAGCTCATGTTTTCCCGGCCCCTAATTATTCTTTTTACTGTCACATGAACTCTCCCTGGGTTGCCCTTGAACTGCGATGTTGAAACTGGACCCAACTTACAGTGGTCTGTAAGTCGAGAAGAGGCAAAGCACCACTTCTGCTGTCACCTCCTCACTGTGTCAGCCCTGGAGAGATCACCCAGACATCTGTACGTGCCTGAAAAGGGTAAATAAAGCCTGATGGATGCCATGGGTTGGTATTGCTCCTGCGCTCCAGGAGCTGGCTTGGAAGAATCATAGAATCACAGAAGGGTTTGGGTTGAAAGGACCTTAAAAAGTCATCTAGTTCCACTCCCCCGCCAGGGGCAGGGCCCCCTCCCCCCAGCCCAGGCTGCTCCCAGCCCCGTCCAGCCTGGCCTTGAGCCCTGCCAGGGATGGGGCACCCACAGCTGCTCTGGGCAGCCTGGGCCAGCGCCTCGCCGCCCTCAGCATAAAAAGTTTCTTCTTTCTATCTACTCTGAATCTCCCCGTTTCTTGGTTTAAAACTATTCCCCCTTGTCCTATTGCTACATATCCTGCTAAAAAGTCTCCGTCCCCATCTTTCTCATAAGCCCCTTTTAAATATTGAAAGGCCAAGAGGACGCTGCGTCTGGAATTGCAGCATACCAAGTTTCCTAGCAAGCCTTAATGCTGCAAGATCATGGAGATAAATAGGTTGTGGTTCTCCAGAACCAGTTTTGCTCGGGGAGCCATGGTGACAGTCCTGAAATTACTGAGGACATTGCTGTCACAGAAAGGAAGACTGAGGATGTATGACAAGAAGGCGGCAATTAAGATGCTCCCGAGGTATTCAAAAGTGTGATGTGCCATTCATCTGTGCCAGAAGCCCTCCCATTTGTCAAAGCTTAAAGAGAATGAGACATAACTGACCTGGAGGAAAAAAACCATCAGTGAGAAGCAATTGACAGTCATACAAACGAAGCAGGTCATATTCAATTCTCTGTTCACAAAGGAAACCATGAGAAATCACTGAACCTAGGTTTTGTTGGTGATGATAGAAGGAACTAATGAGTCTGGAACTTTTACGAGCAACTGCTTGTGCTGCTGGAGCAGGCTGATTACTGGGGAGGGTATACTATTTGTCATGATAACCATACTGTATATTTGAAGGTTTCTAAAGGGGGAAAAAAACCCACTACTTACAAGCTACACCAAATTTTATCATCTTCTGTATGTTTTCACTCAAGACAAAGATTTCTAAGGGTCAGGATTTACATACAAGCTAAGCTCTTTGTGGTACATTCACAATATGTTAAAAGCCCCAGTGTCGTTCGGCGCCAAGCAGTCATCTCACAGGTCTCTTGAAGATTTTGGCTCCAACTGAAATTGTTTGTGCAATTATTTCTGGAAAACCCCACTGTAATAGCTGACATGCTGGCCCCAACATGGGCCAGTGCCCAGGCACAAAAGTCCCTACAAGTCTCTTCTGCACCAAGATTTCTCCTTCTTCTCTCTTTCCACTAATCTGTAACAGGGATATTATTTGCATTCAGAGAACAGAGGTGCTTAGAGCTGACTGGAGACATGACAGAGAGAAGCCAGGAAGGTAATGAAAGCAGGTAGAAATGCTGGCTGAAGAAACGGAGTATTTTTATTCTTGCAGTGTCTCATAACCTCTAACTTCCACCTGGAAGCAACGAGGTTGGTCTTAAGGATGTCATACAAAGACAAAAAGGTCATCTGAGTTGGAAAAATATGTACAAGACTGAGGATGTAGCTAGACTAGCCTTGACCTTAGAGCCTCTAGCATCATTGCCATTCCTGCTCACGCCCATCCAACCATGAGCACCACAGCCAGGTTGCTACTTCATCTGATTCACTTGGAAACAAAGAAAATGATGAAAAAGAAGAAAGTAAAGTATGAGGACAGTGCATGTATCTTGTAGCAACCTCGCTCTTCTTAAGGCCAGACACAGAAATTTTCCCATTTCACATCAGCTGAGACAAATACCATGCCCAACTGGCAGGAAGAAGAGCTGTACCTTCTCCCAGATCACCCAGCACAGTGGGAAGGACATCCCTGTGACCAGAGCACCACATGCCTGTAGAGCTGGCGGTACCACAGAAGATTGCCTAGCCCAAAATCTGCACCAAAGAGTGGTGGAAAGTGGTGGAACTCCCCTCCCTTCAACTCTTAGGCTGGGAGAAGGGCTTTTTCAACAGCCCTGCTCACCATAACACCTTGTTTTGCCTTGCAAACAGAAAGCAGCAAGCAACTGCATGTTGGCAAAGAACATCACGCTTTAATGTGAGTGAAACACATCCCAAGAAGGAAGGGCACAAATTTCTTCTATACCCTCCAAAAAGGGAACCTTTGCCCATTCATTTTGTGCTTTTTTCTTCTCCGTGCTTATTATTGCCCTGGGGACCATTGGCTTGGATTTCCCCATGAACGCCTCTCAGATGTTAGGCATGTCCCTGGAAGATAGCTTAGGGTAGGAGAACCAGCTCCCATCCCGGAAGGGTCCCATGGCTGTCTCCTTGGCCTTGGATGCAGTCCTTCAGTCTGGAGCTGCAGGACCGGGACACACACATGGGACTCACAAAAGGTGCCCTGGGCTGCAGGCTCATGGCTTTTTGGAGCATGAACCCCTTAGCTGTGCAGCCACGTAAGTTCTAATGAAAGGTTTTCCTACTTCTCTGGGGTTTTATTTCAACAAAGAAGCAATTTCCCAGTCAGTTTTAGTTCTTCTTGATACGCTGCCTTAATCTTTGGTACTTTATAGTATTAAATAGCTGCCAGGTTTCATTGCAGGAGAGCGCAAATCCCTGTACTTCTGCCCCAAAAGGGCAGAAATAAACACAAATGTATTCACAAGTGAAATCACTCTTTTTTTTTCTGTCTCACTTATCTCTGGTACTTGAGCAAGACTGCTCCTGCGGCTTTCTTCTCCTTGATCTGGTGTTTTTTCTGTTCCCATCATCTTCTTATCCTCTTTTTTTCCCTTCCTTGGATCGCTGGAGGCTCTACCTTTTATGCACAAACCCAGCAGCTTGCTTTAATCAAACATAGCAATTAACAAACTCTCAATTACAAGTGTCACCCATGTCATGATTTGTTCCTTCAGGACTGTGAGGCTTCAGGATTTTGAGTTCACTCTATTATTTCTGTGTCTGAAAAAGTCTGAGGGGAATTAAGCACAGAGGATTGGATCACAAAGAGAAAGCACCCCAAAGAGTATCAGGCCCTCTCTCCAGCATCCCCAGACTGTTCTTTCTGGGGATTCACCAGTTTTATCCTGATGCTTTTGCAAGCTGACAGGCACCAGATACTTAACAGCTTGATGGGAAGTCTTCCCTGCCCTCCCCATGGTACATGAGGAGACTCTAAGCAAAAAAGAGGATGACTCTTTCCTGGGGTTTTTCATACACCCATTTTAGTATAGAGAAAAAAGATGATGATGGAAGTCATGAAGAGAAGAGACTGTTTCATCCAGGGATGAAAACCAGACCAGGCAGACATGCCAAAGCTGTCTTGGCTGAGTCAGACTGTCTTCAGCACTGCCTGTTCTATGTGCACTCCAACCCTCCTCCTCTCCAGGCTGCAATGATGGGGCATGAATAGATGTGCCAGGAAACACTCCCTTCTCTGAATTCTTGGATGGCTGATGGTTAAGGATGTGGAAAGGTTGCCCAGGGGCAGAGAGGGCCACTCACATGTCCTATGTGCTGGGAAAATCCATTAAGACAACAGGTCAGCTTCTCATCTGGGTCCCCGTGGTCAGGACGGACAGGGCTGTCTGGGGTTTCAGCCATCATTTGAGACTCATGCTCTGGGAGGATGCTAATCCCAGCCTAGAAATGCCCGTGTTCTCTCTGACTGTAGGCTGGCCCATGGGTAGCTGCTCTGACAGAGATGTTTTCATGCTGCATTTGGACAGATGAATCTCCCTGCAACGCTGGAGCCATGCTGTCTGATCCCACCTGCATCTGATGGTTGTTTTGACAAAAAGATTTAATTTTGGTTGATTTGGAGGGGGACTGTAGCTTACTTTTGGGAAGGAGGTGATTCCCAGAGGAACCAATGCTGCATTCTAGAAGACTGAAAGACACGCAGTAGTTTCAGGACACAACAGGAGCACCTCCTTTCTTCTTCTTGCCCTACCTCCTTAGAAATTCGGTATCCTTAATCTAGCGTCTTCCCTTTGTGGAAGGCAAATGTACAAGTGAAACATACTATCTCCAAACCTGTAGCTCCCTCTGCACTAGAAATCAGCCAGGGATGAGCCACAGGCTCCAGGCTTTGCTCATTATCTCTTAGATTGCTTCATTATTAGCTGATTCCTGGAATGCTGTTGTCCAACCATGCCTAAGTGTGGTTTGGAGGACAACAGGGGCCAGAGGTCTGATCCAGATAAGCAATTTGGATGCATCAGCCAGGGAAGGGAGCAAGTTCATCTCTGCAGATGTGCGGAGGCTGTACTTTTCACCTTCCTCCCATTTACTAACAGACCCAGCCTTTAGCAGTGAGTTGCACAAGGTTTTACCACAGATGTAACAGCTAGCTGTGTGATTTAGTTCAGGCAACAATTCCTGAGCAGTGAAGTGAGTGAGTTGCAGTGAAAAAGACCTGCAGAAAGATCATGAATCTATGGGCTGAGAGGCAGAGGGCTGCAGAGAGACTTCCAATGCTGGGGTTTGGGTTGCAACTACCAAGCATGTGCTTTTATCCCCTGGGGACTCAGGTTCCCCTGCATAAATGGTACTGGTCGAGTTGCCTACCAGAGGTGTCCAGAGCAGTTTGAGATGCCCTTGGGCATCCTGGCAAGACCTGATCTGCTAGCCACCAAGGGCAGAGGTTTCTTGTAGGTCCCGTCTCCTGGCTGCTCACCCCATTCAAGAGGATTCACACTTGATCCAAGCTGCTCTGCACTTACTTAAAGGTTTTCATGCACACTCATGTTCACGTCGGACTTTTCATTCATACACATGCATAAACCACAGCACCAAGGAGTTCTTTGCAGCCACAGAACTTCAGCAATTCCCTGCACTCAGAGTGAGGGCTGGCCATGGCTGAAACTTGGGGAAGGGGGAGAAGGAAAGGTCACTGGACTTCTGGCTGGGTTATATGATGGAAAAGGCTGTTTCCCCCTTCATAGGAAATGTGCACCTTTACATTATCTCTTATAAATATGCCCTTTCTCAGGAGCTTGATGCAGCACACTGGCACTTTTATTTGCATTTTGTGCCTCTGGGCAAGAAAGAATAAAATAACCATTAAGAAATGCCAGCTGAGGAAAGAAAATAATCTCATGGCAGAATGACAGCTCTTTAGGCATGAGCTTCCCCCAGCCAAGGTCGAGGATGGATGTCTGCAGCCCTGCCTACTCCTACCTATTGCACCAAGGTGGCAATGGGATCTGTGGAGCAGGGAGGCTGGGATATGGGTTTCATTCCTAGAAGATGAGCCTTGGGGGCTTGCACAGTTCCTGACAGAGCAGGGCTCCAGATGTCTCTGGATAGTGCGTTTGCAGGTGCCCAGCACTGCAGCTGGAGTGACAGAAGTGGTTAGTCAAGAGCAACGGGGTCCAGTTCCCTGCTAGTTAAGCTCAATCAGTCTCACTAAAGTTGCAGTGAGGTATTTTGGTCCCTAAAGGCTCCTGTGGATTTTGCTGCTTGCAAGGCAGCATATGTGATACCCCTGGGAGATGGGGAAAGCGTCTGTCAGGTGCCCACCTTCACACAGACCAGGACACAGGGGGAAAGAGTGAAGCCGGTGGGACTGGGATCCCCAGCCCTGAGGATATATTTTCATGAGGATGATCAAGTTTTCAGAAAGCCTGGATTAGCTAGCTCACCCGGAAGGTGCCGCAGGACTGAGAAAGACCTGTTATCTCCATAGTTATGTGGGACGTGGGATGCTCTGGAGCTGTCAGGGATGAAGTGACTTACCCAATGACAAGGTGACAATGATGGGACAGAGTCCCAGCCCACCCTTAACTCGAGTCCCTCCAGTCCCACGGAGCCCTTGCCCTTGGCCTATGTAGTGCTGTGACCCACTATGCTGTGACTGCAGAGCCATTATCAGTATTTCCCTGAGAGTTTAATTTCTCATTGCCATCTGTAAAGAAATCTGGGTACAATTAATATTACCCCGGGTCCTTTCTTGCCTTCTCTGCTGAGTTCTCGCGCAAGCTGCTTGTCTGGTCTGCTCTCACAGCCATTTCAGTTTATTACAGCCCTTTCACTTGACAGATGCTGAGGCTTGATGATGACTTGTATATGACTGATAGACTGGGAAGCAGCTAGGAGCACTCACTTCTAGATGGAGCCCGAAATCTTCTTTCAGCTGAGTGCTGGAAAGGAGCAGGGAAACTGTAAATAAAGCTCTGGAATTATTTCCTCAGGGAATTTCTGGATATTTCACATTTTGGGTCACTCAAACCTGTCCAGGCAAAATATAGCCCATGGAGATGTTGCTCTATGAACATCCAGTGAGATCTGCGCCGCCTCACTGCTGGCATCTTGACTTATCTGGATCCTTCTGCTGGGCATGGAGAGGGGCAGATAGGTCTGGAGGACATCTCGTCCTGCCTTAGGATCATGTGTGTAGACCATCCTCTGCTTATCCCTTCCTGCAGAACCAGTTTATCAGGTACTGAACATGCAGACAGGTACATCACTGAGCTTGAGGCTGTATTGGCTGAGACATCCACCCAAGCACAATCCCTTTCCATGCAGTTTTTCTATCCTGCTGTATAAACGCCGTATTTGCACTAGCCTAGAAGAACTGGGAAGGGTTATTTTCACTGACATGATCTATAGGCATGAAAAGCTTTATCTGGCTCTCCTCTGGATCAGGGGTCATATAAGAAAGAAGCAATAAGACCAGCAACAGGAAGACTTTATTGCTTGAGTGTTTTGGGGTTGTTAGGTTTTTTTGCTTGTATCTGAATGTCCTCACTCTTGAGGTCTGAAGCAATTGAGAAGAGCGAGCAGCAATCCTTGCGTGGTGGTATGGGTGATGAGAGAGGATGGACCAGGGTCTGGTGGAGGTGGGAAAGGCCCACGGCTGTCAGGAGCTGCAGAAGACCCATCCTACCATTCATGCTATAAGATGATCAGACACAAAGGAAGCAGCCCAGGTGCTGCTGGGAGTGAAGGGACACCAGGGTGGTCAGCAGGAAAGTGGCAGGCTCTTCTCCTGGCTATGGAGACAACCCCATCAGGGATTTTTCACAGAATCACAGAAGGGATTCATTTTTAACTAACTTCCCATGTGGACATTAAACCCACATTCCTTATCCTGAGAGGTGCTGCTAACAGGCAGAGAAATCTTCTGTAGATCTGCCTGGGTTTCACTTGGCTTGCTCCTTCTGTCATCCATGCAACGTTTAAATTGTGGCCTTTATCTGATCAAACTACATTTCTGCCTGCTTCATCTAGTAGAAAGTAAAGAGGTATTTTTTGCCCTGGCCTCAAAGCCTCTGACTGTTGCCCCATTAACAGTCAAACACAGGCGGCCCAGAGCATGGTGGTTTCCACCAGCTGCTCTTCATAGAAAATCTGCAATTGAAGTGCGGAGCACTCCAGCCTGCCCTCGGCAAACAAGAGTTCACAGGGCCCTCAACCACCAGGAGCAACTTCTGGGAAGCTCCAAGCTAGAGTCCTAAGTCCTCTATTGGATATTTAATACAGGTGAAGCCTTGCACAGCACAGTAAAATTCAGACTTCTCTTTGTTTTCAAAGAGTTTGGTTTTTACAGTGTCAGGATGAAGACCTTAGCTTTTGGCTGCTGAAGCTTACTGGGACCCATGGATACTCATCAGATTCCCAGCATCCCTCAGAAGCTCCATTCATGTTCCACTCCTTCTCTGAAAGATCCTGGGTTCTCCAGACATGCGGAGGATGATGCTCATGAGCTTGAAAGAAAAAATCCTTCCTCCCAGGATCCTTCAGCTTATAGGACCAGGATTCACTGTAAAGTGTACTGTTTTGCTCAGAGTTTTGGATCATCTTGAAGACCCTGTTATGCCTCCCTGCTGATGTATGTGACTATTTCCCTTGGTCCAGAGGGCAAGGTCACCCTGACAAGCCATTGCAATGCTCAGCCCATCACTTGGCTCAAGGCCATCTCATCTATACTGTTTCTCTTACAGAGTAGCCCCAGGATTCCCACTGTGCCTTCTCTGCATATGTCCAAGGGACCTTAAACCCCTTTGTCTACCATAGGTATGGGTTTAGAGGTGGTACAGCAATCAGGCAGCCTAGGAGGGCACAGAGGTCATTTGCTGAGGACTGTGACAAAAGCTTGGCTGAAAAGCACAAAGAAGGCACAGTGGCATCCCTCCTCTTAATGTCCTTCTCAGGCTCATGCAGTGCCTTTCTCCAAAGCTGGAGTGGTTCTGAAGACGCATAACTGGGGTCTGGGAGGGGAAGAGGGTGTCGCCAGCATGTGAAGAGGGATTACACACAGACACACAACACAGTTCGCGCTCGTCTGAGTTCTTGTGCAAACCAGCCGCTTGCTCTCTTTTATCCCCTGGCACTTCTGCTGCTCCCTCCGATCCATCTCCACTGAACAAAGGGTTCCATGATACATCGATGCCATATTGTACCCCTTCCCAAGCTCCTCCTGTTCTGCGCCTGGGATTTCCCTGAAGGTTTGTGTTTCTCCTTGGCTTGATTTATACAGCCACATTAGATAAATGACACTCGCAACATCTATCCTTGTTATGACAGTTGCACGACATGCACCCTGCACTCATTTCTCTCCCACTGACCTCGTCGATCTTCACTGGAGTGCGCTCGGATGAAATGCAGAGGGGGAGAGCTGCAAGTACTCTCTGCATTGATCAGGGGAATATTGAAAAACAGCATGGGATCATAAGCAATGCATGTGCCTTGGTGATGGGTTGCTGTTCCTGCAGCTAATTTAAAAAAGAAAAAAAGTAAAAGGGGACAGACTTCTTAACAGGGCCTGTAGCAACAGGACAGTGGTTTTAAACTAAAAGAGGGAAAATTCAGACTAGATAGAAGGGAGAAATGTTTTATCATTAGGGTGGTGAGACATTGGCATGGGTTGCCCAGAGAGGTGGTAGATGCCCCATACCTAGAAACATTCAAGGTCAGGTTGGATGGGGCTGTGAGCAACCTGGTCTAGTTGGAGATGTCCCTGCCTGTGGCAGAGGGGTTGGACTAGATGGTCTTTAAATGTCCCTTCCAACCCAAACTGTTCTACGGTTCTACGATTGTCCATTCACTGCAGAAGCCCTGTGATAGAATCACAGAATGGTTTGGGCTGGAAGGGACCTTCAAGACCAGCCAGTCCCACCCCCCGCCAGGGGCAGGGCCCCCTCCCCCCAGCCCAGGCTGCTCCCAGCCCCGTCCAGCCTGGCCTTGAGCCCTGCCAGGGATGGGGCACCCACAGCTGCTCTGGGCAGCCTGGGCCAGCGCCTCGCCGCCCTCACGGGGAAGGGTTTCTTCCTCACGTCCAACCTAAATCTCCCCTCTCTCAGCTTCAAGCCATTCCCCCCTGTCCCACCGCTCCCTGCCCTTGCCCAAAGCCCCTCCCCAGCTTTCCTGTCGGCCCCTCCAGGCACTGGGAGCTGCTCTAAGGTCTCCCCGGAGCCTTCTCCTCCCCAGGCTGCACAGCCCCAACAAGAAGGGGGAAGTTGAGCAGCGTTTCCTTCCACAGCACAGATAAATAGTTGTGTGGTTTCCTTTTTTCCCTTTTCTTTCTTGAGTTATAGAGAGCGACAGAGAATCTTCTCTTGCCCAGAAATGCAGTTTTGAGTATTTGCACATGTTGTTTTCTTCCTGCTGTGACTTTGATGCTGTGCTGCACAGGTGCTCTGGGTAGTTAGCGGGTTTTTCAGAGTCCTGAATCCCCACCCAAGGCAGTGGGGCATGCTGGCTCACAGAGGCACAGCCAGGACAATGGTTTCTCTTCCCAGCCTTTTCCCCTCCAACCTTTCCAATCCAAATCCCTGCTCCCTGTGTCCCCCTCTGATGTACAACACTGATGCCCCATGGCCCAGGCTCACTTATACGCATGGATTGTCCTGTGATAGGGATTATCACTCTGCTACCCCACTAAACCATTAGGTTTTGGTTTTTTAAATGCAGAAAGCACCAGCGGTGTGGAGTCAGGAGGGCTGCTTTGCCCTGTGTTTGCAGTGCATGTTTCAGCAGCAGTTTCAGCTGTTCCTGATGCTTTGGCACTGATGGAGGTGGATGCTGAGCGTGCTGTCATCCCAGGGCTGGTGCTGCTGCAACCCAGCTGAGGTCCAGTGGGTGGTCCCAGTATGACATAGGTATCTGGGACTCTGATGACTTAAATTTCTGCCCTGCTGTGTAAGACAGAGAGCTCTGCCTTGCAGGGAGGAGCACAATTTGCTGGCCAGCAGTGTATGGAGGTTATTAATGGACGGTGTTAAAAACACTTGTACAAAGTGGAAAACTTCGTAGTCATCCTGCAGCTGTGGAGGGACATTGGATTTAAAAGCCAGATGAGGCTTTCCCAGCTCTTACTCCCCAGGTTGCTCCATCTCATGCAAGGAGTCCTCACGGGGTAACGTGCATGGTGCCATGTTGCACCTGACCCCAAATCAAGCCAGTAACCCTCTGGTTCATGACAGAGCCCCAGTAGGTGAAGCCAAGGGGAACCTCGAGCCTTCTCCTCCACAGCTGGTTGTGGTGTCCTGGATCCCATTCCACTTCATGTTTCATCTGTTCATTTCACTCTTGCCTTTGCTTTTGTTCAGTTATTTCTCCTTCCCTATTCATTATTAATATATACATTTGCTGCCTAATTTCTCCCTCCTTTTCTATTATTTAAGTATGCTCAGGTTATGGGTAGGGTCCTCTGGCTCAAAAGATGCTTTCAAATTAAAGCTGCAGCTGTGTGTGGACCAGAAGAGATTAGAGGTGTGCTTGAAAGCCTCCATCATCTTCCAGGGCTCAGACCAGCCCCAGCGTGTGCTGCTTTCCAGCATCCCCAACCCGACAGGATCTGAGGGTGTTCAGGACCTGCTGCGTACTTTAAGATCAGTCCATTTGGTCGGTATGTGCCAGACTAAATCTTAACAATTACAGCAGGGCTGTTATATTTGAAAGCGTTTAATCCTGCAGCCTGCAGGGATATTGTGTTCTTCGCAATAGTTTACGTCCTGCATGATCTGGCGGAAAGAGGAGTACAGAAGAGGGACACGTGTTGGAGAGGTGGGCTGGGGACCCCGCAGCAGGATGTGCTCCAGGTCCCAAAGGGATGTGCTGGGGAATGGCCCCTTCCCATGCATTTCCCAGCACCTGCACAGACTTCTCACTCCTCAGTCCAGAAACAAGCAAAAGGACCTCTTTCCCTCTGGGAACCCAGAAAACATTTATTATTTTACATTTCTGGAGAAAAAACAAACATAAAATTTCTTTGTGGAAGGAGGCAGGGCAGGCTCCACATTAACCCTTGTTCATCCTCCTCCCCTTGTCCTCTCCCAGAGAGGCTTTGTAGGCAAAAACCATCTTGGTGCTGTGTGACCTGGTCCATCACAACTTCTCGGGCCTCTGCTTGGTGGCCCTGCAGCAATGGCAGGTCACATGCATCCATCGTTATGTGCCAGCCTGTGGGATGCTCTTGCTGGATGGGGTATGCAGGAACATATTTTAAACATTTAGGACCCCAGTGTCTTAAATGACGCTACACGGCTGTGTTTGTATAGCCGAATCTCAGCTGTAGTGGGAGCTGAAATACTCAGTACACACGGAGGCATGCGGATGTCTACGTTTAGGGGATTTAATGTGCAAGCTGAATTGCATCTGTATGGGGGGAAGGGTGTGAGGAAAGAAGCTTGTGCCTGGAAAATTGTCATGGGCCTCATCAGTCACTGGCTTATTTCTCTGCTCTGCGCACAGCTTGCACTTTCAGTGTCTCCCAGCCTCAGGAAAACAGGTGTGTGAGACCCGTGAGTACCCTAGGGGCAGGTCCAGGGGGGTGCGAATGGGATGGTGGAGACCACACAGGCGATCAGGCATTGCGTTGTTGAGAGGTCTTGTTGCTTTGCAGCATGCTCCCTGCAGCTGAGACCTTGCTTGAGCTGCCATGACTCCTGGCTTTTTTTGGATACCATTGACTCCTGCAGCCTCTGTTCCCAGAACATCCTCTACAACTGTTCCCTTGAGGTATGAGGAATCCAGGAGACTTTGCAGCTGGGATTTCAGGGAACAACATTGGCAAGCCAGGCTGTTAATCACAGCTTTTCCCCAATTTCCTGAAACCTAAAGCTGTCATTTCCTCTGGGTTTGCGGGTCATTATCCCCAGGGTCCAAGAGCAGCACGTTGCCTTATATTCCTAAACTTCTTCAGTCCAGGATGAGCCCCAACTCAGACCTGGGACCACCTGGCTGTGTCACATCTCTGCTGGAGGGGACAGTCACAAGAGCTATGCCCCTTCCAACTCCAGGTGTAGGAGGTCAATGCAAAAAGACTCAATGTGAGACCTTCTGGAAGGGACAGTGATACTTGTTTTGATCCAGATGAGTTTCAGGCTTTTGCTCCTAGGTTTCACCCACTCCCTATCTGCTTTGCACATATCTGCCAGCACCAAGGTGTGTGTGCCTCAGTCGGCTCGGGATCGTCTACATGCAATGAGGTAGATCAAGACTCCAAAATGTCTGGTCCTTCCTATCACTCATGGATTCCTCTTCATTGGAAATGACAAGCTTTCTTGGGAAAGGGGTCTGCAGCAGGTCTCTTTTGAGTCAATATCTTGCTTATTTTGACTTTTGTGAATCTTAGGCAAAGCTGCTGCATCTCCTTGCTTTGGGGCTAGGCATAGCTCCTGCCTGTCTCCTAGTGGAACAGCAGGATGAGGGCAGCTCATGGGGCATGGGCTGGCACTTCCTTGTCACCCTCACATTGCCAGAACTGGTCTGCACCAAAGAGGGTGGCTGGAAGGAGCTGTACAGGAGAGTGGGTGTTGGGCAGGCTGGGAGTAAAGTTTACGCAGTGTTCCCAGTTTGTTCATTGTTGATGGTGTCCCCGTTTGTCAGTGCCTCATCCTTATCTGCCTGGCTTTAGTGTTTCTACAGGAACTCTCACACACAGGCATTTCCCATCACCCTCCACCCAGACCACCCTCAGCATCTCTGTCACAGACCTCTGGCAAGCACAGGGTGGGATGCACCCAAAGGCACAAAGTCTGGGGTCTCCTGCCCCCGTGCTGGAAACAGAGGATGAAGAGAGAAGATCTTTCTCCATGACTTCCTTCTCTGGAGGCAGCAAGCCACAGTCACAGAATCATAGAATCACAGAATCATTTAGGTTGGAAAAGACCTTTAAGATCATCGAGTCCAACCATTAACCCAGCACTGCCAAGTCCATCACTAACCCATGTCCCCAAGTGCCACATCCACACATCTTCTGACCCCCCCACGGACGGTGCCTGCACCCCGTCCCCGGGCAGCCTGTGCCAGTGCTTGGCCACCCTGTCGGGGAAGACATTTCTCCCAGTGCCCACCCTGAACCTGCCCTGGTGCGGCTGGAGGCCGTTCCCTCCTGTCCTGCCGCTGGTTCCTTGGGAGCAGAGACCGACCCCCCTCGCTGCAGCCTCCTGCCAGGCAGCTGTAGGGAGCCAGAAGGGCCCCCCTGAGCCCCCTGTTCTCCGGGCTGAGCCCCCCCAGCTCCCCCAGCCCCTTCCCCAGCCCCTGCCCGGCTCTGGACACGCTCCAGCCCCTCCGGGTCTGTCTGGGGGTGAGGGGCCCAACGCTGAGCCCAGGGCTCGAGGGGCGGCCGCACCAGGGCCCAGCACAGGGGGACGGGCACTGCCTGGCCCTGCTGGCCACGCTGCTGCTGACACCGGCCAGGGCGCTGCTGGCCGCCGTGGCCACCTGGGCACACGGGGGGCTCATGCCCAGCCGGCTGCCGACCAGCCCCCCCAGGCCCTTCCCCGCCGGGCAGTTCCCAGCCCCCTGCCCCCAGCCCGCAGCATGCAGCCGCATGGGCTGCTAAGATGTGTCCTTGGCTAACTGACTCATTCCTCTCCAGCACTCCTCCTCCTTCTTTTCATCTCTGGAGGTCTCCATAGGCTCTGACATGGTTATCTTTCTCTCTGTGCCTCTGCCTACTCCATCCCTGGAGGTCTAGTTTGTGTCTCTGTGCTAACAATGCTCTTCACATTGTCTTCTTGCTCACCATGGCAGTCTCTCACCCCCAAGTAACCACTTTATCCATGTATCTGTTTTCTCCAGGGTCACCTGATGGGAAACCCATCTGCAGATACCTGTCTCCATCTCACTTGCCTCCCTCACGTCTCACCTTCAAGGGCTCCCTTTAGACCTGTCTACGAACAGAGCTGAGGCTGAAGGACTGGGTGATGTGCAAACCCACCATGTCTCAGCCCGCCCAGACCCATGTCCTCCCTATGTGGTCACTCATCCTCCTGCTTGCAAAGATTTCTGAATATCTCTTTATTTGTGCCCAGCCTCTGCTCCAGAGCACTCCTGCAGTCACAAGAAATCAGGAGCTGGGGAAAAAAAAAATGAGCACCGGTTCCCCAAAAACTTCCTGAGTGCAATTTGGATACATCTCGTGTCCAATGTGTAGCTAGGTCATGGCACTGGGAGAAGCAGAAGATGGGGAGGGTGGAAAGGGAAACCTCTTTTAATAGCAGGTGTAACAGCAAGGTTTCGGTAGCAAATTTAGCTGGGGAACATTTGTTCTTTTTTCACTGAAGTTTGCTCAGAAAGTTTTAACAGTGTGCACAGCTTGGAACCATCTCAGGTTCTCGTCTTTTTAGCAAATGACATTTTAACTAGAAAAGTGAGGTGAGAGGGATTAAACTGTTATGGCAGCCTTTATCAGTGCCGTCTGAAAGCACTTCTGTCCTTCAGCTCCCTGAAAGCAACAGATTAGGGTGAAGCTGGGAATATGCTCAATGACGCAGTGTCAGTTCTTATCAGATGTGGAGGATAAAGGATGTTGTTCCCTCACCACAATAATTTCAGAGCCTTCAACAACAAGCTCCTGCACAACTTTGTTATAAGTACATTAAACCCCAAAGATGAATTTCATATTTCATGAGTAATCATTACTCAACCTGTCTCTAAACACAGAAGAGACTGCCTGATTTATTCTGCTCTGTTTCTCTTGGACCTTCAAGTAAGAACAACTGGAAGAGAAGGAGGGAGGGCACTTAGCAATAAGTAGGAAAACACATTCAGTTTAGCAACAGGGGGAGTTAATTTTATGCCTCGAAGTGCAAGGGGTTGTACCTTCTCTGCATAGGACAGCAAGTGAATTCTGGTGAATGCCAATTTAATTTGAAGGAATGATATGAGGTTAAAACTCTTATAATGAAGGCCCAGCAACGTGGCCAAATCCCAGCAAATTCTGCCTTTTCTGCATTCAGGCAGCCGCCATCAACCCCATGTCCTGCTGTGCTCTTGGCCAAGGGACACAGAGGTCACCCTAGAGAAGGCTGCATTCCATGGATAGGGCGGTCGTTCTTCAATGAACAGCTTGTTAATTCTTTTTTTTTTTTTTTTTTTTTTTCTGGAAGTATTTTTTCTTTGAGATTCAGCTGAATGAAGAAAGGTTTGTAAATGGCAGGTCCTCGGGGTTCTTTGGTGTCACAGCTCTGTAAGGAAATGTTGACCCAAGTAACTAAAACTGCAATGCAAAAACCTGTTTGAAAGGACAGTCAAATGCCACACAGCACTTCAGAGCAGGCGACAAAGAAGGGAGTCGTTGGATAAATAGCTGTCAGGTGATTTTCTTGGTCTTGGTCTGATGGTACAATTACTGCCTACAAGAAAAGGCCACCCAAGCCATCAGTAGCATTTCATGGGGTTTGACATATTTATTTCTTGGTTCTTGTTGTCTAAAAAAAAAAGCACTATTTTGGAAAGCATGGCTGTGTCCTACCTCTCCCTGCCATGCACCAGGCAGACCCCAAATGGCAGTGGGTTGTTGATCAAACCCAAGAGCAAAGCCAGCCGTTGGACACCAGCAATGTTCTCTGCAGGACACAGTCCTTTCCCCATGATCTCCTGTCCAAATAGTGGTGTTGTCCCTGCTCTACTGGTGAGCTCTCCTAGAGTCAGAGCATGGCTCTAGCTGTTTGTACAGCTGCAGTTTGCTTGGAAAAATGAAACTCTAAATTTAGAGACTCTGTAGAAAGTGAAAAATTGGGGGTGATACTTGCTATGCAGTGGAGAAGCATTTGTGCCACTTCTTTAAGTGGTGCACCAAGATATGGTTGCAGCACAGAGGATCTGAGATTCCAGAAGCTGTGACTTCTTCAGCTTTTCCCCTTCCTCCTTTCACTTGGCATGATGGAAAAGGCAGGTGGCCCTTTCTTTGCAATACTTCCGTCGGGCTGCAGCTGCATCAGTGTGAGACCTTCTGGAAAGCAGCATCAGATCAGGCCACACAGGTGTGATTCAGTGATTCTCTACCTGCCACAGGACCACAGGGCCTATAAGCCCTCATACTGCCTTCTTCATGGACAGCCTCTGTCAACCAGGACACTGCAGAGTCTGTGCTGCTGGAGTGGCAGATCCCAAAATCTCCTCCCACCTCTCCCCTGGTGCTGGGGTGAGGAGCCTGGCTGAAACCCTGGAGTCCATGGGCTTGCAGCCCCCCCGGGATGCTGCCTTTCTTCCTATCCCTGGACCCAGATGTGTGCTCAGAACCCACAAAGCAAGGAAGAAATCCAACTGACAGCTGTGCCAGAGGCTGTTTTCATGCTTGCCTGCACCACGCAGTGACCTCAGCAAGAAGCATGGATTTCTCTTACACATTTCTGTGTCAGGGTCTGTTTTCTTTCTTGTCACTAGCTGGAGAACAAGCCACAAGACCAAGGCACATGTTGTTAGACATGGGTGCTGCCAGATAAAATCACAGCAGCATTTTGCATTTCCTTTATAACTTGTCTCAGATGCTGGACCACAGCAGAAACCCCAAAATCAAGCTCTCCTGCTCCCCATCTGACAGAAGATGCTTTGAAGTATGAGATTTTCTTCCCTTTTACATTTGCAACCATGCCTGATGTCATTCTGGGCTTTGCCAAGACCTATATGAATTTTACAACCTTTTAACACCCAAATAAGTCTTGGCTTTAGCTCTCCCACCTCCCAGGGAGATGTGCAGGTGAAAAAAGTCATTCTTTGGGAAAACGTTTCCTGTGACCATACTGAACATGTCACCTGTCTGGTTCATTCACTGTCACACAGCTGGCAGCACCGACATGGCGGTGATGCCGGCAGCGTTGCCAGCTCCTGAGCAGTACCAGCATGCACAGCATCCCTGCAGGGTCCCAGGACATCCCCTCCATTTTGCTGCTCTTCAGCACTTCGGTATAGTGCGGGAGGGCAGATTGGAAGGGGCTCAACAGCTTCATATATATTTTGGTCTAAGAAAAGAGTGTTCCTTTATTATAGTCACCCTTTGACTTTGGATTAGACAGATGGATACTTGCATCTCCCATTCCTAAAATCTTCCACCAAGGTGCCAGGGCTTTACGATCTGCTCAGGCACCTCACTGCAGCTGAAGCTTTTTCCTGATCCTCCACCTACATTTTTTCCCTATCTGATAGAATTTTTTCCTAGAAATAACTAATCTTCCCTCCTCCTTACAGCTACTCTGTATAAGAGGTGGCTGCCATATCCCTTTTCTCACAGGGCAGATTTTGCACCCGAGCTCTCCTTCCTCGACACCGCCGTTTTGCTCTTGATGTTGAATCCCAGCATTATTGATTTCAGGCCATTTCTCCAATCTGCCATGAATGATCTGAATCCTAATCCTGCCGCTGGCAGCACTTGTGACCACAGGCAGGAATTATATTAGCTCCTCTTTCTCTTATCGTCCAAGTCATTAATTAAAATATTGATTAGTGTCGGAGACAGAACAGACCTTAGTGAGATCCTGCTAGATAAAACCTTTTGGCTAGGCTAGGCAGTAAACTACCCGTAACCCCTGGAAGTGAAGCTTTCCAATTAAGCATGCTCTTTCCCCTTCTTTTTTCTCCTCTCTGCATGTTAATTTCATATGGCGGATGATCAGTTTATGACAATACAGTGGGGTAGTGTCAAAATCCTTACTTAAGTCAAGAGGTTGCGCTGCTTCCCCAGATGGGCCAGTTGCCTGCCCAAAGGAGAAATTAAATGTTTGATGTGACAATCCATTACATTATTATCCAGGAGATTGTACATGCATTAGCAATTCACCATCTTTCTGGTGCTCAGCGTTAAGCTGGATCTGGATCTGCCCAATTCCTTCGTTTTCCCTTTCCAAGATCCTCCATAAACCCCCAGCCTCTGTGAACTGTGGGGTTAATTAGCAGCAGTTCAGGGCTCCCTTGGCTCATCTTTTCAGCATCCCAGTGGGAACTTCCTGGACCTTCCTAAACTGAGTATTTCTACCTTTTTTTATATACATATTTGAATGATTTACCTTCCTCTTCCCCAGCTTGGGGACTGGATGCCTTTCGCAGCTCTGCCTCAGTCCTAGGCTGGGCCAGGCACAGCGATTCTTCGTGGTTTTGCTTCAAACTGGGTCTCTTCAACGAGCATTTTCTGGGAACGGATTTCAAGCTGCTGGAGGCAGTCTGAGCGAATTTTAACAGAAACATCCAGCGGGTTTTGATACACATTTTTTGTTGGCATTCTGCAGTCACCAAATCCACATGGGACCATCCCTATCCCCTCTGCTGAAAAACCTGCTCCTTCGACAGCAGCAGATGACCAGAAGAAACCATCTGGGCTTTGACTGCAGTAGAGCGGTGGCCAGGAGCACCATGGGGAGATATCTAGCTGAGATAAATAGACCAAGGGGATGCTAGTCTATTTAAAAGCTTTAGCTTTTCTCTTTTCCAGAGGAATGAGCATTGTGCTTGGCTATAAAGTAGCTCTCAGCTCCATAAATGCCTTGGAACCCTCCTCACTCAGACAGACAGTGAGGAACCAGGTTCATTGAATCTTTGGCAAACTCTGCTGATGTTTTTCTTCTCTAGCCTGCAAAGATTTGAACCAATTGTGAATATTCATGGGTTGAGCTGCAGCCCAGAAGATAGGCTGTTTAGTGAGAAGGGGTTAAAATGCCAGGAACGGCACCAATACAGACATCTACAAGATGCGACACATTGAAAACCCTCATGAAGATGGAGGGTTGGAGTCTGGGTTCCTCTGCCCCAAGCAAGGGCTCTAATCATGGGGCAATCAGACAAAAAAGAGAGGTGCTGTGGCTTTCCAGACAGAGATCTCCATCACACCTCCCTGCTATTTACCTCTGCTGGGTTCAAGCGGCTCCCAGTACTACATCTCAGCTTTTGCGAACCCTATTTTGAGGTGGTGGTCCCCATCCCTGTCTTGTGTAAGAGACTGTGGGGAGGGCTATCCCGGCCGTGAGTGGGTCCTCACCATGTCAAGCACTGGAGATGTAGCTGTGCCCCTTTTTGAACCTTCATCTGTGCACGGTGGTACTTGAAGGCAACCAGCTCCTGCTCTACTGCTGGATGGATGGAGTCTGGGTGCTGGCCAGGGACACCTGAAGAACTGCTGTGTTAAGCTGTCTCAATTTAATACAGTTGACAAGAGCAATTACTGAATTTGCTGCTCCCACCATTTGCACTGCCGTTTGTCACTCCTCGATAATGAAGTAGGCATCTTTCTCGGCTGGGACAGTGACGATCTTCTGCCTGAGTAATTGCTGGCCTCTGGCAAGGGGCTGCTAGGAAGGACTGGGTTATCTTTCATCAGGGATGGAGAAAGTGGCCTTGGCCCTGCTTTGAGGAAAACAGACAAACCTGGGAAACTTCTCAAATTCCTCCCTATCCTCTTTTCTTTGAGTGCAAGTCTCTGTCGAGTGTTGTGCTGATCCCCACACCCTCTCTCATGCCATCTCTGCCATTTCCCAGATCCCTTGCAGCCGAGAAGTGCTTTGGGCATGCAGACCCTGTACTGGATGCAGCCATGCTCCAATATTGTGGGTTCTCCCAGCTGATGGGAACTTGGGGGATGAAACCACACTCCAGAGGTTCTGGCACTGAGTATTATCACTTTTATGCTCTGGCCCGTGCTGAGGAAGTCCCATCTGTGCCTAGCCAAGTGCTGCACTTTCGGAGGTGTATGAAGGAATTAGAGAGACTGGAGGAGGCAGTGATGGATTTATTAAGGGTTTAGAAAACACAAGCTAGGAGGGAGAGGCTGAATCTGTTGGGTTTGTTTACTCCGTAAAAGGGAAGGTCAAATGGTAATGGGTACTTAAAAAAAAAAAGTTGCTGTCAAGAGGATAACTATCAGGTTTTCCCCTGTGTCTCCCGAGAAAAGACGAGGAAGTGTGTTAATTTTGCAGTGGAGAAGATTTGAGCTGTCTGCTCTGAAGGGCTTCCCAGTGCACTGACCACTGGGCTGAGCGGCATGGGCAAAAGGGGAAAGCCAGCTCTGAGAGGGCTGGCCCAGCTTTATTTTGGTGCCTCAGCTTCTTCTGGTTTGAGGATGACAGATGGTAAATTGTTGAGATACTTTGGTGTGGTGCCACTTGGGTACCGCTGCTCTACCAGCACCGTGCTGCCTTGGCTACTGAGGGATGCTGTGCCACTGTTGGCACAGAAAGCTGGTTGGGACTGGATGAAAAATGCATGGATCTGGGTTAGATCTGCCAAGAAAATGAGTTCAGGGCTGGTAACAGGAGGAGGAATTGGATCCATCAGGGGAAGGTTATGGGCTTGAAACCTTGGGCTGTTAGAGACCTCACGTCACTACAGCAGCCGTGCTGGTGGTTGGAGACTGCTCTGCAGGACAGAAGCACCTACCTACTGGACCGACCTGCCATTTAGGGAGGTTTGCTGCTTGCCTGGAGCCCAGATTCAGGATGTTATAGAAAAATTGCTAAGGCTCATCCAAATTTCCAGCTTTCCATGGCAGTTAACTGCATGGACATCAATCACTAACTCAGCCAGGGGACACCATCAGCAGATAAAGACAAATACAGCACTCAGGGTGTGAGACAGTGGGGATCCATGTGTGATCTCCATCATGCCAGCCAAAGGAAAAACCCCAGACAGGTAACAATTTCCCAGTGCAGATGCTAGAGGGGCTGAGTAAGGTGATGCTCTATCATGGAGAAACACTGAAAGCAAATGTGGCCACAGAGGCAGTTGGGGCTGCTGCCATCATGAGGCAGGCAAGGTCTGGAGGAAGGCAGGGAAGGTGAACAGCAGTTATGCCTCAGGGTTTCAGGAAAGCAGACTTTTGTTTGGAGACTCACTAGGCAGAATCCTCCAGGAGCAGCCATGGAAGGCTGGGGTTCCCAGCAGAGTGGGGCTGTTTGTCAAGAAAACTTTGACGAACGCAGGATAAGCCCTCATCTTGGGCAGGAAGAACAGTAATTTCAAGGAAAGGCCATTAATAAGGATCTTACCAATGAGGTAAAACACAAGAAGAGAGCATACCATGGGAGTGAGGACAGGCAACAGAGGAGGAGTACAAATACATTGCCTGGGCTCTTAGGGACACAATCCCGAACACCAAAGCCCCGCTGGAGATAAAGCCAATGTGGCAACAAGAAAGGATCCTATGGGTATTCTACTAGTCAAAAAAGGATCAATGAAAATGTGATTTCATTGATGGATGTGGAAAACAGCTGGTGTCAGATGCTGTGGAAAAGACTGAAGTTCTCAACACACCCTTTTAGCCCCTGTGTTTACATGCATATCCATCTCCTAGACCTTTGTGTCCCCCAGGATGGTTGGGGAAGTAAATGGAGAGCCCAGGGAGCAGGACGACTGCTCAGAGAAGTTGGAGCATTCACATCCACGGAGTCAGATGGATTTCACCAGAGAGTGATGAAGGAACTGGCCAACATGTTTGCAAGGTCACCCTCTATCATCTCTGGAAAACTGATGATCTGAGTCCCAGACAACCAGAAAAGGCTGAGAAGGTGTTGGCTTGTAGGCAAAGGAATGTTAGATGGGCTGAAAACTGGTGGGACTATCAGGCTTAGAGGCTAGCGATCAATGGCTCTACATCCAGCCAATGGCTGGTAGGAAGGGGAATTGTTGATCCTCAGGGATCAGTACTGGGGCTGATATTGTCCAGTAGCTTCATCCATGACATATATGATGAGAGAAAATGCATCTCAGCAAGTCTGAAAGGGTTACTAAATTAGAAGAGGTGACATGATGAATGGGACAGCTTCAGTCCAAAGGGACCTTGAGAAACGTGGTGGTTGGGTCAACAGAAGCCTCTGGAAAGCTCATCAAGAAGTGTGAGGTAATTTGCGCATGGGTCAAAATAAACCCACTCACAAATGCAGGCTGAGAACTGCCTGGTCGAGTAGGAACCCACTGAAAAGGATTACAGTGCACACCCAGTTGAATTTAGGCCCAGCAGACCACTCTCACTGTGAGAAAGCCAAACCACACGCTGGCCAGCACCAGAGGGACCTTGAGGAACGTTTTTATCCCCTACACTCAGTCCTAGTGATCCCACATGTGGGATATAGTGTGAAGTTTGGGTTCCCCAGTTCAAGAGGGATGGGGCTAAAACAGAGAGGGCCTGGGGGGGGACCTGGGGCACATGGTCAGTGGGAAGAGGCTGGGGGATCTGGTTTGTTTAGTCTACCCAAAAGGATGCTAAGGGCGATCTAATGCCACCCTACAGCTACCTAAAGGGTAGAGAGGACAGATCTAAACTGTTTTCGGCCACAAAAGAAAGCATAACAAGGGGCAACAGCCCCAATGTGATTTGGGCAGCTCATGCTGGACACTAGGAAAGGCATTTGTCACCAGAAATGTGGTGCATCCCTGGCACCAGGGAGGCTGTGGCATCTCCATCCTTGGAGGTTTTTCTAGGTCAGGTCAAAGTCACGGCTACCTTCATCTAGTGCTGGTGATGATCTTGCTGACTAGATGACCTACAGAGGTCTCTTAGAACATTTCTGTGATACTGACATTTAAGACAGGACATCTGAGATCTTGAGGGGCTCCTACAATGCTACATTTAGTGACTCGTTAAATTGGAGGCTGCAATGCACTGGAGACCAGCCACCACGACCACATTAAAAACATATGTACAAAGAGTGCCAGCATATGATGAAAAGATGCTGCAGACCACAGAGGAATTTGCAGGGGTTGATATGAACAGGGTGACCTGACAGCGGTAACTGCGCAAAAGCGGCTCCCAGCCTTGGAGCTATTTTCCTGCAGAGCTGTCTGTTAACCAGCTTGCTGCCTCTGCTGGAACTGGTGCCACCCACCTAACCTCCTCACAACTTGAAAAGCTCTCTTGTAGTTTGGGAAATAGCCTTTGCTCCTGTTTTAATACATCCTTTTGATCCTGTGCAATTCTCGGCAGCCCTAAAAGCACTCTTCTGTCTTCAGGTCTGTGACCCCTGGTATTACAAAGTGCTGCACGGAAACATCCAGTGCATCCAGTTCCTGAGCCGGACATCTTTCCTGTACCTGCCTCACCATAGGTTATCTCCTTTAGCCTTCCTGGAGCACAAAGGAGCAAGACTGAAGAAAGTCAATGGAGTTATGGCCCAGCTGGAATGACTGATGTTAACCTCCCCTGTGCGATTTATGGCTGTTGCCTAAGACATACCCTTAAGTGCTTTGTAAAATCTATTTTAAGCTATCTCCAGGGGAATATCTCCTCTGGGGAAAACCTGGCAAAGCATAACAGCACCGGGTGGATTTTGCTGATGCTACACCTTCCTTTGCTTTCTTTTTTGTAATCCTCCTACCTGCCTGCCCCTTGCTCTCCATCAAACACTCCTCCTCTTCCCTTGGTGCTGACAACCTTTTCATATTTCCTGGGGTTTATGTCCCTCCCTGCTGACAGCAGGAACTAGCCTTTTTAATCTTCTCTTGCAAGTCAGTCCCTTTCAACAGTGTTCTAGAATAGGAAGGGAAAGGGAAAAAGTGATTTTATTTCTCTTTATAGAAACTCCAGCCCAAATTAATGGAAATTACCATGGCAAAAGCATAATAACAGGCTTATAGTTGACCACAAAGCTAAAATACACAGTTTGCAATTGCCTTGGATGCTTACCCACAGGGAACCCTCCTTTGCTGGATGGGTAATGAGAAAAGGAAGAATTCAGGCTGAACCAGTTTGTGCATTGCCTGAGAAAAATCTCTATATGATGTGATAGGAGTTTTCCAAGTGGAAAATGGATGTGGAGTCCCAAGCCCAGCAGTGACAACAGGCCATGCTGGGAGTGAACTGGCCAGGCCATCCTGCGGGTTGCTCCTGCATCCGTTGTGAGCCCAGCAGACCTGGCCATCGCTCCAGTCAGACGGCCGAGGGACGGTGCAGCCTGCCTGTCACCTGAAATAGCACCGCGAATCCAAGGTTCATCATTGAACTTGCTGTTCATTTTTGCATGGTGCTGTTTGTGAACAAACTTATAAGACAAATTGCTGGTAAGGGTGGGTTTTCTCCCCCTTTTTCTCCCTCCTTTCTACAAGCAACACCACTGCTTTGGTAATCATGAGGATTAAGAAACAGCTGATGCAATCTGGGGGGCTTTCAGAAAGGCTGCACAGTTGTCCTTTGAGGGTGTTTTGGAGTTTAACCCCAGCTGGCAACTAAGCTCCACACAGCCGCTAGCTCCTTCCCCCTCCCCGGTGGGATGGGGGATAGAATCAGAAAGGTAAAAGTTGGAAAACTCTAGTGTTGAGGAAAAGACACTTTAGTAGGTAAAGCAAAAGCCACGCATGCAAGCAGAACAAGGAATTCATTCACCGCTTCCCATGGGCAGGCAGGTGCTCAGCCATCCTCAGGGCAGCAGGGCTCCATCACGCCTAACGGGGACTTGGGAAGACAAACACCATCGCTCCAAATGTTCCGCTCTTCCTTCTTCTTCCCCCAGCTTGATATGCTGAGCATGATGCCATATGCTATGGCATATCCCTTGGGTCAGCTGATGTTCCCTCCGACCTCCTCGTGTCCCCCCAGCCTGCTCACTGGTGGGGTGAAGAGCAGAGACCTTGACTCTGAGTAAGCACCGCTCAGCAGTAACTAGAACATCCCTGAATTACCAACCCTGTTTCCAGCACAAATCCAAACACGTGGCCCCATACCAGCTACTGTGAAGAAAATTACCCCAGCCAAAACCAGCATGGTCCCGCTCTGATTGATAACAGAAGTCTAAGTGCTAGGCTCTGCAAGAGCACAGCTACGCCCTGTGCCTGTCCCCACCACTGTCCAACAGCCCGGCATGGCAAACCCAGCAGCACAGGATGAGCAAAGGGTTGGCAGCAATTTTGCAGAAGGATTGCACCAGCCGATCAAAACTCAGAGCCCGGGACTCCTTGGATCTCTGCAGTGGCCACCGACCAGGCTGTGCTGCTCTGGTGCTCAGGGATGGTCTGGTCCCCATCTGAACTCCGATGTCCTAATGGTAGGGAGGTGCAACTTTCCTGACTTTATAAAGTCATCCTGCAACCCTATCCAGGCGTGTTGCTGGCAAAGCACACTGCAGCTCTTGACTTTCCTCACCGTAATATGAAATGAATTGTGATGTTATTAGTTTGTTGTGGTTTGGAAAGTACCTTGGAGTGACTTGAGTTGTGCTGAACAAGGCAGGAAACTGCCAGTGAGCCAAGGGCTTGTGCTTAGCCAGGAAAGAACCTTCTTCCCCGCCGGATGCAGGGAGGATGCCACAAATTCATGGGCTGCTGAGAGCTGGAGGGACCACTGTGAACATCATGGACTGTCTCTTCCCTGCTTTTTCCCAAAGAACCTCATTCTTATTCCACACTTGGTAAAAGTCTGGTCTAGAAACAGATGCTACCTAGTCATGGCTTGAAAACTGAGAAGAGTGCAAACACACCCCCCCCAGATTTGGCCTTCCAATGCTCATGGTTAGGACATGCTACTCATCCTTCCTTGAATAGGTCCACCTACACCTCCTCAGCATCCACTCACACGTCTGTCTTCTAACACCTTCTTATAAGCCAAAAGTCACTTCTGTGTGTAGGTACCCATGAACAGGGCTGTAGAATCTCTTAACCAGCTCATCAATGAACAAAAGGCAATGGACAAAAATATGTTAAAAAAGCCTAATAAAATAAAATAAAATAAAATTAGCCTCCTACTCTGAAGGATCTTAATTGGGTCTCTCAAAACAGCTGGGCAAACAGTGGTGAAATATCTAAACCAGCCACTTAACCACTGCACCTTCCACCTTCTACCACCTTACTTCTCTGCACACCCCAGACCTTATGGTAGGACTACTCACCAGGGTGTGAGGAATTAATGAATTTTCTCCACCATGTATCTCTTTTCTTTTGCGCATATTTGGGCTGAACTTAGAATTTTTGGTTTCTCTACTGGATTCCATTCTGCAGCCAAAAAATACAAGTTACCCAATGTTCTGTGGTTTCACACTGATGGTATGAGACCAGAAACACAATTTGTGCTTGGGTGCAAAGGAGCCTTAAGATGGGAAGAATGCAGAAAATAGAGGCAGCTGCACCAAAATAAAACCAGACTTGACTTTCACCCCATAATTACAGCTGCATCTGTAACCCCTTCAAAGAGCACAGCATGGCTGCCTGGCTCTGTGGTCAAACAACTTCCCTGCAAGTTCTGCCCAGTCTGCAAGAGGGCTGGATTCAACCTCCCTCTATGGTCCTGCATTCCTGAGAAAAGTTCTGCTTTTGTCAAACTGGAAAATGGGAGGGAGCCTTAACACTCACATGCTTCAATAAGTTCCTGTGATAAGTACTGATGATGCAAAAATAAAAATTATTGTTATTACTGCAAAATGTGGCCATGCTGCCAAAGCTCTACGAGTCTGTGGGGGCTGGAGTTTCTCTCCCAGGTGAGATCTGCAGTTCCTTCTGATGTCCTCCCTGCCCAGCACCCTCATCCCTCCTTGCCACCAAAGCAGCATCTACACAGCAGCTGGGCAAAGCATGTGAGTTGATACTTGCAAAAATCCCATCAATGTCAGCTGGTACTGGATGAAGCCTTCAAGGAAGAAAGGCCATCTAAGACTGCAAGAACAAAAGGAAGAAGTTAACTGACGTGTTGGGGGCTACAGACAGACCATCATTTATGGAGATGTATGGGTTCACTAAAAAAAATTTTCTTAAAAATTATTTATTTTAAAAAATCCAAACACAAACCCTTTCAGCTATATGGTTAACACCCAGAGCTGGCATCACGGAGACCGTCAGCAGGAACAAATGCTTTGGAGGACATAAATCCAGAAGACTGCAGTGTCCAAAGGTTAATAAGTGTGGACTAATCCATGTGAAGGAGCAAGCTGCATCATGGAGGTGGAGAAGGCAGGCATAGAACAGTACATGGCAGTACAGGAATAATGCACCCCACCCAGAAGGTTAGGAAGCAGCCCCATCGTCCACATCCTTCACAGTTCAGGTGTGGAGTGATTCACATGGCTTCACCTGCCCAGACATGGATTGTAATTCACATTTTCGGTGTCACACTTTGGATTCTGGGCTCTTTCTGGAGTTTCCTGCCAGTTTCTCCTTCTCTGGGTCCGCCTTTGTCTCTGCTGCATTGCTGGCTTCCCTCTCCTGCCGTCTGAGAATCACATAGACGGTCACGAAGCACAGAAAAGCACCCACCTCAAAGAAAAACTGGAGACCAAGGTACCTGTGAGGTGGAAACACGGTAAATCAGGGTATCAACATTCCTATGTGCACCAAGCACCAACACCTGATGTCCCAGGCACCCAGCAAACACTGAACATGGGGGAACATGGGGACGGGCTCCTTGGGCACATTCAGCACTGGGCAAGTGACTGCTGCAAGCCTGGGTCCCAAGAAGGGTGGGAAGAGGAGGCAGAGGAGCTATCAAGATGCATTTGTCCTTGGTGTTACATTAAGGCACCGTATCTCCTGGTAAGCAGGAGGCATATAAAAACATATCTTGGGGTTGAGGGTGAATAGGACTTGCTGCAGCTACTGGTCAGTGAGTCATTCAACAACAGTGAACTTACAATGGGGATGGAAGACCACCTACAACTCCCTTCCAGCCTCCCCACAGCGCATGGGCTGGATTTGGTGTCTTCTGCATGTTGGGCTGGGCTGTTCTGGTGGAAGATGAACCCCAGGGTGCAAGGCACCCTGCACAGACCCTGCACCACCTCACAGGCATCTTTGAGGCTGGGGTCACCCCTGCTGCTGCATTACCTCCATGGAGGAGGTGTCAGGACAGGCTGCTTGTATCAATGCTGGTAAAATGAGTAATTAGAGCATCACACAACAGCCCAGCTTGGAAGAGACCTCAGGAGATCATCTGGTCCAAGATTTTGTGGGAAAGGGAGCCTAGACGAGGTTATCTAGCACTTTGTCCACTTGCTTCTTGAAAACCTCCAGTGATGAGGACTCTACCACATCCCTGGGGAGGTTGTTCCAGCAAACGGTTGTTCTCATTTTAGTGCAGGGAATGCTTCTGGAAGTGGACCTCTGTGGTCTGTAGCAGTAAATTAGCATCATCCTTGGGAGGGTTTTGGCCTGTACTGATGACTGTCCAAACCATTCCTGGGCACTGCTGGGAGTTAGCACAGGCCAGGGGGATGTGAGTCTCCCCATTTGCTTACCATGACATGCACAACAACTCATCCCACGTCGGAGGTGGCCTGATGCCACATTCCCCCTGGGTCTCCCTCTGTACCCTCAGCCCTTAGCCTGACTGCTCATCCCTACCTTTGCCTGAAGAGGTTATTGTCATAGTATCTGCAGGCTGCCCTCCTGTCGCACTTCTTCTCCCAGAGGATGCAGGTCGTGTCGATGGCGCTGCCATACAGAACGGGTCCCGGCATCCATGCTGGAAGCAGAGGGTCAGAGGGGACTTTCTTATGTGATGGGAGCGCCTTTCCTGGGACAGACCCAACCCTGGTCCTTTTCCCATGTGCTAAGGGATTGGAAAGTCCCACAAAGCCGCTGGTCCTGCACAGCACGCCAAGGGCGAGCTGTGCATTTGCACACAAGGTGCAAGACAGTCCTTCTTTCTCATTGCTCTTTGATAAGGGACCATCGCTCATCCCAGGAACGATGCTCAACTCCTTCATGCACTGTGCATGCAAGCACCTTCCCACAACTGCAGTGGCATATTCCAGGGGCCTCCAAGTGAACATGGATTTTCACCATAGGAAAAATAACTAGTGGGCTCACAGGACATGATTTGCAGCCACCTGATGGGCTGGAGGCAAACAGCAGCATCCGAACACAGCCGAGGGCTGCCCTCCTGGACCTAAGCTTATTCCCTGCCCTCTTTTATTTAGCTGTGTAGGTGTACCCCCACAGAGATGCTCATCCCTCCCCACCATGTGCAGCCTTCCAGGCCCTGCAGGGAAGCATCTTTCCCTGGCTTAGGACAGACTTTGGCCAGCTGAATAAACAGTACTTCTGCAGCCCTGGAGCTGCTCAGGGATAAAATCCCCATGAACCCCCAGGAGCTGCCATGATTTTCTAGGATGGCATTTCAACACATATTAATTTACCTAAAACTCTCAGCAGCATGAACTGTATCCCAACAGCAAATGATTTGTCTTCAGGATGGATGCTCCTGAAAAACAAAATGGAAATGTGTGTCCCCTCTGGCAATTCTGCAAAGAGGGATGTTTCCCTCCCTGGCATCACACAAAGGTTTGCAGCACCTCACTCAAAAATTCATCCTTCCACCTGACCACCAAGGACCCCTGGCAGCTCCCATTTACATCAGCAAAAATGATGAAGGGCTAGAAATTCATTAGGGCTAGAAATAGAAGCTTACCACTGTCTTTTCTTAGCCTGAAAAACCTACCGAACTCCATGAGAGGCAGGGAGGAGCTCAGCTAAGTATTTTTGCTTTTAATTTAAAGAATCCACGTGAGTAAAACACAAACAGAAACCAATATAGCCGCTGGCTCTGCCAAACACAAACAATAAAAGGGATATTTTTTGTAACTGAAGAAGTGATTTACCCGTGGAGGAAGTGGCTTTTTTTGAGGTGGGGTGCCCCAGCATATATTTCAGTGGTACCACAGTTTTCTGAAATAAATATTTCAGACTGTGGTTCCTGCTGGGGCACACATGGGGGAGGACTGGGTGGCAGAGGACCTCCAGGTCAGCACACCTCCAAGGACTCAGCTTCCCTTCCCTCTCTGACTGCCTGGTGTACACGTAGCTCACTCTTGGCAGAAAAAGGAGATTTAAAAATACCTGGCCATCAAGGTAAAAACAGGCTTTAACCACAACTTTTCCCTAAAAAGCAACTGTTTGGAGTGCTTCGACCACAGAAACGTGCTTGGAAATATCAT
Organism: Falco naumanni; assembly: GCF_017639655.2. Taxonomy (NCBI): domain Eukaryota; kingdom Metazoa; phylum Chordata; class Aves; order Falconiformes; family Falconidae; genus Falco; species Falco naumanni. The sequence goes on along the minus strand of NC_054055.1, from coordinate 670,366 downwards.
TTATAAACTAACACAGAGATTCCCCTGTGGATTTCCCCTCTCTCCCCACACAGCCCCCCCACACCCTCAGCCTTTCCTGCTCATCCCAGGCTCCAGCCCCACCAGTCTGGGGCTCGTGTGGAGGCTGGCTCCAGCCTGCCCCATGGGCACCTCTCCAAGGCTGTGTGAAACTAGAGTTCTCATGGCTTCTCTGCCCTGGCAAGGCAGGCTGTATTCAAGCAAGATCCATGAGAAGAAAGGAAGGTAATTAAACCCCTTAACAGAGAGCTGCATTAAAATGTGCCAAAGTACTGCTGTGCTAAATTAATGCCGAGTTATTGGTGCATCTCGTTACTGAGGTATCAGCTGTGGGTGGGAAGAAGGAACAGGATGGCTGTTGGACCTGGAAGTTGTGCTGATACCAGGAATAGGGGGTGCTGAGGACAACGTGGGGTTCCTATGAGCCCCACGGTGGACGTGCTGTGGGGGCCTGGCATGGTGTGACACCCACCCACCCACCGGCTGCTCCCTGCTTAAGCCTGTTGGTGAGCACCAATGCTGCCTGCAAGAGCAATCAGCCATGCAGCACTGGTGGTTCCATGGTAAAGCCTCCAGCAGCCCAAGGTCTCCACTTGCTGCTAAACTCTGCAGGGATCAGCAGCCACGGCCAGAGAGACCTTGAAAGAGCCTCTGTAGTCTTAGGGCAGCAGGAGCTCTGTTAGTGCAGGGTCTACAGAAGCAAGTCCTGAAGGTCTCTCCTGCTTCAGGTCCTGGAAATGCTCAATGCTTCTGGCCAGACCTGCTGTGCCAGGTCTTTGCTAGCAAAGTACAGCCTGCTCTTGAGCCATGCATAGCCTAGAAGATGGACAACCACATGCACTGCCAGATGACAGGAGCAGGGAAGCCCTGTTCCCAGTTCCCTGTGACAACTCGTGCAAAACCTGTATAAAAACAAAGGGAGGAACTGGGCATGAGGTGCAATATAGGGCTGATCTAACCTTCCAGTCCCTCAGCTGGAGAAAAACTTCTTCCTCAATTCAAGGACCCCTTGGTTTTCCAAACACCACCTCTGGATGCTTTTTCTGGCTGCACCTAGACCATGGCCAACCCAGTCTGCTCACCTGAGGATAAGCATGAAGGACGGCGTGTGGGACGTGCTGGCGAGGATCCCTGCCAGGCAGGACAGGACCACAAAGGGCAGGAAGAGGTGGAAGCAGTCGGTGCCACAGGTCCCGGGCTTGGCGAACCCCACGAGCCCGTTTTTGGAGATGCAGCTGCAGTTGGTGTAGTTCTGCAAAGAAGAGAGAAAACCCAAAGCTACTCGTCCGCTCAAGGCTATGGAGATACCAGGAATAGCTGCCAGCTGTCATAGGAAGGGAGGGTGTTTAGGTTTTGTCTGTAAATAATTAGCAGTAATTAGCACTCAACACTTCAGGGAGCAGGGGGTGGAAAAAAAACACATACAATGAAGCTGGCTGGGGATAACAGACTGAGTGGATGAGAAAACACATATTGCCATGCCCACTTCCAGCCTTCCACACGCTATCATCTCTGACAGGAGGTCCCAGTCCCCAGTAGGAGATATCACACAGGTGAGCACACACAGCTGATGGGGAAGCTGGGACCACCACAGTACCTTGGTTCATCTCCCTGTACTTCCAGAGGCACCTGGAAATGCTCCTTACCCAGACACATCCTTGCCCTGTTGGTGTGAGCTCCGGCAATGCCTCCCCACCCTCTGCAGCAATCCTACACTTGTGCTCCCAGCCCCGTGTTGCACGCCTGTTGTGCGCTGAAGATGCCTACACATAATGTAAGCTTAACGTTATCGTTTGCCAGCCGAACACTTTGGCATCCTGCATAAATCTGGGGTTTTGGCATGGACAAATCTCACCCACAGCTAATAAAACATTGAAGCCTGATGTGAGCTTACACACCTGTGTTCCATCTTTTGGAGGAAATAGCTGGGGAGCATCCTGGGCTCCATCACCTGTACCCAGCTTGTCTCCTGCTGAGAGACCCTTCATCCAGGGGCTACATGTAGAGCAGAGCTGGCAACTGAGGCAGAGCCCAGGCTCAGGGGGGCACTAAATCAGAAAACACTTGCTAGGGGAAAATGCAAAATCTCACCTTTGAGAGAGGATCATAAATAACTGGCACAGCATTAGCAAAGGAAAGATGCCCTAGGGCAAGGGATATGGATTTTTTTCTTTTCCTCCAGAATTTACTCACAATTTTCTCTTTTCTTAACAAGAAATTTCTTTTTTTTTTTTGAAAGAGACCTTTAAATAAAATGAGCAGGATCTTATTGTTGCCGGAGGGGGACAGATTCATGCCGGGATGGCAGTTTGCACAAGGTGATCTCAGAGGCAGAGGCAGCCCAGGGTCTCCCAAATCCCCATTCCTACATCACTGCCTGGGGAAGTGGCATGGGTGACACCCATAAAAGAGACCCACAAAGCTGAGAGCACGATGTGGGGGGAGATTTGGGATGAAAAGGCATGTAATTCCTCCTCCTTCCTTTAGGAAAGAAGATTTAATATTTTAAATTAAGACTGGGATTTATCTTCTTCAGCCATCTGAAATGAACTAAATCAAACTCATCATCTGGGCTCCTTCTGCAGTCGTGGAGGGAGAGGTGGGTCTCCAGAGGACCCACCACAGGGAAGTGCCTATGATAGCCAAGATTAATTTGGGCCAAAGCAGTTAACAAAAATGCAATTAGATAAACTCGAACTTGCTTGATCTCTGTGACCACTACCTTTTCCAGAGAATCAGAGTCACGACATTAAGGGGACTTGTACAAAGCCAAATGGAGACCAAGGGCTGGAGATACACGTGGTGGAGGCACAAGGCAGAGCTCTTCCCCTTTCATTCAAAACCTTGGAGGATTTTAGAGCAGGGAGCATGACCCTGGTTGCAAAAACCTCTGAGCAGCGGGGACAAGCCACAAAGCCACCAGTGGCCCATCTCTGTGAGACGCATCGTCTGGGCAGCAGTGCCACAAGGCTGACGCAGCCCCAGGGCTAGGGAAACCACCCAGTGAAGTGGGGAGAGGAGAATAACGGAGAGCAGCCCTGAAACCAGGGCTGTGGTTTCTGGGCAGGAACAGGCAGCTGGGTGGCACACAGCCAGCCCCGGGTTTTTCAGGGCTGTGCGTCAAACTTCCCCAACAGTACCATTTAGCAATTGTTTTCTTAAGAGAGAAAGAGCTGCTCACACTATACTCTGCCTGATGCTGCCTTATTTAATCCTTTTTTATTTTTTTTTTTTTTTTTTTCCCCGCTGGGACCTTCCTGTATCCTAAATTTGGGGACCAGACCAGACCAGACTCAGCTGGCAGCAGAGGGACGTCCCCACTCCCATCCATGGCAATGCACGATGAAAACAGAGCAAGGCTCAGAAACCCAGGAGCCCATGGCACAGAGATTCCTGCAGTCCTAGGGGAGCTTCCGTGGCCACCTCACTCCAACAGGTCATGCCGGACCCAAACAAACAGCAAAGCACTAAAAGGCTGTCACTGCCAGGGGGCAAAGTTTGTAGGCTCCTGCTGTTGCCCATGAAATTTGGGGACATCAGGCAATGCAAAGAGCAAATTGCTTTCAGTGCACGAAGGCTTTCAAATGAGAGTATTAAAGCCAAGTTTGCACCATGCAAGCCTTCTCTGGAAGGGCTGCAGCAAAGCTAAGCACAAAATTGTAGGTTTTTCTGCACATTGGGAGGTTTTCTAGAAACCCAGGCATTTGGGACACGGAAAGCAGTGGGCAATGAGTGCCGCAGGTCCCTGCTCTGGCAAAGAGGTGCTGAAAATGGTAAGAACAGTGTAATGCAGCAGAGAAAGCAGGAGCTGAAAGAATGCCATAACCTATTTTTTTTTTTCTTTTATGCAACAGGTACTACCCAAGAGGGTGTGAGGTTGCTCTGCAGACACCTGAGCTCAGCTCCTAGTCCAGCATGATAAAGGAGCAGGGCTCAGCGTCTGTAGCCACATCACTGCATGCCACGAGCTCCCATCCCAGGCAGGTGCAACGTGCTCCAGCTACGACGTGCTGGCACATGGCTCAGTATTTATACCAACCTACCAAGACACAGTCCCTGTGCAGGAGAACCTCTCACACAACTCAGATCGGGTCAAGCTGCATCAGTAGGTGGAAAGAAGATTCAGCAAGTTATCTTAGTGCTAAAGTAAGAATTAATGCTGGCTTTACCAAGTAGCGTTTGCATGGCACCATCAAGGGAGCCCTGATTTTGCTCTAACGTGTGGCTACACATAATTATATGTATAATGAGTGCAGGAGTGGGTCACACTCAGGAGCACAGGATGCCAAAGGGCTGGAGGCATCTTTGAGGAGGAAGAAACAGTTGAAAAGGATCTGCTGTACAAAAGGCAGGTACAGGGATGCATAAAAGTATGTTTGGGACTAAGGTCTGGCAGAAAATGTAATTGTTATTAAAATGACGTGTTGTTAATTAACAAAATGCTGCTAGAAAGTGCCCAGACAGTCCCATGCTGCCATGCATATCCTGTGCCAAGAACACAGCAGGAAACTACTCACCCTATATGAATTGCTAACTTTTTTCAGATAGGTATTTGAATTGGCAAAGATTTCCATACTATTTATTTGTTGAACCGTATTGACTGGAGACCAGACAGACAATTGGCACTGTGAAAACTCAGCTCTGTTGGGGTTTTGGTAGCAGGCAGGGAGGAGCAGAGAAGAGAGAAGCACAGGGCAGCGAAATAACCCTGCCAGGTCTGCAAATCAAGGGTAAGCCAAGAGCAAACCCCATTTCTCTAGCCCTTGCATCGGGACTCTCCTGCTAAGTTATCCTCTCATGCAAGACGTGTGCCTTGACAACTGGCACTTGGGGAGGGGATGCACGCTGCAACTAGATCATAACTTTTTAAGCTGCGAATCTGCAGGCTGAAAGGTGGATTAACATTGCTCCAATGAGGCCCCCCCAGAGCATTCACTGGAGGTCTGCTAAATGTCACTGCTGCGTGCACTGGGGCAATGGTCCCTCCACGCCTGGCTTGCCCAGAATATACAGAGTTGCTCCCAGAGTCTCCAAAAGCAAGATTTGTCTCCTTTCTCTTGATCTATAGATGTAGCATAGCTAAAATGAATTATATGATGGAAACACCCAGGCTGCTTCTGCAACTGTAGGTATCAGTTGAGCGTTTTCAGCTGGTATTTCCCCTCACTCTGCAGGGAGGGAGTTTGGACCAAGTGTAGTTTTGCGTTTTGCTTCAGCAAAAAAATTTAAATAATTAAATTATTCATTCTAGGCTTTGAACAGTATTTTAGGTAAAGGCCAAACAAAAACTATGGGGTGAGCACTATGGGTGATACCTGCTGCAAGACATCAAGGTATGTGAAAATGTGTACCACATGCACTGATATTTTGCCTTCACAACCCTCGAAAAATGGAAACACTCGGACTCCATCGAGTTTCAGGGAAGTTCGGGCATGTGATGCCTTAATTGGGAGCCTGGTTTCATAGAACCACAGAATGGTTGGGTTGTAAGGGACCTTCAAGATCATACAAGTCCCTACCAGGGGCAGGCCCCCTCCCCCCAGCCCAGGCTGCTCCCAGCCCCGTCCAGCCTGGCCTTGAGCCCTGCCAGGGATGGGGCACCCACAGCTGCTCTGGGCAGCCTGGGCCAGCGCCTCGCCGCCCTCACGGGGAAGGGTTTCTTCCTCATATCTAATCGGTAGGTCAAGGATCATAGATGGGGCAATTCATAGCAGGAGCCTTCTGGAGGTGGGCTGCCTCACCCTGCTGAGAAACATCCACTTGAGTGGAGAGCATGGAGGAACATCCACAATCAACATCCCTTGAGTACAAGAGGCATCCATGGATGTGAGGTCATGCTAGGTGCTGAGATTGGCCCTTCCATACCGCCCATCCTCCTGTCCCACCACAGGAAACACAGCTAAGAAAGGTGACCTTGTTGGTGACCGTTTAGGGGTGAAGGGAAACAAAAGGCAAAAAGTCCACTCAAACTGCTAGGTAGCAAGGGAAATACTGAAGCTAGGGTTTGTGGAGCAAAACTTGACCTTGAGAGGAGCAGTGGATGGGGGAGGACACCTTGACATCCTCCAAGGCTGGATACCTAAAAAGGTTTCTGCTTGCTGCCTTGGCCAAGGACCTCTACTGGCAAGGACTGCATTAAGCTGGAGAGCGCTAAGAGACACCAGGGTTTTCCTGGGACATTCTCAGCCTTCCCCTGTTCATTTCAAAGGGTCACGCCCAACACCAGGAGCTTGTCCAATGCTAACAAACATCAGAAAACCTAATTTCCAGACTTGAGTACTGCATTGGTCATCCCTCATTAGCCATCCCAAGGCAGGACACGAGCACAGTGGAAATTACTCACCAAGACCGAGTTGTCTGCATCGATATTTATGACTCTGCAGCCGGCAGAACAGGGTGAGATGTATTCAATAGCGTTAGAGCCGCAGATGGGGTTATAGGCTTTCTCAGGGCAGTTACACTGGAGGTTACACTCCAAGGTGTGGTGTCCAACTTCAGAGCTACAGCAGGAAGAAGATATTAATCCATGGTATTGAGCATCATTAACATGAATCTTATACAGGAAATATATTGCACGTACATTGAGGTTAGGAAAGAAACACTTGATTGTTTAACAAAACCTTCCCCATATGCAAGTGATGACCCACAGAAATTCCACTTTAACCCCACAAGCCTGCGCTCTGCCTGGGCAACACATGCTGACCACAAATGGTTAAGGGAGTCACCCACTTACTTCAACAGTTGGGCTCGGTAATCTTAAAGGCCTTTTCCAACCTAAACAATTTTATGATTCTGTATTTGGCCCCAAATGTGGAGCCTTGGGGTATTTGCAACAGGACGCTGTGGGAGGCGGTGAGCTGAGGGCTTGGATAAGCTTCCACCGAGACCACGGGATGCTGAACGTGTGATTTTACAGAAGCCATTCCCTTGAGGGAAGACAAGAAGGTCCTGCTGGTGTTTAACGGTAGAGAGAAGCAGCCACAGCTCTGAAGGTGTGATTCCAGGGCTGGCCCCTGCCCAAATTATTCACCTGTGAGTAACATGCCACACTTGCCAAGAAGAAATTTTAATCTTGTGCTGTTTGTGCCAAAAACCATGTTCATTTAAGGTTTCACAACCAGTCATGAAGTTAGAAGGAGTAAGGACGCAGCAGATTAAGTGTTTATTCACAAAAGCATTAATTTTAGACTTATTTTGTCACCATTAACTGTTTCTCATGAAGGAATAAACACATTTCTGGGCATTCTGCTTAACTCCCACCTCCACCCTGAGGAGTGCAGCTGGGGATGGGGTGTCCCCACAGCCCTGGGAATGACCCACCCATGCCCAGCCTAGCTGGAGATGTCGGTACCTCTCGCTGTAGGTAATGCCTGAGACCTTCTGCGTGGGGCAGCCGAGGAAGAGGAGGGGGAAAGCCATGAGCAGGCAGAGGAACATGCCGAGGACGCATATGGCGCTGCATTGCCTCAAGGACATCTGGAACCGCTTCAGGATGGCACCACCCACAATGATTCCGACCATTGCCCCAGGGATGTTCACAGCACCTGGGGAAAGAACGGTAGGTCCTACACCTTGTTTTCCATCCTCCAAGCTGTATCAGTCCCTTCATTATAGCAAAGGCCTGGAGGATTTGTTGTTGGGTTCCTCTTTTTCAGCATGGGTGATCTGGAGGGGATCAGCGGTTTTGCGGGGACTGCTGGAATAATGCTAAAAAAGAACAGCTTTGCCAAAACAGCAGAATCCCACAGCAAGCTGGCTGCCTTATGTATCCATGCGTGGAAGATGTAGAGAGCAGTGAAAAGCTATGCTTCAGCCAGCAAATGTGATTTTTTTTTAGTGTAGACAGGAGAAAATATCAAGTAAACCCAGAGAGGATATGTAATTTCTGTGTAATGCAGTAATGTGCCCACTTCTGTGGCCATCATTGTGAAACTGTGAAGGTTTCCATGACAGGCTTGGCATTTTGCAAAACACACCTTTACAATGGGATACAAAAGCGCAGATACAGAAGTGCAATCTGTTTAATTCAACAAAGGCTCAACCGGGAAGGTTGCTTTGAGCCCATAAATACCCACACAACGAAGGGATTTCCAACTACAGAAAGCTTTTTGATTTCACAGAATAAGGCAAAGCAAGATTCAGTAGCTGGGAACAAAAGCTAGATAAATTTGTCCGAGAAATATGGTGCATTTCCTCAACCGAGCAGATAAATCAAGCCTGGGAACAAGTCAGCAGGGCAGACCAGTGGAGGACACCACTGCTTCAGCATTTAACCTTTCTGCCTGTACTTAGCCGGGGTTGCTGGGCTCTGCCAGTCTGCTCCGCTCGCTTTCTTCTGACTTATTCATTGCAGACTTCAGAAGACTCTTTCTCTGAGGATGCATGCTGTTTGTTCAAAACTATATTTTAAATACTTCTGTGTCTGGGCCTCTGAACTCTCCAGCTGATTAAAAGAGTAGGATTTTATTCTTCATATTTTTATTACCGTGAGAAGATCGCACAGGGAGACCTCAGGCTCGGACAGGATATTCTGGATGTTACAATACAAGCAAAAGCAGTCTGATGTGATGAGCACATATCCTGCTTAATACTTGTTATTTTCCTTCAGGACACTACCAACAGCAAGCAACGTTACAAGTCTGACTACAACAAACGTTTTGAAGAGTTCAGACACGATCAGGACACCATCTGACTGGCCTCTTGCTGCAAAGCATCTTCAAAATGCATGCATACACTTCTGCAGCTTTTAATTTTATTGACTATCCACTTTTTAAAGGACCCTTAACCCAATGATCGATGTAAAGTAATCCCTGCTACAGAAACATGCGCAGTTCCTATCTGATCCTTCTCTGCTTCCTTGATGCAATGAGTTGGTTTCCTCTTCTTGATTACAGGGAACAGCTTTAGATAGCAAACATTTCTCTGGGTCTGAAAAGAGTTTTTTTCTAGCAAGCTCAGGCTGCAGTGTAAAGGGAGGAAAGTAGATAGCAGCTGAAAAAGCATATGGGCAAGGGCCTCGTGCCACGTCTGTCTGAGGCAACGGAAGGAGACTGGCAGCTCCAGAGGTCCTTCTTAGTAATCTCTAAATTATTTTCTAAGAGGTACTCAAAAACTGGCAAGCCTTGACAGCAACACTTACCAATGATCATGTTGGCCAAGGACGCCGTGAGGGAGAACTGTCTCTCCAGGAACTTCCCCATGAATGTTGCTAAACCAGCAACCATGGCAGAGAGGTTGACCTGAGCCAACACCACCAGCAGGTAGACGGGATGACGCAGGTTCCTCAACAGGACCAGAGGAAAATCTGAAAGAAAAAGAAGCCTGATGCACAAAGACGAGGTGTACAGCAAAATATTAATCCATGGAAAGTGGCAAAACCTTTAATTTCCCTACATATTTTTTGTGCAGAATTAACTTTCAGAGTGGTGAGCTCTTCTGACTGTTTCATTTACAAAAAAAGCAGGATGTGTGCTTTCAGGGATTATTATTTCAAGGCTCAATTGCGTGACCACTTGGATACTAAAAAGTCATCATCAGGACACTGCAAAAAAGGGTGAGAGAGGGAAGCCAAAGATCCCTCCTGCCTCAGGACCAGCTGTGGGATGAGTGAACCAATGGCAGAAGTTAGTTGTTGTAGGAGATGAAGCAAAAAAATAGGGTTTTCAGTGTAAAGCATGTCCAGCCTCAGAGTGAATGCCAGAAGAGAGCAACTCCTCTCTGGACATACCCCACCTCTGCAGAGCTTACCTTTGTAACTGTTAATCCTTTGGAATTGTTGTTAAAGGTTGGTCACACTTTCTGCTGAATGCCCGTGAAGTTGAGACTGGGAACTTCCCTAATCACATCGTCACACAGGCAGCGTATAAAGGGTCTGTGCCAGTGCAATAGGAAACTGTTGGAGGCATCAGCAGCGCAGCATAGCATAGCACAGCATAGAGCAGAGCAGGACAGGACAGGACAGGACAGACGGACAAAGCAGGACAAAGCAGGACAGGACAGGACAGGACAGGACAGGACAGGACAGAACAGAACAGAACAGAACAGAACAGAACAGAACAGAATAGAACAGAATAGAATAGAATAGAACAGAATAGAATAGAATAGAATAGAATAGAATAGAATAGAATAGAATAGAATAGAATAGAATAGAATAGAATAGAATAGAATAGAATAGAATAGAATAGAATAGAATAGAATAGAATAGAATAGAATAGAATAGAATAGAATAGAATAGAATAGAATAGAATAGAATAGAATAGAATAGAATAGAATAGGCCAAAACATTTCAGTTGGAAGGGATTCACAATGATCATCTCGTCAACTGCCTGACCAGTTCAGGGCTGACCGACACTTAAAGCGGGTTGTGAAGGGCAATGTCCAAATGCCTCTTAAACTCTGACAGGTGCGGGGCAACAACCACCTCTCCAAGAAGCCTGTGCCAGGGTTTGGACCCCCCCTTGGTAAATAAATGTTTCCTAAGTAAACTTTAAATGAAGTATCTTGACCCAAGAAAATCAGTATCTCACACCAACACTTGGGTGATATGCTCAAGCAGTCCTGAACTTCTGCTAATGCAGAACGCCTTCTGCAGCAATACCTCCTGCTAAGCTCTCCTTCAGCTGCCAGCATCTTACGATGCTTTAGGAGAAACACAAGTGGCTCTGCAATAGTTTTTCAGCCCCAGCTGAACCTCTATAAATACTGTCTGTATCTCCTGCCTTCGATGGGTGGACTGTAGCAGGATGGTTGAGAGCAACATGGAAACCTGCACATCTTTCCCCGGCCACGCTACAGCGTGATTACAGGGGTTGATACAAACACACTTGCCCCGAGTAAACACAGCCTCAGCTCCTTTCCCTGAAGCTTTCTGGCAGGGTTCCTGCTGAAACAAAAACAAAAGTAGTTGGGAAGTCATTAAAATTTAATTTATGTGTTTGCTGTGGTTGCAATTTCAATGGGGTTTTTTTTTGTTTCAATCGTAAAAATGTACTTTTTTATTATGGGCAAGAAACGCTCTGGCAAATTCCCCTGTGGCTGGACTCTCACTGCTTGAGGAAAAGATTTCTTCAGCCTGCCCAGCACAGACAGCTGCCCCATGCCATGGGAATCGGGATGCCCGATGCTGGCACCCGCCAGCTGGGAGGCTGCAGTTCTTCAGCCTGCAGTGATTCCTCCTTTGTGCACACCCTGAGCCCACCTTCTGCTCATGCCCTTGCTTCCCCTGAACTATCGCCTTCCCCCGTGCTTTGTACAGCTTTGCAGCACGCAAGCAAAGGGCGTGCATAAGGGCAACTTCCAGACAAACAGATGATGAGTTTCCCAGATGAGGGCTCTGAAAGCCAATATGCTGAAGCAGAGATAAGGAATTAACAGGGAGGATTAATGCAAGGGCCTGCCATAAATGAATGATGTCGATTCTTAGAAGCTCACAAACAATTGGGACAATCTTTGTATCTGCTCCAGCACAGAGGTGCTCGGAAGATCGCAGTGGGGAGAACTATCTGGTGCTTGTCTGGGAGTTGCCCCAAGCTGTGTATTTGCTTTAGATGTCCTAAAAAGTCATGTGAAGAGCGAAGGTCCCTCTGTGGATGTGAGGGGGTCCCCCACATACGAAGGCAAAGCTCTCGCCCATAGGAGTATTGCCTCTCCAGCTCAGCACTCTGCTCTCAGGGTTAGGCAAGCAGCTGAAGACGTTGGGGAGCAGCAGACACATGGCACTAGAGAGGGTCCAGGCATGCAAGGCTCATTGAAGGACCCTGAAATACTGACACACTGGAGAGCCTGGAGGCTAGCAGTCAACTGGAGAGGGAATGAGCTGCGATGATATCCCTGCCCATGGCAGGGGGGGCTGGAACTAGATGATCTTTAAGGTCCCTTCCAACCCAAACCATTCAATGAATTTTGTGGGCTAGACCAAGGTGAACCCCAAAGAGAGGAGGTGGTTTTGCTCTTAAGTATCAATAAAGGTCTTTCTTTTTAAAGCATATTCCTAGTTTACATACTGGAATATCTCAGACACATCGCAAATATGAAACCTCAACTTTCACCCTAAAAGATCTCCCAAGAGTTAATCCAGCCTTTTGTGGAGGTAGTAGGAATCCTCTACCAAAAAGATTTATTTTCCCTAGAGTTCTTTGGTCTTTCCAGTCACACTACAGCCCCTCTGACACCCCAGATCACAGCTATAAAGCTACAACAACAAGCAGGTCTCCTACCTCATGGTGGGAGGCAGTGAGGTTGCTGTCCTCTGCAATCACCATCTCACTACTAATTCGATCTTCCTTACACCTCCAGAAAGGAAGCTGGGCAGATACTAAAAACAAGTGGAAACTTCAAAATAATACTAAAAAAACATCCTTGAAACCATCTTTAAGTACCACAGAGAAACAAACAAGTCACAAGCCCTGTGGTTTCATTTCTTTGATCACCTTTAAGGGATTAATTCCCAGTACGCGTAAGAGAAACTGCACACCCACCCAGGTGTTTTCAGCCAAAGCCTAGAAATCACTCAGGCTAGCTAAATCCTGCTTTCTTGATTACTGCAAGCAGGTCTGACGCCTGCAAAAGGAGCACTTCATGAATACCAGAAGCAGGGTGCAACCCAATGTCACGCAGAGCATCTGTGCAAGAGCCAAGATCATTACCCGCAGTACCGTCAGCTTTCCTACTTTTGAACAACTCCAGTGCATGGAGCCTGCTCCCTTCTTGGGTAATTGACCTCATTCTCTGGAAATGTCCCCAGTGCTTTGCCTGAGTATTTATCCTGAACACAGCCCCATCCTGTTATTGCTGATTGTGCATAGAAAAGCTCTTCCTGTCCTTGAGGTAGTTTCCAGGGCTCTGCAAAAACTGTTCTCTGCTCGTTGCACCTTGCCCCAGAAGCAGTTAAAGCTTCCAGCGGCTTCCAGAGAAATGGAGAATGTGAAGCACCTAATGGGATGGGGTCTAAACCATCCTTATTTTGTTCTCAATAAACTGCAAAAATTCCAGCAAGCCTTATTTTGCGCTCAGTTATCTCCATGTGCACTGAAGCAACAGAACAAATGACAAAATGTATTTCCTTCTCTATAAACATGCTTCATTTTGCATCATTTAGGCTGAAATAAGTGACTAAACAGCATTACTGAACATCTTGCTTCTCCAGGTCAGCTTAGTAATTTAAGGCTTGCCTCTGCCAAACCCTTAAGAAAATTATGAACTCTTACAGGCGCTCTTCAGCCTTACTTCGCTCAAGGAGCAGCCTCAAGGTCTTTGCTGAATCATAAACTAACCAGACAGTGTCCTTCTCATCTGGAGTTTGCCCCAAGGCTTGGGCCAGGTTTGAAGCAGGATGCTGCATTTTTCCCACCCGTCAGTGCCAAGGGAAAGCCATCCCTGTTCCCTCCAGCTCATAGACAAAGGGACACTTGCCAACAGGAGACACTGCCTCCCTCCCAGGCAAAGCATTCCTGGTCCCAGGTTGAGTTTGCAGCCACCCAGCATGGGTGGCCCATGTGAAAGTATGAGGCCGGTTTGCAAAACACTTTAAACCTAGTGATGAGCCAGTTGTCCAAGTGTTGACTCAATTGGCTCCAACCCCAAGCGCTTGTTAGGGCAGGCCCAACACTGATGGTGCAAAGGACCTTCTAACTGAACGTGGATGAAGACCTGCAGATGAGCCAAAAAAACAAAGCACAGCCCTTATCTCCAGGGCCATTTTCAACACCTCAGCCAGAGGGAGGACTCTGTTTTACGAGGGATGCAGTAGGAACAGGACTGAAACATCATATGGAAAAATCTGAGATCTTGTGTGGTTCTCGTTTGATCCAGTCCCTGCTGGTATCCTAATGCTTTCTTTCATCCCACCCCAAAGAGGGGACCCATAGCCATCAGTGACTTTCAGCTCACTCCAACAGGGGACCCAATAGCCATCAATGACCTCCATTCCACCCTGAACAGAGGACCCATACCCATCAACGTGGAGCAGCTCTGGGGCTGCCTGTCCCAGGGACAGCACCAAAGCACCAGGCAGCTCTGGGAAGGGAGCTATCCGTAAAAGCTCCCTTGCCCCTAAAACTGCATTTTTACAAGCAGTGAAAAGGTTTGATCACAAGACTGAGTTAATACACAGGTGGCTATTTCTCTTGTAAGATACTCTAGGAATCTGCTTTGTGTCATTTCTGCTGGTGGACTGGCACTGCCCATCTGCTAAGTGCCCATCTCCTGCCTTTCTGCAGAGCCTCCTGCTCCCCATGCTGAACGCAGAGATGCCAGATGCAATCACAAAAAACAAGGAGGTATGTCTCAAAGATTTCACAGCACAGCCCCATCAGGTCCAGCATGCTGAGACCAAAGTGGGACCCCTCTTCTTCAGAAGCCAGGTCATCCTTTTTTACTGGGATGCGGTGCAAAGAAGGCTTGCTATGAACACAGCACAGGGACCAGATTGCCCTACAGCATTTCTCCATCACGTGTGTTTCATTCTGTCTCTCTTTTTAAACAACAGAAGGTAAAAAATCGCAAGGTGATTCAGGCTGGAAAATCTTCAAAAGCTGTTTTCATAAACTATCACGTAGAAAAGAATAGTAAGTATAGAGAGGAAAGAATGTTTGATGATGGAAAGAAGAAACAAAATAATCAGGAGAGTCACAAAATGGGAGGTAAAATTCTCTTCCTGGTGACTTGTAGGTGAGCCATCACTAAAAGCCTCCAAACTTCACCCAAACTGTCTCCGTCTAACCATCACACATTAGCTACCCTCCAGTTTCTGGCTCTGAAAAGAGTTTTGTATTAGACATCCTGGTGATTTCTGCAAGATTGCTCTCCTGACAAAAAATACAGACACTTCATATTTTTCAGGACTGGACTTTAGGGGATAAACTCTCCGAAATAACGAATTTATTAGCACAGCTCCCATAGCCCTGACAGCAAGCCCCGAGCCCGCAGAGGGAACGAATTTCCTTCTGTCTTCACCCAGGAGCAGGGAGCTCAGTTTTATTCATTTCTCAGAGGCAAAGAGCAGAGCATCGGTGTGAAAATCCCATCCAAGCACTATAAATCCGTGCCCACACAATCGCTTCCATCACACGGGTTTTTGAAATGACAGTGCAATGAGGTCAGTGGGGGAATAACCCCCTGACTTGTTCCTCTAATTCAGCATTAGGCCAGCCAGCAAACGGTGCAACTAGCAAAATAAAAACCTGCCCATGCTTGTCCAGCTGTGCCTGCCCTGCCCTTCATAAAACATGAGAATTTCCAATAAATTAAAGGGATAATATTCAGGAAATATGGAGGAAGCTGACATGGGTTGACTTCAGAAGGTCACTTTTCTTTTGCCAAAGTGTGGAGTGTTTCTTTCAAAAATACAACAGCCCTTAGCAGAGGCCTCCATAGACTAAAGCCCAGCTGATTCCCTTCAGCACAAAGAGCCTACTCATTGCTAAGCTAATTGCACTGGATTAAAATCACCCTGAACAAACATGCATTTGATTTTAATTGCTCAGACTCTGGCTCCAGGCAGCACTGGCCATCCTTGGTGGGACAGGGAGGGCAGCCTGGCTCGGATATTGTCACCAGCCTTGAAAGAGAGGGTCTGAGGAGGCTTTTGGGGGTGAGGAGCTGCCAGTGCTACTGTAGGGGTCTGATTCCTGTTATGACCTGGGAGCTGAGCAAGAGCAGGTGGATGCACCCAAGCTACAAACACTAACTGCGGGGGTGGGAGGAAGGTTCCCCTTCCCATGGCCTTGCTCCAGGCTCGCGGCTTGCATCCCTCTTTCCTGCCTGACTTTGGGTTCTGATGAGGTTTTGGCTCCTGTTTCCCACTGCCCCGATGAGCCATAAAGCCACGCAACATCGAGAGCTACCAGCCCCAGCTTCTGAAGTGTCATAGTCTGGACACGATGGCAAAGCATCTGCTGTAAGCAGACGAGGAAGAGATCTGCAGATCTAATTAAACCCAGCAACATGCCTAAATTGCATCTTGAGGGCTTATCTAGGAGGCAGGATGAGCACAGGGAGGAACATCCCTTTTTCTTACCAGCATTGCAGCCTATTGCATTGCTGTTGCCAGGACCTATGTTTGCACAAGTGGAGAAACCTCATCCAAGCGGGAGGTGGGGGATGCACACACTTACGTTTGATGAACTGGGTCAGAGAGAGGTTTTGCATGCGTTCAGAACTTGACCTGAGCTGGCTGAGCACATCCTCGCTCTTCTTGCTGTCGTTCTCCTTCCCACTCGCCACCTGGGGACAGACGAGAGGCTGTCACTGCACCGACCATGCCAAAGTTTCCCCTGAACTCGCTTTTTCTCTCCCAATTCATGACGGGCAGCAGCCCATGCTTCTTGCAGACGGAGTTTGCAATGTTTCTGGGCTTGGCCAGCACTGTCCATGTCTAGTGTGGGACCTGTAGCCACCGCAACCTCCCACCTGCAGCTGCTGCTGAGTGTCCACACTGTTGGGTTTCCAATGGTGCTGAGAGCATCCATGCCTGTGTCTGTGTTATGGGGTAAGAGCCAGCTTCCCTGCCTTTCCCAGAAGGAATGAATCACACTTCAAAAATACCAAATGGGGCCGTTACCCAGGTACAGCGCACTGTGTGCTCAGCTCACAGGAAGGTGGAAATTCAGGAGGTGTAAGCCTTTGCATTAGGAAAGACGGATATCCTCAGGGAGGTGCTTTTCTACCCCAGAGGGCCTGTTTTACCTCTGGGTCGGGGTGAAGTGGGAAGGAGCAATACACCTAGACCTCCACCCAAAGCAGGTTTGCACACTGGTTTTGGATGGAGGATAAACGTTTTCCCTGTGCCTCTTTGTGTAACAAGGTGCTGCACACGCGCCTTTGCCCCTACTACCAGCAAGGACAGCAGGCAGAAATTGTAGGAGGAAAAGATCCAGGTGAGGAGAGGGTCTGGGAGGGAAGTAAAATATTTTTCATCTCCTAAACCAAGGCTGACCCAGAGCAGGGAAGTACTGTGGGGAGCAGCCACATACCCCTCACTTCGCCCAGACCCTTTCTTCTCCTGCTCCTGGAACCCCCAGCTGAATTCTAGCAACTCCTACTCTCTTTAATGCTTTTAATTTCTTCTAGCCTCATCTTTCCCACTGAACAGCAGCAGTATGGAAGGGACATCCTCTCCCACCCTGGTCCATGGGAGGGGACAGATCCTGCAGCTCCTTCCTCTTCTTTCTTCCCTATTCAGAGGAACAACACTTTGCAGCTGGAGAACAGATGGGTCCAGGCGTCTGCTTAATTTAGCCTCAGCTTGTGCTTACAGCTCTGCAGGACACTAACCCAAGTGCTCAGTGTCACGCTGCTGCTGCTCAAAAGCAAAGAGCTTTTTTGAAGAGGAGAGGTGGAAGATGGAGGGCTTGGATCATCTAAGGTCCATTGCAGGTGCATTCGATGACTGCATGTCCAAGGCAAGGGTGTGACATGCAAGGGCACTGTCACCCCCTCAGGATGCTAAGGGAGAGGAGAATTGCTTGGATGTGCATCAGATCCCCTGCTCTGCAAGGGTTTTTTTTGAGAATCACTGAGATGGAGGGCATTAATCAGATTACATGCAGTACTATGCATGTGTATTAGCAGAAAGTGTTCAGCAGGAGTGCAGTTTTCATGGAAAACCACGGTGTGTTTTTAGCCAGGCCAGACCCAGCAGACGCTTCTCTGACATCCTACATCAGCTCAGCAAAGCCGCTGGTGCAACTCTTGACACACATTTAATGAGTAAGACAAACGAGTTAGTTCAACAGAAATTAGATGTGCTTGATTCACAGTAGAAACTGGACAGCTCTTTGCCTGATGCGATCTCTTCTCCTTTGAAACCAAGGCTGACTATTACACATCAGAAAGGTCAAAATGTCCCGTGCTGCGAATGCCATATTCTCTTTTTGAAGAGGGTCTGCAAGGCAAAAGCAATAAAACTCCTTTCATGGTTTTTATTGCCAGAGCTCAGCATTTAATACATTTTTCAAATGCAAAGATAAGACCCAGCTTCTATTCACTTCTCAGTTAGGTTACAGGTTCTCTTCTCTCTGCTCAAAAAATGCAGTGCTTTCCAAAAATACATCCAAGCTGCTACTGACTGTGGCTTTCTTAACTTCCAGTTGTTTATACTTCAGAGAGTTAATAGTCTGCTGAGCACTGTCTGCATATGGGGGGGAGGGGGGGGAGCCCCAAATCCCCCCATATGGGATGCCTCTGCGTGAGTGTGACCCTTGCAAACAGGATGTTTCTCTGCACATCTTCTGGCTTAGCACTCACCCGAGGGGCAGCTGCTGTTTGCACAGGGAGCAAAGCCATCAAGGAGGAGGAAAACTCCTCTCCCCACGCTGGCTTGGCCCCTTGGTATATTTTTTGCTGCCTGAAAGGATCAGGAAATGCATTCCTCTGGGATGAAGCAGGCACACACCAGGAAAGCAAGCTGCGGAGGGACCAGCACAAATCCTGCCTGCTCGCTGCAGGCAGGGGGGCGAACGATGCTGGTTCTACTGTCAGAGATGCTCAAGCCCTGCCAACGATGCCACGCTCCTGCCACTGGGGATTTTAGCATTACTCAGGGGAGACATTTTGGCAAGCCAGAGTCAGTAGGTGCAATATCGTGGGCTGGCTGCTCAGCGCTACCCCGACTGTCTGCCACAGCACCGTGCCAAGGAAAAACAATTGTGGGAAACATCTTGCAAAATTCCCCCACACTTGGACTTTTCAGGATGGTCCCTTAAAGGGCTCAGTTTCCTGGTGCACGTCCACCAGTGAATGGGCTCTTGTTGCATCTCATGATTTTGAAGTGGGATTTTATCTATCGCTGTCGCTGCCAGCCTCGTGGCGGGGTGGAGGAGGCAGGGAGGCTTTTGAGGAAGGAGGATGACGCTCCCTCATGCTTTGCATTAGGAAGAGCATCCCTAACCTGATCTCAGCCTGGGGAAAGCCCCCATTTCCCTGCACGGACATGAATAAAACAGGTATGACTGAGCAGGGCTGAGACCTGAGCATGCTTGGCAGGACAGGTAAATGAAAGCAGCTTGCCTGTGAGCTTTCACCGACCTGTTATTGCACCTGTGAGAAGGTGCTGACAGTCTGGTTTTATTCAAATACACCACTGCAAAAAGGGATAAATAACCTGCTCTGTGACAGAGAGGTTTTCCTTGCTTCATTTGGGGCTTCCACAGAGTTTCCCTCCGGCTGTGCAGAACCTGGCGCTCCCCTCAGTGAAAAATAAGGTCAGAGAAGCTATTTTCACATTAAACAAACCAAATGTAAAACCTCATGGCTTGAAAAAGAATTCTTTTCCTCCTACGAGGTCATGCTCCCTACAAGCACTTCATTATGTCTCTTCCAGCAAGTGTGGGTCCCAGCAGGGACTTTATTTCCTAGAGCAGTAAAATAACCAGCCAACAGGCACCTTGCTCACGCTAAATGGGATGATTATTTTTAGCCACTGTTTGTGCCTGTCTTTAAAGCTCCCTGGGGAAAATCCAAACGTGGAGACCACCTCATTCCTGTAACATGCCAGTGGCACCACCACGCCCTGCCATTGGCCCCCAGTTGCTTCCCAGATGGTGCCCTGTATTTCTAGACTGCCTTGGATGGTGCTTGAGGAGCTTTAATGAGGCAGCCTCCAAACATTGCAGCCCCAGGAGCAAATCTTTCCAAAGGATTAAGATTTCTCTGTCCCTGCGCTTTAAACTTTCCCTGCTAACTAATAACCCGAATTGGAGCTGGCAGTTAAGAGTTCCCCATCGGTTATTTTCATTTCAGCTGTTCACTTGCACTGGAAGCACACCGGGTCACTGCTGAATAAACATGGGACGATCTGTACAAATGCAGGCAATCTGTACCCAGGCAGGAACCAGAGAAGTTATTTTTCACTTCCTCAGCACTGTTGCACAATGTCTCTGCTTGCACAGAAGGGTCAGGTTGCTGCCCCAGCTCCGTCCCACCACGCTGGACCTGGGATGTCTGTTGGGACGCCTGGGGACAGCCCCCAACAGAGCTGTCAGCTCTTTGCACCCTGCAAACACCCTGCACGGGTTGGGAAGTCCCCAGCAACCCTGGCAAAGGGCAGGAGGCTCCTTGCAGGCTCAGGCATGCTGGTGCAATCCCGTGATGTAGCTGAGAGCAGCACCAGCATCCACGGGGCAACCTCAGGGCAGGGCAGGAGGGGTCCTGGCTGCATTTGACCTGCAGGAGCTTCTCCTCATCACAAACATTCTGCTTCAGGACCGGAGGGACCGGCGTTGCCAGGACCTTGCCAAGCAATGGTGCCACCTCCAGCGGGAATGGCGATGTCCAAACATTTGAGATGGACATCTGTAACCACACATGTCCATCACAAACGCATCTCTTTCAAGGTTCTCTGTGCTCGCAGCCCACTCCTGCCACTGCACACCAGGTGCTTTGGGGGATAAAATAGGTTGATCCAGCCTTCCCGCTGAGGTCCTAAACTTGCCAGCTCGAGGTACTGCCCAGAGAGATGGGTTTTGCCCTGGGCAAAGGGAGGTGACCTCTTAACCCTCTGCTTTGCCAGGATGGAGCTGCATGTCCAGCTTGGCGTTCCCCTCTTTCCCCAAGCATCTACTCCAACTATCCGGCAGAGCAATTGAAAGTAAAACCTGGAGATACTGTACAGATGACAGGGGACACGTCCCCCACCATCCCAGCAGAAAATCCCATCAGACGCACTTTGCTAGGCCATCATGAGTCATCGCATTTCTGCACGCCCTGAGCACTCCCACAGCTCACATCCCTCCAGACCCACCATGAAACACCCCCAGAAATCCACCTCCTCTGTTCTGCAAAGGATTTCATCTCCTAGCCTCTCCATCCCATCCCTTGAAGCACAACTTTGCCCCTTCTACCTCCCCCATTAGCAATGCCAAGGACGGAGTGTGGCTCCTTTCCACTCCATTTCTGCACATCTTCCAGCTGAGGTGCCACGTGTGAAGCTTTGAGATGAAGGACCCAACATGGAAGAGGTGTCTTCCTGCTCACCTCTTCTGGTTGGCACCCACATGACCCCCAGATGGACGGGTACCTTGGGTTAGGGACTGATGGATCAGCAGCAGCCTGTTCTCCCTCCTCAACAACACCAGTGATTTAATAAATAAAGGCAATGTGGTAGGTCCAGTCTCTCCAGACCGAGGCAAAGCAGAACGTGCAGCACCATATGGGAAACCATTAATTACGCTGGAGAACATGAACATTAGGAGGGTAAACACAACATGGTTAAATGGGAGGAAGAGAATGGAGCGTCCCAGAGGGATGTACTGAGCTTCTGTGAGGTGCTGGTGGCTTCCTTGGTGCTTTGGTGCAGAAGCCCCAGCTAATATTTTCAGAAACCCCCTTGGTATAGTGAGACGTCATGTACTACTTAATCTGCAGAGGAGAGGGAAGGTGGGAATTGTCCATGCAGAGGGGGCTGGGACACCATATAGGAAAAACAGGCAACTAAAGGGCTGAAATAACAGAAACCGAACCAAACAGTGCAAAGGGCACAGCCACGCATTCAGGGTTTAAAACTAATTTCCACTGCACAGCTGGAAATGCTGGAAATGAGAGGAGGAGGAGAATGAGAAATAGCTCCAAGTCTATCTCTGCATAAGCATCTGGTGCAGCCATGGAAGGAGTCAGTATGATGTGAGGAAGAACTGAGGACAGTGTTTCCAGGAGAGCTGGGGAAGTGCAGACTCTGCTGTACCACCACTGAGGACCAGATCCAGACTGATGCAGCACTGGGAAAACCAGCTTGTGGCTGGGATGGGTGACAAGCAGGGCTGCTGGGATGGAGAAGCTCTTTGGCAGCAGAAGACTAGCTAGCTTCCCTTGCCCAGCAAAAGGAAGGGTTTCTATAACCACACCAATATAGCAATGATTAGGAAAAAGTATTTAATCGGGATTACGGGCAGAATAACCAACTAAAGAGTAAAATATAGGGTGGAGATTAGGCAAAGCTTTGCAACATGCAGGGAAATAAGTTTTTGAAACCTGCTACCAGTGAGGCTTAGGAGGAAAGCACTGATGGGATGGACCAATATCCAGTGTGACTGTTAACCGGAGCTGCCAGGGCTTGGACACAACTGGGACATGTAGATCTCTTTCCCATAAAATCCAGCTGAGTTTTCACACAAAGGCATCTGTTTGCAGATGACATGTGCTGACATTACAGGGGAGACTTTGTCAGGGCGAGGAGGAAGCGTCACTCACCCGCTTTGTGCAGCGTCCAGGGGACGTTTGGTTCTACGTGACTTTGGAGTGTCACAGAACAAAACCTGAACTGGGACAGAGTCGGGTGTACAAGACAGATCTTGCAGGTGAGAAATGCTGGGGGAGGGCAACGCCACTGCTTTTGTACAAGGTCTTCCTGAGAACACCTTTCCCCTTTTCAAACCCTTTTCACATCACCCACGGAGGTGCAGGGACTGGGGAGGTGCTTTATCAGCTGCGATGCAACAGCTGCTGAACCTGCAGGATGGACAGACACCGTGGCCAAGCGAAAGCACAGGGAAAGTAGTCAGAGTGCAACTGCCTGCACAGGGATGCAGTAACATCGCCAGCAACAGATGGTAAAGCATGAGCTAAACCTTGGCTACTCGGCAAGTGGAAAACGCTGAGACACTGTAGTTCCCCACAATCCAGGACACAACCCCAAGAAATGGTTCAGGCACATGAAGGCAGGATTAAACTGAAATTATTGGAAAAAAAATGATCTTGGAAACTGGAAACAGTTTGTCCAGTAACAGCCTCATCCTCTCATGCCTCCCTGAGATCATGACAACTTCATAGCTTTGCTGGGATCGTTTCTCAAATAGGATTATTCAGGATACTTAGGTGCTAGAAACCTACTGAGAAGTATCAAAGCAGAGAAATAAAAATGTTCTGGGTATGGAGTGGCTGATTTATGAAAAAAGATCAAAAGAGCAAACTCTCATTATCCTTAATGTTAACATTAAGTGCACAAGTCATTCCAGGAACTTCAAAGAAAGAAGCTATCAAATAGAAGGGAAGCTGAAATATCATTGCAGAATAAATAATCTAGATCCGTCTCAGCTGATGGGAGGAGGCAAATAAATCTCCGAAGAGGCAGAGGGCTGTGCTGTTATTCAGTGTTTGCTGGCTGGCGCCCATTGAGGTGGATGGTCCTTGGTCTAGAGAAGCCACCAAGGGCTCAGATGAGTTGTATGGAGTGAGGCAGGAGGAAGAAAGGCACATGAAGGTAGGATGAGAATCAGAGAAGAGAAATAGTGCTTTTGGCTGCGAGAAGTACTAAGACACGGACCAGCCTTTGCTACTGAGATCTTGTTTGGTGGACTCTGCAGTGGGGAAACACACCCACAGCTTGGTGTGGACACATTATTCCCAGACAGCCCCATCATCTACTGAGACATCTGTGGTCCCAGAGGTCTGCAGACAGCAAGTGGCAAAAGGACAGCTTGGCCTGGGGCACCCAAAATTCCTTTTGGGCCTCCAGAAATGAAGCCCACAGCTGGTGGTGCAGAAACATCTCAGCTTCTTCTGTGGACAGAGCAGATCTGTGCTTTTCCCATGTGTTGTTACGGCTGCTGTGCCTGGAGGTATTTTCTGTGGGTTCTATACCGTGCTGGGGCTTTTACAAACATGGTGGGAAAGCCCCCAGCTGATGCTTAAGTACTTGCAGCTTGTGCTTGCTCTACTGATAGCTTTTCGTCCTGCTTTGGACAGGCAGAAACCCTGAAACTGAAAGCAGCCAAGGAAAGGAAATGCTGACCACTTGAATGAAATGAAGCTGCAGCTGTATTTAGACAGGGTTGACCCAAAGGTTATCACAATGTCCATGCCTGCTGGTCTGTAAAACCCTGTGCTGACCCCATCCCTCCCTTCCCTTCTTGCAGCATGTCGGGGACGGGGCTTTGTGCCGTAGAGCTGCCACAGGGGTCCCACCTTCCCTCACTGCAATGCCACATCTCCCCCTCTCCATCCCAAACCAGAGCCGAGCACAAGAAGAAACAACAGCTTTGCTCTGTGTAGTGAGAGGACATTGCAAGCAACCCTAAAGCCACAGCAGGAGCCACCACAGTGCTGGGGACCTACAGGAAAAGGGTGGCTGCTCCTCCGGGGGCAGAGGCAGGTAACATTGGAGTCAACACTTTCCCAGAGCTGAGCTTTGTGCACGACACACATTACCCTCCTGCGCTGCATGTCTTACCAGCTCTACCCATCCCTCCTGCACGGTTTTGAGATTTATCCCTGGCTGATGATCTTTTGGAGGGCAACCATGCCTCTAACACGCTCTAACTCGGTGGCCTTAGAGAGGCTGCTGCCTCCAGCTCACTGCAGGGGGTTGCCCTTCGTGATGGAAAAGCGGTCGCACTTCTACCCTTAGCGAAACCCTGATTTACCACAAAGGCAAGCAGGAGAAAGTGATTTACATTTTCCTTTCTGCTACACCTACAGAAAATCACCCGTGATAATGCAGATTTCCTACAAAGCTTTGAGCGCTCCCACCGCAGACAGATGTTTGGCCCAGAACTGGCGAAGGTGCTACAGAGGTATTTTTTTGTTTTTTAAGCAGAGCCCCTTGCTGCTGCTGGCATGGGATGGGCATGAGCTGGCTTGGCTGGCCCTGACATCTCCTGTCCTGCAAGGGGGGCAGAATGTTGCCATCGTTTAGGTAATTTTCTTATTATTGTTTTTTTAGTGTAAGCAGTTTCCAAAAGCTTTCTGGGGGAAATGGTATAATGGGGAGAAATTCAGTAAGACCCGGGGTGCAAAGGGTGCCAAGGTATGTGGGACTGTTCTCTACAGATGTCAGCCAGCAGAGTAGAGTGAAATCTTCCTGATTTTTTTTTTAAATCAATATCCAACCAATCCTTCCTTAAACTCTTCAAAATTGCTCGGGCTGATCAGAGTGCAGCACTTGCAATAAAGCGCAGTTGTTTTAGTTCAAAGTACATTATTTTCTCTCAAAAGCCATTTATGAAATTAATATTCCCA
Source organism: Falco naumanni (assembly GCF_017639655.2). Classification (NCBI taxonomy): domain Eukaryota; kingdom Metazoa; phylum Chordata; class Aves; order Falconiformes; family Falconidae; genus Falco; species Falco naumanni. The sequence goes on along the minus strand of NC_054055.1, from coordinate 645,400 downwards.
TCAGCCCTAATAAAGAACCTTTCTCCTAAGATGTAATGCACCCTTGCACGCTGAGCAGGTTCTGCTAATATACATCATCCGTAATGACCTTAAAGCAAACCAAGCTTCACAAGGATAAATCAGGCACGTTGCATTCAGTATCGCCCTCGTCCCACAAAGCTCTGAGCACTTTCCACCCCATTACCTCACAGGACTGCAGCACCTCTGCAAACCTCACAACATATATAACTTAGGAGTAGATCATTATACACCTAGAAGTGTAACTGGTATAACAGGTCACATTTTCCCAGGCAGGTGAAACCCAAATCTCTCTAAGAGTTGCTCATTCCTGTGGAAATTCAGGCAGCTGCAGGAGAAATGAAGAATTATTCTGCACCAGACAGCACACGGACTTGTTTAGGCAAGAGAGTTTCAATGTTGCCCCAAGGTAAAATATACGTGAAAGGCAATTACACAGGCTAGAATACAGCCAAGGCATCCAGACGAGCACAATTTCACCTACTAAGCGCGTTCCAGCAACTCCAGGAACATTCAAAACCATAGCATGATGCCTTCTCTAAAAGAACAATTTGCTTTGTGGCATCCCTCACAACACGCCGGGACCCGCAGCCAGCAAAACACTTGGGAAGCTCGCAAGCTGTTTTGTATCTTGGCATGAGCACTGAAGCACTCAGGAGGGCTCTGTAGAAGTAGAAAAAAACCCCAACTTGGTAGTAAATACAGGAGGGTTGCTGTGAGAAGAACCTGAAGCCAGACAGAGCTTTCCCGGTGTTACATGTTCCTACACAGATGAATCAACACGCAGGTGCTACTTCAGTGCCCCACCAAGGAAATTATCACATCCATTAAGCTACCTGCACCATGCTGGTACTCATGAAGCATCAGCTTAACATACAAGAGCCTCTGACACGGGAGATGAGAGCAAACTACAGCTCACATCTGACTTCGGGATGCAGCTATAAACCGCCTTGATAGTCACGTGTCCCACGGACGCAGCAGCTAATGCTGGTGGTGAGGGAGGAACATGGAGATAAATCCATGAGGGATTGGTGTGCAAATACCTCTTTTGGCATTTCCCGTGGGAAGAAGAAATAAGGCATTGCAGACAGGGCCACGAGACTGGCTGCGACCAGGAAACCGAGCCACCAGGCACCGACCCACCGTGGGTCTTTATTCATGAGCTGGACTTCATCTGCAACACAAATGGAGAAACGGGCATTAAATCAAAGGTGAACAGAGGGAGCCCAGCGCACCAAAGGGATGGCGATGGGTGGCCCCGCTTACCACAAATTTCAGCCAGCTCCAAAGTGGTGTCTCCCAACCTGGGAATCAATGGTTTTGAGGTCTGAGCAGCATTTGCACCTGATGCATCCAATGGTGCTAAATCACATTCCATTCTTTGTTATCACCAGGGGTGCCTAAAAACCCACTCAGCCCTTTGATGGAGGCAACTAGGACAGAGGGATGTCCTAGAGCCGGAAAGGCAAAGGAAAGCATCCCCATCACAGCTTTTTCAGAGAAAGGATACCCATGTTGTGAAAAGCCTGGAAATACTCACTCAAGGGGATAAATTCATGACATCTACCCATACAGAAGGGAAAAACCTTTCTTAAGATTAAAATCACAGAATTGTAGAACCACAGAATGGTTTGGGCTGGAAGGGACCTTCAAGACCACCCGGTCCCACCCCCGTGCCCTGGGCAGGGCCCCCTCCCCCCAGCCCAGGCTGCTCCCAGCCCCGTCCAGCCTGGCCTTGAGCCCTGCCAGGGATGGGGCACCCACAGCTGCTCTGGGCAGCCTGGGCCAGCGCCTCGCCGCCCTCACGGGGAAGGGTTTCTTCCTCACGTCCAACCTAAATCTCCCCTCTCTCAGCTTCAAGCCATTCCCCCCTGTCCCACCGCTCCCTGCCCTTGCCCAAAGCCCCTCCCCAGCTTTCCTGTCGGCCCCTCCAGGCACTGGGAGCTGCTCTAAGGTCTCCCCGGAGCCTTCTCCTCCCCAGGCTGCACAGCCCCAGCTCTCCCAGCCTGTCCCCACAGCAGAGGGGCTCCAGCCCTCTGACCAGCTCCGTGGCCTCCGACGGGCCCGCTCCAACAGGTCCGTGTCCTTATACTGGGGGCTCCAGAGCTGGACGCAGTAAAACGGAGTTAACTACCGTTAACTCTCAGCAGCCAAGAGCAGTGGTTTAGTTTTCCGCAGTCTGGCTGCCCACAGAAGGACCCCCTGTTCACAGCAGGACTGAGACCCCGGAGCTGTGCCCACCAGTCTGGTCTGTCAGCCAGTACCTGGTTTGCAGCTCAACCAACAGAAGGCAATTGTTAGAAATGCCTTAATAAGGATTATATCCCTTTCTTCTGTCTGTCTTCCTTCAGCCGGCCCAGCCTCCCCCACTGCCGAGCTCAGGGCACTCTGCCAAAGATAACATTTTCTGTGGGGAGGGTACTTGGTGTAAATAAAACTGGATATGCAGAAGCCGGAATGCAAATTCACAACAGGGTGAGCCTGAACCAAGAAATATTTCTACAGAAAAAGGGGATACCTGTGGTTAGATAGTATTCACGAGCAATCCCAGGAAATGAGTCCTCCCAGAAACCTCTTCCTTAGCTGTGAGGTTTAACACAAACGAGCTATTCTCACTGCAGGGGTGCAATTAAAACTGCAGTCAGTTCACTGGCTTTCGGTAGCGTAGATACTGCCACATCTAATCCCCCATCTCTGGAAGCAACAAATGGTAGGTCAAAGAAATTTGATAATATCTTCCCTGCAAGATGTATGGAGCAAACTGGAATTTTAAATCCCTTCCTGAACAAACACCAATATTTTTTTTCTAGGAAAACATGGGGTTACATTAGATTCAGCATTAAGCAGCCACAGCTCGCTAGCTTTTCCCAGTAGGCTGAAGGTAGCTCTAAAACTGGGTGATCTCCAGTTCTGGCTACTCAGGCACATTTCTCATTCAGCATCCATCTGCAGCAGGTGGCCTAGGAGAACCGAGCACCAGGGTGTGCAGGCAGACAGCAGACCCTAATCCCATTTCTTCATCCTTCAGAGGCAGATGAGCAAAAAACATCTCACCAAGACTCCCCCACTGAGGAGGATGGATAGCTGCAGCAGTAAGCTTGGACGTGGCAGTGTCAAGACTAGATTGTGCTCTTTGTGATGCAAATATCATAAATGTGTATGTTGACAAAGTGCAGGTGAAAAAAAACCTGGTGAAGTCAGTGAGCGGGAACGAGCTGGAGGCTCTGAGAAGGAGCCAAAACTAATGCATCTGTAGCGTCAACAGCCACTGCTCATCCAGCCTCAGACCTGATGCTCTCTGGTCACCACCCGAAGGAGCCTGTCTGCCCTTTTTGTCAGATGAGGATGTGCAGAGTTGTATAATGTGTGTTTGCTCTGTTAATAACCAGGAAAGAGCCAAGATTCAAGAGCAGCCAAACAGGAGACGACTACAAATACTTCAATAGCACGGCTCAGGAAGAGACATTTGAAAAGGAAATCCCTTTCACGCTCCTTCCTTGCCCTATTCAGCATTTCCCTTCCACTTGTTTTCACCTTCCTTCCTCCCGCCCTCCCCTCCCCTCTGCTCCTTCACACCCCAGGGTGCTGGTACCCATTCTCCATTCCTTTTCTCTTATTTTTTTCCCTCCATCTTTCTCTTTCACATTTTTTTCCAGGTTTTTCTCGTCCCCCACATCCCCACTCTTCCCCGCTGCTGGCTGACAGCAGAACGGGCCAGCTGCTGTTGCTGGCATATGGCAGAAAATTCGCAGAAGAATGGACATCAGGTCTGCTCTAAAAGCACAATGCAGATGGACAACCCTCTAATCAGACCTGGCAGCAGCCCAGGGGTGAGGGTTCCCCAGGTCTGAAGGATGTTATTAAAATATGGGATACCAGCAGCCATGGGGCTAGGTTTAACCCTGCAGATGCGTGGTCAGGTGGGAAGGACACATTTATCTGGGCCACCCCCCTCCAGCGCTGATGGGAGCGGTCTCAGAGCATCCCCCGGTGATGGAATTGATTTAAGAGGGGAGACAGCAGGCAAAGGGAGCAAGCCCCTGCCCCACAGGTTGCACCCTCATCACTGGGGGGTGGGATGCCCAGAGTGGGGCTGGACTGCTGCTGGCCCAGTAAATGGGATGCAGAGTGAAGGGTGCTGGCTGCCTCTCTGAGGGCACGTTCACTCACCTCCAGTGACTTTGTCGATGTCGACGTAAAAACGCAGCATGGCAGAGCCCAGCATGAAGCCCACCCCCGGCCCGATGACGGTCACGGAGAACAAGATGCCTGCAGAGGGGTGAGAGCAGAGAGGGGCTCAGCCCTGTGTGAAGGGACCACGGGGGCAAGAGATGCCTTGAGGCAGGACTGGGCTGGACCAGTGCCCACCACATCTGCCTCCAGCACAGGCTATTTCCCTAGCAGCTTTCTTATCTCATCCCTTTCAAAAGATAACAACCCTATTTTTTCCATGCTCCGTTCACAAGAAAGGTTTGCAAAACTCAGCTCTTTCCTGCCACTTTTCTTCAGCTTCCTAGAAAGACTGAAATACACCCAGGAACAAGATGTGCCCCTCAGCATAAAAAATCCAAAGGGTTTTTTTACAAGATGGAGATAAAAGTGAATTACTGATGAAAAAATTAAACAAATCTAAGATTCAGCTCCTTTCTTAGAGGTGATCATTCCAAGTAGGTTTGGAGCATCTACTAGAGCAACATTTGATGCAGTAATTCCAGTTTCTTGACAGTAATGGCCTGGGTTTGAGCCACCCTTGCTGTCCCATTCAATTCAAAAGGCTGTCACAGTTAACAGCTGCAAAAGAGTTAGAAGGACCTGTAAGGACCACCTCATCCATCCCACCACCCTGAGACATCCCTTTTAGGTGTATCTTCTCCAGCAGCCCTTCTGCTGAAGGATACTTGCCTACCTCCCAGATGGTTGATGCTGCTTTTTTAGCTTCCTATAATATTCCCTATATCTAAACAAAATCTTCATGGCAGCATCTGCAGCCCATAGCTGCCTCTTGTGAACACAGAGATCAGATTATTCCTGTTCTCTTTGTTGAAGCCTTTTTTGGTGGAGGACACAGTCATTACACCCATCTCCAGCTTATCACTCTCAGGTCCAAAGTCCCAGCATCTCCCCTAAATCATCTTTTCCAGCACCCCTGGTCTGTCTGCAGTTTGACCAAACTTGAAGCAGATGATAAGCTATTTTTGTGGAAACCTTCCTAGAGCTCGGTAGAGCAGAAGGGCTATAGCCAGCTCTGTTCTCATTAATGCAAATTAGTCATCTGGCCTTGCTATTAACTTAATTCTGATTTCCCCTCTTCCCACAGCAACCCCAGCCTTACCCAAATAGAGGGGGGAGTTCCTCTCGCTTGCAAAGTCGTCGATGTAGGAGATCCCAAAGGGCTGGATGGGGACACCTCCAACGCCCAGCAGCGCCTGGGCGGTGAACAAGACAAGGAGAACCTCGTGGTTCTCTCTGGCAGCGTGGGGGGTGCAGCCAGCATTGCTGAGGTTCCCCCAGGACCCCGGGACCCCAGGCTGGCACAGGTCGGTGGTGTTGCTGAACATGCCTGCCATGACAAGGGGAGCAGATCTAAGGAGCTTGGTTTGGAGAAAGCGTTTCCCTAAGACAGCAGCAAGCGTGTAGGTATGCACCTGGTAGATGTCAGGTGAAGGAAAATGCAAAGAAAGTGCAGAGATTGCTGTGCAGGTGTTCACAGTGAGATGGGTGCGTGTGCCATGAAAAGCCACCTCCGCTGAAAATGCAGAGCTGAGATCACTTCCAGGACCTTTGATAGATCTTGCAATAAAGGTAAGTGAGAAAACCTGCAGATTTTGTGAATAGCTGCTCAGGAAACCAGAACGCGTTTTACCCAGAAATGGATTGCAAAGTGAAAGTGCTGATTCTAGCAGCTTTATCTTCCTTAAAATGCTCAGGGAGGCGGTGGTGGTGTTTGTAGCAGGATTTCCATGGTTATGCCCCAAATGACATGCAACTCTGAGTGCACGACACAGGGCCACCCGCACCAGCACTGCTGAAACATAGCTAATTGTTCCAAACTGTCCTTAGCCGCTGACCCCTGTTTGCAGACATGAATTATTCACCTATTTAAGTCTTCCTTTGCTGTCTGCAGCTGTGTGAACCAGCTGTGCTCTCTCTGAAGAGTCAGAAAAAAGCTGTTTAATGAAGGCTTCTAAAAGATTTGCTGGAGCTTCATGGCAGGATTTGGGAAGGTAATAGAGAGTGAAGGTTCTCTTTTTTTCTCTTCTTTTTCTCTTCTTTTTCTCTTCTTTTTCTCTTCTTTTTCTCTTCTTCTTTTTCTTTTCTTTTTCTTTCTCACCCTTCACCTTCTTTCAGGGACAAATCCCAAATCCACCCTGACCTGTTCCTCCGTGAGTGATTTAGTCCTGCACATTTCTCACAGGAGGTTGATTTTCTGGTGGGATCCAAAAACTCAGAGCGTTCCCTGAAAGATGGCTCAGCTAGACAGAGGAAGATGGGTGGGTGAGGTGCCCCACAAGCAGCAGAAGTTAGGTGTGAAACTGATGCTCCCTTATTACACACAACAGCATTTCACCCCCAAAGCTGCCCCCGACATTGGGCTGAGTCAAGCTCCTTCCCAGACCTCTCATTTCCCTTCTGCAAAGGGCCTCAGGTGACAGAGTTTATGAGACTTTCTCTTATCTACATTAGGAAAATAAGGGAGCAGTTCATGTGCATGAGGACAACATGGCTCAACTCGTGGAAGCTGAGAGCCCAGATGACTGGAGAAGACCAGAAGTACCCGGTGTTTGCCTGCTGTGTGGGTGTGCAGAAGGCAAGGGGAACCAGAGGCACAGCTTACGTTTTGATTATTTTCGTGCCCTTGCCCATGGTTCCAGCTGTCCCCTGGCTCTGCTTCCCACCATCAGTTGTTGCCTCTCAGGGCTGAGATGATTACCTTCTCAGAAAATTAAAATTTCTTGAGGACAAACCTACAGCTTTCAGGTCCCAACCCCTCCAGGGCAAGTAATTCTCTTTTTCTGTTACAAAAGGCATATATTCCTAGAGTACCTACTGGCAACGGACCGGTCATACTCGTAGGGTCCAGTTATGAAGTGGGGGAGAGACATGAGGAACCCAGCCAAGGAGACGAGGATGGCACCGCAGCCGATGAAACGAGGTCGGTGCACTCGGCTCCCGAAGTAACTTACAAAGACAATCAGCAACGTGTTCCCAACCTGCAGCAGGACACACAGACCAAGAGGTCTCACAAAGGAACGACAGGAGCACGGGGACAGCATCCACCAGGTAGACTGGGAGAAGCAAGCTGGTTTTCACCTCGTTGAAGGAAGCAAGCAGCCCTGATGTCTGGCTGGAGAGGCCATATCGCCTCTCGATGGTCGATATGGAGCTCTTCAGATAGCCGGAGACCAGGAGCTGGGACAGCTGCAGAAGCCCGTGGCAGAAAACGAAGAACTGCCAATACAAAAAGAGAGTGTCCAGCACGATTACTGGGAGCTGCAACAGAACCAACTGCATGTCCCACACAAAGGCACGATTACTGAACATAAAACCTTTGACCATGAGCCTCTGAAATGTTACCCCTGCACCTGCCGTCAGCAGTTTTCTGAAATCAGCTCAGGGCCATTAAACTGTGCTCTGGCAAAAATTACAATAGGGTTAGTATTTGCGAGGAGAGTCTGCTTTCTTCAGCTGAAAGTGGCTTTGGACAAATGGATCATTTCAGCTGGGATGGTGCTAGTTTGTGTTGGCCTTGACCCTGAGATCCAGCAGCAGAAGTGGGATGTTGCACAACCTTCCCGCTCCTGTCCAGCCCGAGTCAGGCAGCCATCCCCAGTGCTAGCAGCAGCTCTTCTGGGACAGGAATGAGCCCTTCCACACACAGCAACAAACAGTTTCTTTAGAGAAAATCAGGAGGTCAGGGAGAGTAATTCAGACCTTCTGTTTTCCTTTCCTTCCTGGGAGGCCCTGGATGTAAAGGACTTATCTCCTTTCAGAAAATGTGATGGTTCTTTTCCACCTGCAGAAGGAAACCTTATCAAAGACTGTCGTCCCCCAGAAAATCATCTGACCTCATCTCTTCCAGAATTTGGGACATACTGGTGCTTTGCTTCCCACGTGGCTTGACCTGCCACACCATTAGAGAGCAGCATCCATCTTCCTGCCCCTCGTGCAGAAGCATTTTGCAAATGCCGAAAGAGGGATGGTGACCACCTCCCCTTCATCCAGAGCTCTGCAAACTACTCAGCAAAGGAAAGGAGCTGGCAAGCTGTCTCCTTCCCCGCTGCCACATGGCTCTCCATAGGCATCCTTCCAGTCCCCAAACGAGTTAAAACAAAGTGAAAAACAGCCACGGAGGGGCTGGAGCGTGTCCAGAGCCGGGCAGGGGCTGGGGAAGGGGCTGGGGGAGCTGGGGGGGCTCAGCCCGGAGAACAGGGGGCTCAGGGGGGCCCTTCTGGCTCCCTACAGCTGCCTGGCAGGAGGCTGCAGCGAGGGGGGTCGGTCTCTGCTCCCAAGGAACCAGCGGCAGGACAGGAGGGAACGGCCTCCAGCCGCACCAGGGCAGGTTCAGGGTGGGCACTGGGAGAAATGTCTTCCCCGACAGGGTGGCCAAGCGCTGGCACAGGCTGCCCGGGGACGGGGTGCAGGCACCGTCCATGGGGGGGGCAGAAGAAGTGTGGATGTGGCGCTTAGGGACATGGGTTAGTGATGGACTTGGCAGTGCTGGGTTAATGGTTGGACTCGATGATCTGAAATGTCTTTTCCAACCTAAATCTGTGGTTCTATGATTCTGTGAGACAGACCACTCAACTGAGCGCAGGACAGGCAGTATCCCTGGGTCCTTTCAGAGCTTCTACCCTCAGCCTTAGATGCTGCCGAAAACCACAGGGTGCTGCTTTTGGTAGAAGTTTTCCCAGTTGCTGGCTGGAGTGGGGCATTGCTCCAGCTCCATGCGTTTTGCAGCCAGCTCTCACCAGGCAGTAGTCTTGCCCAGAGGAGCTGCTCAGCCTGGCCTGGATTTCTGCTATGTCTTGTTCTGATCCAGGGCTGAAGTGGGGTCGCTGCCGAACTGGACTGCTCTGTAGGCAAAGGGACTATTTACAGCACAAAAAGGCAAAAAGAGGATGGTCAAGCCCCCTTGGCTCCCTGACAACTGGAAAATTGGGGTATGGGTATCACCACCAAAAGTGATGCGCTGGCATCATACAAAGCAGGATGCAATCCACAACCTTCCCCCTTCCAGGCTCATGTCACCACTGAGAGATGCAACAAGTTTTGACCAAGAAAACATCAATGAGCCTAAGGAAAGCTTTCCCAGAGTCAGCTTTGCTAAAACTCCTACTTTCCTGCAAGATGTGCTGACTATGTCCAGGTACTGTTTCCTGAATACACAAGTTCAGATGGAAATGCTGAAGCCAGATTCATTTTTTCCTAGGCACCCACAGCACACAGGCCAGCGAGTACCCAAATCCGAGACCTTCACAGCATGTTGGCCTACACCAGCTCAGCAGCCTCACACCCTCTTCAACACAGGAGGTCAAAATGGTTTGGGAATCTGGTATTTTACTCTCCTCTATCTGGGCAAACTGAAGCACAGAAAAGAGAGATGGCCCTGCAAAGGATTTGCAGTGGCTTGGTGTCAGCGCCAGGCATCTGGGTCCAGGGGCTGTTTGCTGCTCGCCATCAGATCACAGCACGGCTGGTGACCCGTCAGGAAAAGAAGGAACAGGCCCATGGACCGTAGATCTGCTGGAGAGATGTATGTCCCTCTTTGTCTTTGGCTGCACACATGGTGATGCATTTTGTCCTGCAGCAAAACCCACTTGTTTACAGTTCTGTATCTGACCACAACATCAGGGTCTCTAACTTGTATGGTCCAGAAAGACAGTCTTTGTGCCTGGAAGATGAGACCATTATTGACACCAGCATGACCCTGGTAAACAGAGGGGGAGATTTCCCTGAGGACCAACTGTTGCAGAGCATAAGCTCAGCTCTGCTTGAGAACCACAGGGTGTAATTGCCTACAGCACCTCCAAGACACCAGAGGTCATATGGACAGGCACACCAACAAGCATTTCTGTCCCAGGAGATCTCAGCAGGGCTAACCTTACAAAACCTGCTTTCATCTAAATCCTTCCCTGCCAGCAGAGCTGGCTTCTTCATGCTTGCAGCAAAAGGAGGGAGAAGCAGCAGGCAGCAGCGCTGTTACACATGAAGGCAACACACTACAATCAAACGATGCCTCCTTATCAGCTCCCAGGGAACAAACGCCTCAACCCAGAGCATTCCTTTCCACCCTCTCAAAGTACAGGCTGTGAATCCTGTCCACATCGTAAGCCTAATGCGGCCGAAATGGAGTGAATCAGGTCACCAAGAGCCATGAATCAGGTCTCCTCCCTTCAAAGACAGTTTTGGTTGAATCCCGAAGGTTGAGTCTATACTTGTAAATGAACCCAGCTGGGGACCATTCTCTGATAGCCAGGCCACTGGGAACAGTAGCCTGCATCCATCTCCACCAGACTTCAGAAGAGGGCAGTTTCACCCAAAACACTTGCTGGGAATGGTCCCCAGTTCTCAGCTTCACAGTTTTTGGGGAAAAGTAGCAGCTGGCCCAGGGCCAAGTCATGGAGTAGGTGATAATTCAGAGGTACAGCCAGGTGAGCTGTATGCTGAGGTCTGCTCAGAGTCTTGGTACACAAAATACCCCTCCCCTCTTGGAGGAACTGATCCAGGGACTGGCGTCAATGTGTCTAGCTGTGGTTCCCCAAGCCTGTGCTGGGGTGAAGGTCCAAGGGCGGGCTTGGTCCTGCCTTTGCAATCATGCAATCAGATAATGGTTTGGGCTGGAAGGGACCTTCAAGACCAGCCAGTCCCACCCCCCGCCAGGGGCAGGGCCCCCTCCCCCCAGCCCAGGCTGCTCCCAGCCCCGTCCAGCCTGGCCTTGAGCCCTGCCAGGGATGGGGCACCCACAGCTGCTCTGGGCAGCCTGGGCCAGCGCCTCGCCGCCCTCACGGGGAAGGGTTTCTTCCTCACGTCCAACCTAAATCTCCCCTCTCTCAGCTTCAAGCCATTCCCCCCTGTCCCACCGCTCCCTGCCCTTGCCCAAAGCCCCTCCCCAGCTTTCCTGTCGGCCCCTCCAGGCACTGGGAGCTGCTCTAAGATGCCCAAGAATACAGCCACACCATAATGTTCATCACAGGAGGATTATAATTTTCTTGCAGCAACCTGCTGCTTGTAGCTCCAGTCATGGGGACCAAACCCCTTCACTAGAAGAAGGTTCCTGCATTTTCTACAGCCCACAGAGCAACCATCACCTGTCTCCAGCACCACCACACCACCACCACCACCCCCCACACTCAGGTCTGGGGGATGCCCTCCATGCCACAGTCTGGAGGCCAGGACTTCAGGGGATAAACATCCTGACGTGGAGAGCAGAGAGCTCCTTCACTGAAATCTGCAGTGCATTTTGATAGACTTATCTTTCCCTTTTCCGGAAAAGAAAAGCAGTGTTGCAGGTTCTGGGGAACACAGAGAAGAGCACAAGCCTGGGTCAATGCAAGGGTATGAGGATATTGTTGGTGTCATGACATCTCAAGGGGATTGCAGCAGCCTACGGACACCAGAGGTGGAGGACAGGGCGCCTGGGTAACTCCAGGAGCTGGTGGGGTGGTTAAAGACAGCCCAGAAAGAGCCCTCAGGGATGCACCATATCCGACCGAGGGAGCAAGGGCGGTGAAAGAGCTGCAAAGGCATCCAACCGCAGTGCAAACAGCAGGAAGAAACAAAGGGAAGGAAATCCCCATGGGCTGCCGGGCAGAGCTTCCTAAGATCAAGCTATCAATAGCAGTTTTTAATTAAACATTTCAATCTCTTTTCCTCAATGTGGGCCTTTTCTAAAAATGACTGCTAGCAACCAAACACATTAGAGGGGCCAACATCTAACATTTCTGCGCTGTGTGTGTTGAAAGAGCAAAGACTGAAAGATTTATGAAAGCCTGGGTACCCAGATGGTGACTGTACTAGGTGCCGCACAAACATTTTCAGGCACAAGTCAGAACCCCAGAGCAAGCAGGGAAACATTTTCAAAGTCAAAATCAAGGTAGAAGTGGTTGAGAAGGAAGAAACAAACAAGGAATGTGAAGACTGTTGCCTGCATTTTCTCCAACTTCTGCAGTGACTATAAAGCAGCTAGTTTGGGGAAGATGTCACAGACACTTGGCTTTTTGCAGGATCTGCCAGACTTTCTGCATTTCCCATTTCTCTATGATGGTGATTTGCTTTCCTAAGGTAGCAAAGTGGGAGGTCTTGCAATTAAAGCTCTGCAAGGCCAAGTCTCCTTCTTGCTCCTCAGGGAGTCATTGCGGGCAACCGCCCTAACCGTGGGGCAGTTTTAGGCTGGGGAATATTTTAATGAGTGCGAAATAAAGTAATTGTTGTCATGTGATTTCCAGTTTGCCCCATCATAGCTATGATGATGGTGGTCGGTGTTTGAGACCCAGCAGTGTGTCTGTCACGGGGCTCCCCTGGAACCTCCTGTGATATTTGGTGTAGGGCTGACCACATTCAGACTCAGGTGCCACTCTACACCTTTCTCAGCTAGATCTGGGAAACAGCCCATGCCACAGGGCAGGCAGATCCTATATAGCATCACCTTTCCATGCCATCTAGTTACCTTTCCCAAGGACTCGAGGCTGGAGTTCCTCCATGACTGGACTTGGGACTGGTGCGATCAGCTGGCCTAGGTCTGATGGGCTACCACAGCAACAGGAGAAGATCAGAAGGTGACCTGGGTCTGCAGATACTAGCCTTTTCCCCAAGACCTGAGTCCTGACAGCAGGACATATCCACAGAAAGACAGGAGCAGCCCCAGAGCTGGGTTCTCCCAGAAGCAACCCCAAGCCCAGCTCTCTGGCACCTCTTTCCCGCAAAGGGCCAAGCCATACTCATAATTTCACCCATCTACATCAGTAGAATTTAAAAAATTCAGAGAATCCAAACAAGCACTTGCATAGGCTGAGGAGGAAGGAAGGGAGAGGTTTTTAATGGCTTTTTTAATATAAACATATCTGAAACATTATTATAAGAGTCTGCTCAGGCTCTCCGTTGAGATAACTCCAGATGTTGCACTAGACCAGGGACCGATGTAGCCCTGCCAAAACCAGCTCCTTTGCAGTGCCAGGGTGCAGAGCAACCTTCCTCCTCTGGAGCTGTGCCACCACCACTTCCCGTCACCAGTGAGGCATGGAGAGTGCCTAAAAGGGCAGCATCCCTGCCAGGTCTGTGCTCAGGTGCCCTCACCCGCAGGCAGCGATGTCCCAACCCAATGCTTACACCCTCCACAACCAGCACTGGGATGGGTGCATCCCTGCTCTACCACACGTCAAAGGAGGAGCTTCTCTGCAATCATGCACACCAGAAGGAACTTGCTGCTTTTCTGCTGTTCTCTATATTTTTTCATATATTTTTGCAGGCTTTGCTCTACTTAAGCTTGTATCACATCAGCAAGCTGCTGTTGCTCCCTCTCCCGTAGTGTAAGAGAATAGAGAAATGTACTCAGTCCTAAACAGCCAGTAAATTGCAGATCTGGGGGTTGAACACAAATACCCCCTCTCTTAGTGGTCTGCAAAAAAATTCTTACAAAGCTTCCATTGTGTTCCTGGTGTTGATCGTGCAGTTTGGCAACAGATCTTCCATGTAAGGGCTCTGAAAGCCGCACACCCAGTCTTGCCCCTGTTGTCAGAGGGAAGTCCCTATCACGCTGTTTCCATGTGTTTGGGAGACTTTTGCTGCTATTTTAAGAAAGGGGTTTGTGCCTTAGCACATGATAAAATCCCATGCACTAGGCTGTGCATACAGAGAGGGGAAAATGGGCCTGGGAGGAATCAGTTTTTTCCACTTCAATCAATACCAGTTGCATGTAATTGGGCACGAGTCCCTGCCACTGCATAGATCCACTTGTAATAAAAGCTCGGGGCAGGGTCAGCTCTGGTTTGTTCTTGAGCTAAAGCACAGAGCAGAAAACATCAAGGGCTGAAGCTCCCACAGAGAGTGAATGTCCTCAGCCAGCTCCTCGATGGCTTTGGGAAGCATGCCATCCCTTGAGGAGGGATGTTGGATTCACAGCTGTGTCTGCTAATGAGTCTGGAAGCCACCTCTGAGTCATTAACATCATTGGGCATGTCTTCAAGGTACAGGATGGCAACAGGCAGGGTCTGGCAGGGACGAGGAACATGGCCATGGGACCATGGCATCGCCCTGGGGCTGCTCACCTTCCTACGTGGGCCCCTACCAGGAGGGGTTTCACTGACCACATCAACACACAATGCCTGAAAACATGTGCACCTTAAACAACCCAGCAGTGATCGCATTCTCAGCCACAGTCTTCAAATGTCCAAGTGGACTTTCATGTCTCCCAGGTATCCCAGTTTTACTGGACAAAACATCTTTATATTGACTACGGTGGCTCACACTACGGACTACGCTTTACTGCCAAGCAATTAGTCACTTCCAGCCTGCTTCCTCTTCATCTGCAGGTGAGCTGTTGCCATAACGCACACATAGGCCTTCCAAAAAAGTTTCTCCTTCTGTAGCAGTCTCCATCAGAGGATCCCAAACTACTTCGTGTCTACACGTAAGCAGTTCTTCAGCAGAACTGCTCCTCCCCAAACTTGTGTGTCCATCATGAGATGCTTAATGCCAAGCTTGAAGCCAAGCCAAGACCTTGGACTTGAAGAGAAGCAGCAGCTGACTTAATTTAATCTGCTCTGATGGATTGTAGGAACTCATGACAGGTATCTCTAAAGGCTCAGAGACCATCAGCCCCAGGAGCACTGCCCAGAAGGACAGTTTTGAGTTATGCCTCTGAGTTGCATTTTGACACACGGCAACCAAAAATGGAGAGTTTTCGTGACAAGCTCTCTCTCTGGAGATTTTTTATAATTTTTTTTATTATTTATTTATTTACTTATTTATTTCTAAAAAATTAAATTGCTGTGCTGTGATTTTTGGTCCTTCATCTACTTCAAATGCATAAACCACATTGTGCAATGGGTTTGTGTTTCTGCAAGAGCCATTCAAACCCTGGACTTGACATTATGTTTTCTGAGGAAGTCATTTAGAAACTGGATAGGGTGACCTAACTTCTTGAAAGCAAAAAAAAAAAAAAAAAAAAGATCTGGGGAAAACATCCTGTGCTGACTATAATTGTGTGTTCGGTGACATGCATGGTCAGGTCATCTCTGCCTTAGGGATGAAAACAAGTTCCTTCAGCAGTTTAATGTGAAACATAGAATCAGAAGAGAGGATTTGCTCTCCTTGGTCACCGGCTGCAGCCAGGGTAACACCTGGCAATGGCTTCATCGTGGCTGCTCCCAGCCTGCTGTGATTGCAATCATCCCTGCAGCCTCCTGCAACGCTGCTCTGCCCCGGAGAGATCAGTCAGGGATTCCCTGCTGAGCTTTCCAAGCACAAACCCAGCAGTAGGGTGTCTATCAGAAGCAGAACTGGTGTCCACCGTATCCTTTACTTCTGCCCTTCTCAGGGTGGGCTCCAGGGACCCTTCAGCAAGCAGCAGACTGTATCAGGCATGGGTGGTTTCAGAGTTGCCCATTGCCCTGCCCAGGACTCGCCTGCAAAACTCCCCACCAAGAGTTTCCTCTACATCTACCTTCACAGACACCTTTGCTCAGCAAAACAGACGTTGATTCTGCTCACAGATCCGAGCTGACTTTGCATCTCAGCAGCTTTAATCTTTGAAGTTTCAAACCTCTTTAAAACATCTCCACAAGGAAAAATCAATGGGATTTTATTTTAAAATATAATCTTGCTGGTAAGTAAAAAAAAAAAAACTCAAAACCGAAACAGCTGAATGGACTGAAAAGAGGAGTGGGGGAGAAACCTCAGGGCCGTACGGCACCGAGCTCTCCCCTCTCCTGTGCCTCCAGCCTCTGCAACTCTGGTAGCCCTGTGCCTTGGTGACTTCTTCTGAGCTCATTTCACCTCTGCCACAAGGGATGAGGTGGACTAAATTTACCGGCATTTGTAACAAAAACCCCAAACCCAAAAGCTTCCCCACAACAGTGACAAAGAAATCTTAAGCCTTTAACACTGGCTGCAATCTTTTCTCTACAGCCTGGTGAGACTCTCTAACGAGTCAGGTAATTGACTTGCAACTACGCTGAGCGTAGCAATAGACAATGATGCGATCACTACTGAAGAAGTACAATTATTCGGCCAAAAGAGAATGAACCAGATGCTGCAGGAGAGAGGGTGCCAGCCCAGGTGCAGCCCGTAGTTCTGCAAAGAGCTCCTCTTCGGAGAGGACCTGGGATTGCACAGAGTCCGGCAGGACACTTACAGCACTGCGTTGCCGTAAGACACAGAAGAGCACAGACCTGTTGGAGCGGGCCGAGAGGAGGCCACGGAGCTGGTCAGAGGGCTGGAGCCCCTCTGCTGTGGGGACAGGCTGGGAGAGCTGGGGCTGTGCAGCCTGGGGAGGAGAAGGCTCCGGGGAGACCTTAGAGCAGCTCCCAGTGCCTGGAGGGGCCGACAGGAAAGCTGGGGAGGGGCTTTGGGCAAGGGCAGGGAGCGGTGGGACAGGGGGGAATGGCTTGAAGCTGAGAGAGGGGAGATTTAGGTTGGACGTGAGGAAGAAACCCTTCCCCGTGAGGGCGGCGAGATGCTGGCCCAGGCTGCCCAGAGCAGCTGTGGGTGCCCCATCCCTGGCAGGGCTCAAGGCCAGGCTGGACGGGGCTGGGAGCAGCCTGGGCTGGGGGGAGGGGGCCCTGCCCCTGGCGGGGGGTGGGACCGGGTGGTCTTGAAGGTCCCTTCCAGCCCAAACCCTTCTGTGATTCTGCGATTCTATAACTTTGAAGAAGCAAGGTATATATGACTGTCTCTGGCTTACATTAAAAATTAAATGAAAAGACAACAGGAAGAATAAGGAATCTGGTCTCCCAGCTTACCAGGTCACTACCAACTCTCCTAGGTAAAGGAAACTATAATTTTCCACACACGCTTGCAGTGGCATGCTAGGAAAAGCCCATGTTAAACCATGTATGTAATACTGCATATTACATACACGTAATATGTATTACATATTACAGAAAATCCCCAAACCTGTGACTGCATAGGAACAGAAAAAGCATTTTCCATCTTGCTCTCCATCTATTCACTCAGCCGTTTTGGACCTGCTCCCACATCATACCACCTTTGGCTCCCTCAGACCTGTGTGTCTCAAGCTCCCACTTCGCAGTAGTCTGTTCCCATAGCAAAGCACTCCCTGGCTGTCGTCTGCCTGTTTAAACAAGAGCATCTTGAAAGCTGATGTTCACAAGCCAAACAACATGCTCCATCGAACATAGCATCTGCCATCCAGCCAGGCCAATACCTGGCTTATTTTTAGTTTCCTGCTTCCTTGTGACATGTGAGAAAAGAACGCAAAACTTTCAAAATGTCCTTTTTGTGGAAAAGAAGACAGATATATGAACTTGATTTTGATGCAAGCTGAGCACTTGCTTTTCCTGACATCACTGTGGTCAATACTGGTTATTATTTCCACTTTGCAGATGTCTTATCAAAATGTTTACACCCTTTTTTTTCTTTTGAGTGTCACTACACGTCATCAATAGTACCTTGCAGCAGACCACCAGTCACACAAGTGGTGTGATCATCATCATTACATGGGACTTTTTAGAAAAATACTATTACCACCAACTATACAAAGAGAAAAGGATTCCCCACCACCTCCACAGCCAAGGATCACGGATCCTCCTCTGCAAACAACTGAGCATGAAAATAACAAGCTGAGGACCCCCGCCCCTGGCACTAACACAGCCATGGGTAGGAGGCGAGACCATAATACCTGCAGGCAAGCTCAACATCAACATGCTAATCCCAAACAGGCAGCAGTGGCCCCCCCACCAGAAGATCTCAGCTGCTACTGCATCCAGCCTCACGCCACTTCCCAGCTTTGATAAGGGGCGAAAAAGGGACCTTCACCCAGGGTTCCCCATGGCTTAGCGGTTTGGGTGCTCCAGGACAGGGGAAATGTGGCCTCACGCCTACATTGGCAAGTCAAGCTGGTCCTGTGCCTTCCCTGGGCAGCCCTCCGATCATCAGATTGCTGTGCAGAAGTGACCACCACCACCTGCTGTTCCCACCACAAGCAGCTCTTGGGGCTTTTGCAAAGGGCTTAACGAAGTCCACTCGTCTAGCTGCCTGCACTGGGCCTGGCAGAGCTCTTGGGTGGAGGTGTGGAGGAACCGTCTCCCTGCATGGCCCCAGACACCCAACAGCAAAACAAGGAGGAGCTGGGTGAGCTCGCGTCAGGGTCAGGAGGTGTCGCAGGGCGGGTGGCCTGAATCATTGCTTAGGACATACGTTTTCCATGAATAAATTCAAGCAAGGGAAGCCAACTAGATGCCATTCCTTGCCTAAATGGTGACTAATACCCAAAGTTTTGCAGGCTGCTGTGTGCTAAGCTTCAAGCATCAATTCCCCCTTTCCTCTATCTCTGCTGCCACCATTACATAGAAGCATTTATCATGGGTATCATCAAAAAAAATTATTTCCATGAAGACCGAGGCTCATAGCTGCTTTGAGATCTGGGATTTGTTTCTCTTGGAGGTTTTTTTTTGGGGGGGGCTGCAGGAATTTCACTGACAGTTGTTAAACACTGCAGAAGCTGCAAGTTAAACTTGCACTGCAGCATCACTCTCCCACCACTTGATGTTGGATGCTGCACATCCAACAGCACTTCTGCCGCATTTTTCAAATACATTTGGTAAACAGAAGTCTTATCAATGCCTTCTGCAGGAAGTTAAACTCCTCTTTACCAGGCCAGTAATCCAAGAGGGGATTATAGAAAGCAGGAGGTATTTACCTTGATACTGAGAAATGGGTTCCTGCAGAGCGTTTTCCGGGAGCGATCCGAGTAGCTGCTCTTTGTAGCGGTACTTGTCATCCTGTCAGTCTGCTTTATCCGCCTGCCAAAATAAATCATTCAGCACAATGCTAAGTTGCTCTGCCTAAATTCGCCTTGCTCAGCACAGCAAAATCCTGTCGTGCTTGCAAACACCCCCACAGCAGGCACACAGTTATCGTAAGGAATTGTTAATTATTCCTGGTTTTCATTTTCTCTTAGCACTTCACTTCGACAAAGCAACACAGCAGCATGCAAAACACTAACGTGCTAATTACAAAGGCACCTAAGAGGTTAAAAATTATCAATCATTTCACTTCCAAGGAACAAAGCAGTTCTGGGCCAAGATCCCAGTATTTCAAAATCCCAGCCATACAAGAGCATATCTGGGGCCAACGCCTTCCAACATAATGATGGACGATGTTCTTTAAATATTATCGGGGTGAGTCCTGTTTAACATCCTTTTCAATGACCGGAGTGATGGGGCAGAGTGCACCCTCAGTCAGTTGGCTGGAGATACAAGACTGGGAGGAGGAACTGACAGAGCTGATGGTTGTGCTGTCATCCAGAGGGACCTCAACAGGCTGGAGGAAGGGACACCCAGAGGGACCTCAATGGGATAGAGAAAGGGGCACCCAGAGGGACCTCAATGGGATGGAGAAAGGGGCACCCAGAGGGACCTCAACAGGCTGGAGAACCTCATGAAATTCAACTTCATGCAAAGTCCTGCCCCTGGGGAGGAACAACCCCAGGCATCAGCACAGGCTGTGGGCTCACCAGCTCTGCAGAGAAGGACCTGGGGTTGAACGTGAGCCGGCAACACTTCCTCACGGCAAAGGAAAGCCAGATGGGCTGCGTTAGGAGGAGTGTTACCATGATCTCCAGAGGTCCCTTCCAACCTTCTCCTTTTCTGGAGACATTCAAAACCCACCTGGACATGAAAGTGCAACCTGCTCTACGAGAGCCTGCCTTAGCAGGGGCTTGGGCTGGATGGTCTCCAGAGGTCCCTTCCAACCCCAGCCATTCCGTGACTCTGGTTCTGTAATCTCATCTATTCTGCGATCCTGATCCTGTAATAATTATTTCAATACACATAGAAGGGATGTGGGCAATTGTTACTGCCCCAAGCTATGGGAGTCTAATTGCTCTGATCAACCCCTTCATATCCTTGAATCACACGAGACATCTTGTCTTCTTTTTGTCTGCTATCAGCCACCTGCCTAGATTGACCATCTAAATTAGGAAACAGATCTCCAGACCTCCCCTAATACCACCTTAACCCCAGCCACAAAGAGTGTCTTAGGGTCTTCACACAGTGCATGGGGCAGGCTCTGGTCTCCACCGTGCTGGTGCAAACCCCCTTGAGCCATATTCTCCTTCCATGGTAGCTCAGCCCCACAAACCCCAGATAAGCTCCTCTGATTTGGTTAGATACATCTGAGACCAGGATCCAGCCTCTGCGTTACATATTGCACTGTATCAAGCTGTCTGAGCTTTGTAGGTTTGTTTGCAATATGCATTTACTCACTGACACTATAGCTGATGGTCAGTGCTACAGAGTGAGAAAAATACCCACAGCACTGGAGAGATGGGAGAAGAGGCTGAGAAGAAAAACCCAACTGTGCATTAGCTCAGCTCTTGGATGGTGCTGGAGCAGCCTTAGGCCAAGTGTGAGGGAACTGCCCAGACATGAATCACAGAATCATAGAATCAGAGTCATTTAGGTTGGAAAAGACCTTTAGGATCATCAAGTCCAACCGTTAACCCAGCGCTGCTAAGCCCACCACTAAACCATGTCCCTAAGCACCACATCTATGTGTTTTTTAAAACACCTCCAGGGATGGTGATTCCGCCACCTCCCCAAGGCGAGGTCAAGCTCACCAGCTGTGGCTGAGGTCACATTTGCTGCTGCATGTCTGCATGGGGTGTAAGTGGTTTCAGCTCCCCATCACACAGGGCTGGTGGCTTCACCAGGGCATGGTGTGCAGAACTGTGCTCATGAGATCAAGAGGCTTTGGAGATGCTGGCTGGCCAAATTGCCTTCCCAAGAGCTGACTACAGCCAACCATCGCTCTGCCTAAATGAAGGTGGGGGCTGGGGACCTCCCTACAGCCTCAGAGGCAGAAGCTCCTGCCTGCAGGAGCGGGGCTCAGCAAGCCCTTCTCCATCCCTCCATACATTGGGTCTGTGATGGATTAAAGCCCTCCTTTCCCACCTCTCATTTTCACCCATGGTGGTTCTGCATCTCCACTGGAAGAATCCTTCCACGCTAGCTTTCTGGCTCCCAACCACCACCTAAATTTAACCGTGCAAAGAAATGTACATCAGTGGGAAGCCACCGTTCCCCTCCCTGCCCCGCTGACCTCCTTCCCTTTGGACCTGCGCTCCCTCCTCCCTTCTCACCTGCTATGTCTGTGGAGTGAATGATGCACGGCAGGATGACGTCTTTGTTGGGTTTTTAGTACCCAGGCTTCCTGCTCAGGAAACTGTATTGTTTGGAGGCACGTTAAACACATTAGGCTTTAGCTTGTTCAGTACACTCTAATAGATGTTTCCACCTCAGTGGCATCTGCAAGCTCTACAGCAAATGGGGTGAAAGGTTTTGCATTATTATTTTGTGTAATTCTATTTCCCCCATGATGAGAGGCAAAGGAGCACATACCACAGCCTCAGACAAGTTAAAAAAAATGTTCAGGTTGATGTAAACTCTAGTAAATGTAGACTGCCTTAACAATGGCATTTATACAACCCTTAAGTGCAGTGCTCAGAAGTAAATTCAAGAGGGGGACCTGCACTCCACTGAGTTACAAGCTCCACAGCATCCTCTGCAAAAAGCAATTGCTGCCCTCAGCCCCATTTCAAGAGACAAGATATTGCTACAACAAAATACAGGATGGGATCAATAAAGTAAATTCGATCGTAAATTAAAGCATCCATGAAAAGCTCCCTGGAACCTCTGGAGGATTAAGCAGCACAAGAGCAAAAGCACCTGCCTCTCTCCAGACCATGGCATCCAATATTGCCTGTCTCTGGAAGCAGCGCTGTGATGAATTATTTACAGCTACCAAGTTTGTTGCTGGAGCCTCTTGAAAGCTCAGGGGTGATGCAGGGAAAAGAAAAAGGGATCCAGGGTAGCAACGGGGGGAAACTAAAAGGAGTCTGAGCCTGGATTTCCAGGGATGGGCATGCTCATGGAGTGGTAATCACTGTAGGCTTAATGCCCTTCTTGCCCTGGTTATCTGTATTAATGTCTTTGCTAGCCCTCTGCACCAAAGGTGCACTCAATTAGACCTGGAAACAACAAATCCTGTGGTCTGGAGGAATATTTTGGTCCCCCTGCCCATCCTTTCCAGGACCTTTTGTAAATGTGTGCATCCTTTAACACTTCAGAGTGTCCAGGAAGCTGCTACACCTGGAATTAGTCCAACTTCTTCCCTAATCAGCTTTCATAGTCTTCTCAGCAGAAGAAAATGGTAGAAAGCACTGGTAGAAATGTTTTCAGTAATCCCTGCCCAAGCAGGGTATGAACGTCCCTCACCCTTCACCGTGCCCCAGATTCACCACAAATTTCTTTTGTGTTAAGGACAACCTGCAATCATCTGTCAGCAGCTGGTGGCCAAGGATGCACAGCCACATCTGACTCCATCCCACCACGCACACCTCCGTCTCACCGCCAGCGAGGTTTCCTGATTCCTTTTCAGTATTGCCTGGGCGTGTGCACTGCCTGTGAGAGAGGGAGGTGGGAGAGCCCCGAAAGACTGTGAGAGGAAACACTCAGCGGGGAACTGAGATGATGCAAAGGTTGCCAGCAGCTGAAAATGAAGATAACCTATTGCACTTAGATACCATCCATCCACGCTTCTTTAAGAATAAAATAAAACAGAAAAGTATTTTGATCCAGCACAAAGGAGAACGAGCAGACCAAATATAAAAGCAGATAAGACTTAGTTGATTAAAAAAAAATAATAATTTGCATGAAGGTAGCAGCATGCTGAGGTCGGACTGGTGCTTATTGCCTTCGTCTGGATCGAGCCCAGCTGTGGCAGCACCCTCTGGGGATGGCATTTGCTTGGCAAGAGCTGCTTTTTTCTCCTAGCGGATGGACATCTCCGGATGGAAAGAAAGACTATTTTCAACTAGTGCTATTTCTCCTAAGTAACGTCAAGAGGTCTCACTAAATCTGCTCCTCTGCAGGAAGGAGGCAGAACTGGTGCTGCAGGCTGGGTACGGCAGGGGAAGGAGGCAGAAAGAAGGGATGAGACAGCAAATACTAGAACATACACCCATGATGGGGTAAGGGCAGAGGAGAGCAAAAAGAGCAAAACCCAGTGGGACTGGGGCAAGGGGGGAACTTGCCTGGCCCAGGTCTGCAGCCCTCAGGTCCCTGATGGCCCAAGCCCCCTCCGGCACCCCAGGAAGAGGATGCGCTGTGGGAATTCCTATCCCTGCCTTGCTCCAGGCATCCCAGCGCATTGGCCATGGTACCTGTGGAGCGTGCAGGGGCCACACCAGCACAAAGGGGAAAGGTAAGGAATAATCAGTCCCAGAGTGCCACCCCTTGATTCTGGAAAACCTGACCCAAACCTGCTTCCAGCCCAGCCCTGCAAGACCAGGACCAACAGCACCCCACTCCCAGGGCAAGCTGCTTCCCATCTCTGTGCCTCAGTTTCCCCAAGAACAAGCCAGGGAATAGATACCACCTGCCTCTATAAAGTGTTTGTGGAGCAGTGGATAAACTGGGAGAGGGAAAGGCTGTGGGCTGTGACAGCGGGGGCTGTGTTTTTGCAAGGCTGAAGCATTTTGCAAGGCCTTTTGGCAAGCAGTGGTGCTGCTTCTACAGCACTGCAAGGAAGGACCTAACTGGAGACCAGGCTCTTGCAGATGCTGTGAATGCAGGAGGCCAGCACCCTTTACAAGCACAAGCCCAGAGTGGCCATCCCACTTATCTTTATTAGCTACTCGAGAGCAATTAGGCTGTGTTTACACAATATACCATGGTTATACAACGTGCTTAATGAGAATCAGAGGCTGCATTTTGTGGCTGTCTAGAGGGCTGGGGTGGCTGGAGAACTAGGCTGTGGCCACGTGCAAATCCCTGCCTGCAGGAGTGAGGGATCCGAGCTGCCTTCAGACCAGAGGGTAGCCTGGCAGCACCCCCTTCCCTCCCGAGCCCCCTCCAACCAGCCCCAGAGACATGGTTTCTGCATGTTGGTCTCCTGGTGCTGGCAACGGGACATTTCTGCAAAGCTAGAGGAGGTGTCACTGCTTGACTCTGCTCTAGGAGAACCTGCTTTACCAGAGGGTTGGACTAAATGGTCTCCAGAGGTCCCTTCCAACCCCAACCACGCTGTGATTCTGACTTCAGTCTTCTGCTCCTGGTGAGACACAGCTCAGGAGAACATGGCCACTGGAAGCCTGCCTGGTGAGTTACTGGCCAAAGAGGATGAGCTTGGCCCGTACATGGATGGGAAGGGATGTCTAAGAAACATAACAGTGGGGCAAGGAGTAAGGGCAAAGGCACGTTTCTCCCTGAACACCTCCCGAAGGAGGTACCTTCACAGCAAGGGTCTCCTGCTCACGATGGTCTTCACCGTGGATGGCAAGCAAAGACAAACGCAGCCAGCATCTGCTCCCCATCACACCTTCGCATCTCCCTAGCTCCCAGGGCAGCAGGCTGCTGCAGTCCTGCTATGAGAACCCCCTCTGAGCATCTTCATCCAAACACTTCACTGCTCATCCTCATTTCCCCTCCTTGACCATGAGGAGTGAAGCCCCACGACCAAGCAGCTGCTGTGGCCAGCCCCGCCGTTTCTGCACTGCTCTCCTGTGTACAGCTGTACCCATCAGCTCCGACACAGCTGTTTTCATCTGCATGCTTCATCAGAGGGGAGAGGTGCTATCTCGGCCTGCAGAGGTATTTACAATTCAGGCACTGCTCTGCTGGAGTGCTCGATGGCGCATTTCACCTTTCCTACCCCAAATCACAGGAGTGTGAAATTCATTTTCTAGGGAGACACAGACACTGACAGGCTGGCGTCAGGTGGGATGCAAGGTGACAGGCAGAGGTGGCAGGATCCGTGACCACAACCGGTGTCGCTGACCCTGGCACAAAGACCTTTAAAGCCAGCGCTGCACCCTGATGAAGCAGAAAATTGCTTCCTTAAAAAACCTGCGAGTAAAATCTCAAGCAAAATTGCTTCTCCTATAAAACTCAGAGGGACTTTCCATGCTCAACAGCAGTGTTTGGGACTCCAGTGAGGTGCACAGGTGGCCAGGTTTCACCTAGGGTGACCTCTGGGAGATGGATGTTTTCAGTGCAGGGGCTCAGTGAAGCAGCTCATGCGGCAGGACCCCAAGCAGCAGCCACCAAGCACCCATGGGTTTTACTTATATACTTCAGGGAAGGTGATGGATGGATGGATGGATGGATGGATGGATGGATGGATGGATGGATGGATGGATGGATGGATGGATGGCTGTTCAGTGAGCAAAGGTGCCTGATGCTGCAGATCCATCAGCTGATACTATTCCTTCAGCTGCAGGTGACGGATTTCTGCTCAGAGTCCTGTTTTCTCCACAGTTTAGTCCTGGGTCACAGCACCCCTCGGAAAGGCAGAGCCTGGCACAACAAGCCCCGGGTGTTGTGGGCACAGGGAGCTGAGCTTGGATGTGCCAGCAGGTCAGTCCCACACCGACTGATGCTAGCAGGCTACGATAAAACTTTGCCATTAATTACAGCCTTGCTTGCCTGACGTCTCATCTCTGCTCCCAGGAGATAGTGACCCGCAAAGTGGGGGGCTACAATGTGGGGAATAGCCCCCATATGTACAGAACTTGGCCAGATAATCTCATAAGCCTTTGCAGCACAGATTAAGATGCTCCACTTGTCCCCAGGCCACACTTTCTTTTACAGCAGGCCAGCAGAAGTACCCTAAAACCTCCCAGTTTCTCTGGGACTCGCACAATGGTCCTGGCTGCCATAGCAGGGGACCAGGCTCAGTGGCACCAGCGTCCTGTCCCATTCCTGAAGACATAAATCTATCACAATGCCTTTATTAATAGCAGCATGGCTCCTGCTAGCTGAACAAGGAAAAGCACAGGCTGGGCTCAGCAGAGCTTGGGTAAATAACGGCGAATGTAACACAGCAAATTAAATCCCAGCAGGGGAGACAAAATGCCAGCAAATATCCCATAATCTGTCTTCCTTCTGCTCAATAAATCTACAATCACATCGGTAAGACTGGAATAGTGTCAGTGTGTGTATTTATATGAGCGTGCCTGTGTTAAATGGGAAGCCGGTTTGGAAAATGTGGGTGCAATGATGTTCGTAATACAACACAGGGAAAAGACAGTGTATACACATCATTCCCTCCATGGAAAAAAGATTGAGAAATAAAAAAGGATGTGTAGATGTTCCCAAAAGCTGTTTCTGTCTTGCACCAACTGGCAAAAAGAAAGTGAAAATGAGACCAGCTTGGTGACTCCTTGCAATGAGAAATGTGCCAGGGATAACACGTCACAGAAACCTCACAAGAAGCTAAGCCAAAGGAAATCTGTTACCAAGAAGTTAAAAGATTAGAAGAAAGAGAAAGATGGGTGTTGAAACCCATGAAACACAACCATGGGTGATGAGAAGAGGCAGCAGCCCTGCTTTGGCATGGGGCAGGGCCGGCTGCTCTCTGGTCCCTGCCAGCCCTCACCCCTCTGACTTGGGAAGGATGAAGCCCTCCCCATTTTCGTGATGAGGTCTCACAGAGCTCCCTGCCCTCCTCGTCATGCCCTGCTGAAGCTGGAGACTGTCTTGGAGGTGTCCTCACCTTCCTCAGCACTGCAAGATGCGGTGAAGGGGTGGGAGCTCACCCAGAGATGGGAACTCTCACGCCATCTCCCATGGAAGTGAGGCACGTGGAGGAGCTGCAGCTGTGGATGCTGTCACACAGCTGCGGAACTCACCTGACCCTACATCTGCACTGGGGACACCTGGCCCTGAACCACCTGCTGGACTATGCTGGCAGTCAACAGGGAGAGACCAGCACTTCCATGGCCCAACCCAACCCAATGTGGCCACCAGAAGAAACATGACAAGCCAGTTGCATCCTCAAGGTGTATTTGCTACTGGCAAAGGCAGCAACATATCCAGCCTGGGGACACAGTGCAAAGCCCAGCGGTCTGAGGTAAGGTGAGATCAGACGCAGTCGCATTCATTCCTTTGGGGGGGGACACATGGCAAGATAAAATGGAGGGGGTCTCCACACCGAAAAAAAAAAAAAAAAGGGTTGCTTTTGGGTGGTCATTTTTGAGCCAGCACACAGCTTTCCTGCAGCTCTGCAGAGCAAGGCCGGCAGAGCCATGAGCACAGCATGGGACTGTCCCCATGTGCTGGAGGACCTTCGTGGTGGCAGTCGCCATCATCGTGCATCCTTGGGAAGAAGACGGTGCCCGCCGCACAGGCTGAGGTGGTCTTGCCTGCCAGAGGGGAAAGCACCTGAGAGCAAAAGCAGCTCAGAGCCCAGAGGGAAGGCATCACAGAGGGTGCAGGCGAGGGAGGCGCTGGGGCTGGGGTCCCCAGTCTCAGTGAGTTACATGAGCAGCAAGGCTGGGAATTGCTTAGTGACATGAATCATTTGCAGGGTCTCCTTTTCAAAGGCTGCCAGAGCTATGGGGCTGTCGGGGTCCAGTACCCCAGAGACCCTCCACTCACCGTCTTGCTCCTGCTGCCTCCCAAGCTCTCATGGGATGCATCCCGCTCCGTGCAAAAGCAACTTCTCGTTAAACCTCACCGCGCTCCTGCCCTTGTTCCTCCCCGTGTGAACTATGGGTTGGTTTGTGCCAGCAGCTGCGCTGCGGGTGAATGCAGCTCAGCTGAAGGACGTGTGGATGTGTAAGATTTTGCCAGACAGGAATCTCACAGCTGTGCAAGTTTTACTCCTCTGTAAGAGCTTAGGCAGTGTATTGAATAGAAAGTTAGCCCTCTCCTCTAGACCGTGCCAGATGCTGAGCATACTCTTGTATGGGGGACGAGCAGATGTGGCGTGTATACCAAAAAGTGATGCCTTGTGTCCTCGATGGGGATTTCCTATTTTAGCACCACCTCCTGTGTGTTTGGCAGGGACACAGTCTCTCCTCCAAGCAGATCAAGACCCCAGGATAGGAGTTAAAATGATGAATGAAATATGAAAAAAACTGTTCCCCAGTGGGGACCTGCCTTTCCATAGGCTGCAGACACAGTGCTTGAGCCTGTGGAGAAACATCTGCTGATAGAAATCTGAAGGAAGGTGACCACAAACCAGAGTTTTTCTAATCTGGGGTTTTACATACTGTAAATACCTTCCTGGTACTTTTTTTCCTCCATACGTTACTGATGCTTGGACAGGAGGGAAGACATAGGGAAAGATGAGTATTTTTAAAGAGCTGTAGGACTTTGCAGTGCCGTTGGCAAGGAGCAGCTGGAGGAAATGTATGAAAGCAAGAAAAAGGCAGGGGCCAGGGGGGCTTCAGTGACTGACAGATGCAGACAGGCTCTGGTGAGAAAAACTAACTTTTTGTAGGGGAAGCTATTGCAAAACGAAGAGCAGGAGACACTGCAAAAGCCTCGTGCCTTGAACGTACAGCCTGAGTGAAAGCCCCAAGAGCTTCCTTGTGCACAGCCTTCCTGGAGCAATCCAGATGTTGTTTGCTATATATAATATACATATATATATATATATATATATATATATATATATAATCTACAACTTCTACAAAAACCAAAAACACCCAAACCAGGATTTTCCATCTGCACACATGGTCTGCCCAGGACCATGGACCTGATCCCCCGCGCTGACGTGAGTATTGCGTGAGGAGCACCTATACACCAATTTCACTTACTTCCTACCCATTTGTTTCCATGGGACATTCAAGAGCAGCTCTTTTCTCTCTCCAGGCTAATCCATTGATTAGCAGCCAAAGTGTTGCCAGATTCCAGGAGGAGACCAGTAAGATTTACTTCACTGGGAGCTGGAAACCATGCCGGCCACCCACACGCGAGAGGGATTGATCGAAGGGTAGGTGCAGAGAAGTGCTGCTATGAGGAATGGGGAACCGAGAGTAGAGCTTAGGAGAAGTGAAAAAATTCCTTAGCCAGCAAAAGAGAGCTGAAGAGGAGCTGTTTATAAACACCCAGGAGGAAATGCTGTGAGTAGAAGGGAGTTGGTGACATTATGGGACTATGTTGGGACCAGAAGCAAGTGCTGGAGCAAACAAACTCTTGAGGGGGCTGGATCTGGCAGGAGAAAGGGAAGAAACACTGATATTTTGGGCAACAGGGGAAATTAATTCATGTCACAACTAAGTGTCCTTCTTCCATTATTTAATATTAATGGACTGCAGAATATCATCTTTATTATGGAGGGCTGTTGCTTCTTTTCTTTTTGCTGCCAATTTTTTTTTCCACCCTGTGGAAGAAGCATCTCCTGCTCACCTCGAGAGCAGTTATGGGCTGGCGTGCTCAGACAGATCAAGGAAGCTCAGTGAAAATGGAGATTGTTTTCTGGAAGTCCCCGGACCTGCAGCTTGCGCCGGCCAAGCTGTCTGTCTGCAGCCCGGTACCCAGCCAGCAGCGAACCCTCTCCTACATCCCTGGGAGCGATCTTGTCCCAGGGTTTCTCCAGCCATCCACCCAGTACCAATTTCTCCCAGAGGATATTTCAGAGCCTTGCAGAGTTTGAATCATGTTTCAAGCCAGAAATTCCCCATGCCACTTGCTGCTCTGCAGCGTCTTACGCTGCTGTCTCCACTTCTTCTGAAAATCCACAAACCCTGGGGCTAACGACAGGTCCTGAGATGGGTAGTGAGGCTCCCAAGCCATCCCTCAGGTCCACATTTAGCAAGGTAATGGCTCCAGACATGGAGCATTTAATCCACCGGATAGGTTAAGCCAGGGCACATGCAGGATAAAGGTCCTGCATGGTGCAGACCAGCACCCCCAGGGAAGCACTGGGACCAAACTGAGAGCCAGGAACCACATTGAAAGGGGAGGGGTGAGGATCTATTTTTGACCAGACCAAGGTCCCCCAAGACCCCTGGGTTGCTGCTGCAAACTAAGCAGCCCAGCAAAGCTGAACGGCTGGGTAAGGAGTGCTCGGGTGAGCCAGGACGAAGCATTTCAGAGCCTGGGAACACCACCCACGCCCAGCAGCATGGCTGGCAAAAGCCAGAAAACTGGAAGAGTAGGAGGAAAAATGAAGATAAATTAGAGTACGTTGCAAAATAACCAAATAATAAATAACAAAAAGGAGGGCTGGGAGTCAGGAGGGCTCTCACAGCAAGCTTGATGTCAGTGGTTCCCCTAACAGCCTTTCAGAAACTTTATGAGGGAATTAGCCAAAGCAGAGCACAGCTTTGTACATGTCTGTGCAAACAAGGTGGGGGAGCAAACCCCCACTCAGGCTACACGGCTTTTCAATAGCTGCTGCCTCTTAGTGCATGGCAAAGCAGATGGGTGCCACATGGATGCCACAGCAGGGAGGTGATGCTCCTTTCTGATGTTTTTCACCTTTCTGGCATCTTGTCCCTGAGCACAAGACACCGTAGACCAGTGCAGGGAGTGGGGAAAAAAAAATTAAAAATCAGTCATGAAATTTCTGCACACAACTGATAAAAGGTCCTCTGGAATGGATCGATATGGCTTGGACCACTGTTGAGAAATCAGATCCTGATGGGAGCTTGGATAAAGCATGCTCCATTGCCCGCTGGAGCTGTACCAGCAACTGCAGACAAGCTGCACTGCACTGCCTCAAACGGATGCTGGGTAAGGTTGTCATATGCAGCTCACAGGGTGAAATATAGACATGAATTTTGATAAGCTCCTGAAGCAGCTCAGCTCTGGCCTGGTTTTATGGTTGGGTACCCTTGGTGCTGCTCATAACCAGCCCTAAGTGTCTCTCTTTTTTGCCTCATTTGCTGTTGCTCTTTCATAGAATCACAGAGGGGTTTGGGCTGGAAGGGACCTTCAAGACCAGCCAGTCCCACCCCTGCCAGGGGCAGGGCCCCCTCCCCCCAGCCCAGGCTGCTCCCAGCCCCATCCAGCCTGGCCTTGGGCCCTGCCAGGGATGGGGCACCCACAGCTGCTCTGGGCAACCTTTAATTTACTCCAATATCCTTGACTGGGATTTTCCTTTTTGCTCTGGAACTGGTGCACTAAGCACAACAGTAAAGAGCTCAGAGCCTGCTCGGGTCTGACATGAAGCAGCAGGACCTCAGAGCATCATGGTTCCAGGGATCCCACCCATTTCCCAGTGCATTGCAGGGGCTCCAGCTGGAGAAAGCCCATGGCACGGCTGCAAATCCATGCACGCTGTGACAAGGTGCCTTAGACACATATCCCGGTGAGACAGGAGGGAGGGAGGGATGTGCCCTTCTGACACAGGAATTGCCCAAAGCCACCGGAGATATAAGAGACCCAGGGTGCACCCATACACACCTTGCAGGGAGCCTTGGGCATCACGTGCCTCTTAAGCGAAGAAAAACCTGCGCAGGAACTGGAGCAGTAACAGGTTCTACCACCTCTGCACACAGACATAAAGCATCCTTGAGCAGCCCTGAGTCTGTGCCCTGAGGTCGCCCCAGACAAACCTCTGCTCCCTCTCTCTCCAATCTGGATGTGCTGCCAGGGATGGGTCAGCCTTACCCCTGGCTGACCAGGTCCACAGGGGTTGGAAGCAGAGGGGTGCAACAGCCCCCACCCAGGGTGGGACACCTCCCCATCCCAGCACAGCACAGCCAGCCTTGATGTCCCCATGCCCACCAGGAACACTACAGCCAAAATCAGACAGAAGCAGCAAGCACGGCCGACGCATGATCAGCTGGGCTGTGCAAAGCCCGGTGCCTGCTTCCAGCATTTAATCCCACCTCTAACCTGTTAAAAACCAGGGTTTTCAGGGAGGACAAGCTGATCCCACAGCCGGCTCCCAGGAGGCTACCCCACCTCCAGGTTGTTAAGCACTGGACAGTTTAAGGGACACATCTGCTCCAACATTTGCAAGAGGCAGAAGAAACCAAGAAGCCTGATTCACTCAGACCAGACCAGCTAAAAAAAACCCAGCAGGATGCTGGCGGGAGCAAGCAGAGGCAGCAGCTCAGCCCTGAACACGGGGCTCCCCCCCAGGCTAAACCCACACCTCTCCAGAGCAGCAAAAGCACATGACAAAGAGAGTTGCATTCCATCACCTCGATCAATGGGCTGTTTGCGTCTTCACCCCCAGCTGCAGAGCTGCACAAAGGCTTTCCCTCCGGCATTAACCCTCCCCTGCTCCCTCCACCGATTTTCTCAGAGCCAGGAGGTCACATCGGCTTTTTGTAACCAACGCTGTGATCCTGCTTTGGGTCAGGGTGAATCGGTTCCTCTCCCAAGGAACGTGCTGCCGGAGAAGCCTGGGTTTGGCCAGGGTCCCCAAGCGGCACCCACAGGGTCCCAGCCCAGGCCAGGTCCACACATCCTCCCCGAGAGCCTGCCAGGACCCGGGGTGAGAATGGGCACTGCTGTCAAAGGAGAAGCAAACCTGTAAGACAAACCAACAGTGGCAGCCTTGGGGAATGGGAAAACTCCCTGCAAAGGGAGAAATAAGTGGAGCTGCCTTACTGGAAAAAAAGACTCAAATAAATAGACGCAAGCAGAGAGGAAGCGACAAAAGACATGTGCAGAAAGCTGGAACGCAACAGGCGCGCAGAACATTTGTAGTCGCTCCTTTTTTTCCCCCTTTAGCTTTTAAGCTGCTGGGAAAATCCAGCTCCTAAGCCAAAAGGGTTCAAGGAGTCTTGCAAAACAACTCAGGAAAAGCAGCGTGAGAAATTTCGCATCCAGCAGACCCCCAGCCCGCCCTGCCGCTCGGAGGCAGAGCTCGGTACCAAAGTCATCCTCAGCATCTCCTCGCAGAGGGCAGCTGCTGCCATACTCACAATTTCAGGACTCTCCCGATCCCAGTCCCACTGCGCTGGGAGCAAAAGTTTTCCTCTGCCAGCGGCTGCTGAGGCCATTCACTACTTTTACTTCCCAGCCTGGAGGTGGGGATGGGTGTGTGGAGGTGGGGCTTAGGCTGCAATTTCAAAAGCCGGAGTACATTTTCACCAAAACTTTTGCAATCTCTGTCAATAGGAATTTATTTTTTTTTTCGTTTTCCCTTCTCCTGAAGTTGCAATCCAAAAATGACAGAGCTGCCCATGTGGTTTGCTGATACAGGGCTTTGCAAACCGCTTACACAATAGTCCCAGTCTCCAAACCGGTCTTTGCTTTCTTTCCATCTCCTGGCTCTCCTCCCTGCAAAGGGTCCCATCCCTCTAGAGCTTTTTCTTTACATTCATTTTCTTATTCCATTTGCTTTATCTGCATTTATTTCTTTAACTTATGAAGCTGTGGTGTTAGCCTGGGATTTGTGATTGGGAGCGTTTGTTTATATAACCCCAGAGTATTTATTTTTCGATATCTCTCCCCATTGTTTTTTTGCACTAATTACTAAGGCACTTCCAGATAAGAACTGGAGGAGTTAACAAACAGCCAGCCCCCGTTAAAGCTGTCAAAGGCAAACTGGAGTTTGTCTCTTTGGAGTTCTGGTGCTTTCTCAGCCCCACCAGCCTTCGCTGTTTGTTCCTCCTCCTCTCCCCTGGTTGTTGGATTTGCTCCATCTGCTGCCGGCTGGGATGGGGACGCGTGGACCCGTGTGTGCCACGGATGGAGCTGGCCCTGGCCATCTCTGTGCTGCAGAGAGATGGGGGAGATGAGCTGCTGCCTGCACTTAGACACCATGAACAGAGGTGTGGGGTGAAAGCAGACAGAGCTATCAGCTTGTTCTGGAAATGCATTGGCAAAGAAAAACTCGGTTGTCCCTTTTGTGTGAGCAGAGGTACAGAGGTTGTCCTACAACCTGGAATTGCTGAGACCCACTGCTGAGCACCACCAGAGAGGCAAAGCTCATCACAGGGGGGTTTAGCTCATCACAGCCTGGGACACCTGCAATCTTTGGGTGGAGGCAGGGGGATGTAGTGTGAGGATGTGGTCCTCAACAGGAGCTGGCTGGAGGTGCTGCGTTTAACCTGTGGGCTTGGAAATACATCCAGGCACCCAAGTGAGGATGCTCATCTTTACCCACTCCGGAGGCTCGATCCACTCCAGGATGTTGTTCTCCGTCACCTCTGCAGAAGAAGGTGATGGAACCACCACGAAACACAGCTGGAGATATTTCAGGTTCTCCAGAGAGCAGCATAAACTGCCTCTCTCAAAACAGGTCCTGGATGTTCATCCTCTGGACCTCCGGCCTCACTGGCCTTTTGCAGCTTCAAAATTCAGTATTCCCACCATTGACTGGGAAAATTGGCTCTCCCCACCAGCCCTAACTCTGCCTATATATTTCTCTGCTCAGAAAATCCAGGAACCTCTCTGTGACCATCTGCAGATGCACTAGCTCAGATGCGGAGTTTGATTTTATACAGCTTTTAGGTGGGACTGGGAAGACAGTCCATCTCCAGCTCCCTGCCCTTTCACTCTCTGCCTGCTACTGTGCCATGGTAGTGGGAAGCCCAGAGGCTGCTCAGGGACCTGATAACTTGGAAAAAGGTCAAGAAAGCAAAGGTCTTAGCAGAACAGCCTCAGTTATGGATCCTTCGAGGCTCATGCCCTCGGTCCAGGGGAGCACAGGTTTGGTAGGGCTCCAGGACTGCTGTGGCCATCGTTACCTCCCTTGAAATTTGAGGGGATGAAGAGGATGCCAACACAAGGCTGGTTTGGTCTGGACAGTTAATGCTGAATGTGTTTTACTGCTTGGCTTGATAACCCACAGTCCCTGGAGGTAACATTTTCAGGATCAAATACCATCAGATTCCATGAGCTGCTGCTCTCTCAGTGGATCATACACCCTTAGCCTGCACGCATCTTCCAAGTTCACTGTGTAGTCTCCATAAAAACCATTTGAGTACATCTTTTTCAAAAAAAAAAAAAACACCAACAACAAAGAGGTTGTTTTGAACATCTTCCAAAACCTGGATTTCAAATTATTTCAAAGTTCTAGAGGACTGGATTCACCCCTTCACCTGCTGCTGCCACTCGGCCAGAACAACACACCCTGCCCCGGTGCTGCTGCTGGTCCCTCCCGCTGCCTCTCCCAAGGATGCCTGGGTGTACACGGCCTCCGCTGCCCTGAGCATTGGTGTCTGGGGCTGTCTCAACTGCAAACAGGTGCACAAACCCAGGCGAGGTTTCACAATTCACACTTGTATTTCATGATGTTGCAGCCTGGGGATCAGGACAGCTGCAAAGTCACATCCAAGGAGAATACGAGTACTGGGGGAGATGGAGAGATCTTTGGTGGGTTCCCCATTCTCTTTTCATCCCAAAAGCCACAAGCTCCCAGATGGAAAGTCCAAATGGGATATTTTCCAACTCAGGGTCGTGGTGCAGCAGCAGCTGAGAAAGGTGCAGTCACATTTTCCTCCTGGTATTTCTTGATGGTGTCTGACAGACGGGATGCCCAGCCATGGGAAACGGGGCACGCTGGGCGGAGGGGCTTGATGTTTCTGAAGGGAAGATTATCTGTTTTCCCCACACAAGCTCATTAAATAGTAATTAAACAAGCACTTTATTAGCCCTAGCAGCAGAGATGCATTTTGCTAAGTAGGAGACAGCCAAATCAGTGCGTTCAAAAATACTCTTCGCCCAAGTGACCCTGAGCTGTCCTCCCGAGCAGGGCTGCATCAGACAGATAATGCACTGCAGAGAAAATAAACTTTATCAGCTCTCGTCGGCACTGCAGTATCACAGGAAGGCATTATTAGATCTAAAAAAACCTATTAATATTTTACAGCTGCATAACTCCTTTCTTTCCAGAAAGGCTGTGCAGCATACACAGGCAGTCCCCCAGGACCCACAAAACATGGTTAATTTGGGTGTAGGGGGTCGCAGCTCTTTGACAGGGGGGAATAGCCCGGTGGGAAGAGGACACTCTCCAGCTGCAGAGGAGCAAGGTGCAGACACCCAAAATGGCCCAGACAAGGGGGTCATCAGCCCCCATGCCCAGAGAGCAGCAGGGAAAGGTGGACACTGCTTCCAGCAGCAATATCAAGCTGCGACATTGCACGAAAGAAGAGCACCATCTATTGACTCCTTTTACTCTCTTTCTAGCTGCTGTGAGCCAGCAGGAGTTTTCAACGTGCACAAGGCTGCCGCTTCACCCCAGGACCTGGGTGTTTGGCAGAGCACCCTGGAAGGCAGAGAAGTATCACCTCCTTGCAGCAAAACATCCTTGCCCCGATGGTCCAAGCTGGCTGCTCGCTGGCACAGCACCAGGTTGCATCTCCATGGTCAGACAGGTTTCTCCTGCAGCCCCAAAAGCTGCTCACCCATCTTTTCCTTTGTAGGGTGCAAAGAGCTTTCTGCAAAGCATTAGAGCTGAAGGGGAATTTGGCTGTAAGCTAACAGATGCCACAGGGCATGCAGCCCGGCCATGGCCGTCACACACAGCCCAGTGTGAGGAGGGGACAGCAGCCACCACCCCCTTGGGCTGTGGGAATTCAGTTAGCTATATATGCATTAGCTATACATGAATTAGCAATATGATTTGGTATTGCATCATGTGGGAATGGGATGCAGGCGAAACACTGGCAGAGTCGCCCAGAGCAGCTGTGGGTGCCCCATCCCTGGAAACATTCCAGGCCAGGCTGGATGGGACTGTGAGCAACCTGGTCCAGTGGAAAGTGTCCCTGCCCATGGCAGGAGTTTGGACTAGGTGGTCTTTAAGGTCCCTTCCAGCCCAAACTGTTCTAGGATTCTAAAAAAGCCCATGAACTCCTTGGAAAGGGAGTGTTTCTCTGGGTGTGCTGGCCCGGTGGCTCCCAGCCTGGTGCTGTCTCCTGCCTGCTACTGCCACGCTCTGACCAAGAGCTTTCCTGCAGCTCTTCCAGCTTTTAGGTCGCTGCAAGCCTTTGAGCTTCAAATATTTGGATATGCAGACCCTGAGTGCGTCTCATGTAAGTGATAAGGATAATTCCTATGGAAAACCAAGCATTAAGGGAGTCCCCGTGACTACAGCCAGACTGGGCTACACAAGGTGCTCCCACACCAGTCTCGTTACAGCCACTTCAGCGGCGTCAAACTCTCTGGAGGATGCGGTGGAAAAAGTGTTTCTTGGAACAATTAAAACCAGTTTGCAGCAAACGACAGCAGCATTTATCCTGTGCAAAGGCATGATAAAATCTCCTGTTTGTGAAATTACAGACATCTACGGATGAATAAACCAGGACTTCCAGCCTGGGAGAGGCCATGTTAGTGAGCTCCTATCTGCCCAGGCTCTGCTGGTTACTCCAGCTCTGCTCTTGGTCCAAGAGTTAAGCTGGGCTTGCGAAGGAGCAGCTCAGTGTCCTGCATGGGAGATGGAAGACATCACCTGTGGGGCTGAAGGCTGACCCTTTTCTGCACGTGGGGCTGGGAAAAAACAGCTGGACTAGGGCTGGGATTTTACAGTTCAGCTCAGAGCCAGCCAAAATCCAAGACAAAAATGTTTTGAATTCTGCAGAAATTGGTTGCAGAGCTGGGATCTAAACGGGGTGGCTGGAGTCCACTGGTGGTAATTAGCCACCTTGCTTCTATACATTTTGAAGCTGCTTTCTGAATCCCTGCCTTGCCTTTTAATGCGTGCAGGAGCGCACTGAGGGCTGTCAGCAGCTGTAGCACAGATGTTGATGCAGTTTGAGTTCAGAAGAGGAAAGCCAAAGACAAAACCAGAGGCTGAACTCATGGTTCCTTTCCTGTCTCTCAGCCACGGGACTTCCATTCCTGTCCTGAAGAAAGAGGAATCTCACGGGCTGTGCAAACGCAGTGAGAAGTATCCTTATTATTTTGCTTCCAAACTTCATCCTGGAATGCTTGTAGAGCAGCAGAGGAGGGAAATCTCAAGGCATACATATATTCAGCTGATATTTCAGTTCTTATGAATGGGCACTGCTATAGAGACACATGGGAGAGAAAATTGCGACAGAACTGGGTTTCGACATCTGCAGCAATAACTAGGAAAAGGCAGAGAGAAATCCTGCCTTGGGTAAAGGAGGAGGAAAACAAGAAAGGGAAAAACTACAACTTTCCCCCATTCTGTTCTTGCAAAACTGCCAGCCCGCTCCCTTGGGCGTAACTATTTTGGGACAGCATCGCCTGTGATGTGTGAGATGCCTTCAGTCATGGAAAGTCTTTCAAAATATGGGGTTTTATGAATAACACAGAAGGAATAACGTTTCCTGAAGGATATGCTTTGACTTGAAAACCTTCCAGCAAGAGATTAACGCCGCACTCAGAGGCTGCCTGAGCTCAGAGCATTTATGTTCCTGCATAATTGCACAAGATGCACTTCTCAGAGAGTTTCAAGTCTATTAATGCACTTCACTCCTCGGGGACATGGTGTCAGAGAGACTGTGATCTATGGACAGAGGCCATCATGCTGCTTGTGATTCAGGTTTTTTTTTAAAAAAAAACAGCTTGCAAGTCATGATCCTTTGCAGTCTGGTCCAGATTTCCACCCCTCACTACATCTGAGTGCTACGTGTTAATTGGAAAACCTAATGGCATTATGTAAAGGCTAAAACTTGAGTACGCACATAGCAAGAATGCACTGAGAGGAACATCTGGTTCTCTATTTTTTTCTGGGTTTTTTTTTGTTTGTTTTTGGGGTTGTTTGGTTTTCTTTATGAAGTACATCATACAAGCGGGGCCACCGTGGAAAGCAAAGTCTTCCCTTAGTCGAGGATGTCCACTGGGTGAGCACTTACACCCGCCACCCTTTCAGCACGGCTTTAAACTGCAGAAGGTACTTTGCAAACACCTTTGTTGCCCACGCGGTCTTTCTGCTGAGGCTGTAGATGGATACTAATTAACGGTGTTCGTGATGGCAGCAGAATTATTGAAGCTGAATGCATGGGAAACAGCCACCTGACCATGCCTAGTGTGGGCAGCTTGATCTACATCTAATGGGGAGAGCAAGGTCCTGCCATCTCCTGCCATTCCCTAAAGCTGTTCTGTCCATGCCGGATAACAATTAGCCTTAATTGCTTCTAATGACCTGAGTGCCCACAGCGTTGCTATGAGGGGGGGCAGGGTTTCTCCTAAGAAGGATCTTATTGAAAAGTAATTAGTCCCTGAGCCAGACTGCAGCGAGTTCAAGGCAGGCACCACCGGGTGCTTAATAATTGAACGAGTTCTTGCTTCTTGGAAGCATTTGTAATTTGCAGTTATTATTGAAGTGAGACTTTACATGAATTTATACACAGAAATCCTTAGAAGAACTGTGCCTTTATCAGCCCTCAAAGTTATCTAAATTTTAATACACTTTGTCTTTACTACAGTAAGCTAAATAAATTGCTAGGCAAGTAAATGCTATTACAGCCCTGCTAAAGCACTGAATGCTTCCCATTTTCACCAGCACCCTTTTTCTTTTTTTCTGAAGATTTTTTACTGTCACCTACCAATTGAAATGTAATCCCACCAAGGCCAGACCCAGCCCAATTTAAAGGGATGAGAAAGAACTGTGGTCGGTCTGTAGAATGGGAAGGTCCTCGGGAGGCAAAGCCAGGCTGTATGGCCCAGCAAGGAGAGACATCCTGTTTGGGCTAAAGTGATTTAAAAAATCATTTTGACATTGCAAAACTCCATCTGGGAGAATTTCAGTTAAAAATGTGTGGGAGTGAGAAATATGGTCCTTCAAGAAATGCAGCCCATGAGAGATGACAACTCCAGGGAGAAGAGAAGGGTTTGGGGATTTTGCTCTCCATGATGCCACCAGCTGGATATCGCTGAAACTGGAGAGTGATGCTGCAAGAATGCAGGGGACAAGGAAGGGCAGATCAGTTCCAGCAGAATCCAAACAGGATTCCCCCCAATACTGCAGATTAAAGATTAATTTCTTTTTTTTTTTACTGTGTCCTCACCAGGAAATTCCAATAATAACAAAAGTCATCCTGAAATTGCTCTGCCCTAGCACAGACTTTGCTAGGGAGAAGGAGGCCAGTGGAGATGTGAGAGGGTTGCATGATGAGCAGCTCTCCACACAGACACTCACTGGCTTTCATCCATAAATCCTGAATGAGGAGCAAAGGCAGCAGGCAGGGAGAGCAGGGAAGGAGCAGGACCCAGATGAGGACCTAGACCCACGCAGAAATAGGGTTAGTCCTAAGAGGGGTTAGCGGTGAAGATGATGATGGGTCAGTCCACCCAGCACCCCAGGTGTATCTCAGTGCAAGGAGCGTGGAGGGAAATAGGAAGAGCTGGAAGCCTGGACTTACTTGGGTCAATGTCTCCTACTGACCCACTAGAGACCCAGTGAAACAATTCACGTAACTCAAATATTAATAGAAAAAGGACTAATGTTTTCAGGAAGGGCAGACAGGGGCAAAAGAGGAGTGTGATGGCTTCGGTACCATCACAGAGGTACAGATTTATTCTGGAGTTCAGACCACACCAAGGATTACACTGGCTACAAGCCCCTAGGAGAAGGGACAAGAAAATGAATGCTGTTGTGTGGGTCTGCTAGAAAGCCATAAAGATCAGGTGGAGGAAGATTTGCAGGCAGCTAACAGGGTCAAAAAACCTGGAGTTTACAGAAATGAGGGATTTTTAATTCAAGGGGTGGATGGAAAGTGCTGTAAGAGTGTGGGCTGGTGCTCTGGCTTTGAGCCAAGAAGGAAGCCCAGGGAAGGTGGGAACCAGGTGAGATAGCTGGGACAATACTGAAGAGCAGCAGGAGCACATAGCAGGGAGCCAGCCAGCAAGGACAGCCACCAGAGCTGCAAGGATAGCCACCAGCGCACAGAAAGGAGGAAGCCCAGGGAGGAGCTGGTCTTCTGCTCCGTTGTGGCATTGCCAGCCAACACCGCCTAATGGCTTTTTTCACATCAATGTTCACCGAAAGGTCAACAGCAGCTGCAAGCAAAGTGGACACCTACAGTGGAGGGGAAAGGATGGAGCAACAAATGGTGAAAGAGGGGTTTGGGGAGTGCTTGGATAACTTCAGTATTTTAAAATTACTTGGGCCTTATTTTAGAAGACTGAAGGACAGTGTCATTTCCAGTGCTGGGTTTGGAAAGTCATGGCAAGAGGCTGTAAATCTGGAATAGCGCAGAGCAAAAGCAGCTGAGAAAACAGGCAGGAGCCACACTAAGCCCCACTGTGCCAGCTGCACGCGGAGATAAGCCAAGCTTAGAGCCAGCTGCTGCTGACAGCCAAGGAGGGACAGCATGGGCAGCACCGCAGTGACATTCAGCAAGCTCCGAAGTCCTCTCCATCACAACCTTTGCCTCAGCAGGATGACACGGAATAACCTCAAAATATTGAAGTTTAATTTTTTTTCCTTTGATTTCCAAATGATTGAGTCTCACAGGAAAGCTGACGTGCTCCATCATTGATCTCTGTTCTATGCCAAGAAAGCCTCCGATGAGCAGGACACTTGGCCACCTCTCCAAAGGGCTGAGCTCAGCTGCAGCAACATCAGAAAAATACCTCCCAGGCACAATGGCCCCTTCTCATCAAGTTAGACTAATTGGGTTTTCTAAATAGGAGAAGAAAATGTCCACATCTGAGCAACCGTCCTGCTTGCAAGGAGCTCTCAAGGTTGCAGGAGCAATTAAGAAGAAGACACCCATGTCCAGGCGGCCAGCAGCCCACCCCTGAGATGGTCCAACAGTGGCCCCAAGAGTATAATCATTTACAGTGCAACATTCCCCTGAGTCAGGACGGTCACTATTTAGCAACCTTGACTTTCTTTTCCACTGACATCCCAGGTCCCTCCTTGAATTTGTGTCAGCTTTATCTTGTAGTATGCCATGGGAGGAGTTTAATGACCGGATGGATGGGACTCCTTATGAAGAGCCACCTCTTCTTGTTTGCTTTGACGGACCTGCTGGTGGCTTCATTGGATGTCCCTGGAGTCACAGTGCAAGTTCAGGCATTTAGGTTGCCTAATGAGAGGTGGTAGATGCCCCATCCCTGGAAACATTCCAGTCCAGGCTGGACTGGGCTCTGAGCAACCTGGGCTGGTGGAGGTGTCTCTGCCCCTGGCAGGGGGGTGGGACTGGGTGATCTTGAAGGTCCCTTCCAACCCAAACCCTTCTGTGATTCTATGATTCTAACATGAGGTCTGCAGGGCCCTGATCAATGCACATCTCACTATAGGGCTCCACCTGACCAAATGGAGATTCCCACCTCCAGGTAGCTCCTTTGGGCCCAATAGAAAACAAAACAAAACAAAACAAAACCAAACCAAACCAAAAAAACAAAAACAAAAACAACAACAACAAAAAAAAAAAAACAAAAAAACAAACAAACAAAAAAAAAAACAAAAAAAAAAAAAAACAAAAAAAAAACAAAAAAAAAAAAAAAACAAACCCAAAAAACAAAGGAGGCTCTGAGGACATGGTGCCTTGAGCCATGCAGGTGACAGTCCCGTTCAGAGGAGGAGGCTTGACTGGTGGCCACAAAGGTTTTTCCAGCCAACCCATCCAGGGCCTGCACCGTGGGTCCAGGACAGACACTGCAAACCCTGGCAAGCCTTGCTCCACCAGCGCATCGCTGCAAGTCCCTGTGCTAGGCACGGCTGTGCTGACAGAACCCCAAACCCTTTCTTAGCTCACAGTGCTGCACTAGGGGGTGTCAAAAGCGCGTCCATCGCTCACGAATCCAGCCATAGAGGAAAACCTGGATGCTGTATGCAGACAGCGGGTTTGTGTGCCTGATGGACACTGCAAGGAGGTAAGGCGTGAGGGGCTCCCACCCAAGTGCCAGTCACTTGAGCCATGTATCCCCCCAAAATAACGGGGGGTGCGCTATTTACATGCTGAAAAGCTGGTGGGAACATGCAGAGCATCAGCGGGTAGTTACCACTGAAGCTTGGGATGGAGATGGGTGATGGAGGGGATGGGCAAGTGGGCGGATGGATGGAAGGAAGGATGGATGGATGACCTCTTCTGCCACCGGCAAGAGAAGAGGAGGAATCGGGCGGGCCCTAGG
The DNA here is from genome assembly GCF_017639655.2 of Falco naumanni. Classification (NCBI taxonomy): domain Eukaryota; kingdom Metazoa; phylum Chordata; class Aves; order Falconiformes; family Falconidae; genus Falco; species Falco naumanni. The sequence goes on along the minus strand of NC_054055.1, from coordinate 602,459 downwards.
GACACTGGGCCCCCCCCCAGGCGGGGAACTGTGTGCTGGTGTGCCGGGGGGGTGGCAGTGTTAGAGCAGAGAAGGAGGACGCTCCCTCCATGCGAGCAGGGAGCCTGCAAAGTCCCGGAGTCCGGATGCCCGGAGCATCCTTAACCCTCAGCTCAGCAGCTCTCCAGAGACTCCTGGGGCTGGGAATGAATTTTATTTCTGTGCACATCTCTGGGCAAAGAGAGGAAATAATTAAAAGAAAAATAATTTAACTGTCAATTTTTAGCTAGGCAAAAGGAAAAAACAAACAGCAGTTCTGGGTTCTTGCTGCTCACAGTTTTGTGTGAGCTAGGACTGCAGCCACCTGCATCTGGAGCGGGTCCTAGGGACATCTCGGCTTCCTGCCAGTCTCAGTTTCCCCATCTGCAAAGTCAGGGCTGTTCAGATGAATTTCCCAGTGAATCAAGTCACCACCACCCACCTCTCAACCCACTGCACAGAAAACCCCCAGCCCTGCCTATAAATCTGGGGCCACTCACCCGAAGAGCACCTGGGAAGCTATGGGGTACAAGCTGCATAAGACCGGCTGTGCTTTGGGGAATCACTGACTCTTTCATCCCTTCCTAATAGCATGGCACATGCCTCGTGCACAGACAAAACACACTGGGGGAAGGAAGGTGTCACCCTCACCCTGCCCCAATACCCCTCTCTGTTCTCTTTTTTGCAACTTGAGCTATGGGGACGATTTGTATAGGATTCACGCACTGTAGGGAAATGCATTTTTATGGCATCCAAATACTGATTAGATCTCACTGTGACATTCACCTTGTTTGTAGCACATCCATTTATTAATCTTTCCTTATCCATCTATTTTATTAAGAATTGATTGTGCACACTTGGCAAAATTGCGTAGCTGAAGAGTGACATCCAGTGTTTTACGCACACAAAGACAAATGAGTATTTTCCTACCCAGAACTTTTGGAATTCAAAATCAATGGGGTGGTCAATAATCTTTTAAACTGGGTTCATTATTCCAAAAGCATTGGTTTGCTCCTATATAGGATCACTCCCAGCTCGAGCACGGAGGAGGGCGAAGAGGATGGAGATATGGTGGACGCAGATCTGATATGTGAATCCACACAACAGCAGGACCAGGGGATGCTCACTGAAATCAGTAAAGGAATAGTTTATAACAGGGAAGTCCTGGTTTTATGCAGCAGGCAATGAATCTTGGGCATTTGCAGCCCATGAGGCTGTAGAAATGCAGAGGACCAGCAGGTTAAAGGGGAATTTACAGCCCACAAGGCTGTAGAGATGCAGAGGACCAGCAAGTCAAGTTGATGGACAAGTGGTCGGTGAACAGATGGTGAAGGGGCTGTGTGACAGTGTTGGCTTCTGGGGCAGTGTGAATGCAGAGGAGCCCAGGAAGGGGCTTTCCCCATCAGCATCTCCACTGTGAACAGCAGACGGGGTGAGCTGGGCCATGATCTGACACGGCTGGGCACCAGCTGTGCTCTTATGTTCTTGGCCAAACACTGCTAATTTATTTTTTTATTATTATTTTTATGGTTTATTTTAAAAACAGAGAAATAATGAAACAGAAAGAGTGAAATCTATTTCAGATAGCATCCATGTAAGAAATTTTTGCATAAATGAATTCTTCACTGGAGCTTTTCTCTTTAAATCTAGCATATATATGAAAATGAAAGTATTTGCCGGCAAGTCATAGTTAGGAGAATGAAAGCACTTGTGTTGCTCTGGGACATCCACAGGGTACAGCGGAGTTTGCTTATGGGAGAACGAAAAGTGGCTCCAGGGTGACGCCCCACCTCTGCAGAGCAGCCCAAAGTGTAACCTCTCGCCACAGACCAAGTCACCCAGAACTTCTTAATGTGTCAGATCTGCAAATAAACAAACCAAAATAAAAAGTTTAAAACTTTAAAGCTCTTCCTGCATGCTCACTGGGACCCAAGCAATCAGAGGCTCAGACTCCCCGAGGTTTCAGCACACTCCAGCACCAGCCCTGCAAGCCCTGATTACGCTGTCCCTAGATATTAATTATTCTGAAAAACATTTCTAAAACCCCAAAGAGCTGCAAGCCACGGAGAGACCAATTTCGCTGTTTTTACCAGCGTTGCCACCCAAGTGTAAGAATGAGTGTTTCAAAGCAAACACATTTGGAAATGCAACTTCTTCCGAATGTTTACGGGGAGTATTTTTAATACGAGGACCCAGGAGCTCTGCCATCAGGGGCACCACGTCCACTCGGATGCAATCAGAAATTCAAGTGGGAAATTGTTCCCAAAAATGTACATTAGAAAATGCATGGAAACAAGCAGAGTCATTACCTGCCCTGTTTGCGCTAAGCATGACCATGGCTTAGTGTTGACATTACTTGTTCTCATGTACACGGGGCAGGGCCAGATCCTGCCCCCTGCATGGCAAAAAGTGGACACATGCCCCTGGTCTTCTTGCACCAAGAGGTGCTCCAAGAAGTGACCGCAGAAACCAGATGACCAGAGATGAGCGTGCAAGGGGGGACAGGGTAGGAGTGGCAACCGCGTTGGTTTGCAACTTGTCAGTTTTTGAAAAATTGCAGAACAATTTGCAGATTGAGGGAAGGCGAGGGTGGGACATGTGGTGTCTGGGCTCTGAGCAGGGAGTGGAAACCACAGGGAGCACCAGTGAGACCCATGCAATGGCAGACAGCAGAGGAGAAGCGGTTCATGAGCTGGAGGAGCAATGTGGCAGTGGGAGAAGGTAGCTCAGACAAGTCTGAAGGCGAAGGGAAAGAGAGGGTAGAAAAGGAGACGAAAAAGTAATGAACTGAGCTGAACTAGCATGAAGCTTGGCTCTTCTGCCACACCCTAGGAAGAGTGAGAGCTCCCAGGTGAAAGGACTTGGCCTTCAAGAAGCACCAGGGTCTCATTCAGGAAGGTCTGGTCGGCTTCTGCCTGACAGCTTTGCTGCCCTGTCCCACACCTGGCCAGATGTGCTTGGGAAGCAGGGATGGCACGGGAAGGCTGCTACTCAGTCAGCCGTAGCACAGGGAAGGGATCTGTCCCCCACCCAAACCTTGGCACAGGTTGCTCAGAGGGGTCGTGAAGTCTCCATCTGTGGAGATACTCAAAACCTGACTAGACAGAGTCCTGGGCAACCTGCTGCAGGTGACGCAGATGATCTCAAGAGGTGCCTTCCAACCTCAACAATTCGGTGATGTGGTCATTTGTCTTAAAGCATTTAGCAGCCTCCTTTGCTGACATCTGCCAGTCACACTTGAGCGAGTCCCTGCAGCTTCATGTGTAGCATTTTCATGGTGCAGCTTCTCCAGCTGTTCCAGATGTCTGCTTCCAAATGAGATGAGCTTCCCCAGGGGAGCATCTCACCCATCATAGCCTTGGGCCAGAACAGGGACCTCAAACCTGATAAGGTGTAAGCATTTGTGCTGACCTCTCCATCCTCCCGCCACCATGGCCATCCCACCTCAGCCAGCTGCAGACACCATAGTGGTGACAGCACTGGGGTCCTACAGAGCTGCACTCCCGGGAGGACATCTCTCACATACCACCAGACATTGGTGTGCTCAAGACCATACAACATTCAAGTTAAGCAGACTGTTGTAAACCAACACCTTGAGTGACTTTGTCCTGTCCCCAGGGAAGCCAGTGATGACATTTTAAGCCGGAGCCGCTATTAGTCCTGAGGGTGAGGGTGTTTCACAAAATTGAGGAGTTTAATAAAATTGCCATCCTGAGGGAAGGATTGTTGTCCTGTAACATTTTTCCCCATCAATTATCTATCAGAGGCTAGATAATCCCAGGATCACCTATAGCGGGTGCATCTGAAGCTACCTGTAATTAAAAATTAAATTACAGCTGACAAGATCACATCTGGAATGGTTTATAGTAAGCAATGAGCTCCTCCTCCGTGCCATACAAGAGATATTTTATCACCTGTTCTTCTAGAAGAATATCAGAACTATATGTTCAAATGACTAAACGTAGGGGAGACTTTTCTCATCCCTACTCTAAGCTCAGGAAACCACAGTTATGTGGGTTTGTCTACTTGGAAATGCAGCTGGTGTCTCCTTGTTAGTCCCTGGAGTGAGATGTGGACGGCAGGAATATATCCACAGCAGAAACATGATGGAGAGGGTGTGAAACTCACACCAAAACCTCAACAAGTGTTGTCAGCACTTGGAGGCTGTCAAGGGCACTAAGTCCATTCAGGGGGGACTTTGCACAGCTCCACCATCTTCTTGATTCTGGCTCTGATGGCTTTTGGTCAGGACATGACTGGAGAATGGCAGGGGGTGAGAAATTTAGGAAAAAATACTGAGGATTCAAAGATGCCTGCAAACCACCCATTACAGTAAAAGTTTATTTCAAAGATTCTGTTTAAAAACTATCTGGCTCACTCTGGCATGAATCTCATCTCACACTTTACACAGCAAACCACACTGGGATCCGTCTTTGTGTCCTCACATTCCCAAAAAGATCCCAACCTCTTGCCAAGCCCTCAGTGATGCTCTGCTGACCCCATCTCCCCCAGTCTGAGGATTCAGCCTCAGGACACTGGACCCAAGGAACTGGTATCTAAACCCCACCTATATTCTGGCTTGAATTCTCTTCCCAGGGATCATTCTGGGCAAAATGATGAGGATACACTCCAGGAGCACCACCAGACCCCGCCACCTAGCAGAGCTCTCCAGCTCTTTCATTTATCAAAGACATGACTGCAGTTTGGAGGAATGACTGGGTCAGAGCAAAAGAAGTGAGACAGGTTTGAGTTTTTGTTAGGTATCTAGATGCTCCTGAGATGCAGGTGGGTGCAATTATTCACCAATTGCTAATATGGTAATCAAATCCATATTTTTCTGTATGGTGTCCATGGGTGATCCTGCACCACAGAAGCCTGAGTGCACCAGAACCTATTTGCACAGGAAAGGATTTAACCCTCTCTAATTGCAATCCAACAGCTTTCACTGAAGACAGTTAAGGGACAGTGAAGGTATTTACGTAGGCACCTGGAGCAAGGGGATGTTTGTGCTGGAGGTCATTTGGAGAAGGAGTTTAGTTTGGTATCTATGAATTGCACCTCAAAGGGAATGTCTCCATTCATTGACCACAGAGCCAGGTGGCACTGTCTTCTCATGCCACGTGCCTGGATTTCCCAGTCCACGCAGCTCTCAAGGGCTGTCATTTTTTTCCCTTGGCTTCAGCCATGCTTGACAAAGCCTCCAAAAGAAGAAGCTGTGAGGTTTAGAGGCAACGGTCTCAGGGATGGAGAGGGCAAGGAGATGGGCTGCTCACAGACAGCTGAAGTAGTCACCTGGTTGTCCATGTAAAGGGGTTGTACATGGGCCAACATACCTAGACATACCTGAGCACGGTGTATGGAGCAGTCCTGGGCTCCTGTCTGAGGTGGAATTAAGAACCAGGGGCCAACCTGCAGGGATGGTACCCAAGGAAACTCCCAAGCGGCCAGAGATATTGCCCAGCACGTTGTCTTTGTGATTTCCCATCCTCCTACAACCAGCTAAGCCATGTACCAGGCTTGACCTAAAAATCCTGAAGAAAGGAGATGGAGCTAGACCAGATACTGCTCAGGATCCTCTGTGGTTGTGTTTGTATTAGAGCTGTGCCCGCACTTGGGAGAGCTGCTGCTGGCCCTCCCTGAGAGCGGCTCCCCTGCCTTGGCCATGCACTACGCCATCAGTGTATGCCTCGGGTGGTGTGGAGGGGGAGATGGAGACTTTTGCACCCTCCAGAGCGTGACCCAGGCATTGGAAAGGAAATGCCAAAGGAAGGGCCAGTATTGAACCAGGGGAAGCTCCTCCAGGTCTGGAAAGGAAAGACAGGTCTTCCTCCAGTGTTTCTCTACCGGCCTCAACACCACAGCTCACTTCCATCACACGACAGACTCTGTCTGGGTAGTGAAAACTCATCCTTTGCTGCTTCGGACTATGCAAATCCGTTGTACGATCTCCACCTGCTGTGAACTGCGGCATGCAGCAAGGGGATTCAAAACTGTTGAGACGCTCCATCAGGAACAGAACGTGTGGCTGTCCCAGCTCAAGGCAAGAAAACATCTTGGAGAGCATCTCTGGGGAGCATCTCTGGGTGGGGAGCAGGGCAGCACCTTCAAACACCTTCAATATCAGTAGTGGCTTTGCTGGTTGATTACTGCAGGCATTTTGCCCTTCCTACCAAAGATAACATTAAGGAAGGGGAAGACCTTGTTATAACTTCAAAGTGCAAGTGAGTTATTGTCGCTGCTATTCTGTTAATACAATAATACTTGTCTGACTAATTAATTGTTTCGTTTTGATTTACTTTTTTCTCATGGGGTCCAGGATGGAAAAATATTATTGCAATACTTGTCAACAGGCTTCCAAAGAAGGAGAATTTGATCTGCTATGCCTGAAAACAACTTCAAATCAATGCTAATTTTAAGGACATTCATGCTGGCAATTTTAATTCAATACAATAAATTATCTTGGTTTTTTTAATAGAGAGGCATTGTTTATACAAATTACATCCTTGAAGCTTACCAGTTCAGAAAAAGTAATAACAAGAAAGAAATGGAGAAGGGTAGATTAGATGAGAAGTAGAGAGTAAACGAGATATCAATTGTATTTAAATCTGAGGGCGGTGGAAAATCTTTTTATCTGTAATATTAAATGGATCTCTCCTATATGATTACAGAGATGAATTTCTGGGTGAAAGGTAAAACTATCTGAAAATTGCCAGAGATTTAATGATGTTAGGAAATTGCAAAAGACCAACCATTACTCTCAACTACTTGTGGCCAAGCACAAAACATTTCCAAAGGAGTTTTATTTCCCCTCTCTTAAATTGGGATACAGAAAACGAGAAAAGGCATAAAAACTTAAATAAGCTGCATATCACCTTTTTTTTAGCATAAACCTAATGAAAAAAAGGATGGTTTTTCTTCTGAACATTATCTTAGTCTTGATTTACCCAAAGTTAGAGAAAAGAGATAAATTCCAAAGGAATCTGTGCCTATGAAAGCGCAGCAATTGTTTCATGGATTGAACAGAAGATGCTGGAAGTTTCAAAAATGTTTTATTTTGCTGCAGTAAACAAGCATATTCCATAGGGTTTGGGCAGAATAGTCCTTTCCGATTTGCATTAAAACTTTATGAGCAACAAAGGAAGTATTTCTATTGAGAGGAAAGAAAAACTTTGGAACTCAGGAATCTTAAAAGCTCATCATGTAAAATGAGTGGAAAAGTACGGCACGGTCTTTCGTACCCATCCTGGAGAAATCCAAAAGGTATGACAAGTTTATATGAATAATGCAATTTCAGAGCTACATTACGTAAAGTGCAGATATGTGAGAGCTTTAAGTCATCACACAGTGTACCGCTCCATCTGAGCTGAAGTCACTGATAGATACTTATTCCTAGCTTTTTATTACAGTGTCTTTGAACTTTATGAATCTCTGAAACATTTCTTACTATGGTAAAAGGCATGATGCTGACCTACATTAGCCAAAAAAATTACTGTGAAAATTCCTTTCCTTTTATGTACCAGGGAACAACCTAGAAGTCAAAAGAAATTCTACATTTTCATCTGAATTTCAGCGACAGCAGCAGATGTTATCCACGTGCTGCAATGGCTGTGGGAAACACAGTGAGCCACAAGTAGCCAACCAGAGGTAACACAGGTATGGAAAACGGTGATTAAAATGACTTTGGGTGGCAAAGGTTGTAATAACCTAGCAAAAGAGAGATGGATGATTGACTACTGCTGAGTTAATTCCCTACATTCCCTTAGAGCAGAGAAATGGGCGTTTCCATAGTGCGGCTCATCTCCTCCTTGGTGCAGAATGGGACAGAGGAGCTGCACGCCCCAAAATCCCCTTTTTCCCTACAGACCAGAAAAGGGACCCAGGAGGACCAGTCCAGATGCAGGGGCTCTGCATGGAGACTACCCAAAGCTAGGTGAGACGAATCCTTGCCCTCCACGCCCAAAGCTGAAGAGCGTGCCATCTGCAGACATAATCTGCATCATCAACAGAGACTCCAAATCATCTCAGTTGCAGGTTAGAGACAAGAGGGGCTGAGCTGTGTGCTCACAATGTGCTCAGCTCTGCGAGATTTCATCCAATGTGTGTTTTCCTGCAGAACCTCTGCAAAGCTCCTTAGAGATATGTCTTCCTGCACATCAGCCTACTTCCTTACTCCTTCTTAACCCCTGCAGGCGTTTCGACCAGCCCCACCACGGAAAGCTGCAGCAGCAATGCTTCCACTAAAGTCTTTTTCTTGGTGGGCTTTCCAGCTCTCCAGGATTTCCAGACTTCCCTCTTCATTATGTTCTTGCTATTCTTCCTGCTGGTCCTGGTTGGTAATGCTGTCATCGTCACCGTGGTTGTGGTTGACCATACACTCCACAAACCCATGTACTTTTTCCTGATTAACCTCTCTGTGTTAGGCGTGCTATTCATAACCACCACCATCTCCAAAATGCTGGCAATGTTCCTGGACAATGCTAAAACCATCTTGTTTCAGGGCTGTTATCTGCAGATGTACAGTTTGCATGGGTTGATGGTAAACAAGGCGCTTCTCCTGCTGGTCATGGCTTATGACCGCTATGAAGCCACCTGCAGCCCCTTTCATTACCCAGTCAAGATGACAAGAAGAATGAACATCCAGCTGGCAGCGAGCGCCTGGATCACTGCGCTGATAATACCCGTGCCCATCATCATGCAGACCTCTCGGCTGGCTTATGGACACACAGCCAGGGTTCACCACTGCTTTTGTGACCACCTGGCTGTTGCACAAGCCACGTGCTCAGACTTCAGTGCCGATTTCCAGACCTTCTTGGGGTTCTCCATTGCTATGACAGTGTCGGTCATCCCTCTGTTGCTCGTCACCCTCTCATACGTCCACATCATCCTCTCCGTACTAAAGATCAACTCCACAGGAAGACGCATGAGAGCTTTTTCAACATGTACTTCCCATCTGCTTCAACATGTATTTCTCTGTGGCGTATGTGTCCTACAGAGCAGACATCCCCGTTGATGTCCATGTCATGAGCAACATTGTCTTCTCTATTTTGACTCCCTTGTTAATTTATACATTACGGAACAAGGAAGTAAAATCCGCAGTTAAAAAGTCTATCCTGAAAATCTTGCCCCTTTAAAAAAAACACAGTTTATGTGAGTAAAATTTACAGCAGTGCAGAAGCCTCATGCTATTTATTATTTCAGTCCTCTGGTTAATAAAGACATTGTCACCTTCAGAGTTCTGTCTGAGCTGTGGCATATCCTACGTTCACGTATTTCAGCCTACTTCTGTGAAGTCTTCAGTAGACTTGCTGTAATATTTATAATTTTCCAGTCTGGTTTCTATCCTTCAGTGACTAAATCACTGAAGCACTAAATAAAGCTGTGCATGCACTAAATAAAGCTGAACTAGAGCGTTACCATGTTTCTTTACGCTTTCCCCTCCGTGGTGCAGCGTGGAGGATGCATTATTTTAATCCCTCCATTAAAGACTTTCAGGGGTGGAAGCAGTTATTTTCCCTACAAATGACATAGGTGACCCTGAGCTGCTGCTCCTGGGCAAGGAAAGTACAAAATCACTTTCCAGGACTGCAGAACTGAAGAAAAAGTTAAAGATAAATTAAAAATGCAAATTCAATTAATGAAATGGTGTCTGTGTGCAATTCGGGGCTATCAGCCACCTCTTACATCCCACCACATGATTCACAGGTTCCTGCACTAGGAAAGCCACGGTGAAGCAACAGACAATAAAACACCATGAACCTCCAACCTGAGGCAGAGATGTTACCAAGCATCGTAAACTGTCATTTTTTATCTAGAGCTTATTTAATTCATTTTTTCCTCCAGAGCAGACAGATAGTCCAGTGCAAATGAGCATCTCTGACCTTTTGAGACATGCCTGTTTTTTTCTAAGAGTAACATACTGAAATATATCTTTCCTACAGCATCTGTTTAACATAACCTTCCAAAGCTCGTTAAAGGTGTTTGGGGTCTGCAACACAGATTCGGGGGAAGTCTTGGGCTAGCTCCTCACTTGTTCTTCCATTAACATTTTTAACTCAAGATGCAGATTCAACCCATTGCTTTGACAGCCCATGTTAGACCAGACGGGTCTCCATTTCCAGTGCACTAACACCTTCAGCCTCCTGTGACCAGCCTTCAATGCTCTCGGCTGCCTCTGAGCAGAGTACCAAGGGAGCTGAAGAGCAGAAGACTGCCAGGCTGTCAAGGATGTGGCATGACCATTCGCCTGCACTGCCCACCACCAAAAATGGACACATACATTGGGAATTCATTGAAAGATACCTAAGAAAGAATTCATCTAAACATAGCGGTTGATTTGGGTAGAGGATGTTGGTTTTAAAATGTTTTTTAAACATTTCTCTATCATGCAGAGCAGAGCATCTTCTCCATCATGAGCATGTGAGCAGGACCTGTGAGCTTGTAAGAGTCACTGAAGGCCACATTCATGATAGGGAGGATGCTCTGCACATTGGCATGACATTGTCTTGGTTGCCTAAAAGTGGCCACCATGCTTGGGCATAGGTCTGTACTCCAAATGAGGAGACACCATGGGATCTAGGCAGATTTGTGTGCTAATGAGCACACAAAAAAAGCAGTGATCCCTCTTCACAAGACAGGAGACCTGCACACATGTCAAGAAAGAGGTTTCCACCAGGTATCTTGCAGATGCACTAACGAGCACACCAAGTTCAGGTGCCTGAAGAGCTTTTGTGGGACCAGGAGGTCTCTAATGAGCTTTGAGGACTTCCAGGATTAGATTCTGTTCGAGAGTAGGCGCCAAAGACCGTTAATTTTCCCTTGGTCCCATCTTTTGCAGAATCTGGGCTTTGGGTCTGGGAGAGCTGACATTTCCTTGCAGCACAAAGCTCCACCACTTCTAGTTTGACTTGAGTGGAGTTTTCAGTTGAGATCTCCTCCTAACAAAGCATTTAGCAGTGAAGAACTGTTCATAACAGCCAGTAAAATGTTCTTTTTTTATTACTCTCACTTTAAAAACTTAATCCTTATTTCCACTTTGATGTTACTAATTTCCCACCATAAGATCTTGTTTCATTTTTTGTCTGACAGCAGATCCCTGTTGCCCATGTAAATTCACATACAAGACGATCAAACTCTTCCTTAATGAAGCGCCCAGAGGCTCTCACTGTAATACACATTTTCCAAACTTTGAACAATTCTCAAGACTTTTCTCCCAACCCTCTTTATGTTGTAACATTCTTCTTGAAGAATAATCATAAAACCAGGATACAATAATCCTGTATTGGCTGCACCATCATCAAACAGAGATATCACTACATAAATGCTTCCAGCATTCCCCTCCTTATACAGGATTGTTCTACTCCTCTCAACAAATCATTTTGCAGAGACAAGTGTTCATGAGGAAAAAAGCCCTAAATATACAAATTTTAGCTACTATTTTGATTGCATGGATTTTTCCAAGTGCCCTGAGGATGGGAAGCAGCCAGCACATCGAGCAGGGAGCTGTGCAGAGCCCGGCATCGTGGAGGTTCCAAGCCCAAACCAACCATCAGGGCTTGCGTGCCTTTTTCATCCACAGCTTGGGAACTCCTCCCAAATCCCTGCGATGGAATGCTGGAAAGGGATTACATATCCAATGCAATCCAAGGGAAGAGGGAGCATGGTCGATGCAGAAATGGGGAGTGCTGTGCTCTCCCCTCAGCTGGCCATCAGGAAAAGAAAAATTGAGCCAAGGAGAAAGGATGCATTTGGGTTTCCCACGCCAGCGGGTAGGTAGTTTTAAACTAAAAGAGAGTACGTTTAGATTAGATCTTAGGAAGAAATTCCTTGTTGCGAGGGTGGTGAGGCGCTGGCCCAGGCTGCCCAGAGCAGCTGTGGGTGCCCCATCCCTGGCAGGGCTCAAGGCCAGGCTGGACGGGGCTGGGAGCAGCCTGGGCTGGGGGGAGGGGGCCCTGCCCCTGGCAGGGGGTGGGACTGGCTGGTCTTGAAGGTCCCTTCCAGCCCAAACCATGCTGTGATTCTGTGATGTTCCCAGCTGTCATAACAATCCTGTGGTGGTCTTGGGTGATGGCTCAACCACAAACCACAGTGGGCAACCAGCCACTGCAGCCACAGGCATGAGATGTTGAGACCCACCAGCAGCACTGCTCCTCACCTCCCAACACCTATGGGCAAACTGGGGTGAAAAAGCCCACAAAATGAACAAAAAAATGAACATCACCTGTCACTTCTTAGAAGTTTTTTTTTCATTGTAAGGGAATGAACCTCCTCCAAACCCAGGTGTCCCCTCTGTGTCCTTCACAGGAGCCATCTACAAGAGCTGCACCCAGGAGGCACCATTCCAGCATATGCACCTTTATCTCTGGAAATTATTAATATGAAGCCATTACTTGGACTTCTGTCCCCCCTTGCATGCTGCAGTATTGCCGGGACTTAGCCTCAAGGAGGAGGGGACCTTTCTAGAACCTCCTAAGGAGAAGCAGAGCTTGCAACGAAGGGGAGAGCCCTAGCCCAGCACCTCTCCGCCAGCATGACTATATAAAAGAAGGAAATCCACCCAAGGGATTTTATCTCATTTTCAAATAGCGTTTTCCCCCTGTACACTGTGACCTGTGCATTTACTTTTAGGAACTGGACTTTTTTTACCTGGGTAAAGCCTGATGTTCTTGGCTGCTCGAGAGGGAAGCAAAGACCTCGGCTGGCTCTTAACATCTGCATTCGAGGGCAAGGTTAGAGCAGGCAGGGTAAAGGCTTGCAACCAGCATTCAGAACAACATTACAGAACATAACTACCAAGATAGGATGCTAAAGCCTTCTCCACTTCCCTCATTCATCACATTTGACAATATAATATTTTTGCCTAACAGCTAGAAACCATTTCCAGCTAATATTATTTGTTATCTGCAGCAATAGCATTATACTAATATCCAGAGGATCACGCAGCTGCCTTTTACAAGACACTGCATTCACATAATGTGTTTTCTGCTCCAAATCTCTCGGTTTTATATGAAACAAAAAATAAGAATTACATCAAGCAGAAGAACCTGCAGACTGAGCAACGGTTTTCCAGATGTAGCTGGGTATTTCCGAGCCATGAGATGTAGTCTGTTTATGAATAAGAAACCCCAAATCCTTCCCGTACCCAATTTGTATGTCGGCCTGAACAACACTGCATAATACTTTATTCTCCATACAAGCAGCAAAGTTTCTTACCTAACACTCATCATTGCCCTTAAATTGCTCTCCACCTCGCCTTCAAGGATGTCAGCCCCCCTTCTCCAGCCCCTCCACACCCCAGCAGCTCAGGCCACTCTCCTTTTTCAACAGAAATCTTGCAGGAAAACCACAATCCGATTTTTTTCTCAATTCAAAATGAAAGAAAATCAGAAAATCAAATCAAAAGCTGTCTGGTTTTGCATCTGTATAAAAATATATGCACCCCAAGGAGCTTATTAGTGCCCACATCCATCTGATGGTCTCCCCCTGCATCACGAGAGCCCTTTACCCCTTTTTGCTGCTGTTTCTTCATGCCAGAGATGCCCTTCCCAAGTGGGTCACGGGCTTATATGTTGTGCAAATTATGTACAAGTGGATGTGAAGCAAAGGCCATACTGTTTCAGGTGCCATTATAATAATAACAACAGCTTAAAATGATATAAGAGTTTATATAATCTATTTTGCAATCAGAAATCTTCTACATAAAGTTTGTGTAAAAACAGATGTTCTTTTTCCATGGTCCCTTCATGCTCACCATCGAAATCAAAAATACATTTGCTTTCATTGTTTGGTTTGGTCTGATGGTTTCTGCATGGTGTGAAGCGAAAGCTTGCCTCACCTACCACAGCGCTCCACAGAGAAGCACCCCAGGGCACCCCCATGCACCTCCTTCCCCCCCACAAAAGCACAATGTTCACCAGGGTCACTCAAAAGCCTCCAGAAAAAACACTGAGTGCCACAAGCAGCACCCCATCCCCCCCGCAGCTGATGCTCCCCCCTTCTCATGCGTCAGGGCCAAGCCCTCCATAGTCAACAAGGGGAAAAAAGAGAGAGATTCAGGCACACGTCATCTTGCCTCTTGTATTTCTCCACGCGGGATAGTCTGCACCTGGAAATGTTTGCAGTCACCAGGGTGACTGGGCTGGACACTTCTCTCCTTAACGCAGATCAGTTCTAGTCAGCTCACAAGGGATCTTGCTGCAGCATCATAGCAGGGAAAATACAAAGCTGTGAGGTTTCCAGGGCTTTTTATAGATTTAAGAGCCAGGGAAATCTGGGTTGGAAATGTCATAACATCTGCAGTAGAGCGATACATTTTATTTTTTCTTTTAATTTTAAGAGAATAAAAGTAAAACTGCAGGATGAGCAGTGGGGGTACCTGCAGGCAAACCTCCAGACACGCAGCTTCTCCACTGGGACATGTCATGGCAGCAGTCCCAGAATCTGGAGAATGAACTCATCATTTTCTTGGCGGTTTAACACCATTTTTTATTGTTTGCACCAACAGTGCAGCCTTGGTGACACGGTTATTTGTTTTTTCCCCTCTGCTTTTTGCATAGATTTTTCTGCTTTTGAGCGCATCCCTTCACTCCCAGAGAGCCACATGACATTTGCTGTGCATTTATCATGCTGAAAATAGTCAAGAGCCGGGGGGGGAGGGCTTTTTTTGTACACAGAAGAAGAAAAGCCTTATGGCCCAAGCCCCTGGGAGCCCAAGGAACAGCTGGGAAGCCACTCACAAGTCAGGCTTTACTGCAGCTTCCCTGCTTAACGCCTTTCTTCACCATTTCTTCCTTGGAATCCTGCACAACTGCAAACCCCGCCAACAGCTGGCTGTCTTTCAGGGTCTTCCAGTGGTCGTGAAAGCCTTGGTCTTCCCTGCATGCCTCTGCTTTCCCACATCCGAGGCTGATGACCTGCCCTATCAGAGCAGGGATGTTGCTGTGTCCGAGAGGAGATGCCTCCTCTTTCACCCAACCAGGCAAGAAGGGATCAAGAGGGATCCTCCTCCCTGTTCCTGCTGCTGAGAGCTTTCTCCTTGGTCCCTCTGCACCAGGCTGGTGGGAGCAGGGGAGGCACCATGCCCTGGAAGATGCTTTTCCCCTGTGAGGATTCCTCCTTGTGCTGGGGGTGAGCTGAGCCCCGCATACCCCAAGGGAAGGGAGAAGGAGAAGCAGATGTACAGTGTCTCACCAGATACCAAATTCTCCAGCTCTTGCTATTAGAAAGGACGGGGCCTGGGGAGGTCATTGCAAGGGTCCTGTTTGGCCCCACACAACTTTCTACAAGTCTTCAAGACAAGAAGAAGTAGCAGCATCCTTCTACCCTTGCAGCAAAGATGGTGAATGGTGTCCTGGGCTGCATGAGACAAAAGTGTTGCCAGCAGGTCAGAGGAGGTGATTCTTCACCTGCTCAGCACTGGTGAGGCCACAGCATCACAAAAACAACGATTCTGGTTTTCTCTAGAAAACAGCAACTCAGTGCTATAAGCTGCCCCTGAAATGGAACAGAGTAATCACGAACGCTGGGAAGCAAACCGAGCAAAAGCAAAAGCATCATTATCCCACACAGTGCTCTGAATCCTCAGATACAACAATTTTATCTCTTTGTCCACCTCAAAGCAGATTATTTGGTGTTTCTGCTGCTGCAAACACACCCCCAGAAGCTTTCCTCTGGCCCAGGCTGGCTCTGACCCTTCATGTGTTGCTCCAATTTTGCTCCTGCAGTCTCACACCGTGTTCAGCGTGCTTTGTCTCCTCTGCTGGGGATCACTGAAGGGCTCCCAAAGGGCTGATCTCTCCCTGCATTTTTTGTCTTCCCTCCACATACCAGTACGTTGCCTCTGCTTCGCATCCATGCCCTCAACATCATTTATTTAAGAACCCACCAGCCTTCAGCTGAGAAGGTGACCCAGGTAGCTGGGAGCCTCCATCCCAGGTGAAGCCACACGCATCTGGGTGGCACGTCCAGGAGAGGAGCCTCATGCCATGGGCAGGAGGTGGGCTGAGCCTGGCCATGACCCCCCAGCCCAGCGCCGTGCCCCTGGGGGAAGGAGAGACGGCAAGCTTGTGTGATGCAGCAGTTCCCATTTAAATGCTCTGATGGGAAGAATGAAAATTTCAGCTTTAACAGACCCCTGATTTCTGGAATTCAGTTCTGTGCTGCTGCGAAAGGCGCAGGCAGAGGGGCAGGGAGGTCTGGATGCTAGCAGAAGGACAGAGGAGAGCCCAGGTGGTAGGTGGAGGTGGGACAGGGCAGGATGGGAGAGGATGGGTGGCAGGTGGAGGAGGGATGGTGGCAGTTGGAAGTGGGACCGGGCTGCTGGGAGATGGTGGAATAGGACCAGGTGGTAGTATGAGGAGGGATGGGAAATGGCATGGGATGGGATTAGATGGGATGGGATGGGTGGCAGTGGGAGAACGGTTGGGGTGGGATGGTATGGAAGGGAATGGCACGAGATAGGTGGCAGCTGGAGAAGGGAAGGGAAGGGGGAAGGAGAGGAGGGATGACAGGTAGAAGAGTGTTGGGTTGGTGGGGGGTGGCAGTTGGAAAATGACAGGGCAGGGCTGGGTGGCAGCAGGGTGAGGACCTGGGTGGGAAGGACAGGTTCAGGTTGGGGCAGGACATAGAGACCCCCAGTGCCAGTTGGTGGTGCAGGTGTGGAACTGGTTAAGTCCAAGAGCAAGGTCTTGGGCAAAGCTCAGGGCTGGAGAGTCTGGTGGCAGTTGCAGGGGGTCAACAAGGGGCTGAGAAAGATGGGGAGCGGAGCTGGGCGGCTGCTGGGAGGGATGGGATGGGGCCACAGCTAGGCGAGATGGTGGGGATGGAAGGAAACAGGGTGACAACCCCCTGGGGTGGGCTGAGGCCGGGGGAGGTTGAGGCTGTGCTAATAGAGTCTCCACAGGACTGGCCTGGCCTGGAGGGCCACAGCGATGGGGACAGGGTGCTGTGCACCCTCAAAGAGCATGTGGCTCACAGCACTGCTCCTGCTTCTCTGCCCAGGTGAGGGGCAGGGAGATAGGAATATGGAGCAGGGCTGGGGTTCCCCAAAGGGCAGGGTGGAGGCAGGTGGGATGGGAAGCGAGTAGGGGGATGCGCAAGGCATGCGTGGGGTGACAGGGGATGGGAGACATGCATGGGTGGACATGTGCTGGGGGATGCAGGCATGGGGACATGTGTGGAGGGACGTGGGGGGCAACAGGTGGAGGGATGTGGGATGGAGGATGCAGGGTGAGGACATGGGTTGGGGGATACGGGCTTGGGGACATTGGTGAGGGGATGGTAGAATGGGAGACAAGGGCAGGGGATGCAGTATGGGGACGAGCATGGAGGGACATAGGCTGGGGAAGGTGGGCCGGGGACATGAGTGGGGGGACGCATGCTGGGCTCAGCACCTTGTAATTAAAGAAGTAATCTCATTTGCCTCCTTTTTAAAAAATGTCCTCTGGAGTTTCTTGTATCCTAAGCTTCATTAGAAGCCAGCATTAGCAGCAAAGAGCTGCTCAACCACCTCCTTTATACCTCTCATTGAAGATGGATGGACTTACAAAATATAAATGTACCAAATTTTTCAAACTTCCATTTAAAATCCTCCTTCTCACTCAGGGGTGGGAAATCCTTCATTGCCTGGTGTGATTAATGTCCTTTTCCCTTAAATGCAGAACCTCTTTGAAATTTTGCTGAAGCATTGAGAATCATCTACTCCGAAGTCACAGTGCCCAGGTGGCTGGACACAGAGGATGGGACCTTCACAGGGGTCATTTGCTTTTTAGGAAATCTTTTTTCAACCATGGGTCTGGACCTTAGCCTCTTCAGGGGCCATGGGTGGGTGCCGAAGGGAGAATGGGGCAAGGAGATGGCTCCGGCTTCCCAGCCAAAGTCAGCCTGTAAATAGCGTTTTCACTCTTGGATTAATTTCTGAAATTAATCAGTGCCTTGGCTGTTCCAGGGGGATATGTCCTATTCCATAACAGCAGAAGGACACCACCACATCATCCATCTCATGCAGGCAAAGCAATGCTCTTGCCCAATTTTCCTTCCTCTGCTGTTTTCCGCACAGGGCCATGACAGGAACATCATGGACCCGCGCTGAGGATTTCTGCTTTGCTTTTCAGAAATTTGATAGCCAAGGACATCCCAGTTTTCATATACAGTGCAGAGGGAGACCTGATAACCGAGTTTCCGTGTATTCAGGCAAGTTTAGACGTCTGTCAAGGATGCACCGACAGCCTGAACAAAATGACCCTTCTCTTCCTTGCAGGCTCATTCAAATATACCAGTGGATCTAAAGAAGGAATGGCTGTTTCTACAAACATCCATCATTTGTTTAAAAAAAGAAGGAAGTTGTATAGAGACTGATAAAAAACATTTCAGATTGTCCATCACACTTGATCTCCCTGTCAAATATTTAAAGTTTTAAACATAATTTCACTCCATCCAAAGAAAATCTGAGAAATCACAAAATACCTCCCTGAAAATTCATCATTATCCAATGATGAGCTCTCAGGCTCCTGCTTTGTCCCTGCTTACCTTCTGTGCCTTCACTTTTTCTTGCACGTGAAACACTCCTTTCGAAGTGGTAAAGGATGGAGTTGGGGAGGTTCTGTGTGTCCCCTTACTGATGAGGGGGTGGGGGTCGACTGGAGCATGGGAGCTTTTCCTACAGCCTGAAGCCATGGTTGCACCTTGCAGGATGACTGATACTACAAGGGGATGGTGGAAGGCTCCCCGGGATCTGTCATCTCCCTCAGCACACGCTTCAGAATCAGGTGGGGCTCTTCCCAGGGGACAGTTGGAGGTTCAGTATCAAATTAACTGGGATGGGGACTGATCTCCCTTTTTAAAGAAGATGCCCTCACTTCTGCGTGAGATGCTTTCTGCTGCATCTCCTTACTAAAATTCCACTCTTCAAACATAGCTGAGATTTTGTTTAGCATTACAGATTTTACAGCGTCTCCAGTATAGATTTCAAGGGCAGATATTTCATAGAAACACAGTTTTTAATGAAATTTTTGGCCAAACAATGTGCTTTATAGTCTTCTGGCAGCCTGTAAGCAGGTAGCAGGTTTGACATGCCCAGGCAGTTCAAAGACTTCCTTCAAAAGGCAGCAAACTAAACAAGCACTTCTCGAGAAACTTCCCTCTTCAGGTGCACTTCGTGTCTGGGATGTATTTATTTCTGATACCGCAAGCTCTGAACGTGAGACAGACAGCGTACCCACACAGACATTAACAGTCTCCTGTAAACCGGACATCCCCAAATGCTGTGTTAAACTGGTGGTCACCCATAACCGTCACCAACACCCCTCCTGAAGTCCTTCCTGTAGAACTTAATGACTTTATAATATCAGTCAAAAGGAAAAGAACACCAGTGTAACCTCTCCCCTGAAGATTAAGAGAATATTGAAATGAACCATGCACAGCTCAGCAGTCCTTTCCTTATCTATCTCTCTGCAACATTATCAAGCCCAAAACTTTGACCTTCTCCAGAAATACCTGGAAAGTCCTGGGGAGCACAAGCTGCTTTTTTTTTCAAAAGAGACTGTCCTAACTTTGAAAATGGCTGATTTTACTTCGTACTATTTTCACTGGCTTTGGTGGAAGTTATCCAGCCTTCCATGCAGCCATCCATGATTTACAGCATCCAGCTGCCCACACTCTGCACCGGCGCCAGAGCCCCCACAGCAAGTCTTCACTTCCTTCACAGCCTGTGTGCAGGGGACTCGCAGGGTGGGAAACCAGCAATTTTTTTCCCCATTAAAGACCTTCTTGATAAATGCGTTAGCCCAACTGCCTTAGCGAAGTCTTCTGGGTTTCCAGCTCAGTGCTTAATGAGGCCACATTTTCCTATTATGATAAACAAACCAGTGCTTACGAACATTTTAGGACTAGATAATTCAAACTCTGGCAAAACTAAAACCCACTGAGTCTCTCCTACAAGACCAGGCATAAGACTGAGATTTGGTAGCCCCACCTGCACCTTCTTTCTCAAACAAGTACCCTAAAAGGTCTCTGAATTGAGGCTTTGGGGGATGCAAACTTACTGGCAGATGCAGCCTATTTAGCTGCAGTGTCTACATGAGGATAAACAGATCTTAAAAGACAGATGCTTCTTGGAAGAGCCATAGCGTAGAGGTTTTATTGCCTTCTCACTTTCATTTAATCTATAGCGTTCATATGCAGCTTTGGTTTTTTCCCAAAGCTGCATGATTGCTCTCTCAAGGCTGTCTTATGGATCCTAAACCTTAGGCATGTCACTTTTTTTTCTATAAAAGATCTTTTAGGTGAGCTTCTTGCACCTTCTTATAGGATCCCGTGAGAAGCAGTGGTATGAATGAGCTAAATGTTTCCGTATCCCCCCTTTCAAAAAACCCCAACAAAAACATAAAATATGGGCTGATCCCAATAGCCCTGAAGCCCAGAAGTGGCTCCTGAAGCTTCTACCTGCTGCGAGATGCACAGGGCTGCCCTACATCTCCAGCCACACCATGATGAGCGTCCTGTACCTTGTTTATTTTTGTATTTACTAAATAATTTAAGAAGTCATTTAGTTCACATTTCTTACTGACTGCTCTGTTTGAAAATTCGCAGTCGAGTTTTGCAAACTGGAGATCTGAGGTACAAAATCGAGCCTGTGGAGAATTCCTTGACGTTTCAACACCTCATCTATACCAAAGGGCGTTGGAAGGCAGCTCACGTTGGCTGTGCCAAGTGCCTGAAAAGCACAAGGACCACCTGCCCGAAGATGGAGAAGTTGCAAATGGGCATCATAAAGTCCTTGTTACTGAAGTAAGGACTCCCCATCCACTCGTGTTGATGTTGCACATTCGTGTGTATACGTACAGGTTATGTTAAATGCTGGGAGTGATCCCACCACAGGGAAAATTCCTTTTGCCTTCACAACAGGGAGTTTACACTGTAAAGCATCTGCAGGTTTGCAAGTAAACAGGATTTCTGTAGAGTGATGATGAGCAAAGGACCCTCACATGGTATGGAAACCAAACCTACAGTTTGACAGGTGAAATCATCCTGCTCTGGGTTTGCTTCTCTCTTGAGATCTCTTCCTGTTTGCCAGTTAAGCTCACAAACCCTGAAAAAAATATTCAGGTCTTAAAAATGCTGGTTGAAATGAAAGTGGAAGTAGCAAATAATTTTTTTAAGACAGTGATAAAGAGGGGAGTTGACATGTCTGTCAGTTCCAGAGGTAAAAGCATCTGAAGGCTTCAATAAACAAATCTGAAATTATTAATTATTTTTAAAGACAGTTAGATAACGTTTCTAAATAAGCTGTGATCAGAAGCTATAGAAGCAATGACTTTCTGTTATAGATAATCTATTGAAAATTCAGTATTTTACTGCCTGACTCCAGAAATGAAAGGTGTAGACTCATGGCCCAGGGGTCTGCTCTTCCCTCCAGACCCTCTTCTTGTCAGGTTGCCCAGCCAAATAGCCTGGAAAGGAAACAGCTTGAGTGGGGAGGATGCACTCCTGGGATGTGGGTGTTACCAGCCCCTCGAACAGTCTTGAGCACCACCTCATAGGATCATAGGATGACCCAGGTTGGAAGGGGCCACAGGAGGTCTCAAATTCAGCCTCCTCCTCCATGCAGGCTCAGCTCTGAGGTCAAACCAGGTTGCTCAGGGCTTTATCCAGTCGGATCTTGAAGACCTCCAAGGATGATGACCACACAAGCCCTTTAAGAAACTTCCTGCAATTGCTTGAATCTTCGTTATTAGTGTGTCAGAAATAGATGCTCTGAGGATGTAATTCCCCTTTTCTAAAGAAATGCTTGAAGACCTTCCAGTGCTGTCTGTGCTGCCTTTCCCTTACCTCCAGAGGGAACCGGAGGTGCAAGTCCTTGGGGCCACGGCTGGGTGTCTCTCTCCCAGCAGTCAGTTTTGCTGAAATTTTGTGAGCACTGAGGAAGGCGGAAGGTTACATCACCTGTCTTTCTGATGTGACTCCTGATCTTACACCCGATTTGTTTGCTTTTCTTCTCCCTCATTGAGCAGCAGAATCATTTCAAGTGTCATCACTTCATTGCCCTCCTCTGATGGAGTTGTCTGCAAACCTGCCAGCACACCGAGGTAACCACAGGCTGCAGGGACTGGTCTTGAACAGTTTCTGCTCCAGGTCTGGCTCTCTTGGGACTTCATTTAATGCACCTTTAGGACTTGGAAATAAAGATCAACAGCTGCTCTCTCTCTGTCTTTAGAGAGTATTCACCTTATCGTAAGCAAATCTAAACTCTGCTGCCCCAGTTTGCTTAAATTGCACCGAATAAAAATCTTTAGCAATATCAAAATGCACACATCTGCTGGTTATTTTCTGTTCAGAAACACAGTTTCTGTGTTTTCAAAGGAAATCAGTTTGTTCTGACATCATTTGATATTGAGATATTACTGATGTGGCTGTTTTCAGAAACACCTTTGTTAGAAAAATAGTTATTTGCTTTGATTTGTGAATGCTTTTAAAGCCTGTAAGGACTTTTGTCATTGCTGTTCCTACTTTCAGAAGAGCTGAGATAAATGTGTTATTTTGTACCTATGAGTCTGGATTATTTATAGTGACAGCCTGGCCTATGCCAGTGCACTATGATTGAATTTGGTGGAAGAAATAAAGAGTGACATTCAGAGATGCTGCCTCCTGATAATAGTATGAAGCATTCAGATGAAAGAATTACTTATCAGCTCCCATGGTGGAAATGTAGTTTTATAAATTGCTACAATTTCACTGAATTTCCTGAGAAGCTGCCAAGGAAAGAGGATAATTTGGAATAATAATAAAGTGGTATTTGTTCAACAAAGAGAGGTGAGTCCCCATGCTTAAAGCGACTTAAGCAATAGTATTTTTTTAGGCACATAAACTTCTGGAACAGCCAAACCATTTAGAAAGTTGCCCTTCTGAGAGATAGCAACTCCTCCTCTCTGCTATCACCAAAACGTAAGGGAACTACTCAAGAGAAATGCTAACGTGTCTTCCTCATTCCCATCTCGGCCAGTGCCAAAGCTACCACCCAGGCTTTTGTAGGGTCATCTTTTTCTCCTCCTTACTTGACCAAGTTCACAGGTCTTCGATGCCTTATGGTCTCACTGAATGCTCACCCCATATCAGAGATGGGACGATGCTGTCACTGAGCAATAACATGCTCAGAGGAGAATAATAACCCCCCAGCTTGCCCATTAACCAATTGCTACTAGCAATTAACATGCTGGATGTACAAAATGTAGACGTCAATGAGCTTGACCCAGCCCAACACTGGGCAGGTCTTAACTATGGAGCTGCCCATGCACAGGTAAATGTGCAAAGGGCAGCAGAAAGAAATGCTAAAAATATTATTTCCAGAGGCTGCTGGATCGCAGGCGCAGTGTGTGATGCCTCTCACCAGTTGTGTCTATCGATGGGCACGCTCCCATTTGCTGTATTACGCAGGTGTGCTGGGCAAAATGAAGAAAAACTAAGAACTATTTTTGTGGGTTTCATATGGCTTAAACAACCTCACTTCAGGACCAGTTTTTATCTGCAGTTATCTGTTTATCCTCTTCCAAGTACTGAGCTGCTTGATGCAGGCAGCTTCTGTTGACCCCACTCAATTGTCGCTTTGACGTTGGTTTTTTGGTGCCAAATTTAATGATTAAAAAATGGCCTGAGTGCATGCAAAAGTCTGCAGCTCATAGTGAGCTGATTTAACACAAGCAATGCCAGGTAATCCCCCTGCTACCAAGAAAATCCCACCTACAACTGTGTTCTGTCTCTGAATCTCTCTGCTGTCGTCTTAATTACTTGTTACACTCTTTTATTCCTTCTCTAAATGCATAATTACTCTGTGTTCTCCTACTTAGGGGAAATTTTGGATTAGTTTGAGTAACACCACTTTCGGTATTTGTGATACAGTGTAAGCTTTAAAGCTCCTGAACATACCTCAACAACCGCCGTGCCATTTGTTCACTTCCAGGAGGTTCCTGGTCTCCAGATCCTGTCTGTGCCCACCAGATACTTGGAGCTGGCTCTAATCACAAAGAGCTGCTAAGCATCAGAAATTATTGCCACGGTACAGCTACTGTGTTATACTGAAGGCAGTCCTAGATGTTCAGCATACACCTAGATGTAACGTACCTCCTCTCCCCTTTCAGTTTAAAGTTAACAACTACAACGAAACCCTGAAGCTACATCTGTTAATTCCCATAAGAACACAGTGAGTTTTAATGATGAGTTCAGATCACCGCTCTGCTCCGTCAGCTGTCTAACCCACTCCCTTGGGAAAGAGAGGAATGATTTGTGCCTGACTGCAGCTACTCTACCAGGATGATGTGTTCCTCAACGCTATAAAACCCACTTTAACTGTTAAAAAATTGCTTCAAATATAAGCAAAGTCAGTTTACAGAGGATTTTTGAAATCATCCCTTTAAAACACTCAATTGGGAATATGCATTATTGTTACTAAGTGCTTTCTGGTAGCTCACTACAGCCTCCCTGTTCTCTTAACCCCCTTCTTCCTCCAAAACAGCACGAATTTTAAAACAGCACACGATTTTTCATCTTCTGCTGCTTCTGCGTGAACACACTGACAGGGCACCAGTGCATCAGCTACAAAGCACTCAAAAATTAGCTACATGGAGAGCTCCCTTAAATTAATATAATGCACAAAAGCAAACGCATGCTCGTATCTTTCCGCTTTAGCAAGAAACTTGCTTTGCACGAGTATCTGGAGGCAAGCGTGGTGTCCGGGGTTGCTGCACACCCCATGGGCTGCAGGGGTTGCCAGCTCTTGTCTTCCAGGTGTACAAGCCCATGAAGCTGCAGATCATTGTCAGTGTGGTAGAGATGTGGACCAGGACGGACCAGGTGACGTCTGCCCTGGGCGCTGCAGGTCTTTGCAGAGTTGTGTCAGAGGGATGCTGTCGGTCGCATTAATTACGATCACATCCAACTACTGCTGTATGAGGCCTGCGTTTTAATCACTCAGCTCATGTACCAGCTATGGGGAGATAAGCAGGGAGCAAGACTATTTTCATCTCTTTCTTCTAATTTTTGCATATATATGTTGCTAAGTCTTTTGTCCTGGTGATATCTCGTGGAAAAAAATGTAACGGCTTAATCAGTCCATGTTCTAATCAGCACATATTTGTCATGTAAATTGATACAAGAACTCTCTTTTCCCTTTCACTCTCCTCTTTTGTATTTTTTCCACACACGTACACACAGAGTGTACAGCTTATTTCTAATTTTTATACACTTGTAACTGAATTATTTTAATCTCATTTTCAGTTTTTACTTATTTTTATATATAAAGCCACTCATTTTTAGATAAAATAATTCATTGTTATATGGTTTGCAACTCAATATTTCAATTAAACCCTTTTGCTAGGACAAGGGAGTTAGCAAGGTCTTTAATCACTTATTTCATTCAATTGCTTTTTAAGACCTAGCACCTTGTTTCTGTTTTGTCTGTTCCTTTCTCCTTCATTTTGGGGAAAAGAAACCTTCTGCATAGTCAAATAAGTATCTCAAAATATATTCAATATTTCTTTTTTCAAATTCAATGTATCACCTTACCAGTTTTTGGATTTTTTTTTAATAATGAGGTTCTACTGAAATAGCCTACGGGTCACTCTTCCCTTTTAAGTAGGGAGGAGGCCAATGAGCTTATAAACCGCAGCTCTGCCTCCTTAATACCCCCACCAGCACGATGCATCACTGGTGCTTGCACGCTTGACCTGTGGGTACCAGCCTGGCTGCATATGGGGCTGCCATAGGAGAAACAGGTGGTACTGGGCTTTTCTTCAACAAAGGAGTGCCTTGTTACCCAAAACCATTATTTTCCAGCTGCAATTCAGTGAACGTATCCCATTACTGAGAGAAAGTTGTTCTGCATCTCTTTAATGTTCACATTTTCCAGCTGCAGTGGCCAGCACTACAAGGAACAGGGGTTTGCCTGGAAAGGGACAATGTGCCAGAAGAACTCCATGGGTGTCGTCTTGGTAAGGAGAGTCCCCGCAGGTTTGCATTGACTGAAAGGAAAAATAAACCTTTTATGTCCACAGTGAACCTTGGCAGTTCATTCTACGTAACTCCAGGGCTCAGGCTTTCACAGATTAGCAGGTACACTGGGCATCTAAGGGAGGTGATGCTGTTCCTGTGTTTGCCGTTTCTTAAAGTAGATGGGATGGTGAAGGAACAGTTCTTCAGTGCTTTCCCCAACTCTTTAGGGGTCCTTTAGATTCCTTAATCGGCTGTTTGCCAGTGCAAGTCCTCAGCCAGCACAAATTTCACAATTACTGAGCAAAGCGTTGAAAGTCTGTGTCTGAAGTTCTCCACATCAACACACACCAATCTGAGAAATGTGGCCCTGCGGTTTTTCTTTCTGCCTGCAGTTCCCTGGCCATGACACCACCAGCGACGTGATGATGCTCGCCCATGAGATAGGCCACAGCTTAGGCTAAAGTCACTGAAACAGAACAAGGTCTTAAAATAAAAAGATTAGTCAGGATGAGTTTGGTACAATGCTCTGGGTGATGCTCTGTTTGTGTTGAGAAAGGAATGTACTCTGAATAATCAGAAAAGATAAGGTGGGCACCTGAAGGAGAGAAGGAGACCATCGAGTCAGGAAATGGTTGAACAAAGAAAATTGAAAGGTCTACTCCACCTAGACCCCACCTATTGTGAATGGAATGATTAGGTGTCAAAATCAAATGAGTATGTATGTAAAGATGTTGTGTAACCTCTCACGAAAACTGTATAAATTACCCGACTTTTCACTGAAAATTTTGGAGCTAGTTTGTCCCATGCAAATCAGCTAGCTCCCCAATGTTTCACGAAATAAATACCTTTGCTGCTTAAGACAAAATTTGTTTCCGAGCAGTTACTCTGTGCCGTTTTGGCATCATCATGATGATGCAAAACAATTTCACAACAAATTCTGCAACTGCAACTGCACCCACAGAAGGTGCATCATGTGAACATCCCCAGGGTAAGTGAAGCTTGGCTTTCCCTGGGTCACTGAGGGTGAGATTTGGGTCGTTACCCTCAGTGGTCCACCTCCAGGTGACCACTGTGTTTCTGTTTCTGTAGGTGGATGCACATGCCCATTCCTCCAAAGCATTTTTTAATCTTCCAAACTTGGCAGAGGAATGACCATCTAAGTTGCCCCTACTTCGTGCAGGTAATTGGACTAGGGCCTTCCAGACCTCCCTTCCAACCTGAATTACTCTGCAATGCTTTATCAAGTGAAAATAGTTCTTTAGATAAGACAAGAGACACCAATACTCCCTGAGAGACAAACCCACAGAAAACTTGTCTTCCTTGGATCCTCCACTGGTCACAAAATATTTATCTTCCATCTGTTTTTTCCAAGTGCTGCTTG
The DNA here is from genome assembly GCF_017639655.2 of Falco naumanni. Lineage (NCBI taxonomy): Eukaryota > Metazoa > Chordata > Aves > Falconiformes > Falconidae > Falco > Falco naumanni. Next base: position 575,086 of record NC_054055.1, on the reverse strand, counting down.
GTTTTGTCTTCTAAATAGCAGGAGCTGCTCCTCATACCTACTCTCTAGCTATAAGACCATCATGAAGAAAAATAATTCCACTACTTAATTAATGTCTCCTGAAACCTGTGAAGAATATTTGGTAGACGTGAGCTTCTGTTGTTTTAGCATCAAAGAAACCATACAATATCGCAAGAGCGTTCTTCCAATGGTCAGTGTACTGCTGATAACACAATGTCTTTAAAAATTACTCATTCCTCTCAGCTCTAGAGCTCTGCCCAACACACAGTGAACTTCAGCAGGCAGTGAAGGTTGATTCATCACAGATTTGCTTGCTTCTGTCACCAAAATTGGGAATCAAACTTCACCACACCAGCGCAGCATTAAGAAGCAGGCGCTCCTTTATTGCAGCGCTGGGTGCTCGGTGGCATCTCCACACATCAAGCACACCTGTGTAAATTTTACCGTTACATTTATACACAAAATTACAAAGTCGTACACTCCCAATTACAATGATTGGTTAGACATTTGCATATAATTGTAATATTTGCTGTGTCATCCTTCTCTGTGACTACGCTTGCGCAGGGGAAGGGTCTTCACCTAGGCAAGGGTCTTCTTGACCTGTGGGTGCAGTTTTTAGTGTTATAATGAAGGGAGTTCACTTCAGGACACCTTAAAATTTAGTTTTGTTGCCAGATTGGAAGTCTGGATATCGGCCCTGCCAAGCTGCCCAATAACTCATCCTATAACAATAGAACCTGGGTGCTCTGGTTGTGGTCTAGAGAGTAAAGACTAAGAGTATTATGGTCTATAGCACGGGGACTTCAAGTAACAGTCTCGGATAACAAGCAGTACAGCAATTCATACGTCACTGGTTTGTAAGTGCTAATATAATTCTAACATGGAGGTTAACTCCTTAAAATCAAAATGCTCTTACAACTAACTGTTACATAAACACAAAATATAGAAGTTTCCTGTATTTCGCAGTATATCTGGTCTGAGAAGATGCATAAACCTAACTGGATGCTGCTCATGCTTATGTAGAAAAGAAATAGTTTAGAAACACTGAAATTATCTCAGACAAAAAACATCAGCAGGAGCAGCACAGTGAGGGTGTAAGGACAGAACTGACAAACCTAGCACAAGCATTGGTGTCATGGACCAAACATCCAACCACCACAAGCCCTGCTGATAGGAAAGAGATTTTAAAATCTCATTTATATTCCTGCTGATTTTGAGCTTTTGGAGAAAATCCAGCAACACTGTATTTGTAGAGGCATTTCAGATTCAACTTGAAATGCAGGAATAAAACCACAAGTTTCTCTTCTGGAATATCAGCAGTCACCATTTGCAGTGTCAATTTCTGTAAGACAGCAAGGACTTTAGTCCTTTATACCTTCCTCCAGTCCTTATTCTGTCTGACTTTTTGCAAATTCAAGTTGGTGTTCTTCATCTTATACACTGCTGGGGCATTCCCTAAGATTTTGCCACGTGGCTTTCAGTAATATGGGCCATCCCCTCAGGAAAAACCATTCAAAACTCATTTTGTGGGCTTTTCTTTACAATTTCAGCCAGCAGAAAAAATCTGCAGAGAAGTTAGGAGCATATGTGATCTCCCCAAGTACTGAGATTGCTCTTCAGGGACTTGCCCCATGGATGTATTTAAGCAAGATGGGACCCCATGCAGTGACAACAACCACTGCTACAAGCACTGCCACAGCCACGAGGCACAATGTGAAGCTTTATTTGGCAGAGGCAAGATGTTTCAACCAAGGAACTGCCAGACCACCTCATGTGGAATTAGCCCTCATCTTCAGATAACACTGCATCTCCTGGCTCCTCCCTTCTCCCTGTCCCCTGCTTTGAAAAAGTCTGTTTTCTCTGCACTGAAAGGTCACTCTTTAAAAGGCAAGCAGGCTTAGAGGGGTGGGCCAGCTACTTAAGAATATAAGTACTTGCATAAAGAATACTGCAGAATACTTTTTAAACACCCTGTGATTTTACAACAATACCTATATAAATATACATATAACAACGTATATGTAAAATACAGTATTGGACTTAATGATCTTAAGGGACCTTTCCAACCAAAATGGTTCTATGATTCTGTATATTTACAACAGTTAGGGTAACAGAAAAGGGCTTTTCTCAAGCAGTAGTCATGGCAGTGCTGTTTAGGAACACCCCATGCCTAGTGTGTGATGGGAACAGCAGATGTGGCCACCCTCGCGCATTTGGCAGTAAGAGGGTCCCACAAAGATGTGCCGGAGACAGTCATTGAGGTCACTTCTGCGTCTTTGAAAGTGACCACAACCTATAATTCGTGCATCTAAATTTCCCCCAGTTCAAACTGGAAGCATGCATGTGATTTCTGTGAACACCTGCCCACATCCTCTCTCAGACTACTTCAATTCTGTAGGAAGTAACGAAGCTTCCCCAGTGCACGTGTCCCGAAGCTGCGGCAAGGCAGATCTGTTCTGCACTCCCTCCCTGGTGACAGCAGCGATGCCACCACCATCTGAGTCCCAGGTTTCTCCATGAGCATACACAAGTGTTCTGTAAGTAAAACCACAGTTCCTCTGTGATCTACCACATTCACATGAAGTTTGGACTTTCTGGGAATCCCTGCACATGAAGACAGCAGTATTTCCCACGAAAGGCATTGCTGGGACAGGCAAGAATATTGATAAGGCAGAATATTTTTGTCATCATGTTGACAAAGGAATTGCCACGCAAGCATTTTGATGATGTTAAAGCGGTGTGATCTCAGCCACCTCTGCAGGACAGCTGCGGAGTCTGGCTGTTGGTTTTACTTTGAGAACATTCTGGATGTTTGAAAACCTGTAAAAACACATGATGGGAGTCCTGCATTGACCACAGGTTCTCCACATTTTCCCTCAGTACTCTGTTACTCTTACACAACACTTTGTCAACATGAAAGTGTTTTGGAAAAACAGGGAGTCCCCTGGGTTAGAGATGGTTCTGCCTTACTGAAATCCAGATGTCTGAGCTGCTTCTGACATCTAATAGGAATTAGTGTTGCTAACACTGAATATAATGGTGGTGATTCTGGTTTCACAGTAAATGTTAAGATATAATGACCTGTGTCACATAGCAAGTTAGACTTAAAGAAAAAGAGAAAGAAAAAAAAAAAAACAGGTTTGGGAAAGATTTTAGGGGTTTAATCCAATTTTATGCTCCATATTATTCTGTACAAATGACCATTCTGATCATTGGTTGATCTCTTGGTGGCAAATCTGTTCATTGAGCCACTTTGCTCTTACACTGATTTTCCTGGTCCAAAAGAAGACCAGAACCAAAAGAATACGGGGACAAAAAAGTGTCCATAAAACATGGCAGGTCAAATGCAAGCCATGGCCAACTAGAAGAAAACGACACAAAAACCACTGGGGGGGTTACGGGGGAGCAATTGTCCCTGCCTCTCCATGAACGTCTCCGTTTGCTCTGCAGTCACCGCCCGTGCCCCGCTGAGCTGCCTCAGTGAGGGGAATGTTCAAGGCAACCAATATGGGAACTGTGGCTGGAACCGGACATACTACACCAAATATCTGGAAGAGTAAGTGCTGGTTACTTGTGGTTACTGGTGTCCCAGAACACTGTTTCCAAGGGAGTTACAGCTTTAGCATTTTTTGGTTGGGATTAGGCACAACAAGAGAGGCAAAAGCAAAAACGGTATCAGGAAAAGGAGTGCAGCTTTTTATACGACTTGGAGGCTCTGCTAGGCTTTTCTGGTTGGTTTTCATAGAGGAAGGAATGATGTGCCAGCATTCCCCTACAGTCAAAGTAGCGGAAAAAAGTGCATGGCAACAGGAGGAATTTGAAGGAGCATTTCTTCAAAATGGGTTTTTCCTGTATTTTACTTTCAACCCATAAAGTTAAGCGAGGATGGGGATTTTTTTACAGGATCTTCCAGGTTCTTCTTCTTTGCTTGTCCGGAACAGCCTTAAATCTTATCTCCCATGATCAACAGAAGTTCAGAGCACGACACTTTCCAGTTTTCCTGCAGTAAGGGGTCATCCCATCACCAGGCAAGGGCTGGGGTTTCCTATTCAGTTTGAGAACAGATTCTCTAACCCTTTTTCTCCTTTAGCATTCTTTCTTTTCATGTTGCTGCCATGCACAGCAGCCGTCAGGCAGTACATCTTGACAGACATCCCTAGATAGGACCTTGCTGTAGAGTGCAGTCCCTCAACCCTTGAACTCATCGCTCTCTAAGCCCTCCTCTGTGGACCTGTCCTGAAAGCAGGACCTGCCGAGAACGACCCACATCTAAGTGCAGATGTGGACAATCATTCAAAGGAAGGAGACTGTTTACCAGCACCTTGGAGATTTGCAGTCCATATGCACATTAACATTCACTCAAAAAGATGGAAGTTGCTAGCACCTAACATTTCTTCATGCTTTCGCTTTGGCACCACCAAGGAGGGGGACATTGCTGTCATTAGAGGAGACACTAGGATGCAAATTCAGAATCTGAGATAATTTCCTGTTTTCCTGCTGAGCACTACACAGGCAGCACCTGAGCTTCACTGTTGCCACCTCTGGGCAGAGATGAGTTTCTGAATAACTACATCCAGTTCTTCCTGGCATAAACAGCAGTATTTTTCAGGCAGTGTATAAAATTGGAAACACACATGAAAAGTGAGGGTCAAAAAGGCAAACGGCAATATCTCTGCAGCTTCTAGAGGGATACCTAAAGGGCTGCGCATATGAACCCAAGGCACTGTCGCCAACTGGCATAGGAGAGTCTGTGGCAGTACACAAGGTCTTAACCTCAGGAAAGGGATGGTTGGATGCAAACTGCCTAAAAGGATTGATCCTGGAACAGCTGGAACCTATGACTGTGCCCAGGGCTGCTCCAAGTACATGAGCTGAAACGGGCCAAATTTGTACCTGGTTGTGTACCAGCACCGTGGATCACCACACCCTCAGATGTCTCTACAAACCTCACAGCAGTCTGTCTATCCCAGGAGTGTTTTGTGAGGAAGAGTGCAGTGTGCTAACATTAAAAGAGTACCAGTCAGACAAGACAGCGAGGCTGTCAGCCTTGAGGCAGACCTCCTGAACGATCAGCTCTGCTGGGGACTCCAGTTTCACCTGGCTTCAGACATTCCCGACAAGGGATCAGTGAAAGACGGCACATCATGCAGTAGAAACAAGGCACCCTTAGAAAGCTAGCAAGGTATATGAATAGTATTAGGACACAGACTGAATGGAAGGATTATGTTCCTAAGGAGATGTTCTTGATCTCTGATACAAACCCCAGAGTACCTTCTGTTAAGGCCTCCTTTAGCAGCTGAAAAATAGCAACATCTTGTATTGGTTTTCTGGTTTTTCCCTCAGACTGAGTGGCTAACACGATAGCTATGTTTTGGTAGGTTTTTTTTCCATTAGAAGGGAAAAGTAGATTGCACTCTTCTTGTGAAGCTACTAAGAAAATTCAAAGTTTACTTTTTACACACACAAAAGAACTTGAATTGTTGTTCCAAGAAGAAGACTCACTTCTTCCCTTTGACCCACACAGAAGACCGAATTCCTGTCAAGCTGGTGACATACTAAAGGATGAGCTTCCTGCTATTACATGGCTGGGAAAATATTTCTAAGAAAAACAGAGGTGCTGAGTTCCACCAAAAGGGAAGGAGCTGCTCAGTGTTGGCTTCAGTAGAGTTCTCCTTTTAGGACACATGAGTTTCACACCACCAAATGCAAACATTAATTTAAAAAAAAAAAAAAAAAAAAAAAAACCAACACTTGCAAGGCAAAAAGTTGAAAATATATCTCCTTCATTCTCCTTCTGCACAGAGAAGATGCGCTCATGTCTCCTAGAGCTAGGAAGATGCTCCAAGTTACTCACTGCACAAACAAAACAGCTTCTGGAGTTCCAAGGTCTTGTTCACATCATGGACTGGATAGGACAAGACTGGAGTTCCTGAGCCACAAGCTGCTGGGAGCTGGAAAGCACACTGGGGAAACAGGGTTGCATTTATGTACAAAGATCAGGATGGCTGTGCAGGGTTAGTCCAAGAGTGGATCCAGCTCAGAATCCTCCACCAGTCTCGGGCAGGTACCTAGGAAAGGGTATGAACAGAGCAGTCTCCTGAGGTAGAAGTAGAGTTTGTGCATTTTGTAACACTCAACGGGTTAGTTCAGTCTCCCATTTGCTTGGTCTTGAACCTGGAACCCGAGTTTTTCATTCTGTGCTCCCCTACTGCTTGTTTGGAGAAAGGAAAGTCTTGAATTAAATTAAATGAATGACTGAAGAGACTTGGCCCACTGTTTCTCACTGCTTTTATCCCTGTTGACCAGTCAGTGCCCTTTCCTAGTATATGTCATTTTACCATTTCACTAATACAAATCTGCCTCTTTCTGCAGATACGTGTAAACAGGACATGCATCAGCACAGCTTTTCCCAACAATGATAATAGGGAGAAAAAATGCAATGGCAGAGGGGTAAGTGAAAAACACCCAAGTATGCTTTGAACAGCAGAGTATATACAAAGTGTAAATTCGCCTCTCAAAAGCAGTAGTAGAAGTCGAGAATAAGTCCTGCTTCAGCAGCACAGAGGTGATTTTGGTTTTCACCCATGACTGTCCTCCCAGATTCTGCTCTGGCCATCCACAGCTCTTCATATCAGTGTTTGTTGGTTACTTTTACCATTTTTTTTCTTTATTCCCTCAAATACTGTGAAAACCAAGTTCCACATAACACTTCATCCTTCATTGCATCTGTCAGTGCTACTGAATTTAAATTAGGTGGAGCTGGAGAGATCTTCTAAAAAATGCATGCTTAGTTCTGTAACTTTGCTTTCCTTACAAATACCACAGAAATGGCAATATTGGCTGCTCTTAGTCTTACGTAAAACCTACATTTCAGACATTAATACTGGCAGAATTATTTCACATGTGGAATTTTTTTTTTTTTTTGTGACATCATTTATGAGGTATCTGCTTCTTTCCAGACAGATATTGTTGTAGAAGAGCAGAAGATCTGCCTGGGTGTTAGTGTGGATGGATGCTAAGGGAGAATAGTGGAAAGATTTGCCATCATCTGTCCTTTATCTGCAATATCACTGAGGACCAGTAAGAAAAGTACCCCCTCAACCAGTAATTGGGAAGGTCTGAGGTCTGCTTTTCTCCTGCTCTGTCACCAGCTTTAGGTGGCTCAGTCCATCATAAGTTATGTTCTTGGCAACAATGGTCTCAAAGTACTTGGAATAATCACGTCTTTTTGTTGTCTCCAGAGAGAAAGGCTATAACCCAAAAACCACACACTTTTGTTGAGAAGCTGTTCTCCAGACTAAACACACATCCATGAAAATCAATAATTTTTGCTCTGTGTGGTTTGGGCTGCACAAATAAGTGAAGAAATCTAGCCTCAACCCTGTCTCCCCAGAAGAGAGAAAAAAAGTTGCTTGAAGCGGAGCAGCTATGTTTGGGTGGGAAACTCACTGCCTACATGGGCAGGCAGGTCTGAGACGTGGGGGAGCAGAGCTACAGGTCCATACTACCAAATGATAACACAAACCTGGACTAATGGCATATGATAAGAAATTGGCCGATGAGCATCTAAAGACTCACCTCTGCATCACCTCATCATGCGCCCCTGAGAGAGGCTGGCCCCAGACCCGCACTGCAGCACGACCCAAAACCAGGGCGGCAGCCCCAGGGGAGCTCTCCCCTCTGCTGCGGCTCCACAGTGAGGATCCTCGGGATGTTGGGCAGCCCTCGGTATTGGGTTTGCGTGGCAAGGTTTGGGTAGCGGGGGGGCTACAGGCATGGCTTCTGCAAGAAGATGCCAGAAGCTTCCCCAGCATCCAATGGAGCCCATGCCAGCCGGCTCCCAGACAGACCCACCGCCAGCCAAGGCCAAGCCCACCAGCAACAGTGACAGCATCTCTGGGGTAACATAGTCAAGAAAGGGGAAAAACCCAGGGTAACAGCGACTGAGCTGGAGAGAGGGGTGAGACTGTGTGAGAGGCAGAGCCCTGCAGCCCCCCAGGGCAGGAGGGGCAGGGGGGGCTCCAGGCGCCGGAGCAGAGATTCCCGGCAGCCCGTGCTGGAGCCCCCGGCCAGGCAGGCTGTGCCCCCAGCCCATGGAGCCCCCGGCCAGGCAGGCTGTGCCCCCAGCCCGTGCTGGAGCCCCCGGCCAGGCAGGCTGTGCCCCCAGCCCGTGCTGGAGCCCCCGGCCAGGCAGGCTGTGCCCCCAGCCCGTGCTGGAGCCCCCGGCCAGGCAGGCTGTGCCCCCAGCCCGTGCTGGAGCCCCCGGCCAGGCAGGCTGTGCCCCCAGCCCATGGACCCCCGGCCAGGCAGGCTGTGCCCCCAGCCCATGGAGCCCCCGGCCAGGCAGGCTGTGCCCCCAGCCCATGGAGCCCCGGCCAGGCAGGCTGTGCCCCCAGCCCGTGCTGGAGCCCCCGGCCAGGCAGGCTGTGCCCCCAGCCCGTGCTGGAGCCCCCGGCCAGGCAGGCTGTGCCCCCAGCCCGTGCTGGAGCCCCCGGCCAGGCAGGCTGTGCCCCCAGCCCGTGCTGGAGCCCCCGGCCAGGCAGGCTGTGCCCCCAGCCCATGGAGCCCCCGGCCAGGCAGGCTGTGCCCCCAGCCCGTGCTGGAGCCCCCGGCCAGGCAGGCTGTGCCCCCAGCCCGTGCTGGAGCCCCCGGCCAGGCAGGCTGTGCCCCCAGCCCGTGCTGGAGCCCCCGGGGGAGCAGACCCCCACCCGCAGCCCGGGGAGGATTCTACACCGGAGGGACCCACGCTGGGGCAGTGCGTGGAGGACTGTCCCCCGTGGGAGGGACCCCGCTGGAGAGAGGAAGAGTGTGAGGACCCTTCCCCTGCGGAGGAAGGAGCGGCAGAGACAGCGTGTGATGGACTGAGCGCAGCCCCCGTTCCCCGTCCCCCTGCGCCGCTGGCGGGGAGGAGGCAGAGGAGTTGGGAGTGAAGTTGAGCCCGGGAAGAAGGGAGGGGTGGGGGGAGGTGTTTTGAAGATTTGGGTTTATTTCTCATTATCCTGCTCTGATTTGATTGGAAATAAATTGACTTCCCCAAGTCGAGTCTGTTTTGCCCATGATAGTAATCGGTGAGTGATCTCTCCCTGCTCTTATCTCGACCCACGAGCCTTTCCTTATATTTTCTCTCCCCTGCCCAGCTGAGGAGGGCAGCGGTGGAGCTTCATGGTGGGCGCCTCACGTCCAGCCTGGGTCAGCCCACTGCACCGTCACTGAACCCCATGAGAGGTTCAGCTGTTACAGACCATGAGTGAGAACCAAGGAACACAGGAGCTAAGTCATCCAGCCTGGAGAGGACAGATAAATGTGCAAGCAAGGGAGTCACAGTCCTATCTTGAAGGAAAACTTGTAAATTTTGAAGCACATGAAGGTGACAAATTCATTTGGGACACATTTGTGAAATATGTTGTCATGACAGAAAGAACATTTACAAGAGCAGGGCAGGTCTGCAATTAATAAAGAGTACAAAAGTGCTTTCCAACTTTGAAATTAAAATGGCTTCAGAAATGCAAAAAGCACTCCTAGTTGGAAAAAGACAACTATAACCATCTTTCACCTTCCATACGCTGTCATTTCTTCCCTGCTGTCTTTGTAGCATCTCTTCAACAGGACCATCACCTCAGTGATGGATCAGAAGGTCCCACTGCCCTCACTTCACCAACACAGCAGACACCTAATGATTGGTACAAGCCACACAGTCCATGACAGCCTGTGACCAGGGGCACCAGCCCACCACCTTCACACAAAATAGGTTGAACATTTCCACAGTAGCAGCTGAAGCGGAGCAACAAATTCATCTTAGGATACATTTCATCCAGCCTGTCCCTGCTGTGCCCACCAATGCACTGTACTAGCAGGCTGTTTCCCCAGAGAAATGCAGGGCCATCTCATGATTCCTGTATTTTTCATGCCATAAAATATGTGTTTTCTTTTAGGTGTGCAACAATAAGAGAAAGTGCCACTGTGACTTTGGATGGGCCCCTCTGGACTGCAAGCTGGAAGGATTTGGAGGCAGTGGACAGTGGACCACCTCCTTCTTTGCACAGTAAGCGCGGTGGGGTGGGATTGCACTGCCTATCTTAGCTTTATTTTTTCTTTACAAGTTCAGCACCTCTCCATCCATACTTTCAGATCGCTTTAGACTTTGCCCAGGCATCTCTTTATCCCTTGCTGTTTAGTCATGTCAGATTTTTTTTTTTCTCTTATCTTGCCTTCTTTTTTATCATTCCAGTTGTGTTTGCCTTGCCTGACTCTATCGGACTATTCTCAGGGCACCCACAGGAACTGCAGATCGATTCCATTAAGCACAGGGGCCACGCAGTCAGAACCACAGTTCAGTAAGGAGGTCGGTGAGGGGTGTTGTTCTGAGCTCATCAAAACCCTCTCAGGAGAATTTTCCTCTCCTCTTAACACAGATATCCAGCACAGCTCCAGTCCTGAGAGGACAAGGCATAAATAAATATGATCCTGGCACGTACCCCTGAGAGGTATACTTCTGCCTTCCTATACGTTACTTGTTCTAACTTGCTGATTAAGACATACCATGCTGTCACTCAGCAGTACTCCACAAACCCATCAGCACCTGACAGCTGACAGCCTTCAAGCTCTTCCCCGATCCTCTTTGCTCATTACTTCTGCTACTGAGGAAGAACTGTTAGATCTTTCCGCTGTTTAGTTGACCAGGCAAATGGCAAGTTGCTCAGGCGGTAACGGGCCCACTGGCGCTGCAGAAATAACTCTCTTGAGCAGATAACAGTTTGCGTGCCAAATCAGCTGTTCTTCAAGTATCCAGCCATTGTGGTATTTTACCTCTCTGCATGGAGGGGAAGGAACCCAAGCAGCAATGTTCTGCTGCTCTCAATTCATGGAGAAAGGCTGATGCCAATTTTAGGTTTCTACTAGGGTCTTCTTAGCGGTTGCTTGGGTGTGCTGTGAGAAGTCAACACTTTTACACTTTCCCTATGAAAAACCTCTCGTACTTTATATATATCCATACAGTAACTACATGCTGAAGCCTCAGCTATTAACTGAAGTAGGTGTTCGACTCATGTCACTTTTCCTTCAGCGTTATATTTGGGTATTTCTTCATCTGTGATCAGGGAAGCACATGGGAAACCTTCCTGCTTGGTTTTTATGCCCTCAAACTCCTTACCATGCAGTCCCAAAGACTCCCCATTTCGTAGCATTGCTTCTGCCTTCACACTGTATACCACAGAATCATTCAATGGTCGGGGTGGGAAGAGACCCCTGGAGCCCACCCAGCCCACCCCCCTGCTGAAGCAGCTCTCCCAGAGCAGGTTGCACAGAGCCGCGTCCAGGCGGGTTTGAATGTCTCCAGAGCAGGAGACCCCACAGCCTCTCTGGGCAGCCTGTCCCGGTGTCCCGTCACCCTCACAGTAAAGAAGTTTTCCTGTAGTAGAATGAAGCTGGGTTAAATTATCATTGATAATAGACAGCTGTGGGCTGGCTTCAGGGGCAGTGGGTTGGCCGATGTAGATAAGGTGCAGCTGTGGCTGGTTAAGTTAAGTGGTTGAGAGCCAGTGAAGAGGGAGCAGCTGAGGAAGAAGGGAGAGAGGAAGAAGCAAGAGAAGAGAGAGTGGGCCGTTGATGAGGTGAGGAGAAGGCAGCAGAGAGACTGGTATGAAGAGTATGTTGGTATGAGATGGTAAAAGACCTTTTTGCAGCTTGATAGTTTGGAGAGTGCTGTGACATTTTTCCTCATATTCAAGTGGAAGTTCCTGTGTTGCATTTTATGCCCGTTGCCCCTTGTCCTGTCGCTGGGCACTGCTGAAAAGAGCCTGGCCCCATTGTCTTGGCACCTGCCCTTAAGATATTTGTAGGCATTGATGAGGTCCCCTCACAGTCTTCTCCTGTCCAGCCTAAACAGGCCCAGCTCACTCAGCTTTTCCTCCTAAAGGAGATGCTCCAGCCCCTCATCATCTTCGTAGCCCTCAAGGGGTTTTATTGTTTCTCAAAGACAGGAACACTGGTAGCTCCTGAGTAGGGAGTGGTGGAGGTGCCATGGAGACCCAGCCCAAGAGCAGAAGGGAGGGAGCGTGCAAGTGAGCATCTGCTCATTTGGGACTGTACACTCATGAATATCTGAATTTATACAGCAAACCGCTGTTCCTACTAGTGTTTTGTCATGCCGGAAATGCCTGGTGTGCACAGAGCATAATGTTCTTTCTCTTTTCCAATCCAAGTGTTGAAAGCTTCAAGGAATATGGGAAAAGCTGCCAGAATGCTACTTTTCCTCTTCTTGATTTTGGCCTTTCTGCTGTACAAGAGAGTTGCCGTTGCTCAGTGGATCCAAAGGTAGGCAAAGCTCCACTATTCTTTAAATCACCTGGCAAAACTGAGGCACATTTAATAGTTTCCAACCGAGATTCTCAGCATCCCTTTCCACAAGGAGCCTTGCTATGAGTTCACTGTGCAATGCCAGCCACCATTCTTGCAAATCAAGTTCCTCCTGCTTCAAAGACAACCTGCAGGGTAATGCAACAAAATGTGCTCCAGTCTGTGAAGGGGACTCTGTCACAGCAGCCTCTTATCCAGAAATAGCAGCTACAGCTTACAGTTTTCAATCCTTACTGGCATTTGGGGTTTTTTTTAAGTTTTTCACAGAAATTTTGAAACAAAAGTTGTTGTCTAACTTCAGGATATTTTTTCATAAAATTCAGCTTTTTCTAAATGCCTCTTCCTTTTTTCTCCTTTGGAATGTTTAATTTTTTTTTTAACCTTTTACTTTGTTTTCATTTTTTTAATTCACTGAAAAATGCAAACAGAACTTGATAAAAGAAAGATTTTAAAATATGTGTGTGTAGAGGATAAATGCTCTCTTATCCTCTTACTACATCGCACATTTTTCCCAGGTCAAATGGATTTATAAGCTTAAACGAAAGAATATGGGAATGTGACTGCAGACAGGGAGAATGTTCAAAACCCCAAACCAGAAAATGAACAATGACATTTCCCTCGATAATCTCTGTGCATCCACATGCATCAGATTTGCTGGGCTAATTTATTCTGCCAAGAAGCAGGAAAAAATACATGGAGGTTTGTTCTGCTCTTTGCAGCAAGACTGTCTAGTACCCAGCCACCTCACGTAGTACCAGTTTAGGTATCTCTACCCTTTGTTACAATCTCCAGAGCAGATGCAATAAATGCTTTCTCCGTACCACAGTGTTCTGCAGTATCTCTGGATCTCAGGTGAGAGACAGGATTGAATTTATGTCATAGTTCTATTTTCTTGTCATTTTACATTCACATGTCAGAGAACATGACTTCAAAAAAACACAAAACCAAAATTTCTTATAAGGTGCTTGTCTGTAAACTAAAGCATCTTATTCTGCATTAAATCACCATCCAAAGGTCATGTTCACAGAGCACTTTACCTTATATAGGTTGAAATCTGGAAGACAGGAAAAAAATCGTAGTACCACTCCTCCTCCTCAAGAAGTGTGTTCTCCCACCTCCAATTTAGAAATTACATTCTTGAAGAATGTCCTCCTTCAAGAAAACTTCTCGGTACTTTCCAAACATCTTTTCCCTTTCTTAGTAATTCTTGCTCTCCCAGTTCTTCCAGTGCAAGTCAAAAGCTGCCAGTGAGAACAGACCCAAAAAGCGTGTGCAGCATACCTGCAGAAAATTGTTTAGTTGTTTTGGTTTATGTCAAAAGACAGTTTAGAGTAAAAACACAAAGTTCCTATAAATAGAAGTACATTCAGACTGACTGCTTCAAGAGCTGGCATTAGCATGACAACATAGTTGAAGAAAGCAGAAACAATATACAAGCCCTTGTCAGAAAATAAGAATTTTGTCTACATTTGTCATACAAGATCTCTCCCAAAATGAGCAATGTGAGGTGGCAGGCATTGTAGTGTCCTGGCAGGGAGCTGCCAGGCAGGGGGTCAAGTTCAAGCCTCTACTCTGGTCTTGGCCATGGGGCTTTTCTGTGGCGCCTGTTGCTGTTCAGCAAGGCTGCCCTATCCGCCAGGAATGTGGCTAATCTAAACTACGTCAAAGCTGATGCAGTTTTATCAGATCAACTTTTCCAAGGAAAAGCTCCCTGGGACAAAAAAAAAAAAAAAAAAAAAAAAAAAAACCAAACATATCCTGCCTCTTCTAGTAAGAAAAGTAGAAGGAAACACAAAGGAACCAGAAAATACAGTCAGAAAGAAGAGCAGCTAAGGTCTCACCTTGCACCACTGGCACAGGGATCACCCATCCAGGAGGCCCAGTGAAGAGCCCTGGGGTCAGAAACTCATGGTCTTCAAGGAAAATTTGGAAGGTGTGGGTTCTGTAATCTGAAGAGGTGACAGAGGGGATATTGGGTAATAATCCCCAAATATATTCAAGGCAACCAGAAACTGAGACCTTGCTTTTTATGTTTATTGTGGGCAGAATGAAAAACAATGAGACTAAACTGCAACATAAGAGATTTTGGCTAGGAAGAAGTGAAAAACCGCTGCATTTCTTTTTATATAGCACTGAGGAAGTCCACCAGATCTCATAGAATAAATGAACCTAAAGAGACAGATGGGGAAAGTTACTTTTTTCTGTCAATAGTTAATTAAAGTATGGCAGGCATTGTCACAAGATGCTGATGAAATCAAGCACTGAACATAACACAAAGAAGATTAGTCACATGGAAAGATAACAAGATTAATCAAAATTTTAACAGAGTGTTAGCATAAACTACAAAAGTGAAAGCAGAAAAGGTAGTCTAGCAAAGGTATGCCAAGTCTGACATCTTCATCTAAATGCATGTGTGAAACAGAACAAGGTCTTAAAATAAAAAGATTAGTCAGGATGAGTTTGGTATAATGCTCTGGGTGATGCTCTGTTTGTGTTGAGAAAGGAATGTACTCTGAATAATCAGAAAAGATAAGGTGGGCACCTGAAGGAGAGAAGGAGACCATCGAGTCAGGAAATGGTTGAACAAAGAAAATTGAAAGGTCTACTCCACCTAGACCCCACCTATTGTGAATGGAATGATTAGGTGTCAAAATCAAATGAGTATGTATGTAAAGATGTTGTGTAACCTCTCACGAAAACCGTATAAATTACCTGACTTTTCACGGAAAACTTCGGAGCTAGTTTGTCCTGTGCAAATCGGCTAGCTCCCCAGCATTGCATGAAATAAATACCTTTGCTGCTTAAGACAAAATTTGTTTCTGAGCAGTTACTCTGTGCCATTTTGGCATCATGTGTGGTCTCTAAACACCACAAGGGTCTAGAAATTACAGATTTGATAAAATGCATGTAAAGTAACTCTGTTCAGGTAATGCAATTTAAGAACTTCACTACCATTTTGAAAATATTATGAATTAGAAAAAGCCACTGAAGACAGAAAACGTTAATTAAGAATACCAGGGAAGCACTGAGACAGGGCAGAGGTTAGAAACTCCATTTGCAGGTAACAGACCTAGAAATGTAGCACACCGTGACAACTGCAGTTATAAACAGAACATGAACTGGCCCAGATCAAGGCTTGTGCAAAGCAGCACCTCATCTCCTGCATGCCATAACAGCCTGGGGAAAGCATCATAACCAGGACATGGTGAGCTGCCTCGGTGAGCTGCCTCTCATCTCCTGAGATTCTGCTGACAGCCACAGTTTGCATCCAGGACTTGGTATTTAAAGGTCCTGTTGCACAAATATGTCTAATCCCTCTGAATCTACTTGTCCTACTGCATCCCCAGGATCCTGTGGCTGTACATTTCACACACACACACAAAAAAAAAAAAAAAAAAAAAAAAAGTCTTTGCCCTCTGGAAGTGCATCCTTCCGAACAGTTCCACTGTTCCAGTATATATTCCTTAAAATTGTAAACACCCAACTCTGTACCACCAGCATGCTAATAAAATAACGTTCATTTAAGTATTAGGATGCTGTACTAACCTTAACGTTTTATTTTCCAGAAGAACCTAGCAGTGGAAGAGGGAAGTCCTAAGGATTAAGCCAGAGCAGGGCCTCTTTGCAGGACACAAGACCCCAGGGGGCTGAAAATAACCTACGCTAGCTCTGAGAGCAGCCTCACGCATCGCTAGCTCTGTGAGAACTGTGGGAAGCCGCTGCTTCCCAAACCTGTCACATTAGTTTTGAGTTTGTTCAGCTTTAAATAGCGATATTACCTTCTCTGAAATAAACAGGTTTTCTTCCTATTTCTGTTTACAGCAAACAGCTTGTTTTCTAGGAGGAAATCCATGCTCTTCCAAGGGTTCCCATCTTGGCTTCCTAGGCATTTTTACGTCTGCTGTAGCAGCAGCCTGGGTCATCACTTTATGGGCCTTGCAAACTCTGCAGCCAGGCACATGGCAGGCTGTATCTCGACATTTTGACTTTTTAGGCTGAGTGTTTGGATTTGCGAGTCCAGAGCACTGGAGACAGTAAAACAATGGTGTCTTCAAAAAAGCAAATACTAGGTATGTACCTTTATCTGCATTCGGAGAAGTCATGCACATCTTGTCCCAGAAGCCTTCGTAAAAGCTCCTCAGATCATTTGGTTTTAAAGACCATCTTTGTGAGGCAAGCCAGGCTGCCTCAAAACCTTCCCAACTTCCATTCTCCTTCTCCACATGCTTGCAGGGAATCTGTGGTGACAAATTATCACAGAATAAAAAAGACTCACTTCTGTGTCTCGGAGAAATACAAATGTCGTCTTTATATAGAGCAAATGGATTGTTTCCACATGGGGGCTAAATGAACAGATAAGTGCCTTCAGCCATGAACGAGGAAAGATAAGCTCAGCCTTCACTAATTTCATTGTTAGACCTTCAGGGCTGAGCATTACATTTTCAGGGATAAGCTCACCCTTCATACAAAGTCTCTGAAAATCCACCTAGTAAAATTTCTTTGATGAATACAGTGTCTTTCCTCTAGTCTTTCATCAGCTCTAAGCTTTCCACAGTAAAGTCACTCCCGAAGACTGCCATGCGCCCATACCTCAATAAATTATTAACCGAAGAAAACCCTGTGACAGCAGCCAAAGGGCCCTGTCAGATCTTACAGATCCTCTCTACATGACAATTAAGGATCACAAAGGAGGTTATTTCTCCTGTGAGTTCAGAGAACAGAGCTGAAAAGAGCAGGGCCAGATTTCACAGGAACAAGGACTTGGCACTCCAGGACAGGCTCAAGAACACGCCACCTTGCAGAGCTTGGCAGCTCGGTTCATGCTCCCAGCAGCGGGCGAGGTCGGCTGGCATCCTGCCTGCTTATTACGGTTTGCCAAATTTCAACCATACACACTTTTAAGTGTGGTAACATGGAGTATCTACCCACAGATACCGCCTGTACATGACAGTACAGATCCTTAGGGAACTCTTCTTGTTAAAGTGTTGGGAGGCAGTTTCCAGACTTGGGCTCTCTTGAACTCTGGAAGAGTTTTCCCTCCCACAAATAGGTAGAGTGGACCCCAAGAGCTGCTCGGTTTGCTTTGGTAGTGTTCCTTCCTAGCTGTGACAGCTGACTATCTAGTCCCTTGCCATCCCACTCACCAAGGCTGGAAGACAAGACGACCACAGCTCCGTAAGAGGCAAAAGGGTAACTCAGTTTTCTGAGGGGTGCCACCCATGGTTATCCAAGTAACGCGGGGGGTACAGCCACAGCATCGGCCTGCACGGGGCTACGCACGCACATACATTCACTCCACGTGGGGACAGGTTTCAGTTTCTGCAGAAAAGCTATAGTGAAATAAGTCCAAATAACATACTGAGCTTCTTCCCAAACTTCTGAGGGTGGCTCAGCTGTAGAAATAGCAAATGGAAATATTCTTTTTATCCTTGTGAATAACTACTGTGTAGTTATTCTGAATAATATATTCTGAATAATATTCTGAGCCTGAAAACTGCTCAGACATCCAGTAGGCAAGCAACATTTCATCTCATTTAAAGACTGCATCAGTTCTCAAAGTGACGATTTCCATTCCTAGTTCCTTCACAGTTTCCCTATGTACACGTCTCCAAGGCTGCCCAAAACCAGGTAACAGTGCAAAGCCAGCGGGCAGAGAAAAGCAGCTAAGGCTGTAGGTTCTCTCTGTCTCCTTCACTTTGTCAAGCTCTCTGCATGCACAGAACCTGCTGAAAAACAACACCCACCCTACCTCAAACAAATTTATTTCTCTATTTTCTTTATATATATATATATATATATGGCAAAGTCACATGCTGCGGCATAATGAAACAGCTTAGCCCATTCCTATTATTGTAACTGTAACAAATGTTCCTATTTTATACTCTTTCCTCTTCAAAATTTTGAAATTAAAATATTTATTTTCTGGAGAGATTTTGAAAAAGCCTTAAAATGTGTGTGGGGGGGTGTCCAACTTAAATGGTCATTTCAGTTATCTTCATTCAGGCCTTGGTACTTCAAAAACACTCTGTGTTATCTGTAGTACTGCAGGGCTTTTTCTCTTTTCCACCACTCAGCCTCATGTTGCTCCCTTAGTACACTGGAAAGATAAAGAGAAGGTAAAATAAAAGGCAAGAATGTGCAGAGAAAACCATTTTTGGGCTCTCTGCTTTCCGCACCTAGAACTCACAGCATCTGGTTGCTCCCCACACTGTTCTGCCTCATGCTTCTTCTCCTCAGTGGCCACCAGGAGATAATTTCCAAACACTTAATTACCACCCTCTAAACCAGATCTTGGAGTTCAGGGGAAACACAACCTGTTCCTTTGTGGACTCTAAGTGATGCAGGGCAGCATGAGAGCGAGGTCACGCCACCACTCACAGCCAAACATCCCAGCCCTTCCTTTGCTATTTCTCCTCTCTGTTTCCATCCCTTGCTAGAGGAGCACCCTGAGCTGACTTGGCCACTGGTCTGTCTCAGGCTAAGCTCATGTCCTGCAATTAATGCCCGCAGATGAGAAAAGAGTTACTGGGAGAAGGTGACAAAAGGCTGATGTAGCTCTGAGCTCACAGAGGGCCACAGCACTGTATTCTCACCTGCAGCTGGTGCTGTCCCGGCTTTACTTCCTGGCTCACTGCAACATCCCTCACAGGCTTCTACCAAAGGTATTAAAACAACTATACTGTTTGCATTTAAAAAAAACAACAACCTGCAGTCAGGTTTATCTCAGATTCTTCACAAGATGTTTACTCAGCACTTTGCTTTTGAATCCTAGCAGCAGAAAGAATTGTTAAGACAAGGCTTTTAGTGACAATTGTTGTGCTGTGCAATTTTACAAACAATAACATGAATGAAGTACCTCTTCCTCTGTATGTGAGAATTCTTGCCATCCTTTCTCTGAACAATTCTAATCTTGAAGTGACAAAGTGGAGGATGTCAGGAAAGTAACCACCGGTAGCAAGTGCTTCTCACATCGACCAGCTCCGGTTCCTGCTTCCACAGCAGCACGCATCCTCTTGGCTCAAGGAACAGGGCTGGCTTTCCATCGTTTTCACAGCACTTCTGCCTCTGTAACTCCTTTTGTCCTCGGTCCTTTCTTGCTCACTTCTGTACTGACAGCCCTGAATTAGTCCTGAGCAGAGCGTTCAGACAGCACAGCCCAAGTCTGAACCCGTCATGCCACCCAGAATGTCCTACCACGTCCCCGAGCACTGCAGGAGCCCAGGAAACTGCCCTGCAAAACCACCCAAACATCTCCATTCTTCTCTGACAACTTCTGCAGGACTGACACTGACAGAACGCTGCAAAAGCGAGGTAAAAAATAAATAATACAGAATATCAAATAACGTAAGAGACACTGCACAGACTAAAACATTCCCATTCAGATATATTTCTCTAAAAAGTGATTTTTCTGATTACTCCAGAGCCACCTCAGAAGCTGTAGGCTGCCACCTTGCAGTGTTAGGGAAAATAGACACAGCTTGGCACACAACACTGCGCATGCCAGCTAAAACCCAGCCAGAAGACAGCAAAAGCACAATAATCTACAATAAACACCCAATTATCACCACTGATCCTGAAGCGTCACTGTTACAGGCAGTGAGCCCACAACTGGAAGCAAGTTAGCCGCACCAATCCTTCAGCACCTGGTCTGAGCCTACACTGGAGAGAAATGGGGAGGAACATATCGCCGGAAGAGCGATCACCTTCTGCACAGGACACGGACCTGTTGGAGCGGGCCCGTCGGAGGCCACGGAGCTGGTCAGAGGGCTGGAGCCCCTCTGCTGTGGGGACAGGCTGGGAGAGCTGGGGCTGTGCAGCCTGGGGAGGAGAAGGCTCCGGGGAGACCTTAGAGCAGCTCCCAGTGCCTGGAGGGGCCGACAGGAAAGCTGGGGAGGGGCTTTGGGCAAGGGCAGGGAGCGGTGGGACAGGGGGGAATGGCTTGAAGCTGAGAGAGGGGAGATTTAGGTTGGACGTGAGGAAGAAACCCTTCCCCGTGAGGGCGGCGAGGCGCTGGCCCAGGCTGCCCAGAGCAGCTGTGGGTGCCCCATCCCTGGCAGGGCTCAAGGCCAGGCTGGACGGGGCTGGGAGCAGCCTGGGCTGGGGGGAGGGGGCCCTGCCCCTGGCGGGGGGTGGGACTGGCTGGTCTTGAAGGTCCCAGGTCCCTTCCAACCCAAACCACTCTGTGATTCTGCAAACATGGGCTCATGGTGAGGCCCAGCCCTGTGATCTCGGTTCGAGCAACATCCTCTTGGCAGGGGAAACCAGAGTCAGTGTGATGATACACAGCACTTGCCAGGAAAATAGTAATGTACCTGAGAATAACACATTTAATTGTTAAAAATAAAAAAGCTTAAACCTACAGAAGCGTTAGCTGGGAGCCACCATGTAACCATTTTGCAGAGGCACTGGCACAACGGAAAGGCATTAGGCTGACTTTTGCAAAGATTTGGGAAGCTTCTGAGTTTATTACCACATTTGCACACGGATATTTCTATGTATTTGAGAAGATGCACAGACTTGCACTGCATTATTACTTGTACTGGGCTTGCAAATCTCCATGTATGCCTGCATTGTTATCCACATTTTAGTGTTCTGATTGTTAAAATATGATGTGCGACTAAAGACAACACTGCAACATCACCTAGCCATGCTTCATAGAACCACAGAAACATTTGGGTTGGAAAAGACCTTTAAGATCAAGCCCAACTATAAAGCTAGGACTACAAAGTCCACCACTAAACCATACCTCTAAGCACTGCTATCAGACTGTTAATAAAATGGAATGTGTTGCTATTAGCTGGACTTTAATTAGAACAAATGAGTTAAGGGTTAATTCGGGTTATAAGCATGTTGTATGTCCTGCTAAGCACTTCCTTTGGTATGGCAAATGGTTTTGTTTAGAAAGAAACTTCACCAAGCAAGCCCTCCACAAGATAGAAAAGTTGATAGGAAGATGTCACAAGGAATGAGCTCAGCAAAACTAGGGGAAAGGTAACTGGCAGGGGGAGAGCAGGACCACCAACCCATTGACCGCTGACTCCAGAAACCCACCGACCACAAAAGAAGCCGAGATTGAGCGAGCAGACTAATTAACGCAGGAAGCAAGGGAATTGCTTAAGAAATAGGAAACTGAGGGCTAAGTAATGAGAGTTGTGTAACTTGCAACCAATGTAGAAACAGTGTAAGGTTTTGGCAATCAAGGGGCTAGCTAGGCATTTGAGGGTTACCCCCTAGCTCCCTACTTTGCAATTGAAATACCTCGATTCAGTGCATTAATTGGTGGTGTGCACCAAGCAATGAGCCCACTACAGAGCAACGGGCACCTTTTGAACCCCCCCATGGACGGTGCCCGCACCCCGTCCCCGGGCAGCCTGTGCCAGCGCTTGGCCACCCTGTCGGGGAAGACATTTCTCCCCGTGCCCACCCTGAACCTGCCCTGGTGCGGCTGGAGGCCGTTCCCTCCTGTCCTGCCGCTGGTTCCTTGGGAGCAGAGACCGACCCCCCTCGCTGCAGCCTCCTGCCAGGCAGCTGTAGGGAGCCAGAAGGGCCCCCCTGAGCCCCCTGTTCTCCGGGCTGAGCCCCCCCCAGCTCCCCCAGCCCCTTCCCCAGCCCCTGCCCGGCTCTGGACACGCTCCAGCCCCTCCGGGTCTGTCTGGGGGTGAGGGGCCCAACGCTGAGCCCAGGGCTCGAGGGGCGGCCGCACCAGGGCCCAGCACAGGGGGACGGGCACTGCCTGGCCCTGCTGGCCACGCTGCTGCTGACACCGGCCAGGCCGCAGGGCCCTGCGCCGCCCCGCAGGGTGCCGCGCTGCCCGGGCGGATCCATGGCCCGCAGGCCGCGGCCACGCCCCCACCCCCCTCAGGGGCGGCCGCGCAGGAGTAACGCGGTTCCCCCCCGGGCCCCGCGGTTTTCCCTCTGGGCGGCGGCACCGCCCGCCGTTCCCTCACAGCCACCGGCTCCAACCGGCCGCGACCGGCTGGGAGCCGCGCGCCGGCCCGGAGCGTCACTGCTGTGCGCCGCCCGTAACGTCAGAGGCGCCCCGGGCGGGCGGCCGTTGCTATGGAGGCGGGGGGCGCCGGGGAGGAGGAGGAGGCGGCGGCGGCGGAAGAGTGGCTGCTGCAGTCCCTGCGCCTGTGAGGGAGCCCCGGTCCCCCTGCTCCAGCCCCCCGGTCCCCCTGCTCCGGACCCCCGGTCCCCGCCCCGCCAACCTCCCTCGTTCCTTGTCCCGCAGGTACGGGGACCTGCACACCTTCGAGCTCCAGGCGCCCACCCGCCTTATTGAATGGGCCCGGGGGAACCGTGAGTGCGGGGCGGGCGGCGCCGGGCCCGGCGGTGCTGAGGGCGGCGAGGGGTCGGGCCGGGGCACCGGGGAGGGAAGAGGGGCAAGGGGCTGGGGCGGGCTGGGCCCAGCCGTGGGGAGGAGGCAGGCCGGGCGCCGGGCCAGGCCGCGGGGGCAGGGTTAGGGCCCGGGCCCCAGAAGCGGGGTCGAGAAGCGGGGGCTGCACTGGGGTTCGGCCTGGGCTGGAGCTCTGGGTCTGTTCCAAAGTTCGGGATGGGCTGTACGATAAAGAAGGGAGATTTAGGTTGGACATGAGGAAGAAACCCTTCCCCGTGAGGGCGGCGAGGCGCTGGCCCAGGCTGCCCAGAGCAGCTGTGGGTGCCCCATCCCTGGCAGGGCTCAAGGCCAGGCTGGACGGGGCTGGGAGCAGCCTGGGCTGGGGGGAGGGGGCCCTGCCCCTGGCAGCGGGTGGGACCGGGTGGTCTTGAAGGTCCCTTCCAACCAAACTCTCTGATTCTGTAACTCCAGAGTCTGTCTGAGGGAGGGGCCAGGTTTGGAGGGGGGGAGGGTATCTCTTATCATGTCCCTGGTTCTTCATGCCCAACCCCAAGGTGTCTGTGTAGCTGGGTATGGACAGTCTGGTGGGAACGAGATCCTGCAGCTGCTCCCACCGCCAACACTGCAGGCGAAGAAGACCCAGGTGGGTGTTGCAGCCAGGGTGGCACCAGACCTCTCTGTCCTCCTTGACCTGGTGTCTTTAGAGACCAAGCTACAGTTGTGCTGGGCTTCACAAACTGTTTCTGGTTTCTGTTGCTCTGACAAGGGCTTGGCCAGGTTTTGAGCAGCTTTGGTTGAAAGGTAAGGCACATAAGTCACCTGGCTGCTGTCCAGATAAAGCAGTACAGGTTGGGCAGTCCAGTCATGTAATTCTGCTACGCTGCAGGCAGATTGTGCTGTGAAAACTTCCATCTCCAAATGTGTGAATGAAAGCATTTTGTGTGGAAGTAGGACAGATGAGGACACGAAGGCAAATGAAGAAGGGACTTGCTGAGGCACCCGAGCCTGAGGGACCATGCTGCTGACCAGTGAGGTTGGCCCTTGGGTGGGTGACCTCTACACTAAAGCAGAAGGTGTTGTTTAGTCACTGGGTGAGCAGAAAGCTCCTGAGCCAGACATGCACAGATGGCAACAAACCCAGGCAGAGCTCTTGGCAGGAGCTTTCCCCAGTGGGTTGGTTTTTTTTTTCTCCCCCTTCTAACTATTCTGGGATCCTTCAATCCTATCACTTCTGTTGAAATAGGCATTACTGGACAGGCAGAGCTTTACCAAGTGAGAGTGTGCCTTGTGTGTCTGTCTTTTTTTTCATGGTAACCAACCACACCAAGTTCTGCACTATTAAGTGTGAAGAAATGACTTTGCCCCTGATTTCTAGGGCCTGTGTCCAGAGAGAGATTTCAAGGTGGAATGTGGTGGATTTTCAAACCGCCCAGTGTACAGCCTGAAGTTTGTGCCAGACA
The DNA here is from genome assembly GCF_017639655.2 of Falco naumanni. NCBI lineage: Eukaryota > Metazoa > Chordata > Aves > Falconiformes > Falconidae > Falco > Falco naumanni. Next base: position 550,936 of record NC_054055.1, on the reverse strand, counting down.
CCAGGTACGGCCATAACATGGTCCTTCCAGGGCATATTGGAGATGGTGAAGGGGCTTGTCCCCTGAGAGAGAGCTCCTTTTGCTTGCCTTTTCCCAATGCAGCTGCTCAATCCTGCCAGCTCCAAGAGCAGCATTAGTCTGGGTGAGGAACTGCTGGCCAGTGACGTGTAGTGGTCCTCCCAGAACTCTGTCTTGGCGTTTGGAGAGGAGCCATCTATCAGCAAAACAGAATGCACCCCGCTGCTGCAATACTGGAAGCCACAGCAGTGCGCCTTGTGGGGTAGATGGCAGGGAAACTGAAGCTGCTGCTGGATACCTTGAATCCTCAGCTTCTTCTAGAAGCAAGCTGCAGGGGCTGGTGACGTAGATGCTGGCTCACCAGGGATCCCTCCCTGCTCCACTTCTGAGCAATGAGGGCACGTGTAGTTTTCTTGATCTGCTTTTTCCATCCCTTCTGCATTTGGCACTGCGTGGAGGTGCTCAGCAGATCGGGATACTAGTGGCTGTTGCCACCTCTCTGTTAGTCCCTGCACATGCAAGTTTGAAGGGGTTTTGCCTGCTGTGGATTGTAGACCAAGCAAATACGCTTCCTCTGACTGATTCATTTCACTCCTCCAGTGCTCTCCTCCTACACAAGCCCCTGTTGCTACTTTGGCGCTCTTTGTGCTGTTCTTAGTCTAGTGCTTTCGGAAAGTGTGCTAATTAAATACCATTGCCTGGGACTGTGTTTGCATGGGCTGAGTAAAGCACCCTGGCATGAGGAGTTCTGGGATCACGGTCCTTAAGGTCTCTTCTGGGCTGTGAGCAGAGGCAGGAGCTCCTGAGCACAGAAGGAACAGCAGACCAGTTTGTCCCAGGCCAGAGAGAAAAGGCTGTTCTCTGCTCATGAAGAGTTTTGTGGGGTTCTTTTTGTTTCCTCAGCTTGCTGGTGACAAGTGGCCCACCAGACAGATCCCTCCAGGTATGGCAGGTATCAGCAGAGAACTCTGGTAAGGGAACATGTTTCTGAGCTTGAGTAGTTTCTCAATGTGCTCTTTGCATCAAGCATCTCTAGCTTCCCCTTCTTCCTGGATGTAAAATGAGGAGAGGAGTGCCAGTCCCGTTTACTGACATCCTGAGTGACTGCCCTTGTGTGGCAGGGGCTGGAGAAGGGCATGAGACAAAGGGTCTACACCGAGTCTGGTGGCTTGGAAAGATGTGGACTTGACAGCACAAACCTCGTAAGGGAATTAAGTAGGTTTAGGCCTGTCATGGTGTTTTTCCACTTATTTGTGAGCTCTTAGTTATGCAAACAAAATCCCTAACCATCCAGTTGGCACAATGTTCCCTTAGTATCTCCAAGGGTTAGAAATAAAATAGCTCCATACGTCACCATGTATGGATATACCATGAACCACCTCACTTCTCCAAGCCTATGTCTGCTTGCTTCTAGAAAAGGATTGCCGTTGCTTCATCTACTAATTGTGAAATACTTTGAAACCACCAGAAAGGAAGTGCAAAATGTTATTAGAAGTTTTCTTATTCTTCATTGAAAATAAACATCTTGATTCACAACTTTCCATGCATTTTGCTAGATTTTAAACGGTTTGTTGTCAGTCCTGGCTGGATGTGCTAGAAACAGTGGGTTTATTCCGGAGAAGGGGTTAGTCATAATTGGATTTCTTACTGGTTTAGTAGGTCGCTTTTAGCTTTGCGAGGAGTCTTTGTGAAACAGCTTAGTCTTGTGGATTACTTGACTCCTGATGTGTTTTACAGCGCTTACATCTCTTTCAAATAGATGTTATTAAATCTGTAAGCACCATACCTACAGAAAATAGCACTGGACAACCTTGGGCTAAAATTGCAACCATTTCGGCCAGAGCCCCGTGGGTCCTTCACGGCTCAAGACTCAACAGCGTCCAAATTACAGAGGTTGAATCAAGGAAAAATGTCTACATGGCAGGTACTTAAACCAAGTCTAATATCTGATTTTTGAAAAGTTAGGGTTTGGGTAAAGCAAGGGTAACTGCTCCAGTGGCAAACGTTTCGCTGGGTGGGTACTTTCAGACACGTGACAAAGGGTACAAAGATATTTGCGGAAAGTACATTGTCTTGAGGAAAAAGGCTACAATGCTTCTGTCAATCTCCAGCTTCTCACTACTCCCATGACAGTGACTTCTGAGGCTTCTGCCCCAGATCTGGGCCCTACCAGAGCAGCGCAGGTGGTTTCAGTGCCAAGAACTGGGTTAGCAGAGGGCTGCTGTGTATGTTGTCCCAAACAGGGGAGGTGCAGAGTCACATCACTTGGGGCTGTTGAAATCTGGCATTGATTTGTTACTGAGCAAACTCTATGTTACTCTGCAATCTGTTTGGGTGGGTGGGAGGAGGGATCATGCCAGCCTTGTTAAACCAGCCCTGCCTGACCTCGAGGTGGTTAATCCAAATCTGGTTTATTGGGGGTCCTTGAAGACATCTGCCTTCACCTCCACAGTAAGGCTCGGTGCCCACACATCTCATCCTTTGGTGAGAAAAATGTCTGTGTATGCGTCCAGTGGCTGTAATGCAGCGCACTGAGCAAAAGGAAGGTCTGTTTGTCACTGCTGTGCTGTGTCCCTGTGCTGCAGGGACTCTTGTGACTCCCGCTGCTGAAGGGTAGTGCTGGAGGCATTTGCTTGTCAGAGCTCTGGTCCATGACGGGTCCCGCTCCAACAGAGCCAGTGTTAGTTGCGGGCCTGCCTGTCTCCTCTGCCTGGGTATTAACATCACCTTTGGAGGGGTACAGACTGTGCCTGCTCCGCGTGGATCCTGCGCAGAGACGATTCTCGAGCAGGCAGTTAGTGTCTGCTGCTGGCTCTTTGGAAGAACTACTTAGCATTGCTTGAAAGCCACTTCCAGGAACAAGGCTGGAAATCTGCTTTCTCGGGCAAGATTGCAGCAGAGAAATCAGGGAAATGCTCCTCATGGCATCTGAGATCTGTCTCTCTTTTCTAGCCTCCAGCAACAACGAGGAGTTGGGCGGCCTGGCCTTTCTGGATTGCAACACGTTGCTCCTCTGTTGTGCCAAGGGGCAACTGTGCCTGGCCGACATTCGGCAGCCGCAGAGTCCCTTGGAGGCTGTGTCCGTCCCCTCCGCGCCGTGTGGCGAGCAGTGGTGCATGGGAGTCGGGCGCCAACCTCAAGGCTCTGACTCAAGCTCCCAGCCCGTAGCTTGCCTCTCAAGCGGAGGGCACCTCACCCTAACAGATGTGAGAAAAACCTCTGAGTTCTTGGCCTCAGTAAAGTGCAGAGTTCCCTCTCCCAGCTCAGATGCGGAGTTCCTCTGTGTCTCCTGGGCTCCTGCGCTGGAAGGCTGCCTTGCTGTTTCAGGTATGTGCTTTGGGCAGAGATCTCCTTTTCTGGATGCTTTTTTGATCTGTATTTCAGATCAAGTGCCCCATTCACCCCACCTTACTTTAAACACCCCTGTGGTTCAGTGCTGCCCCTGGAGCCAGCAGAGGTGCAAGCTAATTTATGCAGCTACCTCTCTCCAACAACTACAGAAGGGGACTGCGTGGGTCCGGGGGGAGTTCCCCCCCTGGAGAACAAAGACCCCAAGCCCTTAGCAAACACTGTCCTGATAGTGCCAGTGACAGCCTGACCGCCACGATACTGTGCTGATAAGACCATCTGGGCAGCAAGTCTGCCTCTTGGCTGGAGCATTGCAAATTCAGACTAGTGAATCTGCAAGCTTTTTGGATCTGGCCTGTGTTCTCCCCAGCAGCTGTTAGCTGAGACAAGCTCCTCGGAGGCTTGGATGCTCTGCCTGTCACAGGTTTTCAGTCTGGGCCTTTGTCCTCATTTCTGTCTCAGTAGCCCTGCTGGGAGGTGAGCAGGAGCCCAGTAGGACTAGAGCAAAGCAATTTGCTGCTGCAGTCTCTCTGATTCCCTTTTATTCAAGGTTTTGATGGGACCGTGCACGTGTACAACTCGCAGAGCTGGGACAGCTCTGGCAAGGAAGCAGAACCGATCTTTGTTCACAAAGGCCACATATTCAGCAGACTGGGCAGCAGCGGAGGTCCTCCCCCGGTCACCGTGCACACTTGGCATCCGCAGAAACCAAGAACTTTACTGTCGGCAGCAAGCGACGGTTCCCTGCACGTCTGGGACTGGGTTGGGGAGTGTGGGTAGGTGATACTTTCGGTGAGGTGGGGGGTGTTTCCTCTGTGTGTTCTGGTTTGCGTAGGCTGCGGGGTGTCTGTTTGCATGCAGATGCTGTTTTGAGACGGTTGTAGTGAACAGAAGCAGCTGTAAAACGCTATGTTAATACAATAAAAGTTTTGATTGTGATACTGCTTCTCCTGTGTACCATCCTTCAAATGATAGCTGTGACCATGTTAGCAGCCCTGTAGCTCTGGTTGCATCCGCTAGCCGAGAACACCCTGCCATCATTCTCTCATAGACTCGTGTCACGTCTGCACCATACTTTTCAGAAGAAACAGACAAAAAAGCACGAGCATGGTTTGAGGAAATGGGCTATTCTGTGGCTTATTTAACCCGCTGTCTTCCAGGCCCGAGGCACCCAGGGGAAGGCTCTACACCCCACAGGATGCTGGCCTTCCATCACGTGTGTGTGCCACGAGCAGCGGCCTCTGCTCAGGAAGTTGCAGTGCAAACGCAGCCTGCTTGCAGCCTCAAAAAGGAACAGGAACCACCTTTTTCAGCCCCAGCCTGTTACAAGCTTTGTCCTCCCCCGGTGTAACTGGAGAGCACCCAGCCTAAGAAAAGGCGTTGGTATCTTTTTGGCTCTTTTCCCACCAACTGAAAGTTTAAACTTGATGGAGCTAATGTGATTTCCTGGGCCTGAGGAAGCCAGGCAATGGCTTGCATTGCCTGCGCTGCTACCAGGGTGTTACTTGAGGGGGGAAAAAGCTGTCTGCTCCTTATCCTGAACGTGGAAAGCCGTGTTTGGTGGAGCAGCTGGGGAAGGGAGTTGAGAGCCATGGCAGAGGCTGGTAGCGGGGCAAGGGAGGGATGCTGGCAGGGGGTGCTCACCAGCAAAGCGGGGGACCCTGGCTTGCTCTGGCACTGGGGGTTGCGTGCGCAGCAGCCAGCCTCCATCCTGCGGTGCAAATGCTCGCGTGGGACCCGCCAGGCTGCCCCCGCTCCCTTCCGTATCCCAGCACCCCACGGTCACCGTCCCCTCGTGCTTCTAAGTGCTTTTTCAAGGTTATTTCGGGAACTGCTGCTCTGCTTCCCTCCAAGAAGGGGTGCAAAGGGCTCCCCGCTTCTCTGGGTGTAAGCTGGGGTGGAGGACGGGCGCGACGGGTGCTGGTGCAGGGTGAGTTGGGGTGAAGGTTGTGTTTGAAGCGGCTGGGGAAACCTTGGCGCTGGGAATGCGGTGTACAGAACTGCGCTGTGTCATGGCAACAGCTGTCTGCCTGCGGGTGCTAGAGCTGAAACCTCCTCCCATCCACGCAGGAGCAGGGGAAGCTCCCTGCTGCTCACCTCGCAGCTTTCCTCCCAGCACAAGCCGTGTGGGCTCTTGCCCCCCGTACCCAAAACTATCCCTGCCTATGTGGCAGGGTGTGGAGGGGAGCGTCTCCTGCCAGAGGCTGGGGGGGGTTGATGCTTTGCTACCCACCGAAGCCGAAGCCGTAGGTCTGTGTCGCCACCGGCAGTTGATGTACCAGCGAAGGAAAAATCTGTTCGATCCTAGGAGGAGCTGAGCACTCCTGCAGGAATACCTGGTCTTCCTTTCCACCCCTGGAGGGTCCCCAGCAAAGCAAGTCCAGCTGTGCCAACGTCAAACTGATGTGACTGGGTTCTGGCCAGGGGCCTGGGAGGATTTCTGCCCCAGTGAGGGACAGCTAGGAGAGCTCCTGGCTTTCCAGGCTCTCTGCATCTGCCACTGAGCCTGTCCCTGCTGTGGGAGAGCACAGCGTGCCCTTCCCCTGCACTGAGACCTCCAAGTTCACCAGTTTAGGAGGTGGCTTTTTTGACCCAAGGTTGGGACCAGGCACAGTCCCAGGAAGGGTAGTGTGTGGCTGATGGGTACACGGACACGGAGGGTTCCCAGAGTGGGATCCTGAAGCTCAGGGCATTTTTCTCAAGCACCCCAGGGAGCACAAGAAAGTGAGGTGCACGGCTCCACTGCCGGAGCTCCTCTGGGCTCCTCCACAACATGCAGCCTTTAGAGAGAGACACCCACCCGAGCGAGGGTCTGGCCTTGGAGGAGGTGGGCTCTGAGGAGGAGAGAAGACTGCTGCAGCCTTCCCAGCAACCAGGCTTCATCTCCCTCACCATCTCCTTCGCAGGGTCGTGGTGGAGGACCTGACAAGCAGAAGCAGCAGAGCTGGGCCTGACCCCCCAACACCCCATGGCGATGCAGGTGGTGCAGAGAGGACAGGGAAGCAAACTTGCTTGACTTTCCAGGGAACTGGGGCTTAAGCAATAGCACAGTTTGTCCTCATCTAAATTTCTCTCTTCCCCCTTCCTGGCAAAATAACTTAAGCCTTCTTGTCCAGCTTGAACCAGATTTGACAGGGGACTGGAGATGTCCAAAACTCTTAAGTACTTGCAGCTGCTGAGGCAAGGGATTATGCACAGAGGAGGGATGTCCCCTTAGATGTGGCACTGGAGAACTCACACAGGGCAGTAAGGGCATTCCTCCCCGAAATGTACCATGTGGACCTTCTAGCGATGCTTGAATATTTGATGAGAGTCTGGCTGTGTGGCTGTGGGAACTTTGGCTTTGCTGGAGCCACATTTGTCCTCGATGGGAAAGGTTGGGATGGTTTCTGCCAGCCCCCAGCGCAAATGCTAACACCCGTGAGATGGCCCGACTTAGGGATGGGCTCCTTCCCCAACAGCATCAGCGTGGCAAGGGGCAGCCTGCAGCTGCGTTGGATGCGGATGTGTCCAACCTCTGCTCTCCCTGGGACCACAGAAAGGTTCTCCAGGACCCTTGCCTTTGCTGAGGCAAGCTGGCCACAGAGTCTTCCTCTCTGATCTAACCCCAGGGCAAGGTATCGCAGCTGGGGAGAGCGAGTGAGCTGGACACGCCGGGCTGGAGAGATGTTTCCCAGCGGGTAGCAGATCCAGAACGGTGCTGTGGATGTTGGCCCGAGCAAGCCGAGCAAGCCATGCTCTGGGTTTCTCCTCCCTTGCCTGGGAGGGGACAAGCCACAGCTCTTCCCTGAGAGGCTGTCCCCCATTTCAGGCTGGGAAATTGGGAGGTTACTTGGCTCACACACACCCATATCCTGGTCCATCCTGGTCCATCCTGCTCCCGGGGGCGATGAGAAGCTCACTGCAGCACCAGCTCCACCCTCCTTGCTGTCCCTCCTGGGATGCCCACCTGCTGCAGCGCCAGGCTTGAGCTGTGGACTTGTGTGGAGATGTGCAGGCATTGCTGCATCCTTCCGAGGAGATGCTTCACTGCTCTCCCTGGCTCCTTCTCACCCCCTTGTTGGGAAGACATGATTTCAAACCAAGTGTGAGCCTGGGTTTTATTCTGCAGTGTGAGGCTGTGTGCTGCAGCAACCAAGGGAGCTACGGTGAAAGGAGGAGCACCCTCTCCTGTGCCCAAACAGAGGTCAGTGGGAGCAGGGGCAAACTTAATGCAACTATTCTGTGTGACACCTGGGGCCGAGAAGTGGTCGATGTTTGCAGCGCGGCTGCCAGCACTGCTTTCAGAGGGTGCCTGCAATGTGTTTAAGGACTGGGGACTTCTGCTTCATGGCCTTGTGTTGCTCTCTAAAGCTGCTGGGCTGTATTCTTGGGTGAAGATTGGCACGGGCGTGCCTTGCTGGGTTTAACAGGGCAGTACCTGTGTGTGCTTGTGCCCCTGGCAGCTGGACCATCATCTGCTCCTGGAGAGGCTGGGACACCTCCATTTGCACTGAGGTGCAACCAAATTGCCCTGTCTCACATGATGATGACACAGGCCTGGTACCCAGCTCTCAGCATCATCCCTGCAAGTCGTTCCTCCTGTACAAATGCACAGTACCGGAGAGTCCGCAGCATTTACAGCTGTCTGGCTGCTGCGAGAGGCTGGCTTTGATGATAAGCACTGTGGCGGTTGCTCTTCTTCATGCTTGTGGGCACTGGCGCCCGGACGTATCGTGCCCTGCAGTGCCAGCCTTTAGGGCACAACCATCAGCTATGAGGAGCTCCTCGGCAGGACCCTGACTGGACACCACTTGTTTAATAAGTAGCTCGTTAGTACGCTGTGCTCGCTGGGTACCGCGTGGCCGCGCATTTTTTTTCAGAACCAAGAGGTGGCTCGGCAGAGTGGTGTGAGCAGGGCAGGTGCTGCTGCTCACCCTGGTCCTTGGCAGGAGGAGCGGGATCCGCTGCGGTGGCTGCGTGTCCATCTGTGCCGGTCTGCTAGGACGGTGTCTCAGCTGATGGAAAGCCACCGGCGTTTCGGGGGCAGGGTATAGCCCGCCGTGAGAGCGACACGTTGGTTCTGTGCCTTGCCCTGGATGTCTCTCTCTGCTGGCAGAGCGCCCAGGCAGGGCAGGCTGAAGCTGCATTAGTCATTTCACACCCAACCCACCAAGGTTTCAGGTGTTGGCTAAGAGCAACCAGGGTGCTGGGGTGGTGGAAACTGTGGGGGTCGTGCCTGGGCAGGCAGCTCTCCTGTGCTCCCCCTGCGCAGGACACAGCATGGTGCCAGCCCGGTGGTAGTTTTAGCATCGATTTGTGCAGGTTCTGCTACAGCCCAAACCTTGCAGACTGCGCACACGTGCACACACACGTGGACTTCTGGTGTGAGCCGACGGCAGGAGCCAGGCTGGCGTTTACCCACCATATCTGCGTGACCTTGGAAGCCAGGGCATGCCCCAGGGAGCAGGGAGCCGCGGTGGCCAAAGTCTCCTGCAGGCAGGTGACGGGAGGGAGATGGGGGAGTGGGGGTGGGGGGGACCTGAGGCAGCCAGAGCCCCAGAGCCCAGGCAGGGATGCTGGAAACACCAGGGCTGAAGATGGGCTGCAGCTGAGGCTCATGTCCATGCTAATACACAAATTAATTAATTTGCTAGCAGGGAAACGTGCAACTGAGGACAGGAACAGCAGGATTATTCGATGCCATGACAAGGAAACCTGCTCTCTGCGTTTGCATTTGACTTGCTGGGGTGAGACACAGCAGCAGAGGGGGGGATCAAGAGCCTCCACCCATCCCCCAGCACCCCGAACGGGTGCCTCGTTGTATTAGACCCTAGCCCCTGTCCTGAGCCAACAGAAGTGTCCAGGTGCTGGGACTGTATTTTATGATTTATTCTTTTTTTCTGAGTTTAATAAACTAGAATAATTTATTTGACAGAACACAGAAACATCACAGATATGGTGGAGAAACCAAAGAAGCAGGTATCAATGAACAGTACAAAGTAACCACTTTTACAAAAAAAAAAAAAAAAAAAAAAAAAGGTACCACTCTGCCCATCAGCTTTACCCAAAAGTAACGGGGTGAGGGGCTCAGCTCTGTGCTCCCCCAGCCAGGGAAGGACAGAGCTATCCCCATGGGTTGCTCTCAGATGATGATGCTGACCGCAACAGCACAATAAATAGTGAGAAGGGCCTTTCGATCGGTGGTGGGAGACCCCAGCAGACCCCAGTGGGGTGGGATGGGACCCAGGCACCCAGCAAGGGAGCCCCAGGACCAGCACCGCTGACGGGAGGCACAAGCATCTGGTGAAACACTGGTTAGGGCAGCAAACAATGTGCTCCCCTTCCCTCCCGATCCCCAAATAGGTGCTTGACCCCCATGCAGGCACAGATAAGGGGAAAACATCAATCAGGGGAGCTTTGCAGCTTGGGGTTGCAGGCAGGGGGGCAAAGCATCCTTGGTGTAACGCCACTGGGAACAAGGCTTACACCATGACCCTGCTGTGGCTGAGAAAAGGCATTCGCAGCCTCTCCCAGAGCAGATGGCACAGACCGATGGCGGGGGCCCGCATGCCCCTGCTGCCAGCCCTGTCCCTGTGTGCCAGCTCCAAGTCTGCTGGCCTTACCTGGCCCCAGCAACTCATAGCTCGGAGCTCCTTCCCTCCAGGGAGGCTCTATTGGTGTAAAAATCGGTGCAACTGAAGGATAAATCCCCGGGGTTGGCTGCTCAGGTGGATTGGGGGTGGGGGGAAGAGCAGGGGGAGCGATGCCCACCCAGCTATGCCAGCTCCAAAACCCTGGTGCCGGCTTGAGCCTTTACTGGGGAGCAGTGGGGCTTCGGTCTCAGGCAGGGTCCAAGGGTCAACGCCAGGCTCGTGCATCCCGGGCAGGGAACGCATGCGGCAGGGCCAGACAGGAGGGGACATCCAAGGTGTGTGGGTGCCCTTTCCTATGAGCAGGCTGCCTAGAAAAGACCCCCCCCACCCCCCATTCTGCTGCACCCCCTCCCACCCACCCCCCGTAGCAAACTGGTGTAGAGACCGGACTTAATATAAAACGCATAAAAGAGGCAGCTCATAGGAAAGGGCTCTGAGCACAGCGGGGAAAGGGCAGTGGGTTGGACGGGAAGGGGGGGGGCTAAGGCAAGGGGTGCTGTGACCCCCCCAGACCCCTCTGCCTCCAGCACCCCTCTGGCCGTGCCCTGCATGGGAAACAGCAGCTCTGGCAGCTGGATGAAGAGTGACAACACAGCACAGCTGGAAGATTATAATTGCTGTCGCCATCGGGCGATCCATAGGCTCCCGGTACAGGTAGAAAACAAAATTAATTAATTATACAAAAGAGAAGAAGCCTAATGCACGGGTGTTACTGGCGCAGGCCGGCCGGGCGAGCTGCGGGGGGCTCGCTTATCTGTCGTTGAGCTGCGGGGAGTTTGTCCGCTCCTCCTCGTCCTCTTTGTCATCCTTCATGCCCTTGAGTCGCTGGCGGGCAAAGTCTTCGAACACAATGTCGTCGTCACTAGCGGAGACAGAAGGGAGAGGGGCTTTACCGGGGGGGGGGGGACAGGGTGTGTGGCGAGCCTGGGATCTGGGGGCACCCACTGCAAAGCTGCCCCGGCTCGCACGGCGAAGGCAGGTGTGCTCCCACATGCTCAACCTGTGCTGCGGCATTTCAGCAGCTCGGGGGGCTCTTAAAACCCCATCCTTCAGCAAACAGCCTCATTTTTCAAAGCTTTACCAATGCTTGCCCTCCACCCCCACCCCCCCAAAAAAAAAAGCCCCCAGAGGGGTGGATGCCTCAGCCTTGCTCAGTGAGCCAGCTGAGCAGCCCAGGAGTGATGCGCAGCCCCAGAGCTCTGCATCAGCATCACTGGGGCCGTCCGCGCCATTCCCCCTGCTCCTCGGGGAGCGACTCGGTTGGTGGAACGCTGCAAAACCTCCCAAACCCACTTATTCCAGCACAAACAGGGAGCTGGGGATTAACCCAGGCAGTGCAACATGACCGCGGCATCACCAGCCCCGGGGACTCCGCAGGGACACCCCCACCCCTCCGACGCACGATCCCGGCGGGCGCTTTCTTACTGCGGTTTCTCCTGTTTTTTGGAAAGCCGTGCAGGGAGATGGCGAGGGAGGAGAGAAGAGAGACGGGCAGGGCATGCGTTACAGGTTACGTGCGTGGGGTTAGTCACGGCGTGCCGATCCCACGGTACGGCACGGCACGGCACAGCAGGCATTAGTGGGTTAGGGGGGGTGCCATGCAACCTCTGGAAACACTTCGCATTCCCACACAGACCCCGAGGAGGGGGAGCGGGGGATTCTTTTTGTCTCTTACTTTGTGTCAAGCTCTATCAGATTTGTATCTATGGGTGCTTCGTTCTCTGGAACTGAACAGAGGGAAGTATGGCACAGGATTAGTCACCGCAGACACCGGGGTCGTCACTGCCGTCCCACCGGGTGGGTGCGACCCCTCCCAGAGTGTGGCTGCAGGGGGGTGATGGGGGCACCCCCATGGTTTTAGCCACGCTGCCCTGTGAACGGGTTGCCATGGGCTTGACGGGAGCTGAAAACCTCCATCAGGCACCGCGCAGCCTCTCTGGCACAGACAGAGGAGCGGGCTGACCCCTCTGCCCGCTCCCACCCCCCACCCCATGGGGGTGCTGCCCCACACCCGGGGCTGGACACTCACCGTCCCGGTGTGCCGGTTCCTCCTTAGGTTTTGGATGCATCAGCGTGAAGGGCAGCTCCACCGCAACATCGCTGCAAGAGAGGCTGGGGTAAAGCACAAGGCTGCCTGCACTTTGCAGGCAGAACGAGGGAACTTTGGGGAGGGGGGGGGGGGGGGGGGGGGGGCGCAGAACAACATCCCACATTTCAGCTGCCAGAGAGGCCACAAAGCCGAGAAAAAAAATGTATTATCCTTCGCGGAGCCTCTTTGCAGCTATCGCGCTTCTTGCTGGAGCTTGACCCCACGCTTTGGGATCAGCACAAAGCCCCCCCCGGGCTGCAGGGCCGGCCAGAGGGCACGAGGGAGGAGATCAGCGCAGCAAAATTCTGCCTTTTAGCAGCTTAGCAGCAGCCGGGCATCCAAATCCCCTGGGATAAGGCTGCGTGCCGGCAGCGCCACATGAACGGCAGCAGGGTCTGGGCACCGTCGGTCGGCATGGTGGGAAGGGATGGAGGAAGCGCGCTGAGTTTCCTGGTGCTCAGCGGGCACAGGGACGGCAGGGTGGGACAGCCCCAACACAGCCCTCCAGGGACCGGGCAGGACACAGCTCTGCCTCTTCCACCCGCAAGCGTGGTGCAGCAGGCGGGGGAGCGCGTGGCGTGTCCCCCCGTGACACCCCGCAGGAGGGGGGCGATGTGAGGAGAGACGTGGAGAACCCCGGAGACTCTTATCCCCACGGCTGGAGATACTCAGCCCTAAGGAGCCACCTCCAGGCTCTGCTCGCTGCCCACAGCAGCACCCGTGGGCCCTTCTCCCACCCGCCCTGCTGCTCTGGCACGAGGGGCGGATGCAGGGTCCGACCCCCGCCGGCATCCCCATCCCACCACCCCATCCCATCTCTGCCAGCTGCCCGGCCCTGGGCCTCAGCTGAGCCGGTGACCCCAACAGCAGCAGCATCCCAAGGGCAAATACATGGTCAGGGTGGCAGCAGAGGGGGCTGAGGCGCTGGAGGGTGCAGTGGGGAGCTGTGGCAGTGATTTGGGGGTCTTCGGAGGTGGGGGCGGTACGGGCATTACCTGGAGGCGAGGTCTCCCAGCAGGCTGGCATGGGTCGAAGGAGACAACACATTAGTCACCGTCCCCCGAGGGTGCGTGACCCACCCCCCTCCAAACCTTGCGTCCCCCCCACGCTGCTGAGTGCCAGGGCAGGTCTGTGAGGGGGATGGGCCCCATCCTGCAAAAGGTGCCGCAGCACAGAGCAGGGGGAAGCAGGGTTGTTGTATGAATTAATGACACCCCCCCAGCAGTGGCCACACCGGTGTCCCCAGAAAGGGCCACCTCACCCAGAGCTGGGCTCTGCCACAGCTTCACCACCCTGCCCTGGGAACTGGGCAGCATCCTGGGGAGGACACACCGAGGCCAGACTCAAGCCCAAAGGAAAGCAAAGGAAGAGAGGGGGTGCAGCGTGGGGAAGAGGGTCCCCAACACTCACCCTCCTCGTGACACCACCAGCTTCACCTTCACCTTGTAGGAGACGATAATGCCCAGGATCTCCTTGTTGGCTCCATCTCTTAACCTGGAGGAAGGGGCAGGTGGCAATCAGTGCGAGGATGTCCATGGGGACCAGCACCCCGTCCTCTTGAAGGGCCGCCCACAGGGGTCTTCCCCAACCCGAGCATCACCCCTGGAGCAGCAGCTGGATGCCCACCAGGGCTCAGACCTTCCCCACCCCCCGTGCTGACGAAGCAGGTGCCCCAGGGGTGGCTGGAGGGGCTCACAGCGTGCTGGATGCCAGGTTGGTGTCCTCGTGCTTGAGCTTGCCATCCAGCGCCAGCCCTCGCTTCTCCCGGTTGTTGGCGAGGAAGGGGGTCAGGGTGTAGACTTTGCAGAACGTCGAGCTCGGGGCCACCATGTCACTAGGGATGACAGCCAGCATCAGCCAGAGCCCCAGCTCCCCACCCAGCTCTAATAACCCCACGGGCTACTCTAGACATCTCCATCCCAGCCTGGGGGAACATCTCTGTGCCAGGCCCAGTTTGGAGAACATCTCCATCCCAGCCTCAGCCTAGAGGACATTTCCTTCCCAGGCCCAGTCTGGAGGACATCTCCATCCCAACTTCAGGCCCAGCCCAGACATCTCCATCTCAGCCTGGAGAACATCTCCATCCCAACTCCAGACCCAGTGCAGCAGCCACCTTTGTCCCTGCCCCAGCCTGGAGTTCACCTTCAGCTGGCAGGACGCAGAGGGTAACATCTCCCAGGGTGCCATCAAAAAAAGGGCCTCCATCTCCCCACTCCTCCCACCAGGACCTGTTCACTGAATGCAGCATCCCACTGGTGCTGCATCAGGCCAGGAGATCTCCAAGCCTCCTCCAAAGTCCCCAGAACCCCTCACAATGTCCCCGAGGAACTGGTACTCACTCAGCGTCCTCCACGGCCACCGGGCACTTGTACTGGGCAGTGTTGAAGAGGCAGATGTCGGCGTACTGGCGCACTGGGGCGAGAGATGGAGAGATGGGTGTCGGGGAGGGCGCCCGCCGGGACGGGGACAGCAGCTGAGGGTGGCGAAGCCATGCTCCTCACCTGAGATCTTGATCTTCTTTACCGTCTTGCTGGTGTTGTTGGTGACGTGGACGTTGACGCTGATCGGCTCTCCATGGTAGTAGATCTGCGAGGGAGCAAAGGAAGGGGGACGGTGAAGTCCCCATCCTCCCCAGGGTCACCCAGCCAGTGTCCCCTCCCCACCCACCCACCTCCTTGTCCAGGGATGCCTCGAGGTGCAGTGGTTTGTCCGACATGAGGAACTGCCGGGTGGTCTCCGCCATGGGCTGTGGGCCAGGCCGCTCTGGTGCGTACTGGACCTTACGGATCACCAGGCGCACCGAGTTCCTGGAGGGGAGACGGCAAGAGGAGAACCCAGGTGCCCGGCTGCCTGGAGGCAGCTCTGCCCGCAGCCTGCCCTCTTTCTTGGCCCATTTTGGGTCAAATCCCTCTTTTCTTCTGTTCTGCTGGGTCAGGAGAAGGACGCCGTGGGAGGTCTCAGCCGGATGCCCAGCTCACCTGGCCTGCAAGGGGGGGAAGCCCCACGGACGAGCCAAGCTGCCTGTGTGGCCCCATGCCATGGCAGCGCTGGGCTCCTGGCTTGCAGCACAGTGGTGGGTATCTCCATCCCACCCCCAAGATCATCTCTGACCCATCCCTCCCGTGGAAAGCGTCTTCACCCCAGTTCCAGCCCAGGGAAGACCTCTGTCCCGGAGACCATCTCCATCCCTGCCCCAGCCTGGAGGACATCTTTATCCCAGCCCCAGTCTGGAGAAATCTCCATCCCAGCCCCAGCCTGGACAACATTGCTGTCCCAGCTCCATCCTGGTGAACATCATCATTCGCAGTCCAGCCTCAGCCTAGCAAACATCTCTGTCCCAGCCCCATCATGGGAGACATCTCCATTCCAGCCTCAGCCTAGAAGACATCATCCCAACTCCAGACTCAGCGCAGCAGACATTTCTGTCCCTACCCCAGCCTGGAGTTCATCTCCATCTCAGTCCCATCCTGGAGGACATCTTCATCCCAGCCCCATCCTGGAGGACATCTCCCTTCCAACCCCTTCCTGGATGTCTCCATCCCATCCCCACCTCACCCACTGTGGGTAGCAAGCTGGGGTGCCCCTTCCCCATTGCCATGTCACAGCCCCTGCCAGCACCCTGAGGATGCTGCTCCCACCCAGGCTGGACGGATCGTCTCTGCTCACCTCTTGTGGATTTTCTCCTCCAGGTTCTCTGCACAGAAAGCTTTGACCTCATAGTCCACACCACATGCCTGAAACCAGGAGGGGGCGGAGAAGAAGGCAGGGAAACGCCACAGCACCCTACCAAGCGACGACCCCAACCAAGGGCCAGTCACCAGGGCTCAGTGGCGCAGGGACGGGTGGACCTTACCTTCCCCGTGTCCTCCGGACCCGGCTGCAGTGTGACGGAGCAAGGCAGGTTGGGGGGGATCTGAAAGGGAAAGGGGGGTTAGGACATTTCCTGGTGCCACCAGCACTCCCCCTTCCCTCCCACGGCGGGGGAGGACAATGAGGAATGATTTCTTCATTTCCCTAATTGCATTTCCCAATTGCACGGTGCCCTTTCCCTCCTGGCCCCACTTCAGCCCAAGTCCCGCTCTGCACCCACCCTGGACAGCCGCTCGCCTCTCCCAACCCACCCCCCAAAGTGTTACCAAAAATACATTATTTGGGGGTTTGGTTTGGGTTTTTTTTCGTTAATCTGGGGGATTTGGAGGAATTAAGCTTGTTCCGCAGGGGGTCAGGGCTCTGGCCAAGCCCGTGGGGCTGAGCCGATGGCTCAAGCCTGGGAAATGCCACCAGGTCCCCCTGGCTCGCTCCGGCAGGGGGGCTGCCATTGCCAAAGCTGCACTGGGGAAACTGGGGGTGCAGGTACACAAAGTGAGGGTCAACCCCCACCCCATTCCCCACCCAGGCTCTGCTTCACTTTGGGGGAGCACCTGAGGACGGTGTCGCTACCCCAGGCACACTCGGGGCATGGGCCCCCTGTGCCGCCATGCACCCCGTGCCTCAGTTTCCCCGCTGGCACCTGCTTTTTGTTCCCCAAGTTTGAAGATCTACTAAAAAACCCTGCATCTTCATCACAGGCGGCAGCATCTCACCCCGCCCATGACCCCACGGGGCCAGGGGGGGGCGTCACCATCCCCCCCAGCAGGAAGGGAAGAGCACCCAGGAGCAGTGCCACCCGCGGCCACCCTACCTCGAAGGTGAAGGGGTAGGCGTGCTCGCCCAGCTTCTTGATCAGCCGCTCCTGCAGCCGCGTCAGGGGCTTCTTCTCCTCTGGCACCGGGGGGAAGGCCTGGGCGTTGGCCACGAAGAGGTCCTTGCGGAAAGTCAGCCCCAGCACATCCAGGTCCTCACGGCCATAGCGGAAGGCGCAGGTCAACGTCACAAAGACTGCAGAGGGTGACAAAGGGTGGAGGTTGGTGGCGTGTTGACATCATGGTGTAGCGGCATCACGGTGTGGTGGCATCAAGATTTGGTGACATGGTGGTATGGTGTGCTGACATCACGGTGTGGTGACATCACGGTGTGGTGGCATCACGATCTGGTGACATGGTGGTATGGTGTGCTGACATCACGGTGTGGTGACATCACGATTTGGTGACATGGTGGTATGGTGTGCTGACATCACGGTGTGGTGGCATCATGGCGTGGTGACATGGCAGTGACATCATGGTGTGGTAGCCT
Organism: Falco naumanni; assembly: GCF_017639655.2. Lineage (NCBI taxonomy): Eukaryota > Metazoa > Chordata > Aves > Falconiformes > Falconidae > Falco > Falco naumanni. The sequence goes on along the minus strand of NC_054055.1, from coordinate 533,674 downwards.
CATGGCATGGTGGCATCATGGTGTGGTGACATCATCATGTGGTGGTGTCATGATGTGGTGCCGACACAGCATGGTGGCATCATGGCTTATCCCAGTCCCACCAGCACTGGGTGGTGGCTCCCAGGAGGTGCCATGGTGGGGAGATGAGGCCGCAACCCAGGGACCAGCCAGATGTGCCTTGGGGTGCCCACCACAGGACCCCTATCCTCTGCAGGACAGGCCACCCACTGTGGGGACGGGGCTGGAAAACGTCAGCTGGGGGCCCAGAGACCCCACAGCCAGGGCAGGACTGCGAGGGGACACCGGCCACCCCCCGTGGCGGTGCCAGCTCCACGGCCCCGGGCAGGAGGGACCCTGCGGGAAGCCCTTACCTTTTCTCTCCTTCAGGTACTCGGGATCCACCAGCACCACGCCGTCTGCAAGGGAGCACCGCAGCGTCAGGGGACACCCCCGCGGGGACGGGGGGACACGGCAGGGCTGGGGGCACACTGGCAGGGCCAGGGGGCTGTGCAGGCAGCGTCGGGGGGATGTGGCAGCGGGGTTGGGGAGGGGGGGGGGCAGGCAGGGTTGTGGGGGGCAGGCAGGTGGGGTCAAGTGGGGATGTGCAGGCTGGGAGGGGGACATGCAGGTGACAGGGGGGACATGCAGGCAGTGGGGGGACGTGCAGGCAGGGTTGGGGGTCCATGGAGGCACGGTTGGGAGGGGATGTGCAGGCAGGGTTGAGGGGGGACATCCCACTCAAGCAAGCCCAGCCCACCCCGGTGTGTCCCCCCAACCTTGCCCCGGCTCCACGTACCCACGGGGTCCACCACATCAATGTGATCCACGAAATCCCTCTTCCCCAGGTAGACGGTGAGCTGCGGGAGGGATGGCGGGGTCAGGGATGCGTGCCAGCACGGCTCCGGGGATGTCCTGGGGTGTGGTCACCACCCACTGGGGGTCCATCACCACGTGTCACCCCGTCCCTGTGGCACCCAAAAGCCAGCCGCCCCTCTGTCCCAGCTCCGGCCCCAGGAACCCCTCCAGATGTCCCCAGACCTGGAGGCAGTTGGCATCTGGGGACATCTGGGTTCAGGACAAGCCCCAGCTGGGACCCCATGGGCTTCTCCCCGGGGGTCTCGCCAGTGGGGCAGGGCTGAGCCCCACAGCATCACCCCCCCAGCTCTCTCCTGATGGGGAAACTGAGGCACGGGGCACAGAAACATCACCCAAGGGTTAGCAGGAGCATGCTCCTCAGGGAACACGGGAATGACGAAGAGGGACGTCAGCTCCAAGCTGGGACCAAGCCCTGGTGCTGGTGCACGCTGCCACCGGCTCGGACAGTCCCCGGCTCGCCAGCTCAGCATCCCTGGCACCAAATCCGACTTGCCTCCCACCACGCAGCCCCAGCGATCCCAGCCGGATCCCAGCTGGAGCTGGTTAGCTCCGACCCCAGCCTCACCCAGCAGGTGACTGGATAAATAAGCTTTTCCCTCCAGCGCAGGGCAGGCAGGAGCTGGCAGCTGCCACGCCGGCACATAGAGGCACCAGCCCACGCTGCCAGACCCACAGAAATCCCACAGGCAGGGCTGCCTGCCCCCCAGCACCCACCTGCTCACCCCCTGACCTCGGGCAAGCCCCCCCCAACCCTGCTGTGCCTCAGTTTCCCTCCCTGCTGGCGCAGCAGGATGCTCAGGCAGCCAGCAGCTTGCAGGGCATCTCTGGGGTCTGCGCCTCGCTCCTGGCTGTGCTCGCAGGATTCGGGAAGGGGGGACACCCTGGGAAGCACCGGCTACCCCCGCATCCCCCCCATCTCCCTGGGCAGCTGCTGGCCCCCCACTTACCTTCCCGTTCGGACTGGCTTTCTTAAACACCCTGCAAAAGACAAAAGGGGGGGGGGGTGTTAGTGGCTGGGGCACCCATGGGTGCTGCGGGATGCAGGTGCATCACAGCGGGGCGGTACCTGACCCTGTACCGCACAGCACCCACAATGCCCAGCCCCACATGGTGCTGTGGGGCAGACTGGCAGTACCTGACCCTATATACCATATGGGGGCATGCAGAGCCCAGTCCTGCCCCCGTATGGCCCGGGGTGGGAGGGGGGGGCTGGCCATCCACCCCCCCCACCCCATAGACCATACGACAGCAGCCAGCCCCACCCCCGTGCCTCAGTTTACCACCCGAGCGGCACGCTGGTGCTGGCATGGAGGTAGGGCCAGACACCTTCCCGCAGCGCAGTTACACCGGGGAGGGGTTTGGCCCCTTGTCTGCAGCAAGTGGGCTGTCCCAGCAGCCCCCTGCCCCATGGGGCTTGTGCTTCGGGGGGGTCCCTGCATGCGTCTGCCCTGAGCAAGACAGGACAACCCAGCTCTGCTGCTGGGCAAGGTGCTGCGCAAGGAGCAGTGCAAGGAGCAGTGCAAGGTGCCATGCAAGGGGCCGTGCAAGGAGCAGTGCAAGGGGCAGTGCAAGGGGCAGTGCAAGGTGCCATGCAAGGGGCAGTGCAAGGGGCAGTGCAAGGTGCCATGCAAGGGGCAGTGCAAGGGGCAGTGCAAGGGGCAATGCAAGGGGCAGTGCAAGGGTCTGTGCAAGGGGCAGTGCAAGGTGCCATGCAAGGGGCAGTGCAAGGTGCCATGCAAGGGGCAGTGCAAGGGGCCGTGCAAGGGGCAGTGCAAGGTGCCATGCAAGGGGCAGTGCAAGGTGCCATGCAAGGGGCAATGCAAGGGGCAGTGCAAGGGGCTGTGCAAGGGGCAGTGCAAGGTGCCATGCAAGGGGCAGTGCAAGGGGCAGTGCAAGGGGCCGTGCAAGGAGCAGTGCAAGGTGCCATGCAAGGGGCAGTGCAAGGGGCAGTGCAAGGGGCCGTGCAAGATGGTGTGCAAAGGCTCTGCTGTACAAAGTGTCGCGCAAGGTGCAGCATGAGGTGTTGTGCAAGATGCCATGCACAGGCCCTGCTGTGCAAGGTGCTAAGCAAGGTGTCATGCAAGATGCTGTGCAAGATGCCATGCAAGATGTTGTGCACAGGCCCTGCTGTGCAAGGCGGTGTGCAAGGCAGCAGCAAAGGCCCTGCCATGTCAGATGCAGTGTAAGGTGCTGCGCAAAGGCCCTGCTGTGCCAGGAGCAGTGCAAGGTGCCATGCAGAGGCCCTGCTGCGTGAAGCCAGGCTTTCTGCCAGCCAGGGAACGGCACGGCAGAGGGGCAGCACCCAGCAAGCACCACAGCACCCCGCTCACAGCTCCCCTTGCACGCAGAGCTGCCCAGCCCACCCCAGGTGACGGATGACATTTCTCCAGCCCAAGCCAAGCGGTGCAGGGAAGGGTCCCAGGGGGAAGAAGCACCCGCCAGCGCAGCCCTGTTGGGTACCAGGGTCCACCCAGCCCTTGGCATCTGGATGAACCAGCAGCCACAGGCACTGCCAGCGCCCTGCTCTGGAAAACACAAGGCGTCGGGAAGCAGGCAGAGCACACCGCATGGGGAAGGCGCCCAGACAACACCACGATGGGCAGCAGCCCAAAGCCTGCAGAGCAGCATCCCAGCTGCCTTCCAGCACCTTCGTCTCAGTTCTGGGATTTAATTTGTTTCTAATCACTTGAAAGTAAATTAAAAATAAGGTTTCCACTGCACACACAGATATTAAAAAGGAGGCTGGGATGAGGTTGCAGCATCATGGCACAGCAGCTTCCCCGGGGCCAGGGACAAGCCCTGTGGGTGGCCTGGGGAGCTGGCTGCAGCGTGGGACACATCACCAAGGACGGGGGCACCCTGAGGGATGAGCCCCCATCCCAGTGTGTTTGCATCCACTGTGGCTGTGGGGTTATGGTCCCCGCTGTCACCTCTGCCCCACGGGACGCGGGTGGATCCCAAAGCCACTGGACAGGCGAGGAGAGAGCAGGGTGCCCCGTCCCCAGGGCTTTCCACCCATCCTCCATCCCAGGGGATGCCCTGCGCTGTGGGAACAGCCCCCAGGCACCCCCCAAAATCCCTCTGCAAGACCCCATGGAGCTGCGGGGGAAGGATGGGGGTCCCGCATGCCACCGCGGTGTTGTAGGTGCTGGGGAAGCCGGAGCATCCCCAGTCTGGCAGGGGCAGGCAGGGCTCCCTCACCCAGCGCTGCCCCATTTCAGAAGCTGTTTGGAGCGTGCCCTGGCGCGAAGCCACCCATAATGGGTTCTCCTCGGATAATCCCTCCTCGCCTTTAAATTCCATTAAAGCCATCCGGGAAGATTAGCAGCTGCGGTTCAAGGCTGGGAAAAACAATTCCCAGGGCAGCTGCTCGGCTTTGCCAAAATACCAGGGGGTATTTTGGGGTGGGGGCTCCTCCAGGCACTGCTGGGATGGACCCTCACCTCAGGACCAAGCCGAGCCGCTGGCATCCCACTGTCTGTGTCCTGCCGAGGGGCAGCAGCAGCCACTGCGTTTGCCTGGCACAAGCAGGGGAGGAAAAGAGCCGGCGGCAGCTTGGGCCAAGCCCGAGGTGCGGTGCCCGGCCGGGGGTGAGTACAGCCCTGGCGATGGGGTGGGATGCACCGGTCAGCTGCAAGCACCGCGCCGGGGGATGCGTGGTGACACACTGGGGAGGGTCCTCGCACATCCAAGTGCCAGCAGCACAGTCCCTGCGCCCAGCAGAGCCTCGACAGGGGCATCCACAAACCTGCCGTGCGTGCTGGGTGCCCCTGGTCCCTGTGCCCACATGCCAGGGTGACCCTCACCCCTCTGCCGGCATGCCAGGGTGATCCTCAAACCATGCCCAGGTGCTGCACTGTTCACCCCCATCCCTGCATGCCAGGGTGACCCTCACTCCCATGCTGGGGTGGCCTTCATCCCCATGTCCACGTGCCAGGGTGACCCTCAGCCCCGCGCCCACACGTTGGTCCACGCAGGAGGGACAGCAGTGCCAAGGGTGCCAGCAAGCCCCAGCACCAGCCTCACTGGCCCAGGAAAGCGCTGGTGCTCAACATAGTATGGCCCTGGGCTACCAGGGACATCCATCCTCCCGGCTCCCATCATGCCATGTCACCCAGCAGGCATCACCACGAGGTCCTCGGGGACCGGAGCACCCACATGGCACCGCTCGGACTCTGCAGCGCATGCGGCCGGCCGGGAGCAGGATGCAGCCCCACCGTGCAGGCAGGAGGAAGCGGTGTTGCTCCTTCAGGAAGCCAATTTTCACCACCCCTGAAATCCCAGCGAGATTCCAGGAAGCGGCTGGGATTCCCAGGAATGGAGCCACTCTCCCCAGTCCTGACAGAGAAGGGGCTCAGCATGGAGATTTCCTCTGCGGAAGACTCAGCAACTGGGAAAAGGGTGGAAAAAAGGGGATTGCTGAAATTCAGCATTCCTGCTGAGTGACAACGCCTGGCAATGCCAGGAAAGGGCCCTTCCTTCATCCGCTTCCAGCTCAGCCACCGCTTCCAGCTCAGCCACCGCCGGCAGCAGCTCTCACGCCAGAGAAGCCCAGGCAGGAGGAAGAGGGCAGGGGGCTGGGCAGGGGGCTGAGCCAAGGCTGGAGGAAGGCCGAGTGCTGAGCTGCTCCAGCGAACCCCTGGCACCACCCACCCCAGAAGCACGAGGATGCTTTTACACTGTGCATCACCCTCCCCCACGGACCTTGTTGTGCCTCGGTTTCCCCATGAGCCTGGCCCTCATGCACCTGCAGAAAGAGTGGGGAGGTACTGCCTGCCTGGAGGGGGGCACGGGCCGTGACCCCCGGAAAGCCGAGAGCCCAGGGACACCCCAGCATGGAAAACCGGCAAGAGGTCAGGCCCCCCAGGGTGGGCTCTCAGCAGGGCCCATGGTGGGGAGGGGCAGTACAAGTGCATTGTCATGTCTGTGTCCCAACAGCCCTGCATCCATGTCCCCGGATCTCTGTATCCATGCCCCTGCACCCCCACATCTCCACATCCCTGTGTCCCTATGTCCCTGCATGTCTGTGTCCCCGCACCTCTGCATACCTGTGTCCCCGCACCCATGTCCCCACACCTCTACATACCTGTGTGCCTGCGTCCCCACATCTCTGCATCCCTGTGTCCCTCCATCCATGCACCCGTGTCCCCATATCGTTGCATGCCTGTGTACCCACATCCCTGTGTCCTTGCACCCCTGTCTCCCTGCATCCATGTATCCCCATGTACCCATATCCCTGCATCCCCACGTCCCTACATCCTCATGTCCCTGTGTCCCCACATCTCTGCCTCCCTGCATCCCCACATCTCTGCATCTTTGTGTCTGTGCATCCTCGTGTCGCCCCGTGCCATCCCCTCCAGAGCCGCGGGGCCCAGCATAACTTGGCCAAGCTCTGGCAGGGGACCACAGCAGGATCCGGCCTGGCCGTCGGGCTGCTGCCAAGGGAGCATGGGGGCCAACCCACGCTGCCGCTCTTGCTCCCCTTGGCCCCACATGAGCCCCAGGAGATGACAGGAGCTGTTGACAAACCCTCTGCCAGGCACAATAAACACTCAGGAACATTGGGAACATCCCGCCAGCCCTTCCTGGGTGGCCTCTCCTCGGTAAGGGCTGGGGGTTGAGTGTTCCCAGCCGAGGTGGGATGAGCGTTTCCATGAACAGGATGCTCGGTGCGAGGGTTTGCTGGCACCACCATCCCCAGTGCACAGGGTGAGGGCTGGATCCTGCACCAGCACCAGCAAAACCAGCCTGAACAGGAACGCTGCTGCAACTAAATAAATGGGGAGGGGGCAGGGGCAGAGGGGAGGAATAAAGGACCTGGGCTCATCAGGCAAGGGCATCAGCGCTGTTACTCAGTGCTTCCCCTTCCCCACAATTAATTAATTGCTTTTAAGGCCAAGGGGTGATCAGAGCATCCAGTCTCAAGAGCCAGGGATGGAAGGGGTGATGCCACCCTCCTGAGAGCCCAGGGCAATTAACAGGGGGATCCTTCGGGGTAATTAATGAGACATTACATAAAAGCAAGGTTGGGAGCATCCTCTGCCAGCCTGACACCTCCCTGTCACCCACCATCCCCTCGCCAGGGACCAGCACCCAGGGGAGACCCCGGGGAGGGCTCGCACCAGGAAGGTTCCAGCGTGCCAGGTCCTGACCCCGAGCTGTGCCGGGAAGCCCTGGGAAACACGGCCAACGGATGGAGGCTCAGCTGGTCCCGCTGCCAGGACCCCCCCACCCTGAGATGCTGTGAGCGGGTGCAGCAGTGATGCCTCCTGCCCAACCTTCATTACACAAACGAAGCTACTAATGAACCCCAGCAAAGGCGAGATCGATGGCAGGCGCTGCAGAAGTGCTGAGCAGGAAACAATTACTCACCGCTCCTCGCCAGCACCCATCCACGCTGGCCCCACGCTGGGGGCAGGAACCCCACACAGCCCCCTGCTGTGGGTGCAGGACTCTGGGGTGTCCCCATGCCGTGGGTGCACGAGCCCCCCTGCAAGCGAGACCTGCACGGCCCCACACAATGGGTGCAGAAGCCCTGCAAAACCCCGTGCTATGGTGCAGGAGCCTGGGCTGGCCTTGTGCTATGGGTGCAGGACTCCTACACAACCCCACGTTACGGGTTCAGGAGCCCCATAGAGCCTGAGACATGCACAGCCTCATGCTGTGGGTGCAGGAGCCCCACACAGCCCCACACTCTGGGTGCAGGAGCCTGGGGTAACCTCATGCTACGGGTGCTGCATCCCTCCTACCAGAAAGACCCCCACAGACGCACATCCCAACGGCCACCTCTGCCCAAAAGCACCCATGGGAGCGGGGATGGGGCATGCTGGGACACGGTGGCTTTTCGCACCTCAGCAGCTGCTCGATGCCGGGGGGGACCCTTGCCCGCCACCACTGCCGGATCCGGGGGGAGGGATGGAGGAAGTGCGGAGCCTTCCCTCCCCCTCAGCCCTTCCTGGTGTCGAAACGCTGGAGACATGAGGCAGGAAGCTGCCACCGTCACTGCCCACCAGCGATCTCCAAGCCTGGGGGCCCCGTGCCACGGGCTGGCAGCCCCAGTGCCCCCCGCGCCCCCGGCACACTGCCACAAGGCCAAATCCTGCTCTCCTGGCAACCCTGCCCTCTCCCTGCCACTCATCTGGTACCTTAATGAGCTCGTTAGGTACACGTCCGGGACTAATGATCCCTTTATTTGGTGGCTGATAATTGAGTGGGGGCCGTTTGATCTCTGTTCGGAAGATTTACGAGGATTTGGTTCCCCTGGGCATCAGAGCGGGGTCTGACAGCAACGCCATCGATTGCCTTTGAACCTCGGGTGGAAGAGCCAGGGTTTTCACTGGCTCTCACGCTAATGGGGCCAGCGGGCAGACCTAATTAGCCAGAGCCGCGTTAGAAGGGATCTCCAGGGATAACGGAGCCGCCAGCAACCACATCACACGCTCCAGCACAACCCCGTGGCGGCGGCCAGTGGCTCCGTGCCAGCTGTGCCGGGATGAGCATTGAGCACCCCAGCAGCCGATCCCAAAGCCTGAGCATCCCACGGGCTGAAGGCTGCATCCTGCATCCCCGCTGCATCCCGCCGCATCTCCTGCCAGGCTCAGCAGCAGCATCCCCCAGCTGGGTCAGAGCTTCGCTGGCTTCCTTGGCAAGGAAACGCCTTGGCTGTGGGATCCGGGATGTGTCTGGATCCTGCTGTTACTACCAGAGTTTGTTCTCCAAACAACATCCAGGAAGCAGGAGACTCCCCTCCCGGGCCACCTTCCAGGGCTCCTTCTCTTCCCAGCGGAGATCCCTGTCCTGCTCCCAGACCCTACGCATTCATCCAGGGGGATGCACAGGATGCCAGGACTGCAAAGCAACCCGGGGGACCTATTGGTCCTGGCGCGGTTTGATGCTGCAGAGGGGCAGGATGGGACCACGGGGTGCAGGGAAGGGTGCAGAGGGGTGCCCAGTGCCAACAGAGGTGGACTGCCACACTGGGACCACCGCAGTGCTTCCCCAGCTCCAGCTCCAGCCTTGGCTCCGCTGACCACCGGGAAACCACCCTCCACTGCAGCTCAAACCACGGGCCACCAGCGGAGCACCCGACTGGCCCATGGAGGCCAGCAGGTGCCCGTGGGGCCGCAGCTACCCTGCCTGGGTGCTGGGTGCTGGGCAGGAGGAGCTGGGGAGGGGGAGATGCGTGTTCTTGGAGAAGCTGCAAATATCGAGGCGGCATGTTTGGCGGCCGCCGGGCTGGCCTGCTCCCCGGCACCGCCAGCAGCCACAAACTCGCCTGTTTACTCCACCGAGCCACTTCCTCCGCTCTTCCCACCGCGGGGCTTTGAAGGGGGCTCGGCAGAAGGCTGGGAACGGCAGCACGATGACGCACGGAGCGGCACCGGCCGAGCCCCCCAGCCCCCCGCCGAACGGGGGGACAGCCCCTGCACCCTGCATGCCGGGCTCGCCAGCACCTGCATGCGACCCTCACCCACGGAGCACCCAGGGCCACGCCGGGAGCTGGGTGACCCCAAAACCCTGCACCACAGAGGCATACAGGGGAGGCTGTGGGGACCCCCCAAGAAAAGTGGGGTGGCCCCACGCTGGCACTGGAGAAATCATCAGGAATGATGCTTTTTTTGGGGTGTCCGATGGTAAACCAGCTGCCGCAGCTGAACCCCCTGACCCCCTTCAGAAGCTTTGGGATGAATCCATGTGGATTTGGGGTCAGAGCTCCGAACAGGAGCTGAAAGGGAGATGGGGTGGGGGGGGATTTATCAGCCTAATTACCCCCCACCCGGCTCCCTCCGGAGCGCTGCGTGGGCTGGGAGATCAGCTCCTGCCTCCCGGGCCTGCACGCCTGCCCGCGGCTGCTGCCAGCCCATGGGAATGCCACTTGCTCGTGCTCCCCTGGGCACCCAAAAATCTCCCAGGGTCGAACGGGCTGCATACCAGGGATCGCACCCAGCGGGGGGAAACTCAAAGGGTGCTCCAGCTCCAACCCTGCTACTACAAAAGCGACGCTCGCTCACTCCCTCCCCCTGACTCCGGGGGGGGAGGGGGTGCTGCTTGCCCGCTCCAGGGGTGCGACGAGACGTGCCAGTCCTCAATTAGGGATGCTGAGCTGGGGGGATGCAGATGCTGTCAGCCGTGGCCAGGGCAGCAACACCCAGGCAGCCTGCCCAGCAGTGACGCCCCCCCACAATGCTGGGGGCTCTGCGAGAGCCCCCATATCCCAACCCACCACCCCAAAACACTGCAGCATTTCTGGAAGGTTCTGCCAAAGCAGGACCCCCTCATCCTTCCCTCCTGCCGTGGGCTGCGGGGTGGCATTGGCTGCACCAAAGCCCCAAGTCCTGACACTCAGGTGGCGGGGGGGGGGGGGGGGGGGGGGGGGGGCTGAGGGGAGGGCAACCCCCCCACTACCTGCGCACCGGTGTTGGGGGTCAAGCGGGAGCACTCCTGAGTACCTGTTCCTAAAAAATAAATTAATGATGGGGAGGCCCAGGGGATGGAGAGCTGCCAGAAAGGGATCCGGGTGAGGAATGGCACCGAGCCGGAGCCTGAACCCCTTGGCCACAAGGGGAGGGGTTGTCACGGGAGACACCCCCAGACCCCCCACGCATGGGCTGGTGGGGGTCACCGGACTCCCCGCCAAGGTCCCGAAATCCCCAAATCCCGTTCCCAGGGTGGACACCTCGACAGGTCTGTGAATTCACCCCAACCACCTCTGCCGCGCTCCGCACCCAGGGACGTGGAGGGTGGCTGGAGGGTCCCCTTACCCCCTCAGCACCACGGGGGTCCCCAAAGGGTGGCAGCCATCGCGGTGGCTCCCAGGGGACCGAGGTGTCGCAGGCCACCGTGGCCCCCCCACCTGCAGGCCTGGCACGTGTCCCCCAGCACCCCCCATCGTGCCGAACGCGGGGCGGGGGGCGCAGGACCCGGCTCCCCTGGGTGTCGCTCCCTGCTCCCTGCTCCCACCCGAGCCACGAGTGGGAAAAATTGGGGTGACACCCCCTAAAAAAAATACCCAACAACGCCACCCAGGCTCCGAATCGGACGGGGCAGAGCAAGAACGGCGCCCAGCACCCAGCCAGCACCACGGCGGGGCGGGGGCGGCCGAGGGTCCCCGCGTCCCCCCCGGCCTCGAGCCGCTCACCGCCCACGCCGGCCCCCAGGTCGCCCCCCGCAGCGGGCGAGCCCGGCGGGGACCCCCGGCAGCCCCGGCCCGACCCTGCGGCTCAGCGCGGGGCCCGGGCGCGGGGCAGCAAGCGCCGCCCCGGGATTCCCCCCCCCCCACCCCGGGCCGCCCGGCTCCCCCCGCACCCCCGGGCCCACTCACCGGGTGCCTTTGTCTCCCATGGCCCCGCCGATCCTCAGGGCGGCTGAACCGGGAAGCGCCGGCCGGGCTTGGAAAATTACTGGCTGGATGGTGGAGGGGAGAGGCGGCGGCGGGGCGGGCGCTGGGCTCGGCGCGGCTCGGCACGGCTCGGTACGGCTCGGTGGGGCTCGGCCCGGCTCGGCCCAGCCCGGCGCGGCTCCGGTGCGGGCGCTGCCGAGCGCAGCCCCGCGGCGCTGCCGCCTCCGCCCGCCCCCGAGCGGCGCGGCCCCGGGGCGGAGGGGGGGGGGGGGGGGGGGCGGTGGCACGCGCGGGGCCACACGCCGGGGGGGGCCGGGGCGGGGGGGGGGGGGGGTTGTGGGCCGCCGTGCGCGCGCGCGGGGAGACGGCGGCGCACGCACACGCACACGCGCACACACACACAGACACACGCACACCCCGCGCGGGCGGGTGCGAGGGGCAGGGGCGCCCCCCCGTGCATGCACGCGCACATGCACACCAGGAGGGAGGGGCGGCCCCGCGTGCGCCGGGCCGCGCGCACACGCTCACGTCCCGCGTGCACCGGTGCACGGACGCACACGGAGGTGCAGGCTCCACGTGAACCGGCGCCGCGCGCACGCAGGTGCACCGGTGCGCGCGCACACATGCATGGAGACGTGCGACACACACACACACCCCGCATGCACCTGTGCGCACACGCACTCACAGAGGTGCACACACACACATGCAGAGGTGCATGCCTGGTGTGCAGCGGGGCACACATGCACTCAGAGAAGTGCAACCCCTGCGTGCACCGGTGCACACAGACATGCATGGAGTGCACAACCCCCGTGTGCACTGGTGCGTGCATAAAGACACATGGGGGTGCTTGCTCCACGGCGCGCACACACACGCAGGCATGCACCGGTGCACAAGCACACGCACAGAGAAGTGTGACACACACACACACACACTGCATGCACCGGTGCGCACACTCGCAGAGGTGCACCCCCTGTGTGCACCCGTGCACACACACACAGAAGTGCAACCCCCACGTGCACCAGTGCACTCACAGACATGGGTGCACCAGTGGGCCCACACACGCACGGAGTGTGCAACCGCCTCTATGAACTGGTGCACAAACACAGGAAGGTGCACACGCCACATGCACCAGTGCGTGCACATGCATGCACGGAGAAGTGCAACCCTCCACATGCATCAGTGCACACATGCACTCACAGCTGTGCAACCTGCACGTGCACCAGTGTGCACACCCACACACATGGAGCAGCACCCCCCACTGCATGCACACAAATGCAGGTGTGCACGCCTTGTGTGCACTGGTGCACAAGCACACCGAGAAATGCAACCCCCCCCGTACAACTGTGCATACGCACACACAAGCACACACTGGTGCACCCCTGCATGTACTGATGCACACCCATGCACAGGTGCACGCCCTGCACGCACCAGTGCGCGTGCACACATACACACGTGTCCGCCCCCCTGCACCGGTTCACGCACACACACGGAGGTGCCAGCCCCGCGTGCACCGGTGCATGCACGCACAGAGAAGTGCAGCGCCCCGCGTGCACGGGGGCGCGCGCTCCCCCACCTGCCCACCCCCACACGAAGGGAGGTGCGTGCACACGCACACCCCCAACCCCTTTGGGCGCGCGCACCCCACGGGCACGCGGCACGCACCCACCCCACGCGCACTCCCGCCCCCGCGCTGCGGGGGGTCTCGGCGGGGGGGGGGGGGGGATGGGATTGTGAGCCTCCTCGCCCCCTCCCCATGGGCCCCGCCCCCTCCCAGTTGGCCCCGCCCCGACAGGGACCCGGGCCGCGCCTCTTTCCCTCCTCTCCTCCAATGAAATTCAGTCCTGCCTGCAGACAGCCCCGGCCCTCCGCTTTTGATTGGCTGTCTCTTTCCATTCGCCCGCCTCCTGCAACAGAACAGCCAATCAGAGCCGCCGTGGGAATGGGCCGGCAGGGGCAGGGCAGGGCCAGGGGCAGGGGCAGGGCAGGGCAGGGCAGGGGCAGGGCAGGGGCAGGGAGTGGGGCGCGCCACTTCCCGTCTGCGGCTTCGCAATGGGGGGGCCTGCGGGGGGCAGCGGCTGCGGGGTTGCGGCCCTGCCCCCGCCCTGCCGGGACGGTGGGGGGAGGGGAGGCGCGGTGCGTTGCAATGAAGTGCTGTGCGGTGCAATGCGATGCAGTGCTGTGCAATGCAGTGCGGTGCAACGCAGTTCTGTGCACACATGCACAGACATCTTGCGCGGGTGGGTGCGGAGGGGCAGGGGCGCCCCCCCCATACATGCACGCACACATTGCAGTGCGGTGTAATGCAGTAATGTGCAATGCAGTGATGTGCAACGCAGTGCGGTGCAGTGCAATGCAGTTTTATGCTATGCAGTGCAGTTCTGTGCGGTGCAGTGCATTGCTGTGTAATGCAGTGCCATGTAATGCAGTGCCATGTAATGCAGTGCTGTACTGTGTAATGCAGTGCGGTGCAATGCAGTTCTGTGTTATGCAATGCAGTGCTGTGCAATGCAGATTGGTGCAGAGTAATGAGGTGCCGTGCAGTGTTGTGCAATGCAGTGCGGTGCAGTGCCATGCACTGTGGTGCGGTGCAGTGCAGTGTGGTGCGCAGTGCTGTGCCCTGTGGTGTGGTGCAGTGCTGTGTGGTTTGGTATGGAGTGGTGCTGTGCAGTGCCATGTGACGCTGCATGGTGCTGTGCAGTGTGGTGTGCAGTGCTGTGCACTGTGGTGTAATGCGGTGTTGCATGGTGCGGTGCAGCATGCTGCGGTGCTGTGCTGTCCTGTGTGGTTTCATAGGGCATGGAGCTGTGCAGTGTGGCACGATGCAGTGTGGTGCAGCATGGTGCAGTGCGGTGCACTGTGGTGTGGTGCTGTGCAGTGCTGTGCTGTGTTCCCATCATGGGGGAGAGCTGCCTTGAAAGGGTCCTGGGCCCAACTTGCTACCAGCAACTCGCTGCAGGATTGCACCGATGGATGCACAGCACTGTGGTGCAGGATCGCACCTGTGCATGCCCAGGACCTGCCTGCAGGACCTCACTGCAAGGCTGTGATGGTGGGTATACAGCACCCAGCTGCAGGATAGCACCCATGGGTGCACAGTACGTCACTGCAAGACTGCCTCGGTAGATGCACAGCACCTGGCTGCAGGATTGCACTGAGGACGCACAGCACCTGGCTGCAGGATTAGACTGAGGGATGGAGAGCATCTGGCTGCAGGATTGCACTGACAATGCCCAGCACCCAGCTGCAGGATTGCACCCATGGGTGCATAGCACCACACTGCAAGGCTGCTGCCTTCCCGTCCAGTGACCCCGTCACAGGAGCTGGCCATGACACAGCCAGTGTCAGGGCTGGAGGGGACACGGAGTGGGGGGCTCAGCCCCCCAGGGACCAGGACCCATGCACGAGGCCCTGGCTGTGCCCACACCGTGCACGGCCCACATCCTGCTCCCACAGCCTCCGCAGGAGGAGGAGGACCTGAAGAAGGGGACCTGACCCCCCCCACCCCATGGCTGGACCCACGGGGACCCACCATGCCTGAGTGGAGGGGCAGAGGTATTTGGGGGTGCTGGGGCTGCCCCACAGGGTGCGAGGTCCCACCTGCACCGAGGGGGAACAGCATGGGCAGGGACAATGGCCCTCTGTCCCCCAGGGGTGACCCACATCTCAGGGCAAACCCTGCCCGTGCTGTTCTGCAAGGGGATGCTGAGGCTGCCTGGCCGGTGGGTGCCCCCCACCCACCCAAACGCACCCACCTTGGTCCAGAGACACACACACACTGCCCCCAGCCCCACTGGCTGCTGTGGGGAGTCTAGCACTGGGGACGCTGGGAGCACTGGGTTTGCCCATGGCATGGCCACTGTGCGGGCAGCAGGTGCCACCTCATGCCTGTGCCCTGCCGCGGTGGGCAGGGACCCCCCTGGGAACCCAGGGTTGGAGCTGGGGGTGCCGGAGGGGACCAGCGAGGCACAGGGCAGCAGGGCGGGGATGGGGAGGAGGCAAGAGGGGGCTGAGCAGCCCCCCAAAACCCACCCCAGCTCTGGGAGAAGGTGGGGGACATGCTGGACCCTTACTGGTTCACTCAGGTGGGCTGCCCGGGAGGCAATGCTGCATGGGGCATGGCCACCTGGCTCAGCATCCTCCTGAGGCCACCCAGGGGACAAGGGGTGACAACCAGGGATGGAAGGACAGGCAGGAAGCGGCAGCTGAGACCCAGGGGACAGCCCAGGGGCTGGGGTGAGGGGCAAGCTGGACGGCTGTGGCACCCCACATGCACCCAGGATGACAAAGGGACATCACAGAGGGAGCAGAGTCATCAGTGTCAGAGGCAGGAGGGGGCAGCCCCTGGCTGGGGACCCTTGGCAACCCCTCCGCGCTGCTCCCGGACTTGCTCCGTGTTAAAGGTTTTAATCCCAGGACTCGCTCTCTGCTCCGCTGCTGGGTTTGATGGTGGCTCGGAGTGGGAGGGGGGACACTGGCAATTTTTTCTAGTTTTTTGTAGTTTTTCACCCCAATTTGAGCATCTCAAGCAGCACCAGCAGGTGCCAGCATTGAAGCCTCCAGGGACTTTTCCTCCGGTGCTGCCTGGGCTGGAGCCATCGGATCGGGCGCTGGATTGATCCCGGGTAATAAATTGCTCATTAGTGGGATGGCTCGTCAGACGAGGAGCTGGAATAAAAACCACAGCCCTGATGTGAAGGTGATGGGCAGAGCGGAGCTCTGTCCCACCGGGGCTGTGTAGGGGCGGCCGCTGGACCCAGCAGGGCAGCTTAGGGTCACATCCTGCACCCCGCAGCCGGGGGTGCTGTGGGAAGGGGCCCCTGGGTGACTTGGGGCGCGTCACTGCAAAGGGCAGCGTGACCCGCGGCCGGCCATGGGCACAGGGTCCTGGCCTCATCCTGCCCTCCAGCCTGAGGGGTAGGGGATCCCAGTGCCGGGGGGATCCTGGGGGTGGGGTGGGGGGAACCCCGTCCCGCTGGGGTCCTCCCATCCCATCCCATCCTGGCACAGGCCAGGACTGGGCTGGATACGGATTGGTCCTAGCGGGGCTGGATCCTGACCCAGTGTCAGTCGCGGGGGGTGGCACATCCTGCACCCCAGTCCCAGCATAGGTTGGGGAGGGGGGGGTCCTGCTCCAGGCCGCATCCTGCCCTAGTCCCAGCACAGGCACATCCCAGCATGGGCCATACCCTGCATCCCAGCCTGTGATCCTGCTGCAGTCCCGGTCTAGGCTGGATCCTGCCCTGGGCCCAGCTCCAGCTGCTGCCCAGGGCTGGGGTGGTCCCAGCGTGGCAGATGGGGGGGACAGAATTGGGGGGGGGGGGGGGGGGGGGCGCAGAGCATCCCAGGGGATTGCAGTATCCTGTGGGTCAGGGATTTCAGAAGGGAACAGGGCAGTGGGGGAACCAGAGCAAGGTGGGGGGGTCAATGCATCCCGGGGCATGGGAGCATCCCAAGGGACTGGAGCATCTCGGGGGGACTGGAGCATCCCAGGGGGGTCAGAGCCTCCCAGCCTGAGCTGGAGTTGTCATGTCTGCCCCTCCACTGCCCAAGGGCACTTCTGGGGTGTGCATGTCTCAGCTGGAGCTACCCAGTCCCCACTGAGGCTGTGACAGGGGCTGTGGGTGGCCCAGGGTCTCCTCACAGGGGAACACCTCCCTGCACCCCCAAACCATTCTGTCCCCTCACCGGCACTGCCCACAGCCCCCCTGCTGCCCACACCTTGCACAGCTCACACAAGTTCGGGTTCATCACCAAACCCAAGCTGTCCCTCCCTGGTGCCACTGACCATCCTTGGGGACACGGACACATCCCCACACCCACCCCACTGCAGAACATCCACTGGCACCCCCAACATGAGGCACCTACCGACCTGCCGCGGGGAGATCAACGTATGAAATTTATTTAGGAAAACCAAAACCCACACAAAAAAAAAAAAAAAAAAAAAAAAAAAAAAAAAAAAAAAGGAGGAGGAGGAAGAGGAAGGAGGAGAAGAAGAAGACGGAGAAGAGTTGTCTCCTTGGGCTCCGTTGGAGCCCAGAACAACCAGCGCCGCAAGAGGGGAGGACAAAAAAGCTGGAGGAGGTTTTGCACGCCCGCGCACACTCGTGGGTGAGCGGGGCTGGGTGCCAGCTGCGCTCCCCAGTATCCATAGGAGTATGTACAGGGGCGGGAGCCAGGAAAGCATCGACCACCTATGCTCACCAGCGGCGGGGGCTGGAGAAGTGGGCTACAGCTGGGAAACGGGCATCCCTGCGTGCCCCTCTCTGTGGCATGGTACCCAGGATGCGGCACCCCAGTGCAGGACCCCCCACTCCCCGCATTCACCAGCACCAGCTTGGGATGGCGAGACCCCTGCATCACCAGGCACTGCGGACTGGCAGGGGGCTGTGGGTACCGGCTGGGAGCAGCCATGCCTGCCGGCACACTGGCACTGCAGCCATGCCAGCATCATGCCAGGGATGGAGCTGCTTTCCTCCTCTTGCGCTTTGGGGGGGTTCTGCCTTCTCGGACCATCCCTGCCCCCCGCTCAGTGTCATCGCATGGCAGCATGGGGAGGGGGAAGGTTTTGAGGGGGTCTTGTAGGCGAAGCCATGGGCCAGCAGCCAGACACGGTCACCGGACAGGTCCTACCGGGGCTTGGGCAAAGCATCTTGCTAAAGGCATCTCCGAGTAGGTAAGGCAAAAGGAATTCAGTTCACTTCGTCCCCGGGGAGCAGCTCAGCATTGGGGTCTCCCATTGCTCCTGCAGACACGCACACTCTGGGTACCCCGAGAAAATGGGTGTGGTGTTTCTTACAGATGAGATGTCGAGAGGAGCAGCCGCCCCATCGCTCAAATCCAGGAGGGATGCACTGGGAGCACCACTGTACCGCGGGGACCTGCTGCGGCACTGCTGGGACTCGGCGCAGGGGTGGTGCCGTGGGATGCTGCAGAAGAGCAGGGATGGGGCGGCAGATGGCTCCATGGCTGCAACCGGGCTGCCCTTGACCATGGTGGGACCGATCCTGGTGGGACCGACCCCAGCAGTGCCAGGATTTCACTGTGCCACTTCCATCACCTTCCCCTGCTGTGATGGTGACCCTGCCATTTCCCATGAGCTGGGTGATGCAGCCAGGGGGGCTCAGTGCACCCCAGTCCCTGGGGGCTCAGCATCCACCCTTATCCCCGGCCCCCCTTCGGCTCAACCCCAGCAAAGCAAGCTGCTCACCACGGCTCACCATGGCCTGGTTCCCCTGCTCATGGCTGTTTCGGGTGGCTTTGGTTGGGGCAACAAAGACCTGGGTCACACACAGTTGGAGAGACCCTGGGGGGGGGGGGAGGGGGAAGGCTGGCTGAGCAGAGCCCCCAGGGCTGAGGCAATCCACACATGTTGGGTTGTTGGACTGGAAGGACCAGCAGGGTCTGTGCACGGTGGTCAGTAGGACAGGAGGGACCACAGAAGGCCATCACCATCCATGCATGGTGGTCTGTAGGACCAGTGGGACCACAGGAGGATGGCAGGGTCCATGCACAGCAGTCAGCAGGGCAGGAGGGATGGTGGGAGACTGGTGGGTCTTTGCATGGCCAGAGCAGCCATGGGAAGCCAGCAGGATCCATGCACAATGCTAAGTAGGACCAGAGGGACCACAGAAGGCCATCACCATCCATGCATGGTGGCCTGTAGGACCAGAGGGTCCATGGGAGGATGGTAAGGTCCAGGCATGGCAGTCAGTGGGATCAGAGGGACCACAGGAGGATGACAGGGTCCATGCATGGCAGTTGATGGGACCACAAGAACCACAGGAGACCATCAGGGTCCATGCATGGTGGTCTGCAGGACCAGAGGGACCATGGGACATTGGCAGGGTCCATGCACAGCAGTCAACAGGACTGGAGGGACCACAGGAGACCATCAGGGTCCACGCATGGTGGTCTGCAGGACCAGAGGGACCACAGGAGACCATCAGGGTCCATGCACGGTGGTCTGCAGGACCAGAGGGACCACAGGAGACCATCAGGGTCCATGCATGGTGGTCTGCAGGACCAGAGGGACCACAGGAGACCATCAGGGTCCATGCACGGTGGTCTGCAGGACCAGAGGGACCACAGGAGACCATCAGGGTCCATGCATGGTGGTCAGTATGGCAGGAGTTGTGAAGCCACTGTGAGCTGGGGATGCTCATGGACACATCGGTCACTGGTGCAGCTGCTTGCAAACAGGAGGCTCCTGGGCGGGCACCACAGTGCTGAGCTAGAGAAACACCCACGTGGTGGGGACATTGTGGGGACATGGTGGGGACAGGACCTCCTGCAGTGTCCCTGTGGGAGCGCAGCCCCCCGCCCCCGTGCGTGCAAACCAGGAGCAGGAGCCCCTCCAGCCTTGGCACGCATCTAGCCCTTGCAGGGGACGTGGCTGTGTGGGACCAGGCTGGGCAAGGGACACGAGTCCTTCCACAGGTGAGTGGATCCAGGGGTCCCGGGGCTGGGGGGGCTTTTAGCCAACAGATGCTCGGCGGCTGCTGGGAGGCAGCAGGGGATGCAGGCAGAGCACCCCCATGGCCACGGCCATGGCCATCCTGCTCTGGGTGCCTCTTCCCTCCTCCAGCCAGAACCAGCCTCCTTCCATGGGCCTGAGCCTGGCTTCTCCGTCCTCAGACCTCCCAGCCCCCTCCCACAGCCTCACACCCCACTTTGGGGTCTGTGGGGACACCCCTGTGCCCTGTAGCCCACACCACCCCCAGCACTCCCACTGCTCCTCGCCATCCTGCTCCACACTGTCCCCCTCCATCCCGCTGACCCCGGCAGACCCACAGCTCCCTTTCAGGGGGACAACCCCTCCAGGGGTGCTTCTGCCGAGGGCATCGTTCCTATTGTCACCCCATGGGGACACGACCTGCAGCCTTAAGGCAGTTTAAAGCACATCCATCCCTCAGCCCCACGGTGTCCCCCGGTGTCCCCAGCCACAGAGGCAGAGTCCTAGCAAAGAGGGGTCCAGGGGACCACCAGGTGGAGGGGACACCTGAATACCTGCCCCGGAGGGAGGGGCAGTCACCCACTGGTGGGAAAGGACCAGCGGTGGGTGCTGGCAACACACAGACCTTGCCGTTGTGGTCCAGAGTCACTGATGTCCCCCCCCCAAACCTCCTCCCCATAGGCTGGGGGACGAGGGTTGGGGATGCTCCTGGTCCAGCTGTGGCCGTAGCCCCCCTCATTGCCCCTTTTACTCAGCCCCTGCCTCTGGCTGCCCCCCCTCGGGCTCCAGGCAGCCGTTGAGCTGGGGGTCGGGGGCCTGCGGGTCATATTCCTCATCCAGAAAGTCCAGGGAGTTGTTACTGGGCAAACCCCGGATGGTGAATTTGTGGGAGACCTTGGTCCACTGCTCCCGGTTGCTGGCCACCCTCTCGTAGAGCTCCGCTGCCTTGGGGAAGAGGTCCTGCAGCAGCCTGGGGGGCAGGGGACACCACACGCCATCAACACGGGGTTGCACCCCCTTAGTTGGATGCATCCCTGTTCCCCCCATCCCCACCACTTGGAAACCCCCCTAATATCTGCAAGACCCCCTGCCCAGCACCCCCTGTCCCACCCTGGCATGGCAAGGCAGGGGTGATAGCAGCAGCCCCCCCCAGCCTGGCGCCAGCCCTGGGGGCTCACTTGTAGATGGGCATGGCGATGTGCTCCATGAAGCTGATCTGCAGCTCGGGGATGTAGGCTTTCTCCCGGTCCATCATCTCCAGCGGGCGGTTGCCCATGGCCTTCTCCTGCAGCAATGGTGAGGGGGTGTGTGTCAATGCCAGTGACCATCCCCTCCCCATTCCCGGGCAAGACCTCCCTGTCCACCCCCCCCACCTCATCTGGGCCCCCCTGGTGCTTGCCAAGAGTGTTGGCCAAGCCCAACCCTGCACCAAGCCCTGGTGCTACCTACCAGGTCACCCTGGGAGAAGAACTCCTTGTAGATCAGCTCCTGCAAGGGACAGACTGTCAGAGTAGGGGGCTGCATGCCTGGGGTGCCATCCCTACCCCAATTGCCCTCCAGAGCCCCCTCCACAGCCCTGCACTGGGCAGGGACATGCTGCCGGCACGGGGGGCTGCTGCGTGGTCCAGGCAGGGACCCCCTCCACAGGCCACGATGCCACTGTGAGGGGCAGGCTGGCCCCCGGCACCTGGGGCCATGCGAGTGCCCCAAGATGGGGTAGGGGGTGGCATTCAGGGGGTCAGCCCCATGGTGTGGCACTCACCGCGATCTTCCTGGTGGTCTTCCAGCCCTTGGTCTGGTCGGAGAGGTCACAGGAGGTCATAAGCAGGCAGAGCAGCAGGCTGTGGTGCTGCTTGTTCTTAGGGTCGTAGCCCACTGCCAGGCAGGGAGCAGGGCAGGGGTTAGGGCTGGGGGCTCGGGAAGGAGCCCCACAGCCCCCATCAGCTCCCCAAGTAAGGACTCTGGGGACAGCCAGGACCTGCAGTGCCACCTCCCAGACTTGGGGGGATGAGTTCCCACCGCATCCCTAAGCCCAAGCATAGGAGCTTCACCTTCTGCCATCTTCTGGAGGTCCTTGAAGATGCGCAGGTGGTGGGCCAGGTCAGTGGCCAAGATGATGTCCCTCATGAGGTCCAGCATGCGCTGGTAGTCCTGCAAGACCAGGCATGGCAGCTGCCGTGACCAGCTCCGTGCTCCTGCCAGCCCTTGTATCCCAAGGGTCAGATCCAGAGCTGGGGAGGGGGTCCGGAGGGGATGAACAGGCTCAGCCTGGGCAGGAGGGTGGCAGGGGAGAGGTGCCAAGGCAGGGGGGCTCACCTTGCGGGAGAAGTGGTCAAAGATGTTACAGCCTTGGCTATTGAGGATGGCAATGGCTTGGGCGAAGTGATGCCTCTGCGGGAGAAGCCGGGGCCGTGGGCGCAGGCAGGGTGCAGGCAGGGCGCAGGCAGGGCGCAGGCAGGGATGCTGCCACCCAGCCGCAGCCCCAGAGAGTCGGGCAGGGGGAGGTTTTGGGGAGCACCTTACCTCCATGACGGAGCCCTCCGAGCTGTACAGCGCAGCCAGGACCGATTTCTGCAAGGCAGAGCAGCTAAAGTGATGGAGCTATGGGGGTGAAGACCCGCACCCCCACCCCACCAGCTCTGTCCCCATCCCCCCCACCCAGGCACGTCCCAGCACTGGGCTCGGCTCACCGAGGCCACCTGGAAGGAGTTATTGGTGCCTCTGTGGTCCAGGTCATGGCACATGCAGGAGATGAAGAGGGCAAAGATCTCGATGTCTCTGGGGGGGGAAGGAGGGAAACTGAGGCAGGCGGGAGGGCGGGGAGCGCCCCGGCCGGGGACAGGGACGGCGTCTGGCCTTACTCCAGGTAGTTGACGAGCTCCAGGTTCTTGTAGAGCAGGTAGCAGAAGTGGGAGACAGAGAAGGCATGCATCCAGTTGTGGTAGGGGGGATCACGGTAGCCCTTCTTCACCATCAGGCAGAACCTGGCAGGGAGGGAAGGGCCATGGGGGGTGTGTGGTGTGTGTCTTTGCACCGCACCACCCCCATCCCCTGGGGACCTCTGTCTTGCCCAGGTGTCCCCAGCAGGTGTGGGGATGGTGACAGGGATGGGGACCCACCTGGTGAGCGTCTGACGGTCCATCTTGTAGTTGTTGATGAAGTTCATGTCCTGCAGCATGCTCAGGATGGCCTGCGGAGGGGACAGGGTGAGTGGCAGTGGGTGACAATGCCCAGCAGGGTCATTGTCCCCCTGCCGTGCCACCCCTGCCCCTGCCTGGCAGGCAGGAAGATGCTCAGGGGTGCAGCCGCATCCCCCCATTCCAGCCCCCCAGCACCCCAGGGCTGGGGTCTGTGACCTGACCCAGAGCAGGCAGGGTACGGTGGCACTTGGGGACCGTCCCCACAGTCCTCACCATGGAGGTGTCATCCTCGGGCAGCGAGCGTGGCGTGTAGGTGAAGTTGGCAAAGTTGGGGTCAATGGTGGACACGGGCTGGATTCCCTCGCTCAGCAGCTTGGTGTACTCATCGTCTGACACCTGAAGGAGCCATTGCCAGTGGTCCACGCTGTGACCGGGCCCCCAGGGTGTCCCCAAGCTGTCTCCTGGGCCACGTGAGCCCCAGCGAGAGCAGAGAACCCAGGGTATCACCACCACCCCACTGTGCCACCACCTTGGGGTGGAGTGTGGCGGCACCACGCTGGCAGGGGAGGGTCCCAGCCCGTGTCCCTGCCCCCATCCCCGTGCCACCTCACCTTCATGTGGTACATCATCATCTCATTGGCCAGGTGGCTGCGGTACTGCGCCTCATTCACCTTCTTGTACAGCAGTGACTGCAGGGTGGGAGGGGGGTATGGGAGTGCTGGGGGTGTGCAGAGCCCCCCAAGCCCCCGCAGCACCCCCAGCCCATGCTGGCCCCCCAGCACATCCTTGGTCCCCACACATGGCCTCCCCCACCCCAGCTCATCCCATCCCCACCACTGCTTGTCCCCAGGGAACGGGGACCAAACACATCCCCCCACCCCGTCCCTCTGCACTGTGGCCAGCTCCGGGGCAGCGCAGAGGGCTCCTCTTGCCCTCCCCCGCCAGGGTTGGGGACCCCCCCGGGCACATACGTGGGCGATGCTGATGCCACAGTAGATGGAGAAGGCGGTTGCCAGGTCCTCGTCGAATTTGCTGAACCAGGGGCCATTGATCTTGTTGACCAGCTCTGCCACCCCGATGACCTCTGGGAGCAGAGTGGGGACAGGGGACAGGGGACAGGATCAAGCCCGTGTGCTGGGGACAGGATTGTTCCTGTGTGCTGGGGACAGTGCTGTGCCCACAGGCTTGGGACAGGATCATGACCCTATGCTGGGGGACAGGATCATACTTCTTTGCTGGGGACAAGATTGTGGCCATGTGCTGGGGACAGTGCTGTGCCTGTGTGTTGGGGACAAGATAGGGGCCATGGACTTGGGACAGGATCATGCCCACGTGCTGGGGACAGGATCATGTCTGTGTGCTGGGGACAGGATTGTGCCCAAGTGCCAGGGACAGTGCTGTGCCCATGTGTTGGTGACAGGATCATGTCTGTGTGCTGGGGACAGGATTGTGCCCAAGTGCCAGGGACAGTGCTGTGCCCATGTGTTGGGGACAGGATTGTGGCCATGGACTTGGGACAGGGTTACGCGCACGTGCTGGGGACAGTGCTGTGTCTTTCTGCTGCGGGACAGGATCATGCCCATGTGCTCAGGGATGCTGCTGTGCCCGTGTGCTGGGGACAGGATCAGGATCACGCCCAAGTACCGGGGGTAGCCCTGTGCCTGTGTGTTGGGGACACAATGATGTCCACGTGCTGGGGACAGGATCACATCCACATGCTGGGTTCAGGATCGTGCCTCCCGGGGCAGGATGGTTCCCACGGGCTGGGGGATGCTGCTGTGCCAGGGGACCGTGCTGTGCCCACATCCCGGGGTACACAATCCCCTACGTGCTGGGTCCCCATGCAGGGGGACAGCGCCCTGCCTGTGCCCCTCACCCTGGCTCTCGTTCTTGATGGGGAAGCAGAGGATGTTCCTGGTGCGGAAGCCGGTGCTGTCGTCCACCCCCCGGTAGAAAAGCGGGTGGGAGTAGGCATCCTTGATGTTGAGGATCTTGCCAGTGGTGGCCACATGCCCGGCGATGCCCTGGTCGGCAGGGATGCGGATCTCGTAGCTCTGCGGGCAGGGAGAGGAGGTCACCAGCATGGTCTTGGGGCTGGAGGGGGCAGGACCCCAGGACCCCCCACCAGACTCCATTCTCTTGTCCCTGCATTCACCTCATCATCCACCACGCCGCCGTCAAACACCTTGGCCACCAGCTCGTGGCTGAGCCGGTCTAGCAGGAACACGGAGCATCTGCAAGAGACACCAATGCCACTCGCACCCAGGGGGGTCTGTGCCCCCCCACCCTGTGTCCCCCCCCCTCATGGCAGGCCCACTCACATCTCTGCATTGCTGAGGTTTCGGGCCTCTGTGATGATCTCCTGGAGCAGAACAGAGACGTCGTCTGCAAGAGGTGGGGGGGAAAGGGTCAGGGAGCCCCCAGCCAAGCAGCTGCTGCCCACCTCATCTCCCCACTCATGCAATGAAAGAGGGGGTGTCTCAGCTCAGTCTGTCCCCAGCGTGGGCTATGCCTGCACACAGCCCACCCCAGGGGCATGGCAGGAAGGCCTGGGGGGCACAGAGGAGTGGGGTCTGCACAGACCGTGTGCATGCATGTACATGTTTGCGTGCGTACACGTGCATGCATGCACACCAAAGGGTGACACAGCCCGTGCAAGTGGGCAGCAGCAGATGCAATACAGCAGGGTGCTCATGTGTAGCATGAACTGCATCAGTGTGTGTACACAGCAATGTGTGTGTGCACATGCAGCAGTGCATGCATGCAGCAATTGTGCGTGCATGCAGCAATGTGCATGCATGGCAGTGTGTGTGTGCATGTGCAGCAGTGTGCACGTGTGCATGCAGCAATGTGTGCGCGTGCAACAGTGCACGTGTGCATGCAGCAGTTCCCACATGTGCAGCTCTGTGTGCACAGCAGCGTGCGCCTGCAGCAGTACATGCAGCAATGCATGTCTGCACACACATTTCTAAGTGCACGCAGCACTCTGTGCTGATGCAGTGTGCATGCCTGCAGCTGTGCCTCACCAGCGCAAGCAAGGCTCTGGGCGAGCTGACGGCTGCCCTCCTGCCATCATCCCCCAGGCAGGGCCAGGGCTGGCAGGGCAAGGGACAAGGTCCCCCCAGGCTGGGGGCAGGGGACCCCAGTGCCACTGTCCCCTGGAGCTGTGCAGGGGGGGTCTGCCCCCCACCCAGGGCGTGGGTGCTCCCTGAAACGTGCACCTACCCAAGTGCGTGAAGAGGTTCTTCGCCACCTGCAGCAGGGCCTGGCGGGGACAGAGGTGACGCTGTCAGTAACTGACGTGACATGGGACACGCACACGTGTGTGCCCGGTGTGACACAGCCCTGCAGGCACTCACCTGGCATTCGCACTTGAGCTTCTGCTCCTTTTGGAAGGCCAAAGTGCTGGTGAGCACCGTGGAGGTATAGCAGAAGCAGTGCTGGATCTTGTGCTCGTCTGCCTTGGTGTAACTGGGGGGAGGGCAAGACCCCATCAGAGGAGAAGGGCAAGACCCCATCGTGGTGGGGCACACACCTCTGTCCCCTGTCCCTGCTGGTCCCCACACCTGCACCCTCTTCCTCCATGGTGACAATGCTCCACCACCCACAAAGGCAGCCCCAGCTCAGGCCAGAGGGGAAGGTGGGAGGGCTGGATCCTGCCCCCCCCCCCTCCCCAAGCCAAGACGGTTACTCACCTCCCCCCGCTCAGTTTGTTGAAGGCGCAGGCCAATGCCACCACCTGGGAGGTAGCCCGGCTGATGACAGGGACACAGAGCATGGAGGTGACCTCGCTGCCCAACATGCTGCTCAGCTGCTTGTGCTCCTCCTGCAGGGAGGAGGTGAGAGGGGGCTGGTACCCACACCTCCAAACCAGACCCCCACCCCCGGGAAGTCCCCAGTCCGGGCTGGGGAACCATGTCCCCGGGCGCAGGGGACACACACAGAGTCCCCACCCAGGGTAGGAGAGCTGGTACCCCACCTCGCTGATGTCCTTCAAGGTGATGGACCTCTTGTCCTCCACCACCTTCCCCAGGCGCCCAAAGGTGAGCTGTGGGTGGAGGGGATGGGTGAGCCCATGGCACCCGCTGCCCCCCTATATCCCCCACTCACCATCCCCCACTCTGCTCACCGAAAAGCTGATCTCCTCCTCGAGGACACGGTCCCCCACCACCTGGAAGAGACAGCTGGGGGTGAGCTGCCATGGGATGGTGGTCAAGCCCCATGAAGCCATGGCTTGGGGGGTGCAGTGGGACCCCCTGGCCCCACAGGGTGGGGGGAACAGCCCGGTGGCACCCACCTGGCAGAAGAGCTGGTGGTTGTCCTCAGAGACGAGTAGGAGGCAGCAGCACAGTGACTGGGTCTCCTGCTTCAGCTGGGGGGGGTGAAGGGTGGGGGTCAGCACCCCAGCCTGCCCTGAGCCCCCCCAGGGCAGAATCCAGCCCCTCCTCTGCCTCCCTGTGCCCAGGGCACGCACACGTGCCACACAGAATCAGGTGCCCTCTGAGAACCTCTTCCCTGCAGCTGATCAGGTTCACTCTGGAGACTACTGATGTCAAGGGCGAGGCTGTTCACTCTGGATGCTACTGAGGGCTGGGTACAGGATGCTAGAGAGCCTGATGGGAACCTGGAGGTTCTGTCTCAGAGTTTCTGCGGCATGGATGGCACTGTTAATTACTGTTAACTCTGGAGACTTGACAGTTGTGACAAGGCTGTTCACTCTGGTCACTACTGATGGCTGCACAGCTGACGCTTGAGGTTTTTCTTTACTTTGGGGGATTTTTTTTTTTTTTTTTGAAATAAATTGAGGTGCTCTGTGTGTCCTGAGGCTGGGGGCGAGGGGGGCCAGCATGGTCACTACTCACATAGTTGATGACCTTGAGCTGGAGTGAGGCAGCATCCAGGTCATACAGCTCACCTGTACAAGGGGCACAAACACCATGAGGGGCTCAACGCCCCAGCTCCACCCTGCCGGCACACACCACCCCCCCTGCTTCCCCCCACCCTGGCCTCACCGCAGAGCTGCAGGATCTTGCAGTCCAGGTCACTGTAGCTGCTTTCAGGTGCCTTCTCTGGCTTGGCCAGGGAGTTCTGGGAGGAGCTGGTGGAGAGGCTGACCTGGGGCCAGGGCTGCAGCTTCTGCAGGGCTTGCAGGCGCCGGTATGCCACCAGGGTCTGTAAGGAGGGGTGTAAGGGACAAGGGACAGCAGGGTTTGGGGAAAGAGGTGGCAGGTCCCCAGGTGCCGGGGCCCACAGCCAAGCTGGGGTCACTCACGTGTCTCTCCAACGCACGTAGGTTCTGCTCATCCGAGTCGCTCAGCTGGCCACAGTGTACCTGGAGGATTGTAGTGTGAGGACCCCAGTGTCTGCACACTGTCCCATCCCCCAGAGCCCGGCCCACATCCTCGCACTCACCAGGATGACGCACACCACAGCCCCACTCTCCTTGTCCACCAGCGGGATGATGCGCACTGCAAGCCAAGAGAGGGTCAGTCCTGAGTGGGCATCGGGGGTAGCCTGGGGCTGGGGCATTGAGCCCTCAGGGTGCATGTTGTCATCCCTGTGTCGCCATGGGTCACTCACCCACCCACCTGGCCATTCTCCCATCCATCCATCCATCCACCCACCCACCCACCCATCCATCCAACCACTCCTGTGCACACCCATCCATCCACTCACACCTCAGTTCTCCCAATCAGCCACCCGTCCATCCACCCACCAACCCATCCACCCACCTACCAACTTATCCCTCCATCCACTCACCCACCCATCCATCCACCCACCCATCTTCCCACCCACCCACACATCCATCCACCCACCCACCAACCCATGACCCACCTACCAACTTATCCTTCCATCCGTCCATTCACTCATCCATCCACCCACTCACCAACCCATCTACCCACTCACCTACCAACTCATTCATCCATCCACTCACTCATCCATGCACCCACTCACATACCAACTCATCCATCCATCCATCCCCCATCCATCCATCCACCCACCCACCCATCCACCCACTCACATACCAACTCATCCATCCCCCCATCCATCCATCTGCCCACCTACCAACTCATTCATCCATCCACTCACTCACCCATCTGCCCACCCACTCACCCACCCATCCATCCATCCACCCACACACTCACCTACCAGCTCATCCATCCATCCACCCACCCACCTACTCACCTACCAACTTTCCCCCCCCCTCCCCATACCCACCCACTCTCCCACCCCACCAACACCCCTATGCCCCCCCTGCAGCCCCACCTTGCGTGCCAGGGGCCAGGGGTGCTGCCAGGGGGCCCAGCTGCCGGCTGGGGAGCTCGGCGGGGGGCAGCCCCCCACACTCCAGCCGCTTCTGCTTCCGCACCGCATCCCTGCAGGGACAGGGACACCTGAGCCACCGCCCCAGGCCGGGGCACCCCAGGCACCCTGGGCAGGGGACCTGTGCACGCAGGGAGGGGACAGGGCTGTGCAGCACACCTGAGCATGCGTGTCCCTTGCACACCCACAGCGCTTGTGCATGCATGTGTCCCTGCACATGCACAGCCCCTGCACACACGTGTGTCCCTGCACATGCATGTGTCCCTGCACATGAACGTGTGTCCCTGCACATGCACAGCCCCTGCACACACGTGTGTCCCTGCACATGCATGTGTCCCTGCACATGCACGTGTGTCCCTGCACATGCACAGCCCCTGCACACACGTGTGTCCCTGCACATGCACATGCACGTGTGTCCCTGCACATGCACATGTGTCCCTGCACATGCACAGCCCCTGCACACACGTGTGTCCCTGCACATGCACATGCACGTGTGTCCCTGCACATGCATGTGTGTCCCTGCACATGCACAGCGCCTGCACACACGTGTGTCCCTGCACATGCATGTGTCCCTGCACATGCACGTGTGTCCCTGCACATGCACAGCCCCTGCACACACGTGTGTCCCTGCACATGCACATGCACGTGTGTCCCTGCACATGCACATGTGTCCCTGCACATGCACAGCCCCTGCACACACGTGTGTCCCTGCACATGCACATGCACGTGTGTCCCTGCACATGCATGTGTGTCCCTGCACATGCACAGCGCCTGCACACACGTGTGTCCCTGCACATGCATGTGTCCCTGCACATGCACGTGTGTCCCTGCACATGCACTTGTGTCCCTGCACATGCACAGCCCCTGCACACCATGTGTCCCTGCACATGCACATGTGTCCCTGCACATGCACATGTGTCCCTGCACATGCACAGCCCCTGCACACACGTGTGTCCCTGCACATGCATGTGTCCCTGCACATGAACGTGTGTCCCTGCACATGCACAGCCCCTGCACACACGTGTGTCCCTGCACATGCATGTGTCCCTGCACATGCACGTGTGTCCCTGCACATGCACAGCCCCTGCACACACGTGTGTCCCTGCACATGCACATGCACGTGTGTCCCTGCACATGCACATGCACGTGTGTCCCTGCACATGCACATGTGTCCCTGCACATGCACAGCCCCTGCACACACGTGTGTCCCTGCACATGCACATGCACGTGTGTCCCTGCACATGCATGTGTGTCCCTGCACATGCACAGCGCCTGCACACACGTGTGTCCCTGCACATGCATGTGTCCCTGCACATGCACGTGTGTCCCTGCACATGCACTTGTGTCCCTGCACATGCACAGCCCCTGCACACCATGTGTCCCTGCACATGCACATGTGTCCCTGCACATGCACATGTGTCCCTGCACATGCACAGCCCCTGCACACACGTGTGTCCCTGCACATGCATGTGTCCCTGCACATGAACGTGTGTCCCTGCACATGCACAGCCCCTGCACACACGTGTGTCCCTGCACATGCATGTGTCCCTGCACATGCACGTGTGTCCCTGCACATGCACAGCCCCTGCACACACGTGTGTCCCTGCACATGCACATGCACGTGTGTCCCTGCACATGCATGTGTGTCCCTGCACATGCACAGCGCCTGCACACACGTGTGTCCCTGCACATGCATGTGTCCCTGCACATGCACGTGTGTCCCTGCACATGCACTTGTGTCCCTGCACATGCACAGCCCCTGCACACCATGTGTCCCTGCACATGCACATGTGTCCCTGCACATGCACGTGTCCCTGCACATGCACAGCCCCTGCACACACGTGTGTCCCTGCACATGCACATGCACGTGTGTCCCTGCACATGCATGTGTGTCCCTGCACATGCACAGCCCCTACACACACATGTGTCCCTGCACATGCATGTGTGTCCCTGCACATGCACAGCACCTGCACACGTGTGCATGTCTCACATGCACAGCCCCTGCACATGCATGCGTGTCTCTGCACATGCACAGCACCTGTGCACGTGTGTCCCTGCACATGTGTGCATGTCTCTACACATGCACAGTGTCTGCACACACGTGTGTCCCTGAACATTCACAGCCTTTGCACATGTGTATGTCCCTGCACGTGTGTGTCCCTGCACATTCACAGCCCTTGCACATTTGTGTGTCCCTGCACATGCACAGCACCTGCACATATGTGCATGTCTCTCAAACGCACAGCCCCTGCACACCCATACTTGTCTCTGCACATGCACAGTGTCTGCACACATGTGTGCATGTCGCTGCACATGCACGGGGGGATGGGATGAAGATGAGGATGGGATGAGGATGAGGATGGGGATGGAGAAGGGAAGGGGGATGAGGATAGGGGCAGGGATAGGGATGGGGATGGAATGAGGATGGGAGTGGGGACAGGGACAAGGATAAGGATGGAGATGAGGAAGGGAAAAGGGATGGGAATGGGGCTGAGGATGAAGAAGGGGATGGGCATGAGAATGAGGATGGGATGAACATGGGGATGGGATGAAGATAGGGATTGAACAAGGATGGGGATGAGGATGAGGATGGGGACGGGGTGGGGATGGGATAAGGATGGGTATGGGGTGAAGATGAGGATGGGATGAGGATGAGGATAGGGATAGGGATGGGTGTGTACCAATGCCATGTCCCCTGTGAAACCTCATGGCCTTCATGCACACGCGTGTACATGCACACTCACTGGGCCACATGCACGTGTGTGCACACACCCGGGGGCTGGGGGGGGGCTGGGCTCACCTGAGCTTCCCCTCGGGTGGCAGCTCGTGGGGGGGGTCGTCACAGATCAGCCGGGTTTCCCCATCCAGCAGGTAGATGTAGACATGCTCCTGGGGGGGGGGGGGGGGGAGCAGCGCTGAGGGTCAGGACCCCCACCCTGCCCCTCACCCACGCCACAGCCCAGCCAGCCCTCGCCACCCCTGGTACCCCCAGCCCACTCCACAGGGAGCAGCCAGGCCAGGCAGGGCTGCGTGCCTCAGTTTCCCCAGGTGCACAGGGCTTGTCCAGAGCAAAGGTCATGACACCCCACACCTAAACACACATGCACACCCACACATGTGTGTAAACACATCTACATAAATGCATAAACACACATACACAAACACACATGCACACCCACACATGTATAAACACATGTAGATACACATAAACACATGTGCATACCAACATGTACAGACACATGTACACACTCACACACATATATAAACACGTATATATACCCACATATATACATAAACACACATACCCACACAAGTACATAGAAATGCATGCACACCCACATATGTACATAAACATATATACGTACCCACACATAAAGACATTTACATACCCCCACATTGACATAAACACATGTGCACATCCACACATGAAAACACGTACCCACACAAGTGAACAAGCGTACACACCCACACATATAAACACATGTACACAGTCACACATGTACATACACACATACATATCCACACATGTACATACACACATACATATCCACATACATACATAAACACATGTACATAGCCACGTATGTAAATAAACAGATGTACATACCCACACGTGCACAGCCACATGAATACACACATGCACACGCATGCACACAGTTGCGTACACACATGCACACCCACTGCACACATGCACCATATGCACCTGTGCACACACATGCATAGAGACCTGCATACGTGCTTGTGGGCACACATAGGTGCATGCTCACACATATGTGCACACCTCAGTGTGCACACTCGTGCACTCACATCTGCTATCACGCACACGCATGTGCACTCACCTCCCACTTTGCAGGCCCCCATGACCAGGGCACCCCAGCCCTGCTGCCCAATGTCTCAGGGGGTCCCATGATGCCTGCCCCATGCCTGGCCATCCGCAGCACCAGGGCCACCACCAGCACCAGGGTCACCATGAGCAAGCACCAGGGTCACGAGCACCTCTGGGCTATCAGAACCAGAGCTACCAGCTCCAGGGCTACCAGCATCTCTGGGCTATCAGCAGCACCAAGGCCACCACCAGTACCGCAGGGCCACCATAAGCACCAGGGTCACCAGCACTGCAGGGCCACAAGCACTGCATGTCCACCATGAGCACCAGGGTCACCAGCACCTCTGGGCTATCAGCAGCACCAGAGCTACCAGCTCCAGGGCCACCATGAGCACCAGCACCACCAGCATCTCTGGGCTATCGACAGCACCAGGGCCACCATGAGCACCAGAGACACCAGCAGCAGCAGGGCCACCAGCCCATTGGGCTCACAGGGGCATTAGGGGCCCTGCAGCTCCTGGGGGGCTCCAAGCCACTCCCTGTGGAGAGGTGGCCGGTGACCGGCAAGTGAGGCTCAGAAAGCCAACCCAAGAGCCATTTCACACTTAAAATGGAAATAGGGGACCAGTGACCCATAGCCCATTTTGGGGCAGGGAGGACATCCAGGTGGGCTGGGGAGGAGAAGGCTCCATCCCAGGCTCAACCTCAATATCAGCCAGCAGAGAATCCCGCAGCACCACCACCCCCAGGTCCCGGGGCTCTCCCCACCCCGCGCCCACCTACCACTCTGGGCAGCAGGGAGACCAGGGCATGGCGGAGGGCATCCCGCAAGCAGGAGACATCGATGACAGCCCCCAGGCTCAGCAGGGCATCCTGGGGAGAGAGCAGAGGAGGGCAGGGAGGGTTACGGTGGCCTGAAGCCACGGTGAGGGGCACCACAGAACCAGTCACCCTCTCCATCCTGTCCCCAAGGTCACCACGGCACAGTTATCCTTCCCCTAGACCCCCAGGAGCAATCTCCAGCCTGCCCACCTCCTTTTTGGGGTCAAAACCTCCCTTTTTCAGTCAATGCCCGTGACGGGGGAGCCAGGGGTCCCCCAAAAACGGAGAAGCTTCAACACTGGAGGGTGAGGGGGCACTGGGCTGAGCATGCTGGCATACTGGGAGCACTGGGTGGGAGATCTGGCCCCGCACGGTTGGCACAGGGAGGGTGCCTCCAGGGAGCCATGTGTGCAGGATGGTGGCCCTAAAGCCGCACTTGGGTAACACATGGCCTTGCACGAGCCACGCTGGTGGTGGCACAAGTCACACCAGTGCCTGCACCTGTCATGCCCATGCCATGCCAGCACCTGCGCCAGGCATGCCACTGCCAGCACTAGCCACGTCACCCCCAGCACTAGTCCCACCCACGACTGCCCTAGCCATGTGAACACCTGCACTGGCTGTGTCAACGCCTGCACTAGCCAAGCCACCTCCAGCACTAGCCATGCCAACGCCTGCATTAGCCACATCAGTGCCTGCACTAGTCATGGCAACTCCAGTGCTAGCAACATCAATGCCTGCACTAGCCATGCCAACACCTGCGCTAGCCACGTCAGTGCCTGCACTAGCCACATCAACACTTTTGTCTCCCTCCAGGCGCTGCTGCTTCCTTCCTCATCCCCAGACTTTTTCAATCCTCCACACACAGCTGAGCTCCTGCCCACGCCACCGACAGGGCAGGCAGGGCAGGCGGGGCAGGCGGGGCAGGCAGGGCAGGCAGGGCAGGCAGGGCAGCAGACAGTCTCCCCGCCCTTAAATATCCGAGTCAGCGCTGGTTCCTCGGCTTTGACAAGCAGGGGGCCAGCCCGCATCTGCCCCCGCTCCCCCATCCCACGCCACCCTGCAGCATCCATAGGGTGCAGGGGATGGAGGGACCACGCTCCCCCTTGCTCCCCCCCACTGCCCTTGGGTTTGCCGGAGGCCACCGCCGTGGCTACCACCGTGGCTCCTGCCAGACACCCAGAGGGAGCCTCGCAGGCAGGAAAATTCCTGCCGTTCCCCTGCCAAGCTCCGCCATAAATCACCGGCAGGAAGAAGAGGCGCTGGATAAAGCATGTCGCAGGGGCTGAACACTCATCTGAAATTAATGATGGGAGGGGTTGGGGTGGACACATGGAAAAGCTGGGGGGAAGAGGGGGCTCCGCAGCACGACCCCTGCCCCTGCCTGCAGCCCTTGTCTGGGAGATCAGGATAAGGCTGTTGTTATTACGGGAACGGGTCGAGGCTCCGAGTCAGGCACCAGCTCACGGCATCGGGATTTGCTCTTCCCTTCGGTCCCGGTTTTACCAGGTGGCTCCAGGCTCCATCCCCAGCTGCACTGGTAACTGGCCCCAGTGTCACCCCCTGGGGATTGTCCTCAACCCTGCACCCCAGGGGAGCCTGGCCAGGACCGTAGCCCCTCACCAGGGCTGTGCCACCCCACTGCTCCGGGAGCATCCTCGGCCACAGGGCCGGGTCCGAGCAGCAGGTGGGAGCATGGCTGGTGGCGATGAGGGTGCTTCCAGCTGAAGACATGGGCGCCGGCTGTTATTCCAACAGGGCTGCATCTCCAGTCGCTTACTCACACTGGAGACACATGCACTGTAGAATACAGCCGGGCCTCGGCCAGCTGTCCGTCGTGCTGTCCCTCTGGTCCCTCTGTGGCAGCTCAGCATCCCTACCATGTGCAGGGGGAGATGGGGCAGAGGCCGAGTGGGACCCCCGGGACTGCTCAGAGCATCAAATGCTGGAGGCATGCTCGGCGCGGAGACGGACAGATGGCAGCTGGACACGGGTGATGGCTTTAATAGGGCTGGGAATCCGGGTCCATCCCAGAGGGGGTGGAAAAAACTGCAGGAGCTAAAAAAAACATCCCCAAGATGAAGAGAGAGTGGCGGAGGCAGGCGGGAGTGTTGGCTGCACAGGGAGGAGGCAGGGGAGCAAGGCTGGCCTGGGAAGGGTATCCCACTCATCCCATTCATCATGCTCATCCCATTTGCCCTGCTCATCCCACTCACTCTGCTCATCCCACTCACCCTGCTCATCCCACTCACTCTGCTCATCCCGCTCACCCTGCTCATCCCACTCACCCTGCTCATCCCACTCACTCTGCTCATCCCACTCACCCTGCTCATCCCACTCACCCCACTTGCCCCGCTCATCCCACCTGTCCTGCTCATCCTGCTCATGCCACTTGTCCCGCTTGTCCCACTCATCCTGTTCGTTCCACTCATCCCGTTCTTCCCGCCCATCCCATTCTTCCCACTCATTGCACTCATCCTGCTCATCCCATCTCGTCCCACCCATCCTGCTCCAGCCCAGCTCCCCCCAGCCCGGAGTGGGAGGTTTTGCCAGCTGCCCCTTGCCAGTACTGCTCAGCCCTGGGGATGCTGCGGAGCCACAGCTGGGGCTCTGCACCCTTCCATGGCCAGGATGCGGCCCTGCTCCATGCTGGGCAAGGAGCCAGCGCGCCTGGGGCCGCCAGCCCAGCCACATCCCATGTATCGCCATAAATAGTGTTTCCCAATGGCCTCGGGCCGGCTGCACCGCAGGCTCAGCCCGACTGGGGCCCCGCTGTCAGCTCCCTTTATTGCTTTTATTTAATGACCCTACTGGGGAGCTGAAGCAGCGAGTCCCTGTGAGCACCCAGGGCACTGGGCGAGCTTGGAGCCATGCAAAGCCCCGGGGGGGGGGGGGGGGGGGGGGGCGGGCACAGGGTTGCCCATATCCCCCCTCTAATTTCCTCCTCCTGGTGGGGAAGGGGGTCCCTCCTCCAGCAGGATGCGATGTGCCCGGTCCCTGTCTTTGCCAGGGAGGTGACACGCATCCTGGGGCTGTCATGCAAACTGGAGGTGGGGCACGGACGGGATGGGGGTGTCACTATCCCCCCAGCATCTTGCAGTGACCCAGTGCAGGCAGGCTGACGGTCCCCCTGGTGCAGGCAGCCTCTCCCGGTGCGTGCCCCCCAGCAGCAGTGCACAGGGTCCCCACTGCAGGCAACGTGCAGGCAGCGTACCCTCCCTGCAGTGGGATGGTGGGGGCAGGATCCATCCCTACACACCCCCAAACCACACAGGGAGCACCTCCCAGTGCCAATGGCACTGGCATGCCCTCCACAGCCTGGAATCCAGCTGCACTCCTGCCAAGGAGCTAATTAGGGGGCTAATTAGCTTCCCAAAGCCCTCCATTTGCATAGTGAGTCCAGCTTGCTTCACCATCCCTTGGGACATGGAGCTTGGCAGCAACGGGACGGGGTCCCCCACATCTCGCTCCTGGCACTCCGCACCACAGGGCCCATTCAGGCACCACCCCAAAGACACAAGGGATTCTCCGGATCCATCCCTGGCTCCATGGACACTTGGCTGGGGAGTTTGCATGAGGCCACGCTGGCACACACACCCCTGGCACAGCAGGATGATCCAGTGCCTGGTGGGGAGACTAAGCCATCGGCCACCCCATCCCTGTCACTGGGGATGTCACCGGGACCCACCAAGCTGGGGTCACCACAGCCCTGGACCTGCACCCGTCAGGGCAGGGGAACCAAAGAACCCCCTGGAAGAGGCTTTGCCATCTGCTGCTGCCAGTGCCTGCGTCGCATCCCAGCTTCCCTGGAGGGCAGAGCAATAATAATGCTTCCCGGGAGGGCACAGCGGGTTAATTAACATCACCGAAGTGGGGAGAAGCGTGGAGGAGCGACTGCATTTCCCAGCTGTCAGAGCAGAGCTTGACACCCTCATCCCAAGGTCTGCATGCCCAGCACCTCTGTAAGAAAACACCACCTGGAAATGGGATGCTAGGAGATGGGCATGGAGGGGGATTTGGGGCCAGCCCTGGGGGCTCGGTGCAAGCAGCAGCTCCAGCACCCATTCAGGCATGGCAGGCAGGGGACACAGCACGGCGCTGGGCATCACCAACAACCCCAGGAGCTGAGGATGCTGCTCCCAAAGAGCAGGCTAGAGCAGGGAAACAGCGCCTGTCCCCGTCGCTGTCCCCATCACTGTCCCCAGCAGTGCAGACAACAGCTGTGGCTCCATCAGCCTGTGACTATTGTCACCTTTGCGCTGGCCTGGGAGGATGGTGACGCTGGTCCCACTCTGCCAAACACCCAAGCTAACTGGGTGCTTTCCCCCACGTGCCATCACTGACCCCCCAGGTGCCCCATGGGACCATGGTGCCAGCAGGGATTTTGCCGGCTCCCGCACGGCTGGCATGCCAGCATCCCCTGGCACGGCACAATGCCTGAATATTTCCCGCCGGAGTCACTGGGTGATTAATGAAGCCATTCATCTCATTAGAGCAAGCAATTTGTCTTTGCTCTGACACGAGCCAGGGCACAGCGCGGCCCCGCACGGCACAACCCCCCCCAGCTTCAGCAAAGCCAAACCTCACCATGGCCTGGGCGGCCAGGGCACAGGCTGCTCTCCCCCCTGTGGAAAACAGCACCTTTTTATTTTCTCCTTCTGTTTTTTATTCCCTTTTGCCTTTTGGAGAGCAGTGGCAGCATCCTATACCCAGCCATGCAACGGTGGGGACCCCCAGCACAGTCCACCCAACTCATCCCAGGCTCCCCAGGCTCCGACAGACCACACTGGCATGGAAAAGTGTCTTTTCCAGCAGAAGGGATTCACGGGCAGTGAAAACATGGCTTTTTTGGGGGCTGGAGTGTGGCCATGTACCAGGTGGGAATTTCTGGGACAGATCCATCCCCCTGCTCATCCCCACTGGCCACAGTGCTGGGTTCACACACACACACACACACCCCAGACCCTCCCCGGCCTCTCTGGATGTTTACAAAATAGAGAAATCCCATCCTGACTGGCTTCCTCTCCGGAAAGGCTGCTCTCACGGCTGCCAAGGGGAGAGGGACTGGAGGGGAGGGGGAAAGACACAACTTGGGGATCCTACGCTGACTTCACTGGGTCTCAGGGCTTGCGCCCCCTCCCCTGGCCTCGCTCCTGGGTGATGGGTGGAGATGGTTTTTCCCCCGAGGAGGGAGCTGAGGGTGATGGTCCCCTGCCCAGAGCCCCCACCAGGGTGAGGAGGAGCCCCCCTGGAACAGGCAGAGGCTGGATCCAGTGCACCAAGGTACCCGCTGTGATGCTCAGCCTCCTTAGGGGTACCAGGAAGCTGGGGTCCCTCCCTGCGGGAGGGGGGGCACCTGGGCACTTTACAAGTGGAGTTAGCCCCAACAAGAGCTGAAATGCAAGACCTGCCACCCACTGGGCTCCTCTTTAACCAAGGGGAAACTGAGGCACAGAAAGCAAGGCAGCAATACCCAGTGCCTGGGAGCCTCCTGCTCCCAGAGGGATGCAGAGCCATGCTGCAGGACCCCCACCCTGCCCTGCCCAGCTCCCAGGCTCAGGACAGGGGTCCTGGGCTGGGTGTGGGGGGGTCAGATCTGCAAATCTTGCCATCGCTGCGGCAGCACCCATGGGTGATGGCTCCAAGAGGGGATGCTGGCATCAGCCCAGGCTTCAGCAGCAGGGTCTTGCTGCATCCTTCCGCCTGCTGTCCCCATGGGGACAGCAGCCCCTGCCCGCTGCGGGGCTGAGGAACCTCGAGGAAATGAATCATCTCCCAGCTGAGCTTCCAGCCCAGCTTTGCCATAAAAACTGCAAGTATATTACTTGAGCGATGTGACCCTTCGAGCTTGGAGGAGCCCGTCTCCCCACGAGCCCTCGGAGCTCGGCTCCTGCCCGCCCCCCCCCCAGGACTTTATCCACCTGGGAACTCGAGGGAAATGATCCCAATTAATTCTGTAAGTGGATTAGTGCGTTAGCCTCCCTGTGAGCGATTGCCTTCGGGATGAAGCCGGACATCTCTCCGTCTGGACGACTTCACTCCCCGAGCTGGGGAACCCAAATTAAATTAGAGCATCCGAGATGCTGAGTACGCACATCTCCGTGCCCACAGGCATCGCATCCTCCCTCCCCAGTACCCACACCCCATGGATACCATCCCCACCGGTAGGCAGATGCTGCCTCATGTCTTTGCTGGGCTGGCTCAGGGTGCAAAGGGATGGGGATACTCCAGAGTGTGAGGTACAGCAGGGCAGGGTCTGGGTCAGGGAAAACCCCATCACCCCATTTACTGCCTTGCCTTTAGCCCTCTCCAGCAGTAGACAGGGTGAGAGATGGCAGCCCCACAGCCAGCAGAGCCCCAGAGCAGGCAGGACCCCCCTGCTAACCCCCAGCCCCTCTCACACCAGGCCTGTTGCCTCTTGCAGGGTGTTTGCAGGCATCGAGGACCAAGGACCTTCTGCAGGGAAAAGCTCCTCACCGGTGCATCCCCGGCAGCGCACAGCCCTCGAGGAGGGGGACGACCACATCTCCAGGCTGAGCAGGGCAAAGCCGCTCCAGGCAGGCACCAAGGAGCCTGGCTAAGGTGGTCACCCCATCGCAGTCCCGCAGAGCCAGGGCTGGGGGCTCGGTGCCCTCCTACCGGGGGCTCTTCCCATCGGATGCATTTTTAGCCCACACTGGCTCGGCCGCAGCCACCTGCCTCTGGATCTCTTTACGCTCTCCCGTCTGAGAGGCAAAAAGCAAATCACATTTGTATTCCTGCCGCCGCTCACTGCCATCTGGGAGGCAGCCTGCCTTCACCAGCATGGTCCTTTGCCGGTCCCCGTGTCCCCAGCCTGGGGACACCCGGCTGCTTGGGTCACCTTCCCTGGCCAGAGCAGCCCCAGGGGCTCCCTGCCTCTCCCCAAACCTGCAGACAGCGGGTTGGCACCCGCAGGCGGGGACACCCAGATCCTCTCCTGTGCCACAACTCTGGCTTTCCCCATCACTTTCCCCTTGCCAGGGCACTTTCTCCCCTCCTGCCTCCTCTTTGCAGAGGAAGATGCTGGTCCAGGACCCCCCTTTCTGCCCCCATTGACTGCACCCAAGGCACAGGGACAAACCTCCCTGCCTTTGCCACCTCTCCAATGTGTGGCAGCAAGGTGATAATGCCATGCTCACACCCCAGGATCCCAGGGGAATGGCCGAACCCCCTTCCAGGTCCCCCAGCACCCCCAAGCTGAGCCCCAGCAGCCGGTGGCTGCAAGCAAACACCCAGCCCTGGCGCCCGCGCCGCCCTGCCCAAGCATTTGCCAAGCAATCTGGCGGCGTTAAAAATATCCCTGAGCCATGATTCATCCTCCTCTCCTGCCTCCCCCTCGCCTCCGGCAATGATGAGCCCCCCAGCCCTGCTCCCCTCCCCGGGGGGCTGCTCCCCGCTGCCCCCCCGGCTGCACGGCCCGTGCTCTGGCCGCGGTGGTTAAATATAGCCAAGCTCTAGCTGTGTGTTAGCAACGCGGAGCTGACAACAAGCAGGCAGGGCCAGGCAGGAGCCCCGTGCAGACAGAGAGCATCGCCGAGCTCAAACGCTGCAGTGCAAGTGGGGAAACTGAGGCGTGGAGCAGGGAAGGCAGCAGGTCCCACCACAGGCAGGAGCTCTGCTGTCGCCAGCTCTGCAGTGGGCTGAGTGACACTGCTGATGGCCCTGTCACCCTCTCCCTACGCTGCTCCAGCATTCCTCCCCAGCCCCAGAGCCACAATTCCCCAGGGGATCCTCTCCATCGGGGTGGGGGTATGGAGCCAGCAGCCCTGGGGCAAGGACCAGGGCAGCAGAGGATGGAGTGATGACGGATGGACGGACAGAGGGACGGAGGGGAGAGCAGGCAGCTCTGTGTCCAACCCCAGCCGGGAAGACATCCATCCCCTCCTTGCCTGCCCATCCTGGATTAGAGCACTGCTTGCAGTCCCAAATTACATTGCTTTAATCTAATCAAGCAACAACAACCTGTAACTCGAGGTAACTCCTTAATTACCTCATCTTTTCTAGGGGGATAATGAGCATCAACGGGAAGGAAACACTTCTGGGATATCTCTTGCCTCCCCACGCTCGTTTGCCCAGGGTCCTGTTGCAGCAAATAAATGAGGATCTGGGTGCCGCAGGCAGGGGCTGCAGGGTGGCAGCCTGGCACCCAGCCGCCCTGGCACCCAGTGATGCTGGGCTCAGGCTTCCCAGGGCTGGAGGATGCAAATCTGTGTGAACAGCCACCCAAAAAAAAGCACACGAGGAGCCCTGCATGCCCACACCTGCCTCAGTTTCCCCAGCCGTGCAGGGTCACAGCTGTGCAGGACCAGCTCGGGGCGGCGCTGGGGTTAGACCCAGATGGGAAGGGCTGTGCTGAGCCCAGCATCGACCCCAGAGCCCGGCACATCCCTCCAGCGTTGACCCCAGAGCCCTGTGCGACCCTCTAGCAGTGACCCCCCACCCATGCCCTCGTTTGAGCCTGCCACACTTAACCACAGCCTTAAACACCACCCAACAGGCACAAAGCACCAACTAACTGCACCAGTGCAAGCTGTTTGCTTCTCCTTAAATAGCACTTTAAAAGTCACTTCAGGTGTTCTTGGTCTATTAGAGAGTCCCAGCTGACAAGGCTGCAATATAATCACAGCTGAGCCCGATAGAAGTGGCACTGGCATGGCATGGCCCTGCCAGGCACACGGCGGGCAGCCCGGCTCGTGGGCCACAGTGGTTAGCGCAGGGTGGGCTTCATGGGGCCATTCGCACAGGCAGTGAAAACCATGCCATGGAAATGCACGGGGCATTTGCGCAGGCCATTTGCACAGGGCAGTTTGCACAGGACAGTGTGCATGGGTTATTTGCAGAGGCCACTTGCATGGGGCAGTTGGCACAGGGCGTTTTGCACAGGCAGCGCAAACCATTTGCACAGGCTATTTGCACAAGTCAGTTTGCATGGCACGTTTGCACAGGGCAGTTTGCACAGGTGACTCAAACCATTTGCAAGGGGCATTTGCACCAACACTGCACAGGGCACTTTGCAAAGACAGTTTGCACAGACACTTTGCACAGGGCAGTTTACACTGGCTGCTTGCACATGCCAGTTTGCACAGGTGGTGCAAACCATTTGCACGGAGCATTTGCCCAGGTCGTCTGCATGGGGCATTTGCACAGACTGGGACCATGTGGACTGATGCTCCCTGCGGACATTGCGGTCTCCGAGCGAGGCTTTTGAGTTTTGCAAGCAAATTTTCCAACATCCACCATGCCCTGAGACCTTCGGGGATGCTCCTCAGGTCATCCCCCCGCATCCCAGCCTCGCCTCTCGGGGCTGACGGAGCAGGGCCAGAGTCAAGGTCGCTTCCTGTTGATGTCCCTTTGTCGTGCAGGACAAACGGCCGGCACCGCGGCCCTCCTCCTCAAGGATTTCCCGTCCCCAAGAACATCGCGGCCTTCTTGGAACAGCAGTCCCTGGCCGGGCTGGCCAAACGATTTGCCACTAATTAGCTGTTGATAAGAGCAGAGCTGGAAAGGGCCGGGGGTCTCTCCCACCAGGAAAAGAAGGAAGTTGTTATTTCGGTGGGAAACAAATCAGGAGGAGCAGAGACGTGGCTGGTGAGCCAGCCCTGCCTGCCTTGGGGACCCCCGTGCCCCAGGGACAACGGGCCCCATCCCCGTGGCCCCCCGGGCACCCTGCGGCCAGAGCAGGGCAGCTGCTGCCTGGCGGGGAGGGGGACACAGACCCTGCTCAGCCCCATGTCACTTGTCCCTAACCCACATCCCCTGGCAGGGAGGGAGACACGGACCCCACTCAGCCCCATGTCACTTGTCCCTAACCCACATCCCCTGTCAGGGAGGGGGACATGGACCCCTCTCAGCCCCCTGTCTCCTGCCCCAGCCTGTTTCAGGGGTGCAGTGGCACTGCAGTGACACCCCAGCATTCCTAGAGAGGGAGCTGACCCAGCCGCCCCTCTGTTCCCAGTGCGGAGCTGCCCACCCCACAAGGCTGCGGCGCTGACAAATAACGCACCAGAGGATGGGGGCAGGTGGGGATGGGGGGAACCAGCCTGGCTGTGGGGTACACAGGGCCAGGAGGATGGCTGGACCCCGGGTGTGATCCCATGCACGGACTGGGGGTGCAGCTGGGGCCATCCTGGAAAACTGGATCAGAAAACGGTCCTGACTGAATATCTGCTTGGACCACCGGCCGCATCCTGGCAGGCAATGCCACCCCCTTGCCAGGGCTCGGGGGCCATCTGGGCAGGAGGGTGAAGGCACGCTTGTCCCTAAAATCCTCCTGTCATATCACGGGCACCAAGTGCCCTCCCTGCGCCACAGCTGCAGCCCTGCAGCCCTCTCCATCCTCCTGAGGCAGCCGCAGGGAAAACTGCTCCATCATTAGCAGCATCCCTGGCACCCGGCTGCCTTCTCCCTGAGGGACACGGACATTTATAGCAGCTGCCGTGGCCACCCTGGCACCCAGCTGTGAACGAGCCTTTGGCCCTGGCACCCACGACAGAGCCAGGCACAGGGCTGAGCATCGCTGCCGCAGGGCCCCGGCTGCAGGCAGTGCTGGCACGGAGCTGGCACCATGCACATCCCTGGGACATGGTGTTCCTGGAAGGTTTTCTCTGGCACACAGTCCCCTCTCCTGTCCCTGTCGGCCACCAGCATCTCCTGGCTGGGTTTTAAGGACTTTCCTAGATATTTTCCAGCAGGTTAGCTGTGCTGAGGCTCCCCTGACCTGGCTCTGCGCAGGAGCATTGTGGCAAAGCCTCCTTCCCAGGCACTCCAAGGATGCAGCCGGAGAGGGACTCAGAGGGTTGGGGGCAGCTGGGTCCCACGGGGGCAACTTCGAGTGGTGGGATGGGAAGGGAAGATGCAGCTTTCCCACATCTCCCCCCAGCAGGGCCAGCACCAATGGGATCTGCGCAGTGATTAGGGAGCTCATTTATCAGCTTCTGATGGGATCTGGGAAAATTGAATTCCTGGCCATCTGCAAGCTGGGGAGGAATTTAATTTG
The DNA here is from genome assembly GCF_017639655.2 of Falco naumanni. Lineage (NCBI taxonomy): Eukaryota > Metazoa > Chordata > Aves > Falconiformes > Falconidae > Falco > Falco naumanni. Next base: position 488,878 of record NC_054055.1, on the reverse strand, counting down.
GGGCAGCACTTCAGAGCACGGCCCAGGCGGCTGGGGGCTGGCAGAGCCGCTTCCCTCGGGGAGGTTGCTCTGTACACACAGGGACCTCTTTTATTTTCCATATATAAGAGGTTTTGGTTACAGGATCCAGCTCTCAGCCACCGCGGCCAGGTCTGGGAATTGCAGTGATCTCACTACTCAGATGGGGAAACTGAGGCATGGCCAGGGGAAGCCCAAAGCTACCCATTTAAATGGCTCCCCATGGGGGAAGGTTTACAATGCTGGCATTCAGCAGATCAGAACCCAGCTGGGGGTCCAGTCTTCAAGGCCCTTGTCTATGCCTCATCCCAAAGCCATGCCCAGGGCACCCAAGGGTGCAAGGCACCATGCACCTGCCAGGGCCACAAACACCAGTGTGTGGGTGGCAGAGGGATGCACCTGCAGAGACCTGCCTGAGCCAAAAAGCAGAGAGAAAATCCCCACTCTGGCTGACACACAACTGCCAGGGAGGATTTGCTTCTGGGTTTTGGCAGCACCCCGATGCAGCCAGGCTGGAAGCAGCGATCACCTCTCTCCTGCGCCAAGAACAGGGAGTCTCAGGAACCAGCCCTGCTCCCCATCTGCTCCCCTCCATGTCCCCCAGCATCTCCCTGCCCATGTGTCCTCCTTGGGGCAGGTCCCCAGCACCTCCTCCTCCACATCTGTGGAGCAGCCGGGCTAAGGATGCAACTGGCTGCGGCTGCAAAGATCCAGCAGCTCCAGATCCCAGTCCACAGGCTCACCTCTGAGAGGGTCACCCCGGAGCTGGAATGGGATTAGGGATGAGCTTTCCCATGGCTGTGGATGCTTGGGGGAGGGGGGAGGGCCTCAGGTGAGCCTCAGGTTCAGCCCTTCCCAGTAACACCCTGGCTGCCATGTGGCATGGATGAGAAGACCCTGCTGAATTCGCCCCTCTCTCCCCACTGTGCCGCCACAGATGCCACTGTCCCCACAGCCAGCTCACCCCCCGCAAGGCACATAAGCCCCCCCCCCCCCCCATACCTGGCCTTGTAGGCAGCTGGCTCGGCTGCCTGGCCGCAGGCAGGGGATCCCTGCCATCACCTCCCAGCAAAATGTCTCAGCTCGGCTCCAAAAAGCCAAGGTCAGCCGCAGCACCCATCGTGGCTGGGAGGACAATGCTGCACTGCTGGACCCAGCACAAAAAATTCCTCCTCTCCACCAAATACCAAAGGTCAACACCCCCCACCCCAGTGCCAGCTGCCCCCCACCCAACTCTGCATCTCCCAGTGCCAATGCCTGCACACAGCCCCACTGCTCGGGGTGCAGCAGCAGCACCCACAGCCTGGCCAGGCTCTGGGCTCGCCCTGCAGCCCACCTGGACAAGGCAGGGCTGTGCCACCATGGCTGGGCCACTTCCATGTCCCTGGAGGCAGCCGCAAGCCCCGTGTGATGCCGTGGGGCATGGGAGGGGCAGGACCCACAACCTGAACCCCACAGTCCCCCCTCAAAAGCAGTGCCAGGGCTGGCACGGGCTGATCCTGCACCCCCGAGGAGTCACTCCTCAGAGCAGCTGTGCAGAAAGAGCTTTTGCCGGTGGGGACCCCCAGGCTGGGGACCAGTGGGGTGGCCCCACTCCGATGTGGGGGTCTCGCTCTGCCCTGTGGCTCGGTGGGGTGTGGAGGAAGCCAGCCCTGCCCCACGTCATGGAAAGAAGCATCCCTGCCGCATTGTGCGCCGCGGCCCTTTCCTCCCCTTTATTGCCCTGCTGATGTGTTTGTGTCCGCCGGAGGAAACGACAGCAAAGCCGGGACAAACGCCCACACACCCATGTCCCTACACCGCCCTCGACAGGTCCCCTGCCCCATGAGCCTGGCCGCTGGCCCCACGCGTGGGGAAACTGAGGCAGAGGCAGCCCCGCAGCAGCAGCCAAGGCACCCCGAGCCCTGCCAGGTCGGCAAAGGCATCATCCCCTGGGGTGGGATGGGGTGCAGGGGGGAGGCAGTACCCAAGTGTGTTCCCCCTGTCCCCAGCCCCTGGGCACAGTGTGCCATCCCCCCCCCCCCAAACCTCCCCCAACCCCCCCCCCCACCCCCAGCTCCTTCCTGCTTAGCCAGGCTGCGAACACATATCAATTAGGGTTTGATTCATGGGCCAGTCAATGGGTAATTGCATTGGGGCCGGCGGCTGGGAGGGAGAGGAGGCACAGACATCTTCAGCCTCACCCCACAGTGGGGTGGTCTAAGTGGGGGCTGGCGCTGGGGTGAGCAATAAAGCCCCAAGCCCTATATATCCCCTACACACACACACCAGGCTCGGGGAAGGGGGTCCCAAACACAGGTAGCACCCAGGGCACTGATGTGGATGGGGGTCCAGGAGCATTTTGGGGCTGGGGGCGGGATGAGCTGTTCCTCTCCCACCCTGGGCTGGCGTGCACTGCAGTGGGCCAGCCTGGCAGGATCCATCCCCCACACATCCCTCGTCATGTCCCTTTGCCCTGTGCACGCCAGGGATGGCTTGGGGGGCAGCTCTGCCCTGTCACATGTCCCTCTCCTCCTCAGTGCCACCCCAGCCCCCCCCCCCCCCCCCGGCCTCCCATCTGGGTGGCTTTTTCTTCACCAGAACTGGGGGTTGCAGCTCTATTCCAGGTCCTCCCACACCTCCAGGTCCCCTTGGGGGGCTGCAGCCGGGGCTTGATGCCCACCCAGCTGTAAGCACCCTCCTGGGACAGGGCTGGTTGGGTGCTGGGGGTCTGGGACTAAGAGGGGTCACAGGGTCCCCCCTGTGCTGCAGAGAGGGCTCCTTTCCCAGGCCGGTAAGGAGTCACACATCCTGCCCCTGTGCCAGGTGACAGCTCTGATGTCCCCAGGCTTCACCCTGCCCTTCCCTGGGGGCTCAGCGCACCCCATGGTGAGCACCAGACCACTGGGGCGCAAGCCAGCTCCTTTCCCTCTGTCAGCAGCTTTTGGCTGTTTCCCGGAAAGTGTTTCCTTCCCTTCATTTCCCAGTGCAAAGCCTCAGGTCCCTGCCTCACTCCGGCCTTGAAACTGGAGCCCCCCGGAGCCCCTGCCCAGCCCGAGCCCCCAGCACGGGGCAGTGGGACCATGGCCACAGCTCTTGCACCCCAAACCGTCGGCACGGCCAGCATGGGGGTCAGGGGTCCGGCCTAGAGGGCAGACAGATGGCACGAAGGGGTGGGAGTGCTGTGGTCTGAGGGGGAATCCCCCCAAGCAACCCCCTCCCCAAACTGGGGTGTGTTTGAAAGCACAGGAGCACAAAGGGACCAAACGTTTTCCCATCCACATATGGGGGTGCAGCCATGTGTGTCCCCACAAAATGTGCAACTCACTCAAGGAGGGAGGGGGGTCTCAGGGAAGGGTGCTGCTGGGGGGAGTCTGATGGGGCTTCCCCGTTTCCAACACCCCACCCCCCCCACCCCCGAGGACCGGCCCTGTGGTGGGACACGCTGCCTGCCCCTGCCTTGGCCAGGCAGGGCTGCCTGCAGCCGCGCACCGGGGGCTCCTTTTGCAAGCAGGGCAGGGGGACAGGGGGGAGTGGGGACCCCAACCCCCCCAGACACACAGCACCCACATCCTCAGGTGCTCCCAACCACACCGCACCCCAAACCCCCTGCACACAAGGGACCCTCGCACGCAGGGACCCCTAGCCCTCTCCACCCTAGACCCCCCTAGGGTCTCCCCGTTTCCCCCGCCCCGGGGTCGCTCACGGTGTCCTGGAGGCTCCCCATGGTGCGGCCCCGGCTCCCGGCTCCGCCGGCACCGGGATCGGGACCGGGATCGCGGCCGGGATCGCGGCCGGGATCGGGGCCACCCGGTCCAGCCCATTTCCTCCGGCCTGGCGGGATCCGCGCCCCCCCCCCCCCCCCCCCCCCGGCCGCCTCCTTCCTGCGGGGCTGTGGGGGACACACGCACGGACCCCTCCGGGGAAGGCGAGGGACCCACACAGACACAGCAGCCCCCGCCCCGGGAGCCCTCTCCCTGCCGCTTGCCAGGCGCTCCGCACCCCAGCACCCCCGGTGGGACACTCCCATACCCCGGGAGCCACCGAGCCGCGGGGGTCTCATCCTGACTCCCCCCAAGTCGGGCCCCCCACCCCGGCCGGCTCCGTGCAGCGCCGCGCACCCGGCCAGCTCCCCCCGGCTGCGGAAGGGGGTCCGGGGGGGCACGACCGCCCTTCGCCCACTCCCCTCGGTGCTCCCCATCCTGGCCAGCCTCCCCCGGGCCGGGCCCGCAGCTCCGTGCCTCAGTTTCCCCACCGAGCAGAAGCGTGTCCCCGGCCCTCCCGGGGGGGGTCGCACGGCGCCCCGGGAGCCCAGGCTCCGCCATCGCACCTCCCCCCACCCCAGCATAAACCCGGGGACCCCCGGCACCGGGAAGGGGCTCAGCAAGGTTGCCCCGGTACCCGCTTCCGTCATCCCAACCGGGTCCCGGGCGGGAGGGGAGGCGGCTGGAATGGGGGTCTCGAGTGGGAGGCGAGGTGGGGCGGGGGTCCCGCGTGGAGATGGAGGTGGGGCGGGGGTCCCGCGTGGAAGGGAAGGCTGTTGGCAACAGGGACCCCACTTTGGAAGGGGTGAGGGTCGGGGGAGGGTCGCGGGTCCCGGGTCGGAGGGGAGCGGGGGGGGGGTGGGGTCGAGGGGACACCCGTGGGGTGGGGTGGGTGGGGGTCCCGCCGCCCCTACCTGTAGCGCCTCGGAGCCGGGCACGGCGTCCTCCACCTTCAAGAAAACCTGCTGGCCCCGTCTGAAAAATTGAAGGAGCGCGGTGAGGAGATGCTGCAGCCCCAGCACCATGCCGGCTCCCGGCCCGCCGCGGCTCGGCTCGGCTCGGCTCGGCCCGGGGCTCCCCGCCCCCGGGCAGGGGCTGCGGGCCCCGCCGCTCCCCGCCCCGCTCCGCCCCGCGCTCCGCTCCGCACCTGCTGCGCGGCGGCCTGGGGGGGCGGGGGCCCGGCGGGGGCTCCCCGGTGCCGGGAGGGGGTCGGGACATCGCAGGGTGGGGTTGGGCAGGAGGCGGGATGGGGGGTCCCGGAGTGGGGGTCGGGGCAGGGGAGGCCGGTGTAGGGCAGGGGTCGAGGCATAGTGACATTGGTCCCCAGTATCGGGGGTGGGGTGGTGGTGCTGGTGTCAGCATGGGGGTCCCCAGTGTGGGGAGGGGGTCGGGACATCACTCCCCATATGGGGTGGGGGTCCACGGTGTGGGGAGGGAGTCAGGGCATCGCTCCCTGGGGTGGGGTGTGGGTCCCCAGTGTAGGGAGGGGGTCGAGGCATCGCTCCCTGGGGTGGGGTGTGGGTCCCCAGTGTAGGGAGGGGGTCAAGGCATCGCTCCCTGGGGTGGGGTGTGGGGCCCCAGTGTGGGGAGGGGGTCGAGGCATCGCTCCCTGGGGTGGGGTGTGGGTCCCCAGTGTGGGGAGGGGGTCGAGGCATCGCTCCCTGGGGTGGGGTGGAGGTCCACAGTGTGGGGAGAGAGTCAGGTCATCACCCCCCGTATGGGGTGGGGGGGTCAGGGCATTCATTGCTCCCTGTTGTGGGGTAGGGGTCTCTGGTGTGAGGAGGGGGTAGGAGTGTTGCTCCCCGGTGGGGGGTGGGGTGCTCCCGCTGTGGGGCAGCAGGCTGGCAGTGCTCTCCTATGGGGCAGGTACTGAGTATCCCCCCCTGGGTCTGGCGTCTGGGGGAGTCCCCACCCTCCCATTAAACCCTCCCCTCATGGGGGTTGGGGTAGAGGGCTTGGATTGAGAGGTGCCTCCTCTGCGCCTTCCCCTTTTCTGGGCAGGGGTCACCCGCTGATCCCCCCCCCTCCCCGTGTAGTTCCCCCCCTTTGAAGACTGTGCCCTTGGGTTGGGCGTCCCCCCATCCTCCCTGGAAGCCTCACCCCATTTTTAGGGTGCCCACCCCTGGCCCTGGGGTGACTCTGCTGCAGGGCTTGGTGCAGAGAGCCCTCCCCACCCCGGCTCCCATCCCCACGGAATGTCCCACCCAGCACCCTGGCAAGCCCTGCACCGCAACAGCACCCCGCCCCATGCTTGCACAGGGAGGGACCCCCGTTTTACACACGGAGGAGACCCCACTTGGGAACCCCCCACAGGGATGCTGTTCACTCCCAGCCACCCCACCCCCCCATCGCCTTCGGTAAGAAGTGACGCACACACACGCCGAGTCTCCCCTCCCCTCCCAGGGATAAGCACCAGGATTTTGGGGGTGCTGCTCCCCCTGCACAACCTGAGCCACACAGGGACCCCAGTGCCACAGCACGCACAGAGGACAGCGGGGCTCAGCTCGGGGAGCCCACCCAAAGAGACGGGGTGGTGGAGGTGGCGGATCAAGAGGACGGTGCTTTGATGGTTTCTTCAGCCAGGGCCAGGAGCCGGGCAGGATGGGTGCAGCCGGGATGTGACCCGCCAGAGGGATGCAGGCAGCGGCACCGAATGAAAACACGAAGAAACGGGAAATAAAGTAGGCAGATGTGCAAGCGAAGGAGACACTGTGCCAAAGTCTACAAACACAGGGCCTGCCAGGGTTGCCATCCCACCTCCATCTCCTCCGGGCAGAGGAGGAAGGCTTGGATTGGGGGAGGAAGACCTCCTGCTCTTCCCCCAAAGCCCATGAACCCCTTGGCTCGCTCCACGTTCCCTTGTCGCTCAGATCACCCGAACCAGAGCTAAACTGGCCTAAGCCGCCAGTAACAGCCGTTTAAGTGCTGCTCATGCTCTTATCCTCTCCCAGGGCTGCTCAGCAGCCATCGCCTGTGTGATCTTAAGCCAGTTCTTCATCCCAGCTTGCAGGGAGGCTGGATGGGGTGGGAAATCGGGGGGTGCAGGGCCCCTTGCAGGGTGCTGGGCCCCCTCCCTGCCGGCGCTGGGCACTGCCCTCAGCTTGGTGGGGATGTTTTGGCAGCGTGTCCCAGCTTGCGAGGCCCCAACAGCCCCCCAGATCAGCCACCCTCTGGAGCTCATCCCCTCCGCCGCCACACTGCAGCTGCTGTGGGCGTGAGGGGGCAGCCCCAGCTGAGCTGGCCGCCCCTGGCGTGTTTCCCCCGATGGCACTGGGGCTCAGCCCCACTGCAGAGGGGTGTCCCCAGGACCTCTGCTCCACAGGTTCTGCAAAACACCCCAAAGAGCCTCCTATGTGCCAATGCTGTGTGCGCAGCCACGCTATCAGACATCAGAGAATATACACCCACCACTCCAGCCAGATGCAAGTGCTGCCTTTTGTGCAGGGGAAGCTTTGGCTGGAGTGAAAGCACAGGTCCTTGGTCTTGCCTCCCATCTGCTGGGAGCCAAAGGGTCCTGCTGCTCCCCAGGGACAGGGCACTGTGGGGATACACTGGTGGCTTGCAGGGGCTCAACCCCTCTCGCACAGTCTTGAGACCCATGGGGGGAGCACCAAATCCACAAAAGCCCTGCTGCTGGTGGAGGCAGAAACATCTCCAAAGGGTGGGAAAGTTCCTCGGTGCCCTTGTCCCATGGGCATCCCATGGGCATGTGGGGTGACTGAGTGGCCAAGCCACCTTGGGGCAATGGCCAAGTGGAGGAGAGTTTGGGGGTTACTGAAGCTGCATCCCCCCCTCCCAGCTAACCCCTCTCAGTGGCCCAGGGAGGTGCTGCAGCTCCAAAGCATCTCTGGGGGGCTGGGCCAGGATCCCTGGGGAGGTGGAGGCCTGACAGCAGGACCCTCCCTGTGTGCTGCAACCTGCACCCTGAATCCTGCAGCCTGCATGTGGCACCCTGCACCCTACATCCTGCATCCCACACCCTGCTCCCTGCACAATGCAACCTGCACCTCGAACGCTGCACCCCACACCCTGCACAATGCAACTTGCACCCTACACCCTGCACAATGCAACCTGCACCTCGCACGCTGCACCCCACACCCTGCAGTTCCCTGAGAGCTGTTGCCTGCACCTCACATGCTGCACCCCACACCCTGCTGCTTTTGTGATGCACCCTACACCCAGCATGATGCACCCCACACCCTGCTCCCTGCACGCCACACTCCCTGCGTGATGCACCCTGCATCTTGTATGCTGCACCCCGCACTCCACACCCTGCTCCCTGCAACTTGCACCCCACTCCCTGCACCCCATGCCCTGCTCCCTGCACCCCCATGCTCCCTGCACGATGCACCCTGCACTCCACACCCTGCTCCCTGCACCGTGCACCCCACTCCCTGCACCCTATGCTCCCTGCGTGATGCACCCCACGCCCTGCACCCCGCACCCCGCACCCCCGGGCAGGTGGGCCCGCGGGGGGGAGGCAGGGCAGCCGGTGAAGCCGCAGGGCCATATAGTGGACAGGGCCACGCCGGGGGGGCTCAGGCTGGCCAGCCCCCACCGTGCCCCGGGGCACCCTCCCGCAGCCCCCCAGGAGAAGCCGCCACGGGCAGAGTGAGGGTCCTGCCCCGGAGGGCGGGCGAGGTGCCCCAAGCTGGGACACAGCCCCCGCCTCGGCTCAGGGGGGGGGGCAGCCTCAGCGCTGTGCTGGCATTGTCCTGGGACTGGAGGGTGACGTGGCCATGGGTGATGGGCGACGGGCACCTTGCCCTGGGCAATGGCACAGGGCGATGGGCACCTTGCCCTGGGGGTGCCACAGGCTCATGGGCACTTTGCCCCGGGAGTGCCACAAGGCCATGGGCACCTCTCCCCAGGGGTGGCACAGGGTCATGGGCACCTTGCCCTGGGGGTGGCACGGGGCCATGGGCACCTCGTTCCGGGTGACAGCACGAGGCCACGCACACCAGCCCTGGGCAACAGCCCCTCACTGGGCTCAGCTCCTCATGCCTTGCAGGTGCCAGGAGAACATTTCTCCCTCCCCAGGCCCTGCCTGGCCATTACAGCCCCCTGGTGCGGACAGGCACCCCGCCTTCATCCCCTGCCTTCACCCCCCACCTTCACCCCCTGACTTCACCCCCTGCCTTCACCCGCTGCCCGCTCCCCTGCCCACCTCGCACCTCCTTAGCCGCTTCGCTCTCTGCTCCTGGCCCCAGCAGCCGTCGCTTTGGCTCCCGTCCTTCTCCTCCCACCAAGGAGGGGTTGGCCACGCAGCAGCCCTGGCAGCTGCTGAGGAAAACCCCTTTGGATAGCTCTTCCTCCACTCCAGCCTCAGTTTCCCCTCTCACCGAGTGGGAATTGGACGGATCTGGGCGCTGGCAGGGTTTGTTTCTATGGCAGTGGGGACAAGTGCCACCATGACGGGAGCAGATGCCACCAACAGCTTTGGAGCCGCAGCTGCCGGGCACCCTGGGTTTGGGGAGCAGCACCCCTGTGCTGGCTGGGGAAGGACCCCACCATCCCCAGTGGGTTCTGGGTATGGGGACTCCCAGAGGGGGAGCGGGGTGGTCGAGGGGCAGTGATCTAGCCCCGTGGGTGGAGGTGCATCACCCTGTCATGGCCGTGGAGCTGGGGAGGGGGGAAGGACCCCGCGGGGGCTGCTCCTGGTGAGTCACCCTCCAGCTGGGCTATAATTAGAGATGGCAGCAAGGGGGGGTGCGGGCAGCTTTGTCAGCCGCTGTCCTTAATGAAGCAGGCAGCAGCGGGGCACCGGCACAGCCAGGAGGGCCACGGCTCAGCACCCCCTGGCAGGATGAGGGGTGCAGGGGGGTGAGAGCAGAGCTTCCTGCCCCGGGGACTCCAGGGCATGCACCCTGAGTCAGCTCCCATGGGGCAGGGTCTCCCTGTGCCCATCACCCTGACCAGGCCACCACAGGACCCACCAAGTCCCCTTGATCAAGCCCTGGGCTCCCCAGCCATGGGGACACCTCGCTGCGGGGACACCCTGCTGCAGGGTCCCCAGCAGCAGCTCAGCCTGCCCAGCTCTGCCCAGCCTGGACGGATCCTGCTGGCTCAGGTGCGGGTCCTGTGCTCTGTGCGTGAAGCAAATTCCCAGTGGGGCTGATACATTTCCCCGTGGGGCAGAATCACCCCCTAAGAGCTGGGTGCTCTGCAGCAGCTGCCGGGCTGGCAGGATTAGTGCCAAGCTTGGGATGTCATTGTCACCAGAGCCGCACAGGCAGCAGGTCACGGGCCCAGTGCAGCTGCCTGGAGGACAGGCAGGTATTGCTGAGCCCACACAAAGGCACAGTGTGGGGCTGTCCCCAGCTCCCCTGTCCCCAGCTGCTCATCCTGGCGCCTGGGGACAGGGCTGCAGGGACACGGGGCTGCAGGGCGCAGGGGTGCAGGGCGCAGGGCTGCAGCACCACAGTTGCACGCAGGCCCGGCCTCTTAGCCAGCGTGCACGCAACAGAGCCCACCTCCCTGGCCAGCTTGTTAACAACCCGGTATAATTACGAGCCGCTCCAGCTCACTGACTCATACAGTCCCCAGGGTGTCACAGTCGGATTGGGGACATGCAGCATCCACCCCTGTCCCGACCCTAGCACAGGGCTGGGAGCTGCTGGGGAATAAATCCAGGTGCTGGGGAGAGGCAAAGGAGCATATTCCCCAGCCACGTTTCCTACATTTCCACTCTGACTGTGGGTTTTTTTCCCTTTTTCCGACCTGGGGTTGATAGACTGGTGCTGCCCATCCTGTCTCTCCCCAGGGATTCGGGGCGGCAGCCTGCCAGGCATCCCAGCCCTGCTTCAGCGGGAGGGTTGTTTAATGGCATAGGAGGGAGCGAAGTTCATGCAAGCTAGTAAATATTAACCCTTACTTCAGGCAAAAGACGCCGGGAGAAACCTCCTTTGGTGTCTGAGACCCACAGACTCAGCTTTTCCCTGGAGGTGCCGGCAGCAAACAGCACCAAAGCACCAACGCCGGGGGATTTGGGGGGAGTGGGGGTGGTAAGAAGCAAGGCTGAGCCTTCCAAGCCCATGTAGCCCCAAAACACCAGCAACGCGTTTCTCCCCATGCCCAGACCCCATTGCAGGTTGTGTTTAGGAGGGAAAGCTGCAGAAACCTGCCCCCAGAGCAGCATTGTTGGGTATACTGGGTATACTGGGAGTACAGGGATGCCGGGTGCTGCCTTGCCCAGCGTGGGAGGGGAGCGTGGCCTGGCGGTTACCAGCTGTGCCAGCGTTGCTGTAAATCATGTCAGATCAGTGAAGCTTCATTAAGTGGCAGCAGTGGCACTGGGGTGGATTGCCGGGCCAGATCCTGGCTCTGGTAGTGGCTCCAGGGAAGCACAGCTGGGACAAGGACAGTGACATCTCCCTGAGCATCCCCGCAGCATCCCTGACTGGGGGGGGGGGGGGGGGCGCACACCGTGTGGCCAGGCATGGGGACAGGGTGCACATGGCCACGGGAGGCAGGGGGGAGCAGGGCGGGATGCCTGGGGCTGTCGCATCCAGCACTGAAGATGCCTCATTGCACCCCACGTCCGGTGGACGTGTGGCCGGGGACGTGTGGCCGGGGACCAGGGAGCGGGGACACCGGGGCTACAGTGTCCCTGCCTGTGGCGCGGTCCCTGCCACGGAAGCAACCCGGACTCAGCTGGCTGGAGCAGAGCTCTGGGGACGTGGCCGCTAATCGAACTGCTGTATCTACAGATAAATTGAGGTGTTACTTCGCCAGAGCTGCTAATCCGGGTGACTCTGCCAGCTCTAAATTCAGGCGGAAATAAATCCATCTGTTCTCCCGCTCGGCCGCTAATCCCCCCGGCCGGGGCTCTCTGCAGCAGCCAAGCCTCACCGCTTGCTCCGCGGGGATGTAACCTGGCGCTGGACGCAGCTGCCGATCAATATCTCATTTGCTGCTCGCCGAGGAAGGCGGTGATGGCTTCTTCACCAATAAATCCTACCCAACACCGCAGCCCTGGCTGGTGGTGGCCAAAATGGGGCCGCACCACAAGGGTTACATTGCCCACCAGAGCAGGGGATGCTGCAGCGTCCCTCCCCAGGGTGATGCTCAGGGTCCGTTGCCACCGAGCCCTGGGGACAAGGCTCAGGGTACCGGGAGGCTCCGTGAGCCCAGACAATCGATGGCACCGGCGGCTGCAGCCAAACTGCTTCAGAGCAGAAGGAAGAAGCCGCTGGCTCCTTCCCCTCCCATTAAAGACGATGTCTCTGCTGCTGGGCAGGAGCAGGCAGGGCCTCCTGCCCACAAGGAGACCTGTGCATGTCCAGGAGTGAGGAAGACCTGCAGCAGGGCAGGGAGGAAGAGTGGGGCAGGAGGGCATTGCTGCCGGGGATCATTTCTGGGAGAGCTGGGGCTGGCAGGGCAGAGGCTGCTGCTGCAGCTGCTGGCAGCTGGGACATGTGTGTGCGTGTGTGTGTGCACGGGTATGGATCAGTTTGCATGTTCCCTGTGGGCGTGCATGCATGGGGATGTGTGCTTAGGTGGACTTGCATGGGGGGGGTGTTGTGTTTGTGTGTGTACACGTGTGCATGGGGTGCATGGATGGGGCTGTGCACGCGGTGGCGGGGGGTTGCACGCACAGGGATGCATGCAGGGTGTGCTTGTGTGTGCATGCACAAGGGTTGCAAGGAGAGGGGCACATGCATGCAGAGCGTGCATGCACAAGAGACATGCGCTTGTGCAGGCACAGGGTGCGTATATGCACAGGGGATGTTCGTGTGCATGCGCTTGGGGGGCACATGTGGTGATGGGGGTTGTATGCACAGGGAGTGCACATGTGTGGGAGGTGTGTATTTGTGTGCATCACATGTATGTGCGTGGGGTGCACATGCACGCGAGTACACACACACTCCCCACCTTTCCCTCCATCCATGTCCCATCGCTGACAGCCAGCCCTCAAGGCCGACCCCAGGGGCAGCAGAAGCCCCACAGTCCCCCCACAGGGTCAGCCTCTGGGCTGGGAGCCACTCAGCCTGGTGTTTGCATTCCTGCAGCTCCACGCTTGCACCCTGTGCACCCCCACGTTTGCACCCCACGCAGCTCGGTGTTTTGCGCAGCCCCACGTTTGCACCCCATGCACTCCAGTGTTTGCACCCAGTGCATCCCTACATTTGTATGGGCTCTGTCCTGGCTGGGGACACCCCTTCCCTTTCCAGCACGGGCCAGGAGCAGCCAGCTTACCCAGAGCGATGCGAAGGCCTCACTGACCCGCCCCGTCCCCACCTCAGCTGTCACCGGGCTCACTCCTGCCATCGCTGCCACCCCAAGAGCCAACAGCACCCTGTCACCCCGGCACATCGTGAGCCCCACGGATGTCCAGCACCCAAAGGGATGCAACTGCAGGAACCGAGGCATGGCACGGACCCAGGGCTGGGCAGGGACACAGGTGTCCTGGCACCTGGCCCCTTGGCAGGGACAGTCCCCGGGAGATGCCAGCTGTGGGGACCTGGTGGCACCGAGTCCTGGCATGGGCAGGGATGGTTTTGCGCTGGTTGTTGCTGCTGTCATTACTACTGTGGATTTTGAGCTGAGCAATGAAGGGACCTGGCTGAGGGTGATGAATAAGTGATGGAGCCCTTGGAGGGTCTCTATGGAGACAGCTCAGCTGCGCGGGGTGCCGGGGGGGGACGACGCTGGCAGTCCCCGCATCCCATAGCAGTGGCCAGGGAGCAAGGGCTAGTTAGGGGGGGGGGGGGGGGTGACAGAGCCCTCTCTGCTCCCCGGCAGCTGATTGCCCTTCCCAAGAAGGCTGGTCCCCCTTGGGGCCGGCTGGAAGGTGTGTAAAGGGCTGTTCTCTCCGTTTCCATCTCTCTCCCCGGGGCTGCAGCTCCCTCCTGTTCCTCAACTGCTTTCCCCAGTGTGGAGACAGCTTGGCTGGTCCTTGGCTATGAGCAAGCGCTGCCCATGGTGGCCACGGACACCTCCAGCTTGGCTTGCAAGGGCTTTTACCCCCTGGGTGGCTCAGCCCCACTGTCACATGCAGCCTGTCCCCTGCGAGCATCCTGCACTCGTGGGGTCAGAACACACACCTGCTGCATGCTCGGGGGGGGTGAGGGACAGATGACACCCATGGGGACAGCTTGCATCCAGGGGGACAGCGTGTGTCTGGAGGGACATGCACCTGGGGGACAGCATGTATATGGAAGGTCACCACACACTTCGGGGACAACACGTGTCTTAAGGGACAGCAACGTGTTCTTGAGGGACAGCAGGTGTCTGAAAGGACCGCACGTGCACACAGGGACAGCATGTGTGTCAAGGGACAGCACGTGTTCTTGAGGGACAGGAGCTGCCTGAAGGGACAGCATGTGTCTGGAGGGACAGCATGTACCTAGAGAGAGGGCATGCATGAGGAGGGGGGACAGCAGGTGCCTGGGGGACGGCATGCATGGAGGGGACTGCACACGTGGAGGGGACGGCATGCATTCAGGGGACTGCATGCACTGGGGACAGCATGCACTGGGGAGACAGCAAGTGCCCAGGGGGCCCAGCCCCCCCAGACATGCAGCCCCCCCAGCACCGTGTGCTGTGAGCGCAGCAAGGTGCAGGGTGAGCCCCAGCCCCGTTAGCCCCCGCTGTGAGCTCTTCAGCCACAGACAGCAGGCTGCAACTCCGGAGCACGAAGCTCAGAGCCCAGCCTGCCTCCAGCCTCCCTGTGCCTCAGTTTCCCGCTGAGAAAACAGCTCTGACCCCCCCAGCGGAGCCCACAGGGCTGCCCCACACAGCAGGCACGGCTCAGGGGTGCAGGCAGACCCAGCCCGGCGGGATGGGAGCCTCATTTAGCAACTTCATTTGGCATTGCCTTGTTTTTCCCCACCTTTTATCACCGTAAATTTCTCTTCTGATACATTCTAGGTGAAAAATAAATGAAGCATCTGAGCCAGGTGGGCAATGTTCTTCCAGAAGCACTTAGGCAAATTGTTAGTACATTAATGACTGTGCCACGCCAGCTATTCCAGGTGGCCAAGCAGCAATAAGGAAGACCCCAGACCGGCCCAGGCATACGGAGGACATGGATTTATTGCCAGATTAAATACAAGAATAATAGGTGATCTCCATTAGCAATGGGCTGCGTCACTTCGTACTGACCCTACTCCAGCTGCAGGACATGAGACTTCTGCCACGTGTTCCCAGTAGTCCCTTCTGTTCGCCTTGGCCCCTTGTGTGGTGGGTTTGCTGCCAGGTGACAGCAGACTGAGGTGCCACCACAAGTACCAGGGACTCTGCCCCGGGACGGGAAAGCAGGGCTGGTTTCCATCAGATTTGGAGACTCCTGAGAAATTTGGCACAGGGGGAACAGGCTTTCCATCCCCACGCACACATCCAAATCCCATGGGCTTCTCAAAAGAAGATCTGAATTATAACATCACTTTAAGCCAGGGAGGCTCTGAGCCTGACCCAGGAATGCTCAGTACCCCACTACAGCCATCACAGCCTGGGTGCGTGTAGCCAGCACAGCTCTCTGTCTGTGCCCATGGCCCCCAGAATCTGTGCCCCCAGCCCAGCATAGACAGGAGGGCAGATCTATCTGGCTGAATTCCAAACACTTTCACCAAAAGGGCACCTGCTCCAGCCCTCCTCTTGCTCCAGGGACACGAACGCACACAGCTCAGCTTCTGTTTCCCCAACGTGTTCCCTCGTCAGCAGGACCCCCTTGTATGCTTGGGGAGGGAGAGCTGCATTCCCAAGGGCACCACAGATTCCCAGGAAGGAGTAACTGTGTCCCTGAGGGCACCATGGATACCCAGGGAAGGACAGCCATGTCCCCAAGGTCACCATGGATGCCCGGGCACTATATCCTGCTGTGCTGACACTTTGAAACATGCTGTGCCTCAGTTTCCCCTCTAGACCCAATGAGACCCATCTGATAGAAGGGGGACAGAAGGGAACCCCAGCTCTTCTCTAGCACCTTCAGGCACTTCCTACCCCACTCCTGGTGGAAATCTCCTCCTTGGAGGCAAATCAGGTCACAACAATGCTCCATTTCATCAAAGGGGTGGCAAAGGGATGAGTGGGGACATGGGCAGTGCAGGCAGGGACCTGGCAGGACCATCCCCAGGGACCCTGATGTGGGGTTAACACGCAGCTCTCACTCCTCCCCACACTCGTACAGGTTCCTACTGGTGTCCCCAGGATCTTCCCCCTCTCAGGACAACTCTCCGTGGGCATCCCTTGGAATCCCACGCTCAGGCACCTGCTGCCACTCTTTCGCCTGGCACCTGCCTGCTCCAATTCCCCCTCGTTATCTCTCTTTTGTTAACAATGCACTCACTCGCTGATTTAACCTGGATTAAAACGGGATCACTCGCTTGCTTGCTTGTTCTCCTCCAATTAATTTGTTCGTCACTTCTATTTCCAAATTAATTCATCAGGCTCTTTGGCAGGGAAATAACAGCGGCACACGGGGTCTGCGCTGCTTGGGAAGGGATCAGTGTTAATTATCCCAGCAGGAAGAACTGGGATGGGAAGCAGAGCAGGGAGCTCATCTGTGATAGGGACCTGGATCCAGGGTGAGCAGCATCCCCTGGCCCACCTGCGAGTATCCCACCGAGGATGGGGGGCACGGCGTGGGGGACCCACAGCTCAGCCACGCTGGCCCCATCACTTCCACACTCCATCAGGAATACGTCACAGGGACAAAATCCTCATTGAACAAATTATGGCACCTCTGGGGGTGTTGCCCCGCTCACAGTGGGGGCGAGGTGGGGGGCCAGGCTGCACCCCGCAAGGGTTAACGCCGGGTACAGCACGAGGTGTTCGAGCTAAAAATACATGGTGACTTTTTCTGTATTTGCTCTAATGAGTCATTCTCTTTAAGTAATTTATTGCTCATTACATAATCACTTTCATTTTCAGCTCGAGAAAAATGGAATATTTCCCCCCCCCCCTTTTTTTATTTTTTTAATGAAAAGGGCATTTAGCAAACCCTGCAGGCACGTGAGCATCAGCCATTTTCCCAACCCATCCCTGCATGTTTCCACCAGCAGCTCCTCAGCTCCTTTCGCATCCTCCAGCCAAAGCCTTTCGGGAGCACCTGGGTGATGCTGCTGGTGCAGGGGGGCTCTGGGAGGGGACAGAGCATCCTAGGGAGGCACCGGGGTGGGCTTAAGGGGCTGGATCCCCAGCACCCAGCCTGGCCACATCTCACCTGGCTGCGGCAATCACCTGCTGACATGGCCCTGTGTCCCAGTAATCCCAGCACTGTCTCAGCAGTCCCAGCACTGTGTCACAGCAAACCCACAGCTGTGTCCCAGGAAGCCCAGTGCTCCATCCCAGTAATCCCAGTGCTATGTGCTAGTAATCCCAATACAGCATCCCAGCAAGCCCAGTGCCACATCCCAGTAATCCCAGTGCCATGTCCTAAGAAGTCCAGCATCATATCCTAGCAATCCCAGCGCTGCATCTCAGCAATCCCAGTGCTATGTGCCAGCAAGTCCAATGCCACCATCCCAGCAAGCCCAGTGTCATAACCCAGCAATCCCAGTGCCATGTCCTGACAATTCCAGTGCCATGTCCTCACGACCCCAGTACTGCATCCCAGCAAACCACGTGCCATATCCCAGCAAGTTCCTTGCTCCATCTCAGCAATCCCAGTGCCGCATCCCAGCAAGCCCAGTGCCGCAGAGCCCTGCAAGCCAGCAAGATGTCCCGGTCGCACCAGTGATGCCAAGCCACAGGGAAGGGGACCCCAGCCACCCTTAGTGCTGGGGGGCAATGGGGGGGGGGGTATCCAGCTCAGGCCCTGGCTGGGGCAGAGGGATTTACCCGCTGCAGGGCAAGAGCCCTGCTCTCCTACCCCTGCCAGCCCCCACTGCTGGCAGCTGCTCACTCCCCTGCCACTGAGGCAGGACCTGGGGGGGGGGAGTCTCGGTTTGGAGCTGCAGACTAGGAATTAACTACACCAAATGTTTTATTTGTGTAGAAACGCAATTATGTTAATTAAAGCATGTCTGTAATTACAGCACTTAGTGGCCCATAAGTGCACAAGTGACTCTGGTGACTTTGGAAGAGCTGGAAACCTGGAGGATGGCTTGCTTCCAGCACCAGCAAGGTCCTCAGCAGGGTGAGACCTGGTGTCTCCATGGGGTGACAGCAGTGACCCCAGTGCCTGCAGAGCTGGCCGCTGCCTGTACTCTGCAGGGGAAAGCGAGCAGCGATCTCGGGCAGGGCACAGGACCAAGCTGGGGCTCATTGCAGAGGATGCCTAGAGTGCGTGGAGAGGGCAGGACGGATTGGTACCCACAGCCGCATCTCAGCACAGGCATCTGCCAGCAGCCACGCCGCAGTCCCGCTGGCACCGGGTGCAAGGGCAAATGGCAGGCACTGTCGCCAGTGCCCCAGGGATGAGGGAGCAGGAGGAAAAGGCTGTCCCTAGGGGCAGGGGTGGCCATCACTCTGGCTGCAAGGGGGGTACAGCCCTGGGTAGGCACCAGCGGCCAGGCAAAGGGAGAGGCTGCTGTGAGCGAGGCAGGGGGGGAGCAGGCTTGGAGCCCCAGCTCTGCAAGCAGCTGAGGCTCAAGAGTATATCTGGAAGGGAAAAATAAATGGGAAGCAGAGGAACATGACAGCAGGAGCAGTGGCCAGACAGACCCACGGGCTGGCTGGGATCAGATAACTCGGGCTCCAGGCAAAGGCAAGGCGGGAGATGGTGCCTGCCCCCACCTCAATAAAGCCCTTGCTGTGGGCAGCGTGTGACAGGGGGTGGGGGCACGATGGGGCAGAAGGGAGATGCCAAAGGGGCACAGGAAAGCCTGGAGCAAGGGAAGCACAAACTCGAGGTGTTTTGGGCTGGCAGAGCAGTAGGCATCGATGGGCAACTCCAGGGTCCCTGCACAGCCAGGAGACCTCTCCTCCATTCTTCAGCAGCGAAGAGCACCCGGAGGCTGCAGCCTCCCACGCTGGCACCTGCCGACTCGGATTTCATCTTCCCCAGCCTCAAGCAGCGACAGAAAATTGCCTGTTTACTGCAGTCACCGAGCCTGAAGCCGAAGGATTTCGCTGTGCGCATCCAAGAGACGGATCACAGCACAGGCACGGGGTGCCCCGTGGTTAAGCATCACCGTGGCATCCATGGTCAGGATGGGCAGGGATGGCTGCTGAGCTCCCATGTTTAATTTGGAGCCATCATCAGCTCCGGGTAATTACAGGCCTGCATATTAATGGCCAGGTGCTGCAGGATGCCGGGCAGTGACACACCAGCTGGCAGGAGCGCGGGAGGGGAAAGGGGAACGGTGTCACTGAAGCTTTGCCGGGTGCGATTTATTTGCTTAACAAACGCATCGAGCCCTAAATGCCTTCGATAAGTCTGCAGAAAGGCTGAGTTCTGTTTGCACAGCAAACGCACTTCCCCGGATGCTGCCTGGCCCTTAAGCATTAAGGTCCTGTGCAGACAGCTGCCTTCGCTGCCAGGCTGGAAAAGCAGCTCCCCAAGGCTTCAAGGAGCCGCAGGAATGCAGCCCAGCCCTGTCTGACGGGGCTGGAAAGCCTGGCAGCCTTGCAAGCCTTTAAATCCCCTTTGCACAGCAGCCCTGCAAGCCTCAAATCCTCAGCCCCATTGCATAGTACCCCTGCGAGCCTGCAAATCCCCATGGTATAGCAGCCCTGCGAGCCTGCAAAATCCCACTGAGTGGCAGCCCTGCAAACCTGCAAAATCCCCAGTGCATAGTATCCCTGCAAATCCATTGCGCAGTATCCCTGCAAGTCTGCAAATCCCCATCCCCGTTGTATGGCAGCCCTGCAAGCCTGCAAATCCCCATCCCCATCGCACTGCACCCCAAGATGCCAGGACCCAGCTCGCTGGAAGCAGGAGGGTATCCCCCAGCCTGCCCCAAGCTGTCTCCAAGGGGGTAACACAGGGAATGCCAGGTGACATGGCAGCACCGGCGCCGGGAGGAGAGGAAAGCAGGAGTGCCACCACCGTGGGGACCTCCAAGCGAGGCCACCGGCGCCCTGAGGGAGCCGTGCCCGTGCCGCAGCGCCAGCATCAAGCCAGGCAGAAGCAGCGCCTGGCGTGACAAGGCAGGGAGAGAAAACACACGGTTACCCTGAATCTCCGAGGAATTGTCCTTGGATAAATGCAGCATTACAGACTCTGCCAACTCATCTTTCAATTAGTAGGTTTAGTTGATAACCAGAGGAAAAATTAAAAAAAAGGCAGCTGGAGGTGGTGGTGTTTTAGCATGTGTTCATTATCTTCCCAGAACTGTTTGCTGTTTTTTCCCTTTCCTGGCTTTTTTTCGCCTTCCCTGAGTCCTCCTCCCATCCCGACGCACAACCAGCCCCACTGCTCATCCCTGCCCAGCACATAACTGGGCTCAGCACCACATTGCAGGTTCAGGGTCTTCTTCACCCGTTGCCACCGGCAAAATTCCATGGGAATAGAGCAGGACCCCAGCATCCTGCCTCTGCTGTCTGTTCCCCATCCCTCCCTGGGAACCACAACCCCCCTGGAGCAGGGATCCTGTCCCAGGCTGCAAGATCCCAGATATCTCACCAAATCCTCTTGTGTGTAACCACAGTGCAAGCAGCAGCCACTCACTGGGCGGCCTCCCCTCCAAAACAAGCCAAGTCTCCATGTCAAGGAATTAAATGCAGTGTAGGCGCCATGCAAATACATAATATTAATATTAGCAAGAGCAAGCCCAGGGATCCAGACCATCAGAGGAGGGAAGGGAAAGGACATGGCTAAAAGACGCTCGTGCCTTTGAGGCTCGTTAGGGTGAGAGCTGCTTCATCTGACACCCAATTGCTTAAAAGCCCTGTTTGGCTGAGCTGAGCTGAGTTTTTAATTTGCCTGAAAGGAGGGAGGGGGCAGCTGGGGACAGGGGCCAGCAGTGGGGACACAGGCACCAGGGCTGGCATGGGCACCAGAGGAGGGATGGAGCTGACAGAGCAGGGACACGCTAACCCTGTGGGACAAGGGTGTACCCCTGGCTGCTGCGATGCCCAGGGGACAGCAGTGTGTCTTACTCCTTACTCAAGCCATGAAGCTGTTTTTATGTCTGACCAAGCCTCCTACCCAAGGAACTCGCTTTTCCCCCCATCCCTCTTTCCTCTCCAGGGAGGTGACAGTGGCAGGTGACAGGGGCAGCGGTGGCGAAGGACAGACCCCTCCTTTGGTGGGGCATGGGCAGCTGTCCCCAGCCCTGCTGCTGTCCCTTGCAGCGAGGACACAGGTCCTGACACTGATGGGAAAGATGGGACGACAAGCAGCTCAGCCCTGGGGTGGGCATGGAGATGCCACGTCCTCTGGTGCCGATCCCCAGCACTGCCAAAGCCCCCACACAGCCCTGCTCAGCACCCTTGGCACCAGCTCTCCAGCAATGAACTTCAATCGGCTTCTGCAGCGTGGCCAGATCCTGCTGCAGGTGTCACCAGCATGGGGCTGGGTCGGGCTGGTAGCAGTGGACCGCACTGTCTGTGAATTAACAGCTTTTCCACAGGGTGAACCGCTGGCCCCAGCTCCTCTGCTATGCTGTGCCCAGCCAGGGCACCTGCAGGAGGGCTGGCAGCCAGGTGACACCCAGCAAGAGCCCCCATCCCCTTCCCTTAGGTGGGGTCCCCATGACAGGGTCTGGTTCGCTGCTGTGTGGTGCCGGGATCCCACCGAGCCGCACAGGGAAGGACAGAGCAGGGTCCCCAGAGTAGCACCTTGGTCTGGCGTGCCTCTCCTGTGCCTGCAGACTGGGGGGCTGCAGGAGGGAGGGGAGCGGGGGGCACGGCTGGTGTCCCTGCTGCCCGCACTGGTGCCCAGCTCGGGCTCTCCGCATGCTGGGCTCAAACAGGGGGCTCGCTTCCCAGCACGCTGCCAGCACCCATGCACAAGTGACACACAGGCGTGCCTGCCTTGGCACTTCTCGCGGAGCTGCCGGCTCGCCAGCCCACGGACCTGCTGTCCCATCTCCCTGCCAGCGCGGTGGGGAGGGGTCCCCAGCAGCACCGTGGGTCCCTGCCAAGCCCCCACCACCGCAGAGCCCCTCCGTCCTCACCAAAACAGGCGCAGCTGCAGCCCACCCATGCACCCAGGGAGCTGGCTCCCACACTATTCCTGGGGCTGGGGGAGAGAAGACCCCCTTTCCATCCCAGCATTCCCACGGGATGCAGTGCAGCAGGACAGCCTGCTCCAGTTCCTGGAAGAGGTGGTGATTGTGGCTGGACCCGGGTGGGGGGCAAAGATGTGCCCCTGGCATTGCCCTGATGCAGCTCCTGGGGTGTGGATACATAGGGAGCCGCTGGCACTGCTGCCCCCTCCTCCCAGCCCATGGCACGCATCCCACCTCGGCTCTCCCAGGGGGTTTAAGGCAGTTGGGTAACCCCAGGGGTATCTTGTCCATCTGGCGGGTGCAAGATGGGAGCCAGCCCCTCTCAGCCTCTCCCTGAGTCCCCCCCAGGGTGCGGCAAGCCCAGCTCCCACCATGACCATCCCCTTTTTCCACAGCATCCTCCGGGACAGGTGCTTGCTCAGCTCTGCAGGTGCCTCCACTCATATCCCGGGTTTGGCCAAGGGAAACCAGACCCAAAGGGTGCCTTTGTGCCCTCATGCTTATTTTGGGGGATGCTCGACCCTCCGCAGCTGGGCTGCGGTTTCCTTTGGGGCAGGAGCCTGGCATTTACTCACAGAAGTTTCTGGTTGCTCCAGCCCTCCGCCAGCACAGCCAGACCGAGCCCAGACCCGCTGTCCAGTGGCACAGTGGCAGCACCCCTGGTGCGGGCAGGCAATATCAGGCTTGGAAGAAACCCCGTAATTAACACATTACAGGGCTCCACTGGAGGAGCCCAAGCCTCTGATGGTGCAGAGCACTGGAGGGAACCAGGGAAAAGCAAAGAGCAAAAATGTAATTAACAAAGGTCACGGTGCTCCTGGCTCACACTGCTGAGCTGCGGCACTGCCTGAGCCTACCTCGACCCTCTCCCTCCTGAGGGACCCCCTGCAGCTACGGGAGGCGAGGAGTAGAGGAGCCGGAGCATGCACACAGCCACAGGCACTGCTGGCAGCTGCAGGTGTGGGCTGGAGCAACCAGAAGCCTCTACCAGAAGCCTCACCTATGCCCAGGTGCCCATCACCCTGGTGTCTGACACCCAGGTGGCCCCACCGCCAACCCTTGGGCTCACTGCAGCTTCTCATGCCTTGAGATCTGATTTGTCCCCGGGCTGTGGATGTGCCCCAGCCTGGCCACATCACTCCTCACTCAGGCTTTAGGAAAACACTCGAGTTTTGGAAATTTCACCCGCCAGCACTTGCTGACTCAGCGCCAGGCCTCCTCCCCGGGTGTAGGTGAGGAAGGGTGGGAGATGAAGCCATCGCAGGCGGCAGGTCCCGGCCATGCTCTGGCTCTGCTGTGGTGGAAGCATATGCGCAGGGTGAGCCCGGTGCTGCCTGTCAGGGAGGAAGGAGCCAGCTGTGTGCAGTGAGCAGAGGCAGGGTCCCAGGACCCCTATCCTCGGAAACACAACCCTACCCCTAGTTCTAGCCCAAGCTCTCACCCTAACCTCAGACCTAGCCCTAACCTGAACCTTAGCCTTGGATCTAACCATGACTCAAACCCTAACAGGAACCCTGAACCTAAACTTAGCCATAGTTCTAACCTGAGCCCTAATCCTAAACCTAAGATGAGGTCTAACACCAAGCAATAACCCTAAGGATAAACCTAACCTTAGTCCTAGCCCTACCCCTAACCCTACAGCTAACATTAACCTTAACCTCAACTCTAGCCCTAACCCTACTGTAAACTTAGCCCTAGCCCTAAAATTAAACTTACGGCTAGCCCTAACCCTAAACTTAGTCCTACCTGTATCCCAATCCCTAAACCTAAACTTAGTCCTAGCCCTAACCTAACCTTAGCCCTGAACCTAAACCCAGCCTTAGCCCTACCTGTAGCCCTGTCGCTAACCTTAGCCCTGACCCTAACATTAACGTCAGCACGATCCCTAACCCTAACATCAGCCCTAGCCCTGGCCCGAACCCTGACCTGAGCCCTGACCCAACCCTGACCCTAACCCCGACCTCAGCCCTGACCCCAACCCTGACCTCAGCCCTGACCCCAACCCTGACCTCAGCCCTGACCCCAACCCCGACCTCAGCTCTGGCCCTAACCCTGACCCCAACCCCGACCCTAACCCTGACCTCAGCCCTAGCCCACCCATGCAGCAGCCGGAGGGGGGCTGAGCCCCCCTGCTGTGTACCAGAACCGCCTCCCCCCACATACCCACACCCCATTTCCCACCTGACCAGAAGAACCCCAAGTGCTGCGGAAGGACCGGGAGGGTCCCCATGTCCCGCAACCCCCCCAGGGAGGATGGTGCTCAGGCCCAAAGAGCCCCCCAGCCCCTGCTGCGCCATGGGACCCTTCGCTGGCGGCCAGCAGCAGGAGCTCCGGGCTCATGGGCAGCAACAGGGCAGAGATTTTTCTGCCTCAAGTAGCTGGGAACAAATTCCCTGGTGGGGTGCTGTCACCCTGCTGGAGCCGTCACCCCGCTGGAGCTGGGAGAGTAAAGGTTCTGCTGGCACTGACACCCGTCCCCACTGCTGGAGCCGCCTTGCTCAGCCCTGATTTCTTATTGAAAGGCCGCGTGCCTTCCACTAGAAGGATGCTGCCATCAACCTGGCTGTGTTATCACTGGTAAAAAACAATAGGGAAAGGCCCAATTTTTATGGAGAGCAAGGAAAAACACGGCAGCACCCATGGCTTGTGTCCTTCCAGCTGGGCTCCAGCTGAGTGTCGGCTGAAGGATGGGACTGTGGACCCCGTCCCGGCTGTGGGACACGGGGCAGCCCTGGCCTTATCCCCTTGCAGAGCAGAAACCCCAGGCTGTGAACTGCTGTGAAGCCATACGGACATCCCAGCTCCATTCAGAGAGGTGAAAAGGCTCCAGCTTGGGATGGTCCAGTGACGTCCACACTGGGCTACTCAATCCCACCGCTTCATGCCCTGGGTCCCAGGGTGGGTGCCACCCCAGCGAGGGCTCATATCCTAGGCTACAGCTCCCTGTATTCCCAGGTAGCAGCGTGTTCTGGCAGCCCTGCCTGCACCTGGCTCCCACAGGCAGGAGCATCAGGGCTCTGCCACCACGGGGTGAGGTTCAGGGTGCCCGTCCGTGAGGAGGGGTTTGCACAGAGCTTTGCATACCGCGCAGAGGGGAGCATCAGCATCTTCACCCCATAGCCACCAGACACTGAACCTCAGAGGACATGGATGGGTCCCCTTCCAGAGCTGCCTGCCCCACGTCTGCCTGTGGCCAAGGGGAATGCAGCTGCATTTGGGCAGCAACAGCTCAAGGAAAGAGGAGGGGGAGAAAAAAACCCTCCACCAGTCTTAGCCTTTCAAATGCTCATTATAAATAGCTCCTCGGTGTCTTCTGAGTCACCCAGCTGAAACGTGCAAGCTAATAACGAACTGGGAAGGGGCTGGGAAGTGATTACAAGCTAGGGGAGGCTTTCTGGCTAAGTCATCACTTCTGTGACGGGGCTGCTGCATCGGCAGCTGCTGTTTGCTTTTTGCTTCCTTGGGTGCAACCAGTCCTCCACTGCATCTGGGGAGCAGAGGGCTTTGGAGATGCTGAAACACGCTGTGAGGTCATCCATGCCAGCTGCAACACCTGAGCCAAGCCCTGAACCCCTCCTGAGCGTCAGACAAAAAAACAGGTTTGAATATTTTCTGTGGGAAATGCACCCATCCAAAACGACCTCCTTTTTCTGTTTGATTTACTACAGAAAACACAAACTGCCAAAGACCCAGAAGGCTTGAACCCAGCCAAAATGCTCCCTGCAAGCTCTCAAAATCATCCTTTCCCCTCTGCCTCCCCAGGCTGGCATTGCAGAGCTGCCAGGCTGTGCCAGGGCAGCCAGGGCACATGATTTGGTGATGGGAGCAGGACTAAGAGCTGCTGCTGCCAAATAACCGGCCCCATGGGACATTTCTGAGCCAACACTTGGTGAGTCCTACAGGCTGCTGTGCTAGTCCCATCCCTCGAGGATGCTACGTGGATGACGAGGTTTGGGGACACCTTCCTGCTGCCTGGGGATGCCACAGCACCGGGACCACCATCAACAGGGAATGGCTGCCCAAGGACCAGCTGGAGACCCTCCATCCAGGCTCCAACCCCCACAAAAGAGCAAATCTTGGGGTCATCACCCATTGCTGCAAGGCAGGCGAGACCCCCAGCCAGCTTTGACACCTCAGCTGGGGGGATCCAAGCTGCCAAGCTGCCCGTTGCATGTGCTCTGCCCGTTCTCCATCATCTAACACCCCCTGCCACCCCCCGCTGCCACGCGGATGGAGCCGCAGCAGCAGACAAAGCATCTCCCAGTGCTCTCCATCCCCCTCACTCCCCCCTCCAGACAGGCCCATCCATTAACAAGGACAGCTCAGCCCTTTGCAGGAGAAAGCTGGACAGGCAGAAAGTCCCAGGCAGCTCCGGGCCCTGCCTGCATTTCTGGCTGCAGCCCAGCACAGCTCTCGGCAAGCCACGTGGAAGCTGGGAAAGAGACAAAAGCGAAAGTGGGGACCGGGGTCGGAGAAGAGCGGGAGGCAGGAGGGATTCCCAGTAGCGGCTGCTGCTGCATCCGCCACTGCCCCAGGGAATCCTGTATCCCCAACAGAGGAGTGGCCGCAGAGCTGGCTCCCACCCTGGAGGGATGCTTGTCCTCCCAGAGCTCATGGAGCAGCGCAGCTCCTGGGGGATGCGCGGGGGTCGGCTGCAGATGACGGCCAGGGCACGCTCCGTGCAGCCCGTTGACGGCGGTGCCACCGGTGCTGCCGCCCTGGGCCGTGGCCAGGCCGCGGTGTGCCAGCCTGCCTGGCGGAGCAGGGGCCAGCCTGATTGCCTGCATCTGCACTAGCATCTGGCCGGCAGCCGGCAAGCACCGGAGGTTAATTCCCTGACACTTTACAACCGCTCGCTGCTCTGAAGCTGAGGATGCTCAGGGGGGATGCCCTGGAGGGGAAACTACTGGCTGGTGTCCCTCCCCCCCAGGGAACCCCCCCAGGTACAGAGACATGCAGGGTGCCAGAAGCTCGCAGCCAGGAGTTCCCCTCCATCCTCTCTGCAAGGCACCTCCAAGCTCCAGGGCTAGGTGCCCACGCAGGTGGGTGATGCTGAAGCACCCCAGACGCATCACAGCTGACATGCTGGCGCCAAGCTGTGCAAAAGGCAGAGGCATGAACAGCCCAAGGCTTTGAAAAAGCCTGGAGAACATCACACGCAGCCGCTTGCAGCTCCCAAGGACCCCAGCAACGGGGGAGCAGGCTGCCTTCGCCCCACCGAACCCCTTGGCCCCAGTAAGTGGGTGCCCAGTGAGGAGTAAGAGCTGCCCCGGCCATGCTGGATGGAGAGATGGAGCCAGTACTTTCCATGGCACTTTAAACATGCAACACAGCGACTGGCAACAACCACGAGGCAGAGGTTCAGGACGGGCTCCGGTGGGCTCAGCAGCCTGCTCTCAGCTTTGCGGATGCTTGGAGACCTTCAAAAGTAGGCTGAACCACTTCGCCAGGCAGCTCGTGCCCTCTGCATCCCAGCCAGTGCTGCTCCCTGGGTACCTGCAGAGTTAATGGCACGGGAGCAAGACATAGAATCCTAGAATGGTTTGGTTTGGAAGGGACCTTTAAAGGTCAACTAGTCCCACCCCAGTGGATGCCATGTTTCTGCTGCCAGTGCTGCCCTTCAGGCCATGCCCTGGGAGGGAAGCAGGAGTAATGGCAAGGACACACGAGGTGGGGAAGGACCAGAGTTTCCCTTTGATATGTGCCCAGGTCACACAGGCAGTGGCAGGTAGGGACATCAGCATCATCACGAATGTCACCTCATGCCATCAGCCCCTCCAGGAGGAACTGGCTGCCAGGTGGGTGCATCAGGGAGGTAAAATGGGGATGATGCATTACACATCACCCTTACATGAGCCTTGATGGGAACACACTGTCCAGGTCCTGGCATAACTGACACAGAGACTTAATGCGCTCCTGTAAAGATGCATAAACTATCTTTGTCCCCTCTGGGACACTGGGCTCTTTGCTGGTGCCCATGGGCTCCCTGGGCAGGATGGAGCCCCTCTTCCCAGCTGTGGCTGCAGCCACAGTCCCTCCTCCGTCTCGCGCCTGGCACCGACCTCATCATCAGACCAGCGCTGAGCATGGTGACACTTGGCCAGTTCACATGTCCCCACGTCTGCTCCTGCCAGGCAGCTGCCAGAAGCGAACCAAGCAGCAGAGAGAGCTGGGTGAGAAGCAGGCAGCCCTGTCTGCTCTCCAATGGAAGCCCTGACTTCTCCCCAGCCTCCTCTGAGCCTGCTCCTTCCCTGCAGGGATGCTCAGAGTATCATCTCCTCCTCCGTGTTTTCAATCCACAGAGCTCGGCTGCTTCTCCCCCAGCCCCGGCTGCTGTCAGATGCTGTGAGAGCAGCAGCTCCGGGCACGCCAGCATCCTACCCGCCACTAACCGGGTCAGGAGCCGCCCGCCTGGGAACACATTTCCCACAGGGGGAAAATGAAGGAGGAAATGGGTTAAAACGTGACCTGGATAACAGAAAATGGCACTTGACTGGCTGCCACCCAACACTCCCCTGGAATAAATCAGAGCTTATCGACAGCACACATGGGAGACCTGGCCCACCGATGGATCTCGGCCCCACGCAGCATCCCCACCCAGGCAGCAATGCTCTGCGAGGGCAGGCAGCGGCATTGCTAAGATCTGCCGGCAGCGCACAAGGCAAGCCAGCATTAAACACCGCGGGGCTCGAGTGGTGGCAGAGAGCAGGCAGCATCACCCCGCAGCACTGGCCTCACTGGGGACACCCCCTCTGGCCAAACGCAGGGGCAAAGGCATTGCCTGAAAGCTCTTGGGAAGCTTTTCCACCTCTATATATCCCCTTGGGGTGTACAGGAATGGGGACAAACATCTTCTGGGAAGGACCATGTTACGTCCTGGTTAAAAGGAGGAAGAATGGGGTTCACCATTCCTGCCTCTTCCATGCTGGATGGCTCGAGGGGCACAGCCAGCCTCAGCTACACTAAGTTTCTATAGCATCTACCTTTCTTAAAAGCCATTAAACAGCAGCTGCAAGTCAGCAGAGGCCTTCCAGCCAGAGGAAACATGGGGATAGCCTGGCATTTCAAGACCTTTGTGTGTTTTGCTTAAAGAAAAGGACATGGGCACATGTTCTGGTGGCAGCATGAAGGATCTCTTCAGGGAACAAAGCATGCACAGCACCAGAGGGGAGCCAGGAGAGCTGGGGGGAAAGGATGCTGCCCGCAGAGGTGATCAGACCCAGCACCCACAGCAGTGTAGAGGGATCAGCAGCTCTTGGTGCCTCTGGAGGTGTGTCTAAGCCCCACACCACATGTAGGTAGGAGAGATGCTGGGGGCTATTTTCTATAGAGAGGCAAACTCCTTATCTGAAGGTGACCTCATGAAGGTGCAAAAACCTGGTGATGCCAGAGGGAGACGTGTGGTACTGGGGCAGGAGCGGGCAGCAGCTTCCCTTGTGCCCCAATGATCCTGTAATCACTTAAAGCCCCAATGATCCTGTAATCACCCAAAGCACCCGCTCCAGGAGACCTGAGGCTGCTCCCGGGCACACCCGCGTGCAGCGAGGCAGCCCCTGGGAGCAGTGGTCCCGGCGTACGCAGCCGAGCCAGGCAGTTTGGCCAGTGCCTGAGCATGTGGAGCTGGCACCGCCAGACAAAGGAATCCAAGCACCAAGCAGCCTTCCTCCTCGTCCCCTTACACCTACGTCCCTTCCCCACCAGCTCAGCTCAACCCTCTGGCAATGTGGGATTTGATCCCAGCAACCACCAGGGCAGGCTGGGAGCACCCAAGATCTCTCGGTACCCGGGAGGCAGAGCACCCACATACTGCAAATCGCCTGTGCACAGCCTGCTAGCCGGCAGCTGTGGAGCCTCGTGAGTGCTACACACGCGCGCGCAGAGCCGGGGGTCTCCTCCATCCCTAGCCAAGCCCGTGGGTGATGGGAATTCAGGCACCTCATGCTTTGCGTTAAGCCAGCTCAGCCCCTCTTCCCACGTGGGCTCTGTGGAGCATCACCCTTCACCGCTTCCAGGGAGCACCGTCATCCCTCAGCAAGGTCACCCCATGCTCTCACGCAAAGCCCCTCATGCCTGCACCATGGAATGAAGTCCCTGTGACCCTCAGAGCCCCTTCCCCACCTTGCCTCATGCAAGCGGGTGCAGCGCCACTGGGACCCCCAGACCTGTTGCGTGGGTGGGTGCGCAGGGGGGTGGCTTCTCATGCCCTGCATGGAGCCGCTGAAACCATGATCCTGAGGCCTGAACTGCATTCCACAAAGTCACCTACCCTCCCCCCCCCCCCCCCGCCCCTCCCCAGCAGCCCACTGGTGGGCCAGGAGCCTTCCACCCCCTCCAGAAACTGCCACAGGGCAAGGGTGGCTCGGGAAATGGGGGGATGCTGCTCACACCAGCCCTCCAGCACAGAGCCCTTCAGCTAGCCACCTGCCCTGGGCTAACACAGGTGGTTAGTGGGGAAACAGGGGGCAGCGGCTGGGGGTCACCAGCCTCTTGTCATATCCCTGCCACCCCCCCTCCCCACCAGCTGTCAGGCAGGAGGAACTTTTTCCTGCCTTACCCACGTCTCCCTCGCTCCCTCGCCCAGCATCACCCCCGGAGCATCCCTCCCTCCCAGCGTGGTGCCCCCAGCCCCGGGGCCGGCGGGAGGGACTCACAGGTCAGACGCTGCCGCCTGGTACGGCTGGCTCCGGCAGAGGATGGAGTGTCCGCAGCCCTGGCCCATGGCTCCGCATTCTTCGGCAGCCCTGCCAGGCGGGCGGCGGGGCTCGGGTGCGTGCAGCGAGGCGGCCGGCTGGCAGCGGAGCCTCCCGCCGCGCTCGGCGAGGGTGTCTCAGCCCGCTGCTGTCACCGAGCCCTATGCAGCGCGGGAGGGGAGGGCGGAGGATGGGGGGGCGCGCCGCGGCTGATTGACGGCGCCGCTGCGGCTCCGCCGGGCTGGGCGGGGGCCGAGCCGCTCCCGCGGAGGGGCCGGAGGGATCCGCACCTGCCGCCCTGCCGCCGCCCGCCGCGGGCCGCGCCCGTCCTCGCCCGCCGCGCCGCGCCGCACCGCGGGGCCGCCGCCTTTGTCTACAAGGCACACGCCGGCCCTGCCCGCCTCCGCGCTCCCCGCGGAGGCAGCTGCTTCTCTGGGCAGCGGGTCCTGCTGGGACCGCAAGCCACTTCTGCCCCGGGGACATCGGGCAGCACAGGGCAGCACTGGGAAGCACTGGTTTCGCAGGCAGTTCCCTGCCCCGGGGGGTGCTGGGCATCACGAGACCCACCAACACAGTTCCTTCGGCCGGGGCAGCGGGTGACACAGAGCAATGTGGAACTGCGCTGAGCCCACAGGTCCCTGCCCCGGGGGTACTGAGCAGCACCAGGCAGCACCCGACCCAACCCGCAGGCAGGTTCCTTTCGTAAGGGCGCTGGGTGGTATCAAGCAGGTGCCAGCGAGGTGATACAGGCCTGGCCATGCCCACCACCAGGTGCCTGCCCAGCCCATCCAGGTGGTGTGGAGCTACTGGCGGCGGGATGCTGCCCGTGGCATTGCTCAGCTGCAGCCAGGAGTGGGAAGGGGATGCTGAGCCCTTGGCCACGCTGCAACCCCACTTGAACCTGCCCCAGGCACCAGCCTGCTCCCAGACAAGGCTGCGGTGGAGGAGCCGGAGCCTCCCAGGAGCCTGCAGAACCCCTCCATGACTGTGCCCATGCTGTCACCTCCTGAATAAAGCACAGCTTCCCTCTGGGAGAGCCCACAGCCCTTTGCATGTGTGCAGCACCGAGCACCACTGGAGCTCGTCTTGGCCGAGTTGGAGGAGCTGCTGTCCATTTGGGCTTGCAGGACATCAGGTGGGTTTGTCCCCCACAGCCACACTGGGATCTCCTGCCCTGGGCTTCCCTGGGATGGGGGCCATCAGGGTGAGCTGTCACCCGGGTGGGACTGTGGCAGAGAGCAGCTGGAGAAGGGCAACAGTTGCTGCAATGCCAGCCCCAGCCACTCTCCAGTCGGGGCTCACCTGCCACAGTCGACCTGTGCTTCCAGGAGGGACACTGGGGAAGGGCACCCATCCTATGCTGAATCAGGGTCCTAGCAGGCTTCGTCTGCTATTAAACCCACATCTCTTGGCACACAAGAAGAAGGAGCAGGAGCAGACTGGACTTTTAAAGATATTTAAGCATTTTGGCTTCTCCCAATGCAAGCAGCAGAGACATCAGAATGAAGACAAAGAGGGGGAGGAGATCATCCCACAGCAGAACTTCTTGCCTCAGGATGCTGTGGATGCTAAAAGTTCACACGGCTTAAGGGCAGCATCTTCATGTACACAATGCTACAGCAACCATCAGTAGCTCGGGTCATCCCTGAGCACCGAATGGTCAGTGGGCAGGAGAGAACTCGGGGAAGTTTTGCATGTCCTTGCCCTGCTCTTGCACTCACCCTTGGCATCTCTTGGCCACTGGCAATACGGGGCGATGGACCTTAGGTCTGAGCCAGTACAGCCACCTTGATGTTAGTCCCCCCACCCCAGGCGAACCCAGGAGTGTCTCTTGGGGTCTGCAGGCTTAGCAGCATCCCTCTGTGGGTACCTGCATCCTCCGCACACTCTCCATGTGCTGCACAGCGGTACCAACCCCCAAACACCCCCAAACTGGGAGCTGGGCTGCATGTAATTAAATTTTGCACCAAAAGGAGCTATTTTGGTTGCTCTTCACTAGCCTTGCATCTCTCCATCCCTCCAGGGTCACTTTTTCTGGGGAGAGGGGAAGAACGTGCCTTAAAATCTATGTAGATACGCCACTACTCCCCTGCTATGGCATGAACCCACCAGCTGGGACTTCAAGAGCAGCAATAGATATTAAGAGATTAGCACTCAAATCACATCAGTTCCTGTCAAATTCACAAGGATTAATATTCCCATGGTCTACATAAATAGGCAGTGTATTGTATCAATTACATGAGATCCTCTGCCTGCATTGTCCAGAGGGGGGAAACTGAGGCCCCCACCCGCAATGACTTGCCCAGATTTTACCAAATTTTACCCCAAGAGCTGATATTAGCCAGGGCTAATTGGAGATTATTTTAAGGACCACCACTTTAATCTAATCCCTTTTTTCCGTCCCAAGTCTCAGGTTTAATGCCGTTTTCATCCTCTGGCTGAGCTTACCTGGGGTTTTGGAGCATGTCCCGTGCTCCTTTGGGCGGACCTTACTGTGGGACACCATGGGATGCCGTGGGAACTGGGAGCCATCCCAGTGCTCACCCATCTTCTCCCACCAAAGTGGCTGGTGCCAACCCAGGGGTGGGCAAAGCCTCAGAAGGCTCGAACATCCAACTCAGTGATTTTATTTATCACTCTCATTTGTATTTTTGTTTCCTCACATTGCTATTATTTAATTTCCTCCCAGCAGCCTGGATCTTGGGGCAAAGCAGCTGCATGATGGTCCTCGTTGTAACCCGGGCAGGCAGAGCAGGCTGTCGCTGCATGCTTGCACTTAGCATTGGTGTTAACACATCCAGGCTGCAGCGACTTTCAGTCTTTCTCGGTTTCCGGGCTACGGTGGAGGTGTGGACTGCGCAAGCCTCACTTTCTGCTTTTGCTTCTCACAGAGTTTCTAGAGCCCAAGCCATCAGGCTGGCCTGTCTGTGATGCAGGGGGTGTTCCCTGAGCCCCACGTGGGGCTGAACTGGTTCCTACAACCCTGCAGCGGTGACAACAACAGTGGTGCGGGGAGCAAGCCGAGTGCTGTGCAACACCCACCGAGCCTATAACCCCGTGTGACGGAGCCGCCTTGCCACATCATCTTGGCATGAAGACATCTACAGGGAGTCCCCTCCTTCCTGGAAAAGCTGGCTCCCATGGTTGTTTATCCAAGCTTTTCTTATTCCCAAGAGGCATTTTTGTCTGGCAATGGTCCCCAGCCAGAAGCAGCTGGGAAGATCAGAGCAGATCTGGGTGCAAGGCCCACCAGAAGCAGCCGCCCATCCCCATTTGCAAGGCACGGACCACCACGTGTGCCCAGCATCCGACCTGCTCTCCACCCCCCCTGTCAACCCTTCCCTGCGTCCAGCGTGGTGCCTGCCTCTGTCCCCTGTCCAAACGTTATTCCTGGTATTTAAAAGACGTGGCTTTCTCTGCTCCACGTCACTCGGTACTGTTTTCTCCTCAAGAGAAAACTCAGCTCCGTATCCAAGCAGCTTCTGAGAGTCCTTCTGCAAATGGCAGCGCAGGCACTCGGGCTCTCCCTGGGAGACAAGGTTCCTCCTTTCAGTGCGTGCAGCCCCGGGAGTTTCACAAATGCTGAGAAATTTAAATAGCTTGCTGGAACGCTTCCTCTGCTTCTGAAATATTTTGATGCGTTTCATTAAAAATGCTTATTCTGGGGTTTTTGAGTTTGGGTTGGTTTTTTTTTTTACTTTCTTTTCTTCAGATAAATCCCTGCTTGCTGTTGCTTGGAAGCACCCACGAGGGCTGGACTGGTGTCTTGAGTAACCGAGGGAGTTCTGGCATGGTTTCCTAAGCAACCAAGGACTACAGGATCCCACCCATGGTGAGGGACATCACACAGATGTCAGGAGGATGTGACCTTCTGGCACATGCCATGAAAACTGGTTTGGAGGTGCCGAAGGCGGAACCTGAAGGACTGAGCTTTGGGTTTCCTGCCTTATCTTGAGGAGGTTTCTCCACTAGCTTCAAGCAAAGAAGCCTCTGCCTCTGCTGCAGCTCCCCAGCATCATGATGGAGACATCCAGCCAGCTCTGGCATCACCTCTGGACCCGTCAAAGCTTCCCTTCCTCCAAGTGCTGGGCAGATACTTCTCCACCAAAGCAGCCTGCTCTCTTCAGATGACATTGATCCATCACCTGCCAGTTTGCACCTCCCCAGGAAGCTGCCATTTGGAGAAGAAAAGGATTTCTACAGCAAATCCCTTTGGTGTTTGCAAATGTCTCTGGGTGTCTGACCTCTTAGAGCAAACCCAAAGCTCCACAGGAATAAGGAGCCCAGGTCTCTGGTCCAACCTCCTACTCAAAGGTGGATCAGGCCAGGGCTTCATCTGATCCACCTCCAAGGATGGAAACCACATGACCTCTTTGGGCCACCTCTTCCACTGCTCTGTGATGGAAACGCTTCTCCATACACCCAGTGTGAATGTCTGTGCTCGCTGTGGACACTCACCTGAGCTGCTCCGTGGGTCGCTTATGGCCCCCAGCACACGTTAGGACCTTATTGTTAGGAATGCAACACCTCCAAGCCCTCCGACACCCAACCTGCTCTGAGGCCACCTCCTCCGTGTGCCACCCTGTGCCCACCGAGGTCCCACAGGGCTCAGACCCCCACGGAGCTGGTGCTGAGCCTGGCCACTGGAGCCCCATGGGGTGGGTGCCTCAAGGGCAGACAGTGACCTTAGGCCTGGGCTGCGGTGCAGAAGCTAGGGCAGGGTGATGGCCAGCGAGATCCATGAAGAAATCTTCTCCAGGTATGTCCAAAGAGTGCACCTTACCCCGACCTCTCGGCTGGAAGGAGAGGGTCCCAGGAGGGTCTGACATGGTGTTTCTGACAAATCCCTCTTGTTTAGATTGCGCTGGATGCCGCAAACACCCTTTTGATGGAGTTCATGGCAATCCCCGATCTGGGCGCTGACACGGGCCGTATATCTTTCTTTATTGTCAGGAAGACGGAGGGCTGCCGGTGTTTCAAAGGCATCGTTACAGCTACATGCCCTCGTACCAATATTTGTGGCGTGAATATGAAACAAGCCTTGCTTCAGACTTCTGCGGAGCCTCCTTAGCTACGGGATTGAAATTTTTGAGCTCTGAATAGCCGTCCATTGTCCTCGAGTGCTCATTGTGCAGGATACCAATTCCACCGCTAATGTAGGTGTATTTGCCGATACAAAGCAATTTGCTCTGCGGATACTTTCCCTACAAAAGGGCTCGGCATCGCTGCCACCCTGTGCTCGGAGCTGCGAGCTTCCAGAGAGCAATTCTCTCCCTTGCTGTGCACACAAGAATCCCTTCCTCCAGAGATACCCCGCCAGCTCAGCCCAGCATCCCGGGATAGTCCCAGGGACCGAGCCACACTCCACTTTCCCTGCTTCCAGGGTTTCCTTAGGGTTATCCCGCTGCATGCATCTGCCACCCCGTGCACCCTGAATCACCGCTGGGCAGCCACGGCCAGGCAGGGAGGAGGTGGGAGCTGAGCACCGGGTGCTGCTGCGCCTGTAGAAATATCTGCAGGAAAGTTCAATCTCAGCAACTTGGTTTTGATCTCCCCGCCTCCCCTCTCCCCGCCTCTGATTTTTCCACCGTTTTCCCCAGCACGCTTGAAAACCCAAGGAGTCTTTCAGGGTGGGAATAAAATGGCGAAACGGAGAAAAGCTTTTCCATTTTCACTGACATTTATCCTGGGAACAGAAAAAGAACAGAAAACAACACCCAGAGGAACCCGGAGCCTTGTTTTTATCGCAAGGTCAGTACAAGCTGTTCTCAAAAAAAAAAAAAAAAAAAAAAAAGAAAGAAAGAAAGAAAGAAAGAAAGAAAGAAAGAAATCCTCAATGATCTCAATTATCAGGAAAATGATTTTCCATGTCTGCAGGTACAACAGCTCTGCCGTAGCACGGGCAGAGTAGGGAGGACACACACACACACAGAGACACACACCCCAGTATTTTGGGGTAGGGATAGGGGTCCTGGGGAGCTGTTTGGAGGTTGTTTGGGGGGGGTGGGGTGGGGTGTGTGCAGCATCCCACTGCAGCCTGTCCCGTGCTGGGGAAGGTGCTGTGGGGAGAGGTGGGATGCGATGCCAGCTCTTGACACCCCATCCCATGCCAAAGCCTGCTGCCTTCCCCAAAAGCAACTGGGAGCAAAGGGATGAGCAGGGGAGGCTCGAGGGGGGGCTCTTGGCCCCCCCTTTCCCGTCAGTGTGAGGGTGACTGAAGCAGCGCGGTGGCCAGCAGCTGAGGAAGCGCTGATGAAAAGATCCTCTGACCAGATTAGGGAAGGGAAATAAAGCCCAGCGTCATGAAGCCCAGCGTCACAGGGAGAGGCGCTCGGCTCGCTGGGTCACATCAGATGAGGACAAGGTGCTGGTGGGAGCAGCACATTTGGTGGGGGGCTCTGATCAGCGCCCCGGCCCTGGCCAGCAGTCCCATTCCCCTCCCAGAAAACCCCCAGTAAATACTCGTGCTGGCTCGGTGCCGCTTGCCGGGATGGGACAGAGACCCTGGCACAGCCCACGGCCACGGTGCCGGGATCCAGCTGGCCCACCTGGGGATGGGGTGTCACAAAAGCTCCAGAAAGCGGCTTGGGCAGCCCGGAGCGGGCACGGGCTTTACCTGGCTTTGTGCAAGTGGTTTGGAGAGGGAAGGAGAGGGAAAAGGGAAGGGGGAAGGAGAAGTGGAAAGAAGGGGAAAGGGAAGGATGGGGAAGGGGAAGGAGAAGGGGAAAGGGAGGGAAAGGGAAGGGAAGGGAAAGGGGGGGGGAAAGGGGAAGGGGAAAGGGAAGGATGGGGAAGGGTAGAGGGGGAAGGGGGAAAGGGAAGAAGAAAGGGAAAGAAGGGGAAAGGGAAGGATGGGGAATGGGAAGAGGAAAGGGAAGGAGTCTGAGTCAGCCGCATTCTGCAGGGCAGTCTGGCAGCACTGCAGGCTGCAGGCCAGCCTCAGCAGCCCCCCCAGCCCGCAGCTCCCCTTGTGTGACAGGGGCAGCAGAAGGGCGGCTGGTCCCAGGTCCTGGAGCCACATCCAGCACTTGTCATTGAACCTGCCTTCCAGCCTCTCCTGGTGTTCCCTGCCTGGTCACATCTGTCAGCTGGGGTGTGGGGAGGGGACAGGGACCCGCTGGCTTCAGCACATGGGAGGACTTTGCATGGGTGACCTTGCCCAGCACTTGCTCGGGGAGCCAAGGCATTCATGGCTGCTGGGGGGGCCAGGGGTACCCTCTGCCCCCTTCTTTCCAACCTCCATTTTCATCACTCATCAAAGGCTTCCCACGTCCCATGGTCTGGTGTGTTCCCAAAACCAAAGTCTGGAGCAAAATCCCCATGGTGCTGATTCCCTGGGGGGCAGCATCCATCCCTGGGCTGTGCTGGGGCTGGGGTGTGTGTGCCATCCACCATTTAAGCAGGAATTTAAGCAGGGCTGCAGGATCAGACCCGGAGAGACCTGGCCTGCCCATGGCAATCATCAGGAATCACTTTTGATTTGCTCCCAGGGTGCACCCAGCCTCCTCCCAGGGCTCTGCTGGGTACCATGGTCCAGGCACCATCCCTGTAGTCCTCCCCCATCCCATGAACCCCAGCTCTGTCCCCCTCCACTGGTTCCCCACCCCAAAGCTGTTCGAGGTTTTGGAGATATTGTTGCTATCCCTGACCCCATCCCAGCTCTCACATTGCTGCTGGTGGCGGGGCGCACCTGGGCACCTGGTCCTGGGGTGGCACTGGGGTGGGGGCTGACCCCAGAGGTCCCAAATCACCCAGAGATGGGGATCCTTCCCCTGGTTTGAGGGTGATTGGGGCAGGGGGGGCGCTTTTCCTCTCCATCCAACAACTCCCCACCCCAGGGTGGGGTGCAGATGAGGCTGGGAGGGGAGAGGGACAGGGGCAGAGAACGGGGCAGGGATCAGACATCCCTGAGGATACAGGAGGAGCAGGACAGGTCTCTGTGCTCCTAGGAAGGGGTGTCCCGGTGACCTGCACCCCAACAGCTGGGGCAGCCGAGAGGAGATGTGCCTGCACCCTCAGCGTCCGCTTGGCATGTCCCGTGGGTGCAGGATGGGACCGTGAGCTTCTCCCACACCACGGTCCCATCCATGCACCAGGAAAAAACAAGGGTTAAAAAGCAGAGTTAATGGCTGCTGGGGAAAAATCAGGAAGGCAACAACAACAACAACAACAAAAATCAAACAAAATAACCCCCTGGCCCAGGCAGACATGGGGCCGTGGAAATTAGCAGCATTGCTGCCCGCCTCCTTCACGCGCAGGTTGGCTCCCACAAAAGGGAGCCGAGAGGGATTAAACATGCGGAAGGCAGTAATGGATTGCACAAAATCAATGCCAGGCGGCGGCGGGGGCTTTTGTTGGGCAATGATTAGGCGATGTGCTACACGGAGCCGTGCAGATAATTGTCTTGTCATTGAACAAGCCCTCGGGGAATGCGGGGTTGGTGGCACCCACGCGCTTGGGCATGGGTTTGCTCACTGTCTCCTGCCCCAGCAGAGCCACCCTCTGCACCTGGGGCACCCAGGGGACTGGAGCTGCCTTTGGGATCGTCCTCAGGGGCCATGGAAGGGATAAAACCCACTGCTTGGGGTTCAGGACATGCATAGCAGGGGTCAGCCCTTTGCTTCAGTGGGGTCTGGGCAATGTCCCCTCCACCTCCTGCCCCCTGGCAATGTCCCCAGCCCTGAAGCAAACCCAAGTGAGTGCTGAACTGGGGAACCTGCTTGCTCCTGCACACCATCCCTCTGAAGCCACCAGGAGCATCTCCGGTGGACAGCATGAGGCTTCGAAAGCTGCTTTCCAAGCCATCCACCTTGAACCATGGCCAGCGAGCGGGGAGGAGAGAGCTCAGCACCCCCCAGGGCAGTCAAAGCATGTCCCCTGGGTGACAGCCCCGCTCCCCACCATGCTCTTGGGCTTCTTGGGGTGGGGACAAGCAGGGTTAGGTTTCTATGGGTGGCAAGGGGACTTGGTGACCACCTGGGTTGCAGAGGGGTCACAGAAAGGACCTGTAGCCCCGCAGCATCCTTGGAGCATCCCTCCCTGGTGGTGGCTCTGCTCTACTCCCCAAGCTGCGAACAAACTCCCAGCTGTTTCTTCCCAGCAGGTTGAGGCAGTGAAATCCCTGTGGAAGCAATCAGAGTGACCTGGAGCCCTGGGCTGTAATGACCACAGGGCTCGGAACAGGGACATCGATGTACAATGTGTCCCACGAGCCGGGCAGGCATCCCCAGCTAGAGCTCTGCACCCAGACGCGCCAAGCTGGGGGTCGCTGCTGCAGGGTGTCACATCAGCCAGCAAACAGTGACTCTGGCACGGGCATGCCGGGCTTTCTCCACATGGCTGGGAAGTGATACAGTAGCGGTCCCTCCCAGAGGGATGCCAGTCAGGATAATCCTATCCCCTGGGCATCTCCTGCCCTGGGCCAGGCATCACACCCTGCTGCAGCCAGGCCAGCGTGCAGGGGGCTCTACAAGGGCACCCCTGCCCATGGTGCTCCCCACTGCCTCTTATCACCAGCCTCCCATCCCTTGGGATGCTCAGCAGCATCTTCCCAAACAAGGGTACCAACCCTCGGGGTCCAGGCAGCGGGGTCAGTGCGCCACACCAGGGCTGAGGGCAGCAGAGTTTGCCGAGCACTGCAGCAACAGGTGCTGGTGTGGCGCAAAGGTTTGTCACCGATGGGACCATGGGGACACGCGCTGTGGCACATGGGCCTGGCACGCTGCCGCCCCAGCAGCGGGCTGCCAGGGCTCGCAGGTAGCCATGGAAACCTCCTGGCGGGATGCTGTGCCGATAAATAGCCAATTTAAAGTGATTCTCCTCAAAGAGCTTTTTTATATATCTGTGTGTGAGCAAGTCCCACTGGTTTTTTGGTTGGTTTTTTTTTTTTTAAGGTTTTCCTTTTATTATTATTATTATTTTTTTCTTTTGTGCTGCCTTCAAGGTCTGAACGCTGCTGTACGATGGTGACTCGCAACACCTCTTTGTGTTAAATGAAACGAAGTGGGTTTATCCTGGTGGCAGCAAATACGGAAGTGGAGTGAGTTTGTTCAGTGGGTGCTGGGCCATGCACGGCCACGTGTGCACAGAGCTGCTCCTTACCTGGGTATTTATTTAGCCGTGCACGCTGGGATAAATAAACGCATGTGCATCTGAGTGCATGTGCACGTGTTTGGATGCATGGGCATGCATCCCACCTGTTTGCTCCTACACTCCACACGTGCATGGAATTGTGTGTGTGTGCACAGATCCGAGCATGCTGTGTTAGTGTAAGCAGCCCCGCCGCAGCGTATGCTACTCAGGTACTTGTGCACACATGTGTGCATGTGCTAGGGGAGCCACAGCCCAGTGTGGGCTCCAGGTCCTCTCGCTCTATCCCTCTCAGGAGTTTCCCAGGGGATGGAACAAAGGGAAATGGGATTTTCGAGTCCCAGAGACCCACATCTGCCACAGGAGGTGACAGCCAGCCCCAGCTGCAGGAGCCCTGGCTGCAGCCAGGTGCCACCCAGGCTTTGCTCTCCATGGGTGGAGAGGCAGAGCTGTGCCCGCTCCTCCAAGGGTGCAAACCAGGTTTGGCTGCAGGATCAACCCAGCGGCCGGGGCAACGTAGCCCAGGGCTCTGCTGAGCCACTCATTACCTATATCTGTATGTCCCACAATGCACACACATCCCTGGGGACCCCATCCTGCTTCCTCAGCACTGGTCCATCCCAGATGGGGACAGAGCAGGGATCTCTCTGGGCTGACAACCCAGGAGCATCACCACAGGGTGGCCAGGGCAGGAGGCAAGGCTAACAGAGAGATTGAAAGCTCTGTTATTTTTAAATAAATGTAAATTGACATTGGCTTAATGGAGAAAGACAAGCCTAGCTCCTCCTCGCAGTGAGCACGACAAAGACGGGTAAAAAACAGCCTCGTGCCATTGCTGTTGGCAGGGTACAGAGCTGGGGACCCATGCTGGCAGAGGTCTGGCAGCTGCCCGCACCGGGGGCTAACTGCTCTGTTCCCACCACGCTGGGGAGGTCCCTCCGACCAGGAAAATCATGGTTTGGCTCCTGCCTCTGCCACCCATCACCAGCTGGCCTTGGCCATGGCTCCTTGCCCAGCTCCGGCCATGCCAAGCCTTCCCCAAACACTTCCTTCCTCATCCCCGCAAGGTACTGAAGCCCCCGTGCCCGTCACTGGCACTCGGCACTAAGCCCCCCGGCGCTGCCGGCCCCCCACGGGAGCTGGGTGCAGCAGATCCCCCTGTCCCACGGGGCACTGGCACCCTGCCTGCGGGCAGCATCTCCTCAGGCAAAGCCCGCCTCTGCACCCCCTGTCTCCCCTGCGCCTGCTCGACATTTATTTAGTTATTTAAATTTCCTTTATTTTTCTTATTAAACCAGGAGCAGTGAGTGGGTGGCTGCTGGAGAGGGAGGAGGGGAGCGCAGGGAGCTGGGGGAGCATGGGGATGGATAAAAGGCTTCAAGCAGCGGGGCCCTTCCCCTGTCCCGTTACTTTATGCTCATGAAATCCTCCGAGGGGCTCTTCTCCCCCTTCCCCACCACTGAGAGCCCTGTCCCACTGCTCTGGCAAGGCTGGAATTGAGCTGGAAGTGGGGGTTCCTCTGTGCTGGGATGGGGAATAGGGCCCGTGGTTGTGCTTTCAGAGGTTTCCCCAAATCCTTCTCCAGCCTGAGCCCATTTGATGGATGGGTAAACTGAGAGCAGAGGGAGGTGGGGATCCTCCATCACTGGTCAGCCCTTGGCAGCATCCTGAGCAGGGAGGCAGCCCCACACTCCAATTAAAAAAAAAAAAAAAAAAACAAAAAACAAAAAAACAACAAACCAGGGATGGGAAAAGCCAGGAGGGAAAAAAGGAGGGGAAAAAATGCGAGAGAGCCTGAAAAAAAGCCACTGACAGTTTAATGGGGCTGCTGATGAAATAATGACTGTTTTAAAGTCTGCTGGAGTGTGGCTGCGCCTCTGTTAAATCTGGGAGTTGATAATCTGCTGAGTTTATTACCACGGTGGGGGAAGTGCAGCCACCCGGTGGACACGGTGCTGGGGCCTGAGGTGTCGTGGGTGTAGAAGGCACGTGGGGGGACCCGTGGGGGGACCCCGTATGAGTGCCATGGGGTGGTTGCAGCATCAAGCTGGGTTGCCCGGGCTGCTGGCATTGCCTGGCTCTCCCTTAGGGTCCCCAAGATGGGGAGGGTGAATGTGGGGTTCACCCCTGCCAAGAGGCAGCAGCTCATGTCTGAGTGCCCAAAGTCTCCTCTGCTGCCAGCACTCCCTCACGACCTTTGCGCTGTCTGCCTCAGAACCCAGCCTGGCTTTGCAGTGCTCTCCTACAAGGGACCAGGCAGGCAGCACCCAGCCAGGCAGCACCCCAGGAACGGCATCACGCAGGGCAGCAGCACTCCAGGAACGGCAGCACCCGGGGCAGGCATCACACAGGGCAGGCAGCACCCAGGGCAGGCAG
The DNA here is from genome assembly GCF_017639655.2 of Falco naumanni. Classification (NCBI taxonomy): domain Eukaryota; kingdom Metazoa; phylum Chordata; class Aves; order Falconiformes; family Falconidae; genus Falco; species Falco naumanni. Next base: position 445,903 of record NC_054055.1, on the reverse strand, counting down.
CATGGTGGGACAGGCAGCATCCAGACCAGACAGCACTTTGGCCAGGCAGCACCCAGGGCAGGCAACCTCCTGGGCAGGCAGTATATTTTATATCCTCTGCATACCATGGGGCGTACCCTGTGCTTCAGTTTCCCCCCCTGCAAAGGGACGAGCCGTCAGGGACTTGCCCTCTGCCAGCTGAGGGAAGAGGAAAGCCAGGGGCTGGCTTTGAGCTCCCTGAGCATCGTCCTTGGTGGCACACAAGTTCCTGGCATGTGCTCTGTGCCACCTTGGCAGTGACTCTTGCCTGGCATTTACCTAGTCCATGTGCTTGGCACGCAAAGTCACTGACGCCCCTGACCCTGCCAGACCACAGCAGCAGGGATGCTGCCGTCTGCCACGTGCTGAGGGCTCCTGCACCCTGGGAAGAGGTACTGGCTTCCAGCTGGTGGCTGCGGAGGGACTAGAAATCACCCTCGTGTGCTAAAACACCGCCAATGTCAGGAATTTATTAAGTTGTTTGTAAATGACTCCACAATTAATCACTTGTCTGTGCAAGGTATCACATGGTGCTCGCCTCCGCAGCTCTATATATAGAGAGGAGGTGTAGGTAGGCTCCATCCATCCCTCTCTTGAGAGACAGGCTCTTGGCTGGGCTTCATCCCATTGCAGGGCCAAGGCTGAGCACGCACCGACTCGCTGCAGCTGTGCGGCTGCTGCTGCAAAGCGCCCTGGCCCCTTCATGCCTTCTCTGGGCTTCGGGATGTTAGGGTGGGGGGGCTCCAGCATGCTGGCAGCTCCTGCCTGCTCCCCTCCCAGCTCCCCTCGGATGGTCCCTCAGGAGCTCCCTGGGCATCTTTTCCCAGAGGAACCTGGATGGAGATGAAGGGAACCCCAAATCCCATGCTCCTGGGGTCCAGGACACTATGGAAACTGTCGGGGTGGATGCTGGCATCAGCTCCAGCACAAGCCATGGATGTGGCTTGGGGCTCAAAGCAGCTTCTCCATGCAGCATCAGCCAGGCTGCAGCAGAGCCCCAGAGCATGAGCTGCCCCCAGAGGGGCAAGGCCAGCCCCGAGGAGCTACACTGGGGTCTGCTTCCCTTTCTGGGTGCTGTGGTGCTGCCCCTCCCACCATGTGCAGCCCTGCAGAGCAGCACGGACACGGAGGGCCAGCTGCAGAAACCTGGCGTACATACAGCACCAAGTGCATGAGCGAGCACCTGGTCACACGTGCACGTGCTAACACCCTGTGCATGTGCAGGTGACAAATGCGTGTGCAGACTGTGGTGCACAAGCATGTGCAGACACTGAGCACGTTGCAGACCAGCACGTGTGCAGGCTGAGTGCACATGCAACACTAGCACCCATGGCAGACACTGAGGGCATGTGCAAAAATGCAGACATTAAGCGGGTGTTGCAGACACTGAGCACGCATTGCATGCACTGAGTATGCGCTCCAGACAGCAAACACGTGTTGCTGACACTGAGCATATGTGGAGATACTGAGCATGCATTGCACACACTGCATGCACTGAGCATGCATTGCAGATACTAAGCATGCATTGCAGACACTGAGCACATCACAGATGCTGAGCACATTGCAGACAATGAACATATGTTGCATGTGTTGCATGCACTGAGCACATTGCAGACACTAAGCATGTGTTGCAGACGCTGAGCACGTTGCAGACAAAGAACATGTGTTGCAGACACTGAGCACGCATTGCATGTGTTGCATGCACTGAGCACATGTTGCATGCACTGAGCACATGTTGCAAACACTGAGCATGCGTTGCATGTGTTGCATGTACTGAGTATGTTGCAGACACTGAGCGCGTGTTGCAGACACTAAGCATGCATTGCAGATGCTGAGCATGCATACACTGAGCATGCATTCCAGACCACAAGGCCACATGCAGACACCAAATGCACATGCAAGCAACCGAGTGATGTGCCCCAAAAGGCGCTGCCGACACTGGGCGCACATCTGGGCTCCAAGCACCTGTGCAGCGCTCGCACTCGGCCCATGCGCCTGTTGGGGCTTGGCACTGCCATCATGGGCACCACTGGCACACAGCGGCTTTGCACACCCCACTGGGCTTTCTGCAGGGAAACTGCAGCACTGGGACAGAATTTGCACCCCCAGCTGCATACAGGAAAGGCGGTGGGCTCGTGTGCTGCCATCCTTCACCTGCACCCCAGGAGCACCTGCAGCAGGAGCCTGTGAGCTCTCATTGCCCAAAGGCTTTGAGTGCCCAGCAAGAAGCGAGACCACATCTGGCTGATGAGTTCAGACGTGGATGGCCAGATGTGGGGTTGGTGCAGGGAAACCAAAGCACAGCTGGCAGAAACAGCTACTGATGGAAGCTCAGCTGGTTTGGGGGCCAAGAAGCAGCTCTGCTTGGCTGCCAGAACAGGGCAGGGTGAGGGTGGTTGGAGGTCCTGGTGATGAAAGGATGGGAAGGAAGAGGACAGATGGACAAGGGCATGACCGGAGGAACAGGTAAGGCTGCTGACAGATGGGTGGATTGATCGAGGGGGGGAGGGAGGGATGGGTGGTGGGAAGAAGGGAGGGAGGGACAGAGAGAGGGATAGGAAGGAATGTGAGGATGGACGGAGGGAGGAAAGGAGGGAAGGATGTGGGGATGGTGGGAGGGAGGGAGCGATGGGGGAGGAAGGGAGGGAGGGATGGATGGATGAGTATCTGGACAAGGCTGAGCACTAATGGAATTTCATGGCGTATCACTGGAGTTTGGTATCAGGTGCCTGCTCCCCTGCCTGCCCAGCTCTCTCCCTGCAGAGCCCTGGGCACCAGCAGCCCCATGGGGACCACCTGGTACAGCAGAAAGGGAGAGGGGCCATGGAGCTGGGGCTGGTGCAGGCTTTTTCCCTCTCACCAACACCTGTCCCCACCCAGACACAGCACCAGGGGGGCCAAGCCACATGCAGGTGAAGCCAAGGCTTGTGGGGGGCTGGTGTCGGGGGGCAGTGGGTACGCAGGTGCCTCCCTTCATCTCCACCTCAGCGGCTCCACCACCCCTTGCAGTGCTGCAGGTGATGCTGCCAGCACTGCCACTGCAGCAAACCCGCAGCGCCTGCGGGTGATTGACAGCCCTCTCCCACGGGTGACTCACCACCCGCCCCCCCCCCCCCCCCGTGGGGGATCAGCGTGAGGAGGGAGTGGTGGGACACCCCACCCAGGGCCACCGCAGGCAGCGCAGCAAAGGGAGCAATGCTCCCAGCCCTGCGGTAGCACCCGGCCACCTCTCACTGTCCACCCTGCATCCCTAGGGAGCAGGCAGAGGGACAGCCACCTCCTGCCACCCAGGCTGAGCTCCGAGGACATTCCCAGCAGGGACAGCTGCCAGGTGGAGCTCGGTTCTCATGGCAAGGACCTCAGTGATGGCTACTGGCAGGCAGCAGTCACGCATGGCGCCAGCCATGTCCTGTGGGGCTGAGACGGGTGCTGGGGAGGAACCCCCAGGGCTGCCCGCTCTGCCTGCGGGGGGACACACAGCAGGCAGCCCCGTACCTCCGGCTGGGAACTGCTCATCATGCCTCTTGCTGCAGGGCTCCACTGCCTGAGTCACCCCTGCACACGGTCCCTGTGCATGCACATGCAGACATCTGCTTGCACACGCACCTTCATGCATGCACACATGTGTTCCCCCCAACAGTAGCCGTTACGGAGCAGCACTGAGAGGCTGTGGGTTTAGGCTTGGCTTGGCCGTGGGTTTTGGGTGGGTTTAGCTGTGGGTTTAGGGTGGGCTTGGTCGTTGGTTTAGGGTGGGCTTGGTCGTTGGTTTAGGGTGGGCTTGGTCGTTGGTTTAGGGTGGGTTTGGCTGTGGGTTTAGGGTGGATTTAGGGTGGGCATGGCCATGAGTTTAGTGGCTCACTGCCCTCTCCACGGCATCACCCAACATCTTGTGAGCACCCAGCGGGTGCAGCTGGGACCATCCCACTGCACCCACAGGCTCGCCAGCTCTTGCTGTCCCCCACCCTGGCCACCCACCCCACACCACCGGCAGGGACCTGGACACTGCCAGCTCTGGCTGTCCCCCACCCTGGCCACCCACCTCACGCTGCCGGCAGGGACCTGGACACCTCCACACTGTTTCCCCAAGACCTTTAATACCATCCAGAGGCGTCAGCAGAAAGCAGGGGCAGCTCCTGCCACCCCCCTCCCCGTCGCCCCACCTGCAGCAGAGACTAGAGCCGTGGGTGGGGGACAGAGGCCAGATGCACCTCCTCCCCAATTTGGGGGGATGCAGAGGCTCTTAACGCCCTGGCTGGCATGGAAAGGACCCTGGAGATGGGGTACCCCCTTCCCAGGAGTGATGGGAGCACCATGATGCCAGTGGCTGGAGTCAGGCGAGCATCCCACGGGAAGGGCTCCTCCTGCCTGCCTGGTTATTTTACAAGAGATTTAAAAATAGAGGGGGGAGGAGGATAAGCAAGAGCCCCCAGACACAGACCCCCATCCCACAGCTGTGCTGAGACACCCGGCTGGGTTCTGCCTCTCTCTGCCTGGAGCTCTGAGCAGAAGCAGCAGCCGAAGGCAGCCAGGGCGCAGGGGGTGGGCTCGGGTGGGCTGGCAGTTCTTGGTCCCCGTGAGCTGCCTGGCCGTGGCTCCCGAGACCTGCTCCACCACCGGGTGGGTGGCCTCGCTGCCATTTCCCCTCCTGGCTGCCCATGGGTCACCGTGGGGGGAGGCGAGAGGGCCTGGCTGAGGCTCCGGAGCTGGCAGGACCCCTGGCAAGTGCCGGGGTGCGGGGCTGGCGCGGCTCCCCGAGGGCTGCCCCGCTTGTGGATGAACCTGCGGCACAAGCGGAGAGCAAAGGGTCAGCGAAGGGGAGGGGGCTGCCACCTCCATCCCCTTCCAGCCTTGCTGCGGACATTCATGGGGGGGGGGATGCCACCATTCATGCATGCATGTGCCCACGTCCCCAGGCTGTGGTGGCAACGGGACAGCCAGGGCCATTGGCTCCTGCCTCCCACTGCCTCCCTTGCCTGCGTGCTGGGGCTGGGGCAGGGGGCGCAGGGTAGAGGGGCACTCACCCAGCGTGTCAGGCCTCCAGTTCAGACGTTTCGCAGGAGCTGGGGACAGAGAGGACACAGGTCACCATTAGTCCTTAGCTTCCTCTGCATCTGGGCATCATCACCAGCAGTGCAGTACCCGGCGGAAAGTGCACCAGCGGATGGGGTGCAAGGCCCCCAGAGCAAGGGGAACTGTGGTCCCACTGGGATGTCCTCCGAGCAGCCTGGACCAGGGGACGCAGCGATGCCAGCTGCCCCATCCTGTGTTGGGACCACAGTGGGGGACACCCACAGCACTGTCCCCCTGGGAGCCCCGGGTTGCTGGTCCCTTGCCCCAGACCATGCCAGGGTGCAGAGACCCCCGGCCAGGGGTGGGGGTCTGGCCCAGACCGGAGGAGCAGGCACAGAGCCGGCAGGGATGGCTGTGCCTCGCACACCGGCACACACACACCGCAAAGCGTGGCCCCTGGGGGGGCTTCCCCTCTGCCCCCAGTTATAAACCTGAGCCCGGGTGGGGGTCCTGGGGCAGACCCAGTCCCAGGGGATGGGTGCGAGGCGGGAGGCACCAGGGCAGTGCTGCTGCTGCTCCCTGCCCTCGGGTGCCCGTTGGGAAATGCACAACTGATGCATGTGGTGGCAGGATTGTCATCCCCCCCCGGCACAGCCACATCCTCAGGTTTATAACAGCAACAGGGCCCGAGGGATCAGCTTGGGCACGGTGGGACCGGAGCAGCTCTGTCCCACTGCTGCCACCAGCACCAGTGGGCCCTGTGGCTGAGCAAGGCTCCGACACCCACACCAGCACCTGCGTGGCAGGGGGATGCGACAGCCCCTGGGCACGACGGCTGTCACACAGCCAGCAGGACAACAGGATGGCGGTGGGGCTGGTCTGCAACCAGGACAGCATTTCAGAGAACCCCCCCCTTGTTATAGGAAAAACCAAGAGCTTGGTGGCATCCCCTTTTCTTGCATCACACGGTTTGGGACACTCCTGTGCCCAGGAGCCCACCCACCAGCGCTGGTGCTGGACAGGGCACCCAAAGCATCAGCCGCCCCCCCTCCACCCCACCAGCTCTCTCCAGGTTGACTGCAGGCTGATGATGGTGCATAGGGAATGGGAGCAGGGACAGCCCCCACCCTCGTTCAGGGACCAAGCCCCCCACGGTGTGTGATGCAGAGGAGATGCAGCCCCGCGCAGAGGGACCCCCGTCTCACTCACGGTTAGCGGGTCAGTAGCAAAAGCAGCCACACTGCTCCTCATCTCACTCTCATTGCCCCGCAGCGGGATGAGGGAGATGTTACCCAACCTGGAGTCCTGCTGCGACCGTGACGCCCGCACCTTGGAGGTCTCCGAGGGCCACAGGGCCCCGCCATTCTGGGGACAGAGGGGACACGGGGTGAAGGAGGACTGGAGGCTGGCTTTTTGCTCCTCAGCCACCCCAGGGACCTCTCCTCCGCCCTGGGATGCTGGTACTTAGGGATGCTTGGCTACGTCAAAGGTTTCTGCTAGCCGAGCATCCCTCGGAGCCGTCACCCCACGGTGCTGTTGGGGCACAGCGGGCACTGCCCCGTGCCTCCCTACCTGCACGTGGAGGAAGGTGGCGAACCACTCCCGCAGATCGGCCTGTGTGTCGCAGCACAGGTACCTGCAGGGACAGGCTGTCAGGAAGCTGTGACCTGCATGAGGGCTTGCAGACCGAAGGGCTGTCACCGAAGCGTGACAGCCACAGAACCCACTAGCATCCTGAGTGGGTCCGTGGGTGCCCAGCCAGGCTCTGCCCACAGAAACCCCCATTCACGCCCCCCACGGCAAAGGTACACCAGCTGTGGAGAGCAGCTGCCAGGCCAGTGTGACCTCTGTCCCTGGGGATGAGCTTAGTGTCCCCAAGTGCACCCCTTCCCTTACCATTGCTGTTTCTCATGCTTCTCATTTTCATAGAAGACTGTAAAGCCCCAGCTGGAAGGTGGGAAGTGAAAACATGAGGATTAACATCCCAGGTTGCCGAAGTACCCCAGCAAACCCCCCAGCCCTGCAAACAGTCCCTGTCCCTGCAAACCCCCCATCCCTGCAACCCCCCTGCCCCTGCAAACAGCCCCCACTCCTACACCCACCTGCAACCCTGCATGCCCCCCTCCTTGCAAGCCACCCGCACCTCTGCGAGCCACCTGCATCCATTCCCATGGCCCCAGCCCCGACCCAAAGCTCCAGCCGCTGCTCACCCACCCCGAGACCTGCAGCAACGCTGCCCAGCACCACAGTACACACCCGAATCCCTGCAGGAGGTGAGGGTCACAGCCCTGCACACTCACGTGCACACACAGGCTGATGTGTCTGCACACGCCCACATGCAGACACTCACACATGTGCACACACACATGCACACACATGTACACAACTTGCTGACATGCATGCACACGCATATATGCCCATGCACTCACAGGCACATGGATAATGACATGCATGTACAAACCCATGTGTACACACCCATACACATGCACACAAACACAGGCATGCATGCACTCCCACACATGTACATATGCACATGCACACAGACACACTTGTGCGCAACTTGCTGACATGCATGCACACGCTCACATATGTGCGCACACACATATGCCCATGCACTCATATGCACACACACACTGACATGTATTAACACCCCCACATGCACACATGCTGCCATGCATGCACACACCCACATGCACATGTTCACATGCATGCACAGATGCTGACATGCTTGCACATGCCCTCAGGCACACCCCCACATGCATGCATACATGTTGGCATATGTGCATATACACCCACGTGCACACACTCCCACACATGCACATATACATATGGACACACATATGCACACACACGTACACAACTTGCTGACATGCATGCACTCACATATGCCCATGCACTCATACGCACACTCACGCTGACATGCATGCACACGCCTGCATGCATGGAGACATAATGACATGCATGCATGCACCCACATGCCCACAGACACTGACATGCATGCCCACATATGTGCACAAGCACACACACTGCGGCAAACTCACATGCACATGCACAAGGACACTCCCCCCCCCGACCCTCACACGCCCACGGCTCCTGTCCCACCCCAGGGCCGGGTCCCTGGTCGGCACCAGCCCCCCGTCCCGTCCAGCCATGACCCCTCCGGCCCTGCAGCCCCTCACTGTGGGCAGGTGACAGGGGACGACGGGGCTGGGGACATACCCAGTCCCCTGTGCTGGCACCCGCTTGTAGAAGCGTCCTGTGAAGCTGCTCTGACATCTGGTGGCAAGAGGCACGGCCAGCAGGAGATGTGTCCCAGTAGCCAAAACTGTCCTTGTCCCCAGCCCTGTCCCCATCTCCATCCCTGTCCCGGTCCTCATCTCTGTCCCCATCTTCATCCCTGTCCCTGTCCCCAGCCCAGCAGGGCACCGCATTGCTGCTCACCATGTCGGGGGTCGAAGCTTCTTCTTAATGCCCAGGTAGACCTTCAGGTTCCTGACGGGCCACTCCTTCTCCGGCTTGTGGCTCTGGGAGGGGAGAGGGACCCGGCACCAGGTTGGGGGCTGCCAGACCCTTCATCACTCGCCCCCACCCACTGCAGCCCACACCGATGCTGGGCTGGGTTTTGTTCCCCAGGGAGGATAAGCCATAGGGATGACGGGGAAGGGGCTCAGCCCATGTCTGGGCTTGCCAAGGACGAGGGTGAAGCCCAGCCTGGAGCAGAGGAAAGGGCAGGGCGTGTGCCCATTGCCTGCGTGTAGAGGGGACACAGAAGGCCTGCCCCTGTGGCACAGCTCCCCCAGAGATGGGCCAGTTGCCTTTGAAACTGGGACCAGCACATTGTGATGGGGTCTTGAGAGCCTGGCACTACATGTCCTTCACGGGGACACACGCATCACACCCTTCCTCAGCATCACGGCCATGACCATGGCAGCAGTGGCCCCAACCCCGCTCTGCTGGCATCTCTCTGCCCTGACCACATCCCCACCGCCAGCAAAGCATGGCACAGCATGGCAGGTGGGCACCTCTGGAGGTGGGTACCCCAACTTCCCGGCCCCACTTTGGCTGTCCTGGGCTCCCCGCCCTGCATCGGAGCATCCTTTGGGGTGCTGGCTGCAAGCTGCACCTTCCCTGTGCCGCGCGGCTTCCCAAGGAAAGGGATGGGGGAAAGCAGGACGTCCCAGCAAAGCCAGGGCACTGCCAGCCCCAGCCAGCTCCCTCCCCACGCTCTGCACCATGGCAGCGAGCCAGGCCAGGCATCGCCCATCGCTGGCAGACGTTTCGAAGGGGCAAAGCCCCACAGCTCCCTCCTCTCCTCCCCCCTGGGACCCCCCAGGTGCCGGCTGCATCTCACCATGCCACACAAGCCATGCCCCGGCAGTGGGTGACATGATGGGGACCCCCCCCCATACATACGGCTGCCCGCTGCGTTCGCGTGCAAGCAGCATGACTTACAAGAGCCCGATCCAATGCCCGTGGGATGGGGGAGCCAGCCCAGCCCACCCCCTCCATGCAGCACCAGCCCCTTCCCCATCCCCATCTCCAGCTGCCTGGAGCAAAGGGCAGCCGTACCCCCAGACTGGAGGACCCCAGATAATGGGGGTGCACGCTGACGCACCCCCTAACACGGGGGCTAACGGGGAGGGATGGCAGCACTGAGGGCAGCTGTAGCACACGGAGCTCCCCATCGCCTGGGGCTGCCGCATCCACGAGCGTGCAGTGATGGGCACACGCGCAACCACGGGATTGGATTTGGGATTGACCCTGGGCAGCCTTGTAAGGGCAGAGGGCGCAGGACCCCCTGCACGCCCCGGCTGAGCCCCCCAGCCTCTACTCACGTTCTCCAAGTGGGGGGTCCGCTGCTTCAGGCTCTGTTCAACAGAGGACGGCGGTTAAAGCAGGTGTGGAGGACGAGCCACAGCGGGAGGAGTGGGGACCACCTCCCTGCAGACCCTACACTGCCTACAGGCAGGGCACGGGGGATACAGGCAGCGATGTGCACAGAGCCGGGGCAGGGGGAGAAGGGACTGGTGAGCAGAGAGCAGATGTCCCAGCATGGCCGGGATGCCAGCATCCCCCTCCTGAGCCCTTGCACCGACTCAGAGCCGGCTCCAGACCTGCTCTGGGAAAGCTCCGGGTGTGCAAGAGTGACAGCACCTCTGGGGTCAGCCCCACCGCTGCCTGCAATGCCCATGCGGGTCCCATGTCCCCAGGGACTCCCAGCACAGGGTCACAGCATGGTTGGACTGGATGATCTTTAAAGGTCTTTTCTCTATTTCTATGGGACAGCTGGGCAGGGCAGGCAGGGAAGGGCAGGCAGGGGAAGGGTGCGCTGCCTCGCAGGCAGCCAGCAGGCAGGGCTCACCCGCACTTCCTTGTAGAGGCGCAGGCAGGTGCTGTTGAGGATGAAGTAGCGGTCATGGAAGCCAGTGCTCAGGCCAAGCCCCAGCAGGTTCCTCTCCTCCCGAAATTTCATCATGCCATGCTTGCAGTCACCCACTCTGCTGGCTGGGGGCACATGTCTGAGTGGCTCCGGCCCCCCAGGGGGGCCAGGCCCCCCAAGAAGTGCACAGGGTGCAACCAGACCTGGTCCCACAGAGCAATAGCAAGGACACCCCCATCACCGCAGCCCACAGGCTGCTGCACGGCCCCCCAGCACTGCCCCTCTGCCTGCTGCCCGCCCCCAGCCCAGGCAGGGCAGGCAGGACTGTCTCCCCCACTGCGCTGTGTGCAGCATCCAGCCATGACCCCAGATCAGGGGGCTCCCAGCCACGTGCTAATTGGGGTGGTGCCCTCTCCACCTGCATGGCCAGGCAAGATGCAGACCTGGGATGGTTGATCCCTTGGGCATTCTCCGCAGGGTCACAGCTGGCAGGAAGGGAAGCTGTCCCCATCCCCGTCCCCATCCCTGTCCCGATCCCCATCTCCACCTCCATCGCCATCCCTTCCCCATGCCATCCCATCATCTTCCCCTTCCCTATGCCCACCCCATCCCCTTCCCTATCCCCATCCCATCGCATCCCATCCCCTTCCCCATCCTCATCTCCGTCCCCATCCCCACCTCTTCCCCATCCTTATCCCCTTCCCCATGCCCATCCCATCCCCATCCCCATCCCATCCCCTTCCCTATCCTCATCCTATCCCCATCCCATCCTCTCCCTCCTCTCCCGGCCAGGGCCATGGCCCCCCAGCTCCTCACCGAGGTAGATGAGCATGTTCTCCATGGACATCTGCTTCTTCACCACCAGGTAGCTCTCTGTCCCCAGGCAGTGCAAAATGGGCAAGACTTTTTCCGAGTAGTGCAAGGGCCGCTCTGCCATGCAGGGAGACAAGCAGGGTCAGGCAGCATCCCCAGGGGCTGGCACCCACCGAGGGAGGGTCACACGTGTGTCCCGAGGGTCCGCCAAGGTCCTGCCCACCCCTGAGCAGACCTCCCACGAAGCACCATCGCCTTTTAATTGGATCCACTTCATGATGATGATGCTGCTTCCTAATTGTCCCCTGGGGAGGAGGCTTGTGGCCTGTGGTACGTGAGGAGTGGGGACTGGAAGGTGGCTAAGGAACAATTGCCAACAGATACTGCAATTGCAAAATATACGTTTTGAAAATGTATGCTGTAGGCAGCGTGTGATCTGCACACGTGCTTGCAAAATATGCACAGAGGTATTTCAAGCATGCACGTTTCCACACAAGCAAAGGGCGAGTCAAGGATTTTGTAAAAGTTCATAGGTGAATATTCAATTTTAGGCTAATTTTAGCCCCTACACAGCCTGATGATCCTTTTTTTGTTTTTTTTTAAGGGCTTGGTGCTCTTAAAAAACCATTTGGATGGTGGGAAGCAGCACCCGCCCTTTGAAGAGGGGAGCCTGAGCTTGATGGCTTGGGGTTGGCAAGGACCAAACATCTCAGCGGAGACTTTCAGTGATCCCAGAGTGCTGCTGGGTGCCGCGTCCTGCCTGCCTCCCTGCTCCTGGGCATGCTCAGCCCACGAAAGCCAGCAGCAGGACCTCGAGGCACCAGCAGGCAGCACCAGGGTCTCATCCTGCTCACAGCAAAATCGCGCTTGCTGCTGCCTTTGGACACCCCAGAGCTGTTCCCTTTGGTGGCCAGAGAGCCCAGACACCCCCAACAAGTGTCACACACATTTGAACCCCTAAGGATGCAGAGAGGTGTCCTGTGTGTCCTGGCCCAAACGGCCAGCCCATCTGCAGTGCTCAGCCACGTGCAATTTGGATGTGGTGGGCAAAGCTGCAGCACCACAGCCATCCTCCCGAGTGCCTGCAGCCTGTCCCAGCATTGCTCCATGGTGCAGTCCACATGGAGCCTTTTTTGTCCCCATCCCCATCTCTTTCCCCATCCCCACCTCCATCTTCATCTCCATCCCCATTCCTCATCCCCATCTCCATTTCCATCCCTATCTCCATCTCCATCTCCATTCTCATCTCAATCCCTATCCCCATCTCAATCCCTATCCTCATCTCCATCTCCATCCCCCACCTCCATCTCCATCTCCATCCCCATCCCCCACCTCCATCTCCATCCCCATCTACATCTCCATCCTCATCTACATCTACATCTCCATCCCCATTCCACATCTCCATCTCCATCCCCATCCCAATCCCTGTTCCCATCCCCACTGACCTCCTGCCCCCACACCAACCTGCCTCCTCCCTCTCATTCACTTCGAAGCAGCTCCAATAGTCCTTCTCCTTCATGACAATTTTCCTCCGGTCCAGAATCTCAAAGGTGAGCTCCTCGGCTGTCATGGTGGCTGGGATCTGGGAGGGTGGGACAGAAGGAGGGGACAGGTCTCCATCAGCTGTTGCCCAGGGCCATTCCATCCGCATGCCACAGAGGTGCCAGCTCAAAGCGTACCCCCATGCCACCACAGAGGTTCAGGTACCCAATGGGGGGTCCCCATCCCCTCTGCACCCTCCATCCCACCACTCACCTTGACGTGCTGCTCTGCCTCCGTCTTCTTCTCCTCCAAGTAGACAGTACAGATGAAGTCCCCGGCTTGCTGGAGGGCAAGGGGAAAGCACTTTGACCTGCAGCTTCCCACACGTGGGCTGAATCCCCGCCCACCCACTGTGGACACCCCTTGCCTGGGGCATCTCCAGAAGATGCTGGAGCAGGTGGTGGGAGCCCCATGTGAAGAGGGTGCCCTGGGAAGGTCCCCACGTCCAGGACCCACCTGAGTCCCACTGGATGCTGCCTCGCGCATCTTCATGATGGCCATAATCTCATCCTGCTGCTTCTTCATCTCTTGGTCATTGACCTGCCAAGGAAAAGGAGCCAAGGGAGCCATCAGGGCTGACCAGATCACCCTTAAGTTTCACTGCAGCAGCAGATGCAAGTCCCCAGGGGAATCTGCCCCTCTGCCCAGCAGTGCCAGCAGCTCCAGGCTCAGGGGTCTCCAGGGTTTGCAGGGACATGGACCCCCCTTCCTCTCCAAAGCAAGAAGATGTCCACAGACAGAGTAATTCCAGTTTTCTCTTCCTTCCACCTCCCCATCCCTTGGTGATATCCACATATTGGCCTGATCCAGAGCAGCACGAGAGGTGGGGGTGAACCTACATTAAAGATCTTCACGTAGTGGCTGATGAGGTCCTCCACAACTCGTCCTGCCTTGTAGTCCTTCCCATCCGTCTGGAAGAGCGTGGGCCCAAAGACGATGGCCAGGTTGTGCGTGTTCATCTGGTTCTCCGCAGAGAAACGCTGGACCCTGCAGGGAACCCTGTTGAGACTCCTGCCTTGGAGCCCCCCCAGGACCCCCCTTCAGCCTTGCCAAGGGGAATGCCCTCCATGTTGGGATGTGATGCTCAGCTTTAGACACAGCTTGACCCCAAACCCCACTCCTTTCCTTGCTTGGGATGTGAGCCAAGGGATGAGGGCTCTCCTCCACCCCACAGCCTCCCCAGGACCCTGCAGTGGATGGTGCAATGCCCCACGGGGGCTCAGGAAGCCCAGGCTCAGCCGTGCCACGGACCCACCACCCGTGCCGTACCGAAAGAGGTGGTTGATAAGCGCCTTCAACGTGGCCCGGTTCACTGTGGGGAGGGTGCCCAGGAGCCGCCGGTACTCGCTGATCTTCGCCTCCTCATCCTCCAGTGCTGTGAGAGGGGCATGCAGGAAAGGATGAGTGGGGAGGGGAATGAAGGTGAGATTAAGACTCAGGGCTCCACCCGCCATCCCTTCTCCACACCCCACCCCAGACCCTCCCACCCTACTGTGGGGCTGGAGCATCCCAGCTCCATGGGGCTCAAGTATTCTTAGGGATGGAGCACCCCAGGTCCACGGGGCTGGAGTATCCCAGCTGCATGGGGCTGGAGCATCCCAGCGTCACAGGACTGGCACATCCCAGCGTCACAGGGCTGGAGCATCCCAGCTCCACAGCACTGTGGCTTGTGGCTGCTTTGCCGCTGGGTGCATCCACCACCAGTATCCAGTGTCTGGATCCAGAAGCAAAGGGGGCAGGGGGGGAGGGTCTGGCTCTGTGCCCTGCCTCAGCCCCAGCTGTGCCGAAGCACGGGGCTGCACGGGTCAGTGTGGGTGCGCTCCGTCCCCACCCATTGCTCGAGCCCCCGGCACAGGGCAGCTCTGCCACACAGCCCCACTGAGCTGGCCAAGGAGAACACATGTGGCCAAGATGTGCTCCCCCAACCACGCAGCCCCGAGGAGAGGATGAAGGGGGCTGCAGGAGAGCCAGGAAGAACAACCTTCTCCTCCTGCCAACCCCCCAGCAGACCCCCAGCGCTCACCCGTTGCTCGCAGCCAGTCCTGGCCCCACTGCCGGGTAAAGAGCCCATCCCCAAGGTCACGGAAGAAGCGTTTGAGGGTGTTGGCAACATCATCCACCTGGTGCTCGCCCTCCTTCAGACGGACGCTGCGAGCGTCCCGGCGCAGCATCTCCAGCAAGCTGGTGGTCTTCGAGTTCTGCCCACTCTTGCGGTAGATGCCCTCAGATGTCAGCCCTGCAGCAGAAGCCAGTGGGGATGAGACCCCATCCGTGGTGGTCAGGACCCCTCCCTGCACCCTTGCCTGCCTGCTGGCTCCCCATCAGCCACAGCTGGCAGAAAGCTGGTGCTGTAGCACTTCCCACCTCACAGGTGTTGCTGTGACCACCCAGGAGCTGCAGGCTGGAGCCAAAGCCCTGCTCCAGCTGGAGCCCTCCCACAGAGCTGGAGCAGATGCTCAGGGAAGGAGGGGAAACGTGTCACGAGCGTGTCAGGTCTCAGCCTGCTGCGCCGCACTGATGGGTTGACCTGAACGCCACGCTCTGGTCCCCTCCGCTAGCATCCATCACTGGGCGATGGCACGTACCACACTGTGTGATATAGTCGATGCAGCGGTCCACCAGCAGCGGGACGTCCGACTCCGTCAGCTGCTGCTCTGACAAGGTGTCCCCCGAGCTGCCCGCAGCCTTCTGGATGGCATGGACCCAGCCCAGGAAATCCAGCTTCCTCTCCCCCTGGATGTACAGAGTCCTGCCGGCAAGCCCAGCTTCAGCGGGGGGGCAGCTGCCCCCGCTCCCAAACCCCACCGCACAGCCAGGACCCTCAGGAAGGCTGGCCCTGGGGGCCTGGGGATGGTCCCAGCTCTTTTCTGGGGGTCCCCAGTCATGGTGGGGAGGGCAAAGGCACCCCAGAACAAGGAGGGGCTTAGGCAGAGGGGGATATTTTGCTGGTGGGGTCTAACACACACACCTCGGTGTGTGCTCTTACCTCCGCCTCTCCACCAGCACCAGCACCTCGTTGTCTCCCTGGATGGCTGGAAGGGAAGGCAGAGAGCCCGTCACCCATGGGAACGTGGGGTGCCCCAGCCCCATGCACCATGAGGGGCTATGCCAACAGGTCCAGCTCCAGCCCAAATGGGACAAGCAGTGACTTTCCAGGGATGGGGAAGAGGATGGAGAGGAGGAAGAGCATTCCACTCAGTGGAGGGACGCCAAGCTCCATCAGAGCAGCATCTAACAGCCTCTCAGCAAAAGCTGGGGGTGACCCAGGTGCTCAGAGCGGGACTGGGGGGACACTACAAGGGGGGGATCCCACAGTTGGGCAGGGGAACGCACAGAGCTCCTGCAGCTTGCGCAGCTGGAGTGGCTCCTGCCGCTCGCTGTCCTCGAAGCAGACATGGAGCACGGAGCCAGCCAGGGCGAACCAGCCCTCCTTGGCTCGCTCCAGGTTGAGGCCACCCTTATAGTGCAGTCGGCCGATGCGCTCAAAGTCGAGAGCCAGCAGTTCCTCGGCGCGAGGATGGACGAAGGACTGAGCCAGGGAGAAGAGGGATCTGTCAGTGCCGCGGCACCCAGCTCCCTCTGGCACCCATGGCCACCCACAGCCCACCCCACCCTACCTTGGCAATGGACTTGAGCCATTCCCGAGCGGAGTCTGGACTCTCCAGACCAAAGAGGTAGAGCCTCTCTGTCTCGATGTAGACCTCGAACGTGCTCTCAATCCTGTGGGAGGGAGGGAAAGGGGAGCCTGGACGCCCACGGGTAGTGGGATGGAGCTGGTGGGGTGCCAGGGGCTGCATGCCAGGGGTGAGAGCATCCTGCTGCACCTCTGCCATCAGCTCTGCTGACAGCTGTCCCCCTTTGGGATCCCCTCACCACATCTCCAGGCCCTCAGGCATCCCCGTGCTGTCATGCACACTCCAATGAGCAGCACAGGGGCTGCAAAGGGGTTGTAAAGAGGCTGCAAGGGAGTGGCAAAAGGGCTGCAAAGGGGCTGCAAAGACTCTTTGCAAAGACAGCTGGGTCAGGCATGCCCCAAGTGCCATAGGGGCCAACAGTGGGGTTGGGGCCAGCAGCCCACTCGTGCCACCACTGTGAGCGATGCTGCAGCCACAGCCAGCCCTGCAGGAGCAGAGGGGATGTCAGGGTGCTGTGGGGCAGCACGTGGGGTACAGCCTTACCCGTGGGTGTGGGGTGAGTTGTTCACCAGGCACACAATCTCCTCCACCTTGATCTCACCATTGGGCACGGCGTTGCGGTCGTTCTCATAGTAGCTGAGGATGCCATCCTGCAGCGTGCACCACCGCCGGCTGAACTCTGTGTGGCACAGGATGGTGCTGGGCAGCCCCACATGCTCCAGCCAGCCCAACATCACCCTCAGCCCAGCTTGGGTGGCCCTGCAGCTCCCACCGGATGCCCACCCACTGCAATCCACCCTCAGACCAGGCTGAACAGGTGATGCTGCACCTCTCTGGTGCCTTTTCAATGCCTGGGGGAGCAGGGGATGGGGCAATCCCCCCGTCAGCTTCCCCAGCACTACCTGTGCCCCTATTTCCTTGCCCCACAGGCCCCCACATACCTTCCTGGCCCTTCCGCTCGCTGACGGGCTTGGCCATTGAGGGGGTCTTGTAGAGGAAGCCATTGTGGGTGACAGAGGGCAGGGGCACGGAGTAGGGCTTCTCCTCACTGCCCCCCACCTCCAGGCGTGGCATCTCTGCAAACAGGGAGACAGCCTGTCATGGGGGTCTTGGGGACTGCATCCCCCTGCAGAACCTCCTCAGACCCGGGGCAGGGGGGACACACAGCAGGATGCAGCATGGCTCCACTGGGTCAGGGACACGGTTAACAGTGGATCGCAACCTCCATGTCATCCCCCGGGTGTTTTGCTGATGTGACATTGCCAGCTGGATGGGGCCCACAGTGCTGTCACCAGCAACATCCCACCCCCTGCAGACCCCTGAGGCAGCCAGGTGTCCCTCATGTCAGCACAAGAAGAAGGAGCCCAAAAGCATCCCACTGGCTGCACCATGAGCCCTCGCCACAGCATGGCTGGGGTGCAAGGAGCATCTCTGGCCACCAAATCTGGGGCTGCCTGGGTGTCAGCAGGGTCAGGCCTATCTGCCAGGAGGGTATCCCGCATCCCACATCTTGCATCCCGCATCCCACATCACCCCTGCAGACCAGCACTGAGCTGGGATGAGGACATTATGAGAAGGTGGGGACCGGACTTCCGCAACTGGCAAGATCACCCCCAAGGCTGCCCTGGGTCCCCACTACTCTGCAGGAGGAGAAGGGCAAAGCAGCATCATCCTGAAGCCAAAATAACAGCCCAGGGCTCTGCCACAGCCTCCCCAGGTGACCACAGGCACATCACCCCTGGCTCAGTTTCCCCACCTTGCCTGCCAGCAAGAAGCATCCTCCATTCCCTCCAGGCAGCAGGCAGATATGGGGTGCAGGGACACCCCTAAAGCACGCCCAGGTCAGACGGCGGGGCTGCCCGGAGCTCTAGAGATGGGGCAACCCAGGAGGATGCCAAGCCCTGCTCCGCCAGCCCAGCCCTGCTCCACACACAGCGCTGGGCTCAGTGACCCCAGCGATCCCAGCATTCCGGAGGTGCCCGCCAGAGCTGGCCCTGAGCAGGGATTTGGTTTCCTCTGGCTCACCGGGGCGGCCGGGAGGCCTCGCCGCTCTCCCAGACCCCTTTTGTGCTGACATGCCTGGAAGGGCAGGGCCAGCTCCAACCCTGGGCAAACTCCAGCTTCCGCAGGACGGACTTGGCTGCCGAGGCAGCGAGGGAGGTGACGGCTATGGCTGGCTACAGCCAGCCCCGGCACACCTCCATCCCGGCTGTCCCAGCTTTCCAGAGCTGGAGGTTCACCCCACGTCAGGGTGCGGATCAGTCCCATGGGAGCCTTCAACCCACCCAGAGCGGGGCTCCGGGGGGGGTGGGCACATTTAGCAGAGTGGGAGAGAGGGGTACCAGGGTCAGACCATCCCTCCCCAGCCCTGGTGGGGATGCTGGAGGTGGGGGCTGCCTGGATGGCTGGGGCGCATCTCCTGAGGCTGCTGGGGATGCCCGCAGTGGGCCAGGACGCTGCAGGAGAGCTGTTCTTCCCAGTGCCCGGAGCACCAGCCTGCATCCCCGGCAGGGCTCTGGACCTGTGTCCCCAGCTGCGATGAAGCCCCCCACCCTAGCCCCCACCCAACCCTGTCCCATGGGTGTGGGAGCTACCAAAGCTTCTCTTCCCTCCCCCAGGCTGTGCAGACCCCAGCAGCACCAGGCAGCCGGGGAGCCCCGTGCCAGGAAGCTGCTGGGCAGGACACGGAGCCGGCACCGCCTCAAAACATGCTTGTGTCCCCCGGGACACCCCGGCAGCTCTCCTCCCCAGCTCCGGGAGTGCCGGCGGTGGGTTTAAGCCCATGGGGATTTCAAGGGGTCAGCCCTTACCTGAGGTTTTATTGTGGAGCAGGAACTCCATCTGCAGCCTCTGCCCGCTCTTCTCGGCCAGGGCCAGGGGCGTGGGGCACTGGGGGTCCCCGGTGGCACAGTTCACCGCCGCCCCGCAGAAGAGCAGAGCTTGAGTCTCTGCCAGGTCACTGGTGGTGACGGCGGCGCACAGAGCCTGTGGGGCAGAGCCGGGAGGGCGGCGGGTGAGGCTGAAGGCTCCCAAGGAGGAGGAGGAGGAGACACTCAGTAAGGAACCACCCCAGCAAAAAAAAAGCCGGGTGGGAGTGCGGCGAGCAGCCGGACCCCCGCCGCCTCCCAGCTGCCTGAGCAGGACAAAGGAGGCTCAAACTGGGAGAAAAAGTTTGGAGCAGGCGGTGAATCCCTCCCTTAAGGAGCCGGGGGTGAAGTCATACGCAGCGGGGTGGGACGGGCTAGCTGGAGTAGGAAAACAAACAAGCCCACATGCGAATTCCACGGCTGCCCGGGCCCCCCGTGTGCCCCCAGCTCTTGTGCAAACACGGCAGCACCACGGGCAGCCGAGGCCTGGCGGAGGACAGAGCTGGAGGGCCGGCGGCCGGAGCACCATGATGGGTTCCTGGTGCCAGTTGTGCAGAAGCCACGGCCTGGCCCCCTGCCCAGCGCCGGGACTGGGTGCCCTGGTCAGGGATGGGGGGTGCTGGCCGAGCTTCTCTGCCCCTGGCACTGTAGGGTGCTCTGGGGAGCAGGAGGGGCTTCGAGCTGCTGCAGCCAGGGCATCAGCCCCCCATGAACCTGGCTCCAGCTCAGTGCCGGACCCCAGCGCCATTTCCAAGCCAGGGGGAGATGAACCCTGGGGATGTCTGGCTCGGACCTGCCTCAGACCGGGCTCGCACACCTGGAAATGAAGCTGGCTGTGCCCCATCCCAGAGATGTCACCCTGTCCCTGCAGCCAGCTTGTCCTTCCTGGAGACCCCAGGCTTCGGCTCGGGGTGCAAGTGGGGACACAGGGTGTGTAATGGGGGGGAGGGGCGGTGATACCCCAGGGGTGCAGGCAGGGAGGGAGGGTGGGAAATCATCTAGCTCCACACATGAGGCTGGACAGCCTGCTCGGGCAGAGACCTTGTCCCTCGAAACAACCTCAGGACCCCAGCTCAGCACCACTTAGCACGCAGGTGGGACCCCAGAGACAGCGCCCAGCCCCGGGGGCCACTGACCCTGTTGAGCTCCTCCTGGTTGCCGAAGAGCGGGTGGTAGCGGCGGTACTTGCCCTCCCGGTATTTGGCAATGAGGAAGTGCCTCCTCTCCTGGCTGCTGCTGGTGGGGGTGATGGCCTCACTGGGGGGCACGTTGGCGGCCCAGAACTGGTTGGCCACAGCGTTGCCGATCTGGTGGAAAAGCTGCGGGGACAAGGAGAGGCTGGCATGATGGTGCTGCCAGGGATGGAGCGTGGCTGGGCATGGAGCAGGCTTTGCGGGGAGTCCCCAGAGGTTTGGGGGGGGGGTGTGTGTGGGGGGGTGAGCATGGCAGTAGCTGTGCTTACAGGGACGTTCACAGCCCAAAGCCACTGCATTACTGCTGCTCGGGAGAGCAGCGGGGTGAAGGCAGAGCATGGCGGGGGATGTTGGGTGGTGGAGGGGCAGTGGGGACCACGGGTGGGCAGGGTGCAGGAGCACCCACCCACTGCAGGCATGCAGGGCTGCTCCCTGCCCAGGCACACATGGCGGCTCAGCCCCGGCATCTGGCAGTCCCCACAGCCACCGACCCCCCCTTCCAGCCCCGGAAAATCACATCTGGAAAGCAGCAGCCAGCTGCAGGCGAGGGAGGGGGGATGCTCAGCATCCGTGGGGCGGGTTTAAAGCTTTCCATGGCCCCTTGCCATCCTGCTGCCGGGCACTGAGCGATGCTCAGCCCGCCAGTAAGAGGTTTAGCCCTGCCGCAGGGAGCCCCACATCACCTCAGCAAGCCCGTGGGGTGCTCTGCCAGCACACCCCGAGGGTGGCATGGATACAAGCCGGGCCGGGGGTCAGGGAGGGGCTGGGGCGGGCGGGGGGCCAAGGGATGGTGGCCAGCCCGGCAGGGTTTAGGGCAGCATTCCCGGAGAGGGGAGGGGAAGGCGAGCAGCCGCAGGCAGCAGCTGGAAGCGTTTGGGGGCTCAGGGAGCAGGCGATGCCGGAGGCGGGGGTTGTGCGGGTGGGACGCCAAGCAGGAATGCAGGATCCGACCGGCATGGCTGGGAAGAGCGGGGCCAGCCAGGGTCTGCTGGCTGGAAACGGCGGCCGGGTTGGGTCTGGTAACAAATCCCAGCTCCCCCCGTACCGCCCCCCCCCTGCGCTGGATGCGTTCCTCCGGCTGCACCGCTTCGGGGTTTGCTCTGACGCTTGGCCCCAGAGCTCCGCAGCCACATCCCCACGGACACGCAGACACTGGCTGTGGCACACAAGTGCCACTCATCCTGGCCGGGGTGCCCAGGGGACTGTCGGCTGGCCACAGACCCCAGGGACGGGATGGCAGGGGGGCTGCCGGGGGTCCCTTCCCCAACCAAGCCACATCGCAGCGGGTCAGGCTGGAAAAACCCTGCTGTGCTCCTGCAGTCCCCAGCTCGTAGTCAGCGGGGCCACCATGGGGAGGGGATGGGGTACCTCCCCCCAAAAGGGTTTTGAGGGTCTGTCTGCAGCAATACCTCAATCAGCTCCTCCGTCCACACTTTTCTATCCATCTTCAGGCTCCGGACCTTGGTGATGCCAGGGCCCAAGCCCCGGTGCTCCCCTGCCAGCGGGATGAGACATTAGGGAGCAGCTTTGAGGCGGGAGAGGCTAAGCCACCAGGTGCCCCCACACTTCACTGCCCTGCATCCCCACACAGGGCAGGGGACGCACGGCTCGTTCTTGCCCCCTGACCCAGGATGCGGGTACCTGCACATCTCTTGCAGATGACAACACAGAGGTTGATGGAAGCCCAGTCGGGCTTGGGCGAGCCACAGTCAGCGCAGAAGCGGTTGGATTCCACCAGCCAGATCCTCTCTGCCACCTCTGAGTTGGAGAGCGCCTCAGAGATGGACTGCTGCATGGCTTCCACCCACTCCTCCTTCTCCTGGTCCGAGTCAGCAGAGAAGCTGCCAGCAGGGATGAGGGTGAGGGACAGCACAGCTGGGAGGTGTGGGGGGGTGGTGTGTGTGCACTGCCAGCACCCCCTCCCCTCGCTTAGCTCACCTGAAGATCCTGTAGGGCGTTGTCAGATCGAAACCCCGGCGGTCCACCTCCTTGACATTCCCCAAGTTCATCTCAATGTAGGTGATGCCAATGCCCAGGCGATAGTCCTGGTGGGTGGTGGGGTGAATGAGGGCGGTGGGGGACCCTTCCCGAGGGGACATACCCAGACACACACGGATGATGCACTGCCTGCAGGAGCTGGTGTCGGAGCTGCCCGCACTGCTGCCCTCACATTACACCAGTGCTGGTGGCTGGGGTGCCCATGCCCCTGCCCTGCCCACCTCCCAGCCCCGGGGGTGCACGGAGCCCTGTGGGCTCTGGGGTTCAATGCTGCTGGGGACCCCAAGGCTCAGAGCCAGCAGGGAGGGCAGCTGCAGCCCCGGGGTTACCAGCCTGCAGGGTCTGAGCTGTCCCCGTTTGCTGGGTGGAAGCCCTGGGGTGCCTCGGCTCTCTGCCACTCTGCTCAGGTGGTGGATGCAGAGAGGTGCCCCTCAAGATGGCATTGGGGTCCCCTGTGGTGCCACAGCCCCCCCACCCAGCGACCCACCTCTGCATTCTTGTAGAGGAAAACTTTGTCCCCAGCCACCACCACGAACAGCTTGTGCTTAAACCCCCGCAGCTCCAGGAAGCCACTCTTGTCGACCAGGTCGGTGGCACCGTTGATGGTCAGGGATATTGACGTCCTCTCCAGAGCTTTGCTCTTCCGCTCCTCCACAATCTGCTGCAGGGTCCATATCCACTCGTTACGGTCCGCTGTGGGGTCAGAGCGGGGAGATGGGTCAGGGTCAGCCCCAGGGCCAGGAGCCTCCAGGACTCATCCCTTGGGCCAGGGGAGGGGGAGCAGCCCGGGGCCACCCAAGGAGCAAGGACCCCTATCGCTCACCATCGCTCTCGGCCCGAAACACAAAGTTGCGGTTGTTGGTGATGACCTCAAATTTCTGGTCCCCGATGCTGGTGATGCGGGAGATGGAGGAGACGGGGATGAACCTCTTAGAGTAGGGGTCCTGGGGCAGGGCAGGAGGGGAGAGACACATTGCTCACCACCATGGCCTCGGGCAGATGGGATGGGCACTGGCCCAGGCTCATGATGCTGAGAGCATCCGTGTCCAGGAAGCTCCGAGCATCCCACCCTGGTGCCAGCATCACCCCAGCACCCGTCCATTGCTGCTCCCTGGGATGCTGCCCCTTGGCACGGCCACGTTTCACAGCCAGGACACCTGGTGGGCTGTGACCCCACTGGGGCAGCTCCTCCACCACCTCCTCCCCCGAGCCCCCAAATCCTTCTTCCCCACTCACTTTTTCACTGTCAAAATAGCGGAGGTAGTCAGCATCGAGCTTCACCCAGCGCCTCTGGTAAATGTAGGACCTGGGAAGGGACCGGAGGGACCCACTGGAGGGGATGGGGTGACCCAGCTGCACCCCATGTGGGGCAGGCAGAGAGTGCTGCAGCCCACCCGAGGCCGGTGCTGCTCCCGAGGGGGCTGGGCTGCAGGAAAGGTGGTACGAGCCCCCCCCCCCGGCTGGAGCAGCCCCCTCCCCACTCACCCCTCGCTGGCCCCAGCCCTGCGGCAGGGGCTGTGCTGTGCCAGGCTGTACCGTGTGCCCTTGAACTCAGGGCAACTCCGCTTGTGCCTTCACGCCCCAGTTGCCAAAAGCCCGGGGCCACCTCGCCATCGATCCTGTGCCGTATCCCTAGCCCTCGATTCTGCGCCACGCCCCCAGCCCTTCTGCCACTGTTGGGGACAGCGCTGGGGACTTCATGCCAATTAAAAGATGGAGCTGAGAATGAGGGTTGCCCCTAAAAGCCCCCTCCCCCAACCCCTGTTTGCAGTTACTGCTCCAGACCTACAAGCCGGGCAGGGTTCAATCCAGGGGACACATTCCAGGCAGGGCCGGTGGCACCCAGGGCTCTTGCGTGGCAGAAGGAGCAGCCAGGCATCTCTATCAGGATGGGGATACAGCAGAGAGGGAGGACCCCGGGGCAGGAGCGGAGCCCACTAGGGACCCTTGTGCCCCCCCCCAGCCCAGCACACAGGCTGGCCAGCCAGCACAGGCATTAAACCCCGCAGCCCATCCACCGTGGTGTTGGGGCTTGCAGGAGATACCAAGCCACTTCCCACCAGCAGCTCCCACAGGCCCTGGCAAGCCCTGCGATGCAGCCCCCTGCCCCAGCGCTGCACCCCCAGGGTCCCCCCGCTGCTGCGCCAGCCCCCAGTCCCAACAGCTGTTGTTTAAGGGCTTGTTTGCTCGGGAAGGATTTCGCCATTGCCGCACGTGACCCCAGCGCTCGGCCTTTACATAACCAGTGACAGCCACAGGGACTGAAACCACTGGGCTCTGCCACAGGCTCCCCTGCTCCTCGTCAGGAGCTTGCCCCTGTCCCACGGGGTGCAGAGACCCCCAGCTCTGCCACTTTTAGATGCTGAGGGGCCAGGGTTTCTGGTTTTCCTTCTGTTGCTTTCCCCAGGCTCCGACTCCCCACCAAGCAGCTGCTGGAGCAGCTTCCCCAGCTTCCCAGGGACCTTCCAGCTGCTCTCACTTCCCCAGCAGCCAGGCTGCAAACAGCTGGAGCTTCCTCCTCGGCAGGACTGCAGCCTCGCGGCTTCCTCATAGCCCAGATCAAGCAGTCCCCAAATATCCTTCATGTCTCCCTCTTGATTTTTGCCTCCCAGCTGGTGTGGGGGCTCTTTGAGCCGGGATGGGGGCAAGTGAGCTCCCTGGGGCCGCTGGCCTCCCTGAGCTTGCTATGCTCACTGGGCTCACTGTGCATGGTGTGCTTGCTGGGCTTGCTGTGCACGGTGTACTTGCTGGGCTTGCTGTGCACGGTGTGCTTGCTGCGCTTGCTGGACTTGCTGTGCCCATTGAGCTTGCCAGGCTCCCTGGGCTACTTGTGCTCATTGTGCTCGCTGTGCCTACTGGGCTCACTGAGGTCCCCGTTGCTCACTCGCCCTTGAGGACACAGACACATACCCAGCAACCCCCACAGTTTTACTTCTGCAAGCAGGCAGCCTGCAGCTGGGTGCACTGACACCACCAGCGTGCCCCCTGGTCTTGCTGTGCCCACTGGGCTTCCTGGGCTCCCTGTGCCCGCTAGGCTCAACTGTGCCCACTGCGCTCACTGTGCTCACAGCGCTCCCTGGGCTCGCTGTGCCCACTGGGCTCGCTGCGCTCCCTGGGCTCGCTGTGCCCACTGGGCTCGCTCACCCTCCAGCATACAGGCACGCACCCAGCAACCCCCATAGTTCAACTATGCAAGCGGGCACTCTGCAGGCGGGTGCTCTGCACCGTGAGCAGCCAGGGCCAGGGCTGTGACACGCCGGGGCTGGGGCTGGCATCCCGCAGGCTCTGCCACCAGCGCCCGCTCCTGTGGCAAACACGGCAAACGCCGAACGCGCGAGCCACTAGCAGCGCTGTCGGTAGGAAGCCAGCCCAAACACCTCACTTCTCCCTCGCCAGCTGCTTTTTTGGGATCGCTGCTATTTCAGCGCTTCCCCAGAGCAAAGGCAGCTCGTTTCCCAGCAAGCCCAGGCATGGGGCTGGGGGGAAGTTTGAGCTGCAGCCTTCCCTCCTCATCCTCCACAGCCAGCTCAGTGCAACTGCTGGTGGCACCCACTCTGAGGAAGGCTCTTTCACCAAAACTGAGTATTTTTACGTAAATCAGGGGTTAGGAAGGAGCAGAAGGAACCCCTTAGGGTGGCTATTCAGCAAAGCAAAATTACAGCCCCCATCAGCAGAAATTACAGGTGGGGAAAAGAGGGGAAATCTCCACACCCCAAGGCACTGGGAGGGGGTCTGCGCCCCACCCCCCCTCAGCGCATCACTCACCCCTGCGGCGGGTTCTTGTCCAGCCACCCTGCTTTGATGGTGGGCGAGAGCTGGGCAGTGGCGGTGCCCTCCATGCTGTCGCTAAGCGTGCCAGGGCTGCTGCTGGAGAACGTGGGTGCAGGCGGGCGCGGGCTGGGGCTGTTGTCACTCCAGACGCTGCCACCACTGGGGATGAGGAGTCGAGGGAGGGGGTTAAGAGCTGGCGGTTCCCAAGGGGGGCTGGCAGGCGGGGGGGGGGGGGGGGGGGGGGGGGGGGCGGGGGGGAGGGGGGCAGGCATGGCCCTGCTGCGTGCTTCAGCCTCCTCTTGCCCTTGCCTGAGGCACAGGCAAAGCAAGTGCCAGCTGCTTGCAAGCAGGGACCCTGGTGGCAGTCCCCTTGGCGGGTGTCCTGGCACATCCTCCAGCTCCTGGGACAGCAGAGACCCAAATCCCAGCCCTGGGAAGGGGCAACAGGGGCACCCCCAGGGCCACAGCCCCAAACCCAGAGACATGCAGGGTTGCTCTCTTCTCGTGCATGCACACGCGTGCTCTCCCACACGACACATGCACACGACCCGTGAAGCTGTGCAGACATGCAAAGCCCTGACCTGTATACACACACACGCCCCTGGGCACAGGCGCTCTGCCATGCACAAGCATCCCCTGGCACACACACGTGCATGCACCGTATCACCAACTGTGCATGCACACACATGCATATGTGTACGCATGCACGCACAAGCAACTCCCCAAGGCCACTTGCACCCCGTCCACGCATGTGTGCACACACCCCCGCTGCACAAGCATCCCCAGCTGTGCACGCACGCAGAGACAACCCCTGCCCATGTGCAGGCGCTCAGATTCCCTGCCTGTGCAGGCCCACATGTGCCTGTGCATAAGCATTCCT
Organism: Falco naumanni; assembly: GCF_017639655.2. Lineage (NCBI taxonomy): Eukaryota > Metazoa > Chordata > Aves > Falconiformes > Falconidae > Falco > Falco naumanni. The sequence goes on along the minus strand of NC_054055.1, from coordinate 418,796 downwards.
ACCGCTCCCCCCCGCCCCACACACACACACACACAAGGCAGACGAGTTCCTACTTGGCAGGGGGAGCATTGTAGTAGTCCTCGATGAGCTCGTCCTCGCTGAAGAGGCTGTTGACGCGCTGGGAGCGTGGCCGCCCCGTTACGGGCTCAGCATCCTCCTGTGGTACCAGCCATGGCTGACACGGGCATCCCTGCGCCACCCTCCCCTGCTGCCCAAAATAAGCAGCTCACGGAAGAGTCCCCTGGCTGACCCCCACTCCCTGCTTGCCTGCGCCATGAGGGATGGGCAAGGGACAGCCCGAGACAGAGGGGGTGAGATGCCAAGTCACTGCCTGGGCTTCCCAGCTCTGCAGATGCACACAGTGCGGAGGTGCCTGGGCACGGCTGGCCCCAGGGAGGAAGGGGCATGCTCCCACCCACAGCAGGATGGAAGCGCAGCCATAGGGAGGAGCTGAGTGCCAGGCTGGTTATTTATAGCAACCAAAAATGTCTGTGCTCGCTAAGAAATTCTGCATTTCCCCCTCGCTGGGCAGGGGCGGGCAGACATGCAGCTGGGAGCTGTTGTGGGGGTGTCGGGAGCTGCAAGTGGGGGGTGAAGAGTGGCCAGGCAGGACCGGGCAGAGGGGACCCTCTGCCAGCAGCTGCCACGGCTGTTTATCTGCAAGCCCTCGCCCCACACTGCAGCCCCCTGGGCAGAGGATAGCGGGGTCGGGGTTAGAGGCAGCCACGGCAGCATCTCTCCCCATCAGCCTGCTCCCACGCAAAGGCGGATGGGGGGCTCCGGGCACTCAGGGGTCTCTCTGGCTGCTGCAACCCCTCAAATCCACCCAGACCCATCCCAGGCCGGCCTTGGGAGCGCGGGGCAGATACAAATCGGTGATCCAGGGATGAAATTCAGGGTGCAGTGCTGCAGATGTCCACTAGCACGCACTCTGTGCATGCAAGTTTGCAGAGAGGCTGCACGGGCGGTGTTGGTCCCCCAGGACCCTGGCGCTGCTGCCCGGGGGGAGGGTTCCAGCCCCCGTGGGAGAGCCGGTGGGTGCTCAGCGAGGCAGAACCTCCTCTGCAACCACTGCAGACCTGCTCCTCCAACCCTAACGGGTATCTCCGAAGCAGCCCAAGGCCAGCACCTCGGGGACAGTCACCCCACTTGCTCCTGCCCGCCACCAAGCCCCATGGTGGGACCAACCTTGTCGGCCATGTCCCCAGCAGGTCCGGCTAATTCCTCCTCCCAGGTGGAGTCCTCGTAGTCTGAATCATCTGTAAAAGCAGAGGGAAGATGCTGGGAATCAACTAGAGTGAAGCGAGGGGTCCTGCCACCCCCTGCCACCCTGTCCCTGCCTGCCTGGGGACGTGCCAGTGCTGGAGGCCAGCACAGAGGGTGCTGGCACAGCTGGTTTCCCCCTCACACTACCCTTGGCAAACAAGTGCTCTGTCGGTGAGACAACAGGGGGTTTATCAAGGAGTTTGGAGAAGAGCAGGGAAGGGCAAAGTCCCACCTGTGGCAGCTCCCAGCACCATCACGACCCTCCTGGCACCGCCGGGAGGGGACTTGGGTGCCACCAGCCCCGGCACCACAGCTTCATCCAGGCTCTCATGCCTCTGCCCAGGAGCTCCTGCTGCTGGGGGGATCCCTGGGGCTTTTCCTACAGCTTGTTTTTCAGGGTGGATTTCCCTCCCTCCCCCTCCATTCCTTATCAGCTGTCAGAGAGCCAGGAGAAGCAAGTGGCTCTCAGCCTGCGCATGCATGGGAAATAAGATCCCGGAGAAGGACAGGAGAAAGGAGATGGTTCCTCCTTGCCCAGAACCCATGGCAGAAGAAATCCTGGCCAGCAAGCACCCATCCTGCAGGGACAAGTGACCCCAGACAGCTTGTCCTTTGCAGACACCCTCTTCCAAACCCTGATGGTAACCCAGACCAGATTTCTCCCCAAAATCCTCATCCAGAGGATGCTGTTTCAGTGCAGGGAGCCCCAGTGCTGGCAGCAGGGCAAGGATGCTCCCAGGCTTCGTGAGGATGAGGGGTGCAGGTAGGTGGGGACACAAGGGATTCCCCCCCCCCTGCAGACCTTGCAGCACCTAGAGCTCGTTGGCTGTTGGTGCAGAGGACCAGCAGACCCATCAGGGCACGGAGCAGGAGCAGCTTTCCTCCCCACACCCCGCAACAGAATAACCTCCCTGTCGATGGCTTCTCCTAGCTTTTGAAACACACCCCAGCTCCCAGTTAAACCAAATGCCACTTCCCGCATGGCTCCTGGCCATGCATAACCCGGGGCGGGCACCCAGCACCTCGCAGAGCCCTGCCCTTCCTTTTCCTTTCAGCAGAGCTAGTCAAGCTGGATTAACACAATTAAATAAAGGAGCAGATAAAGCTGAGGGTTTGCTGTTACAGAGCAGCAGCTGCTCCCAACCAGGGCTGCACCCGAGGCAATGCCTTGGAACCAGCAGGGCACCCTCCTCGGGGGTCCCCACCTCAGCAGCCCTCCCTGCAGCTGGTCAAGCCCTGGTGACCCCCCGAGGAGGAGGCTGGTGGGCGCAAAGAGCTGCCGAAAGCTCGGCAGGGAGCTGGGGGTCCCAGCACCAGAGCTGAGAGCTGCATCCTGCTCCTGCCGTGCTCCCCCAGCACCCTCCAGCCCCCTCCAGCTGCGGCTCAGGGACACCCGAACGCACACGAACTCCGCCGGGTTTATCCCTCCTCTGTGAACTGGCGCGGTTGCTTTCAGAGCCTGTGAAACCCTTTGCTCTCCCCCAAGAGAGGGTGCATCCAAACCCCCAGCCCAGATCTTGTACCCCCTGAAAATCCCCAGCCCAGAAGGCAAAGGAGGGGATGGAGGAAGGGGGGATCCATGGCACAGCGCTCCTGGGGAAGATCTGGGACAGGCTCAGGCTCAGCCCCCCTCATACTCACCGAACTCCGGCACGAAGGGGAGGTTGGCCTTGGAGGGCAGCTCCGGCAGCAGCGGGGCCGGTGGCTTCGTGCGGGGAAGGAGGGCTGGTGGGGACGGGGGGACACTGGCTGCTCTGTCAGGGACAGGGACCTCCTCTTTGGCAGGGCTGCTGCAGGAGAGAGGAGCAAGTGCTGCCTTACAGTGGCCCCAGACCTCCCCTGCCCTGCCTTCCAAACCCCGATGCACCCGCCGCCATCAGCAGGGGGTCCCAGAGTGCAAGAGGACCCCCAGCACCAGCTTTACTCCCCCCCAAAGGGATCAAATACCCCAAACCCCAGCAGAGCCGAGCCCCCAGATCAATTCCTGACAGCTTCCCACGGCAAAGACTTCAGCTTGCTTTTGGTTATACCAATGCTTTTCTAGCCTGAAAATATTTCCTGGCTTCCAGCCTCACTTCCCCGTCGCGGCTGCCACGGCTCAGGTTCCTTGTCTGGCTCTCCAGGACACCAGAAGCCGCCTACAGCCTTGAAGCCCACATCCTGGATCAGGTTGTTGGGTTTTTTCTCCTCCAACCTAAACAACGGCGGTGCCGCCTCCTCAGCTGGTTTGCAGCTGGCCACAGGGTCCCCCAGTGGGACCGGGGGTCCCGGGGATCCTACCAGGGTCCCAGCGGTGGGGTGGGCACGGGAGATGCAGGCCAGCTGGGGCAGCAAGAAGCCCCCTGGAAATGGACTTTGGGGCTTCTCCTGGATCAGTGAGCAGCACACCATGCCCCCAGACCCAAAACCTTGGCTAAGGGAGGAGAGGGACCCCCGGGGGGCTGCTCTCCTGCCTGAAGATCCCTGGGCATCCAGGCTCAGCTGCTCCTGCCTTCCTGACAATTGCAGGCAGATGGGCAATAAATGGAAACCTCTGGAGCGATGGCATTTTGAAAGGCAGGAAATTAGAAGGAAGTTTCTTCAGGGTTTAAAAATACGAGGCACCTGATAGACCAGCCCCGAGGCCAGGGGGAAGGCAGGGGAGGCAGGCAGAGAGCCCGCTCCCACCCCGAACCCCTCGCAGCCCCACAGCCGGGTGGGCAAACCCCAGGGGACATGCACGCTGGCACCGAAGCCACCATCCCCATCCCTGACCCTGCCACCTCCCATTGCAACCCCAGCCAGAGCAGCCGGTGCAGGACCAATCCCACCGAGCACCAAACCCCGGCACAGCTGACAGTATCGCCCCACGGCCACGCTGCAGAAAGCTCAGCACCACCAAGGCTGCCACCAGCACCCAGCCAGCCCTGGGGACGGCCATCCTTGTCCCTGTCCCCGGTGACCCCCAGCCCCACGGCCAGTGCACGACAGCCTTCCCGGAGCTCAGGGCGAGCTGCCGAGAGGAAACTTCTCCCTCGGCTGCCTGCATGGAGCAGGGGAGGACAAGCGCTGGCTCTCCTCTGGGTCAGGCTGACCTCATTTCTCAGCAGCCATTTCCATGGGAACCAACCACAACCATCCATACATTAGGGAATGCTGGCAGGGAGGGCAGGGGAGTGCAGGCAGGGGAGCGTGGGCAGGAGAGGCAGGCATCGAGCTGTCCCTGCAGCCCAGGGCAGCAGCATCGCTCTCAGCACCACCAGGCAAGGGGCTGCTGGGGCCGGGGGCTGGCACCCACAGGTGCAGGGACCCAGGGACGAGGGGGTGACAGTGCACAAGCCACAGAGCCCCCAGCAAGAGCCCACATGGGGTCTGTATCCACACTAGCACCCAGGATGGCATTTGCTCCCCCACCCCCGGGACCAGGGGGCGTGCAGCACGAGCCCCAAGGCCAACCACGAGATGATGAGCACCTGGCTGTCCCGTTCTCTGCAGGCATGGCATGCTGCCCAAGGACAAACTCTGTCTCCTCTCTGGAGATATCTCAGGAGTGTTTGGGAGGAAACTTGTTTGTGCCCCTGCCCCAGCGCTGCCCAGCCCACCCCCCCCCCCCCAGCTCTGGGCCGGCAGGACGGGCAACTGCAGCACCCAGGCGCAGATAACACCCCAGTTCCCCAAAACACCCTCTCTGATGCTCTGCCCGCTCTCCAGGTCATCCCCTGCTACTGGAACATCCTCGGGCCTCATGTGCCCCCCTCCACGTGGGGTAGCGGGGGTGCCACATCACTCCCCACGCCCCCCAAAAAAACTGTGCAGCTGTGCCCAAACAATGCCAATCCCGCTCCGGGCAGGGTCATGCTGGTGCAATATCTGCCATTACAGAAGTGCCAACCAGCGCCTTATCTGCTGTCCCCCTCCACACCAGCAACCACACAGCTGGGGGGGGTCAGGGGCTGATGTCCCACAGGCAACAGCACCCCAAAGCCAAACCTCTGCCAGGGCCACCACCACCTCCCTGGGCTCACCAGGTTGTGCTCAGCCCTGGCCAAACACAGAGAAGGACCCTTTTGCCATCACCTTCTTGGACATCACTCACTGCCCTTCTACACCCCAGCCCAGCTGCTTGGGGGGCTGCTCTGTGGGGACCACGGAGGTGCAGCAGGAAGCAAGGGGATACAGGTGGGGTGGCATCATCCCAGAAATGCCAGGCAGTGCCACGGCAGAGGCCGATGGCACTGCCGGGTCCCTCACCCTGCCTGGGGCTGCTTGCTGCCTGCACGGGCAGGGATGCTCCAGCGTTAGCCTGGATACAGCAAGTATCACCTCCAGCGTGGGCAAGCACCATCCAAACATGGGCAAGCATCACCACAGATGTGGGCAAGCATCACCCCACTGCTTTAGGTCCCTGAGCAGCCCAGCAGCATCTTCCACATGCCCAGGGACCTCCATGCTCCCCAACCACAGGCAGCCTGGGGCAGGTCCCCAACCATCAGGGCAGGGGATGGTGTTTTGGGGTGGGCAGCAACTCCCCTGGGGCTGCGGGCTCCACCAGTCCCAGCCAGCGGGACTGAAGTCACTGAGGCTGGACACCCCATGGTCCCCAGGGGAACCCAAGGAGCCACAGCACAGGTGGCTCCTGGAGCTCACTGGCACGTGCCACTGGGCACGCAGAGCCGGCATCGGGGCTGGCCGGTGCCTGAGCCTGCACCGAACAGCCGCCACGGGGTGACTCACGCCTGCCTGCACCCGCCTGAATGCACCCCTTGTCTGCGCTGGCTCTCCTGCACCACGGCACCTCCTCCATCGCTGGCCCTGGCCAGGCTCCGGCCACAAACCAACCCGCTGCCTGTGCACGCACCCCTCACCGAGCCCCAGCACAGGGCTATACCCTGCCATATACATCCTCGATAGGAATGAAGCACGGCCTATACATCTCCTGCTGTACACATCCTCTATGGGAACCAAGCACCAGCCTATACATCTCCTGCCATACACATCCTCCATAGGAACCAACCACCAGCCTAGACATCCCCTGCTATCCTGTACAGGAACCAAGCACCAGCCCATACATTCCCTGCTGTATGGAATGTATCTCTATAGGAACCAAGTATGTACCTGCACTGGAGTAATTCATCAATTTATCCACACCCTACTGTACAGATCCACAACAGTAATCAAGTGCTGGTACACACAGATCTACTGTAGTGGCAAGGTATAGAAACCTATATATAGATATATATACACACACAGAGCTGCTGTATACAGCCACTGCAGTCACTCAGTACTGTCACAAGTATTCTAAGGTATATTTATGCATCATTTATACGTGTAATGTATACGCCACACATGCACCAGTGCACTGAGAGCGCGGGGGCCCCGTGGGCAGCCCCGCTCCGGCACAGTCTGTGGGTCTCAGATGGGGGGCTCAGCCAGGGGGCTCAGCTGTGGTGTCACCACAGAGGCCCTGGGGAGCCACAGCGGGGCCTGATGGACCCTCAGCCGCCAGCACCCCCTGAGGATACATCCCCGTCCCCTCCAACGCTGGGCACATCACCGCCAGCTTGAGCCAGGCCAGGTGTCCACTGGCCCTGGCATGCGGCTCAAGGGGGACATGTGCAGACCCCACAGCTGGTGGGCATGGCTGTGCCACCACTGAAACCCCCGGGGCAGCTCCGGCAGTGAATCCCAGCCCCAGAGCTCGCCCAGCAGGGCAGGAGGGAGCAGTGCCTCCCCGGTGCCACGCCGGGACTGGGCACCGCCTGCTCCCTGCTGCTGCCCACAGGCCCCGGGGGTCCAGTGATGCTCACACCATGATCCAGCTGCTGTTTGAGCCACCCAAACTTTCAGCATCTGCAGAACCCTCTGGCAAGGTGCCTCCTGGCCCAGCTGCTCCTGAGGGAGCCCGAGCAGCTCCCACTCTCCCTGGCCCCCCAACCCAAGCTACCCACCGCGGCTGGGAGGAGGCGGCCAGCCCGGCTGCTCAGCTCCAGCGGGGGGTGGGGGCGGAACGGCTCCCCAGGCAGAGGGAAATAAAGCAAGCAAAGCGAGAAGCAGAGGAAGGGGACGCTGGCCGGGTGCGCTGGCGCAGGGGGGTCCCAGCCGCCCACCGTGGTGGCAGCTTTTCCTCTCCGCGGAAGCCAGTGCCGCCGGCAGCTGGCCTGCCAGCCACTGCTGCCCCAGCAAAGCCACCGTGCCGTGCCATGCCGTGCTGTGCCGTGCCGTGCCGTGCCAGCGCAGCTGGTGACCCACAGCCCTGCGCCACCGACCCAAGCCCTGCTGGACCCGGCGGCCCCGGGCGCGGGCAGGGGCAGGCGGCGGCCGGCCGAGCGCGAGGAGGCCCGGCACGCACGTCGCGGCGGGCAGCGCTCGTTTCCCGTGCAAAACCCCCGGCAGCCCCGTCCGCCGCGTCCCGCACACGCGTTGCAGCCAGCGCGGGGGCAGCGGTGACAGCCCTACCTGGGCAGGCAGCCGGGGACCCCGGCAGGGTGGGATGCGGCAGCGTGGGGGGTGGCCGGCGAGGTGATGCCAGCGGGGAGCGGAGCTCGTCACCCCGAGCACTTCCTGCCCCGGCTCGCCCACGAGCAAAACTTCCTGAGCCGGCCGCGGCGCCGCGTGGCCGCACCGGTCCAGTGCCGGGGCAGGGTGAAGAGTGGCTCGGGGGGGATTTTGAGGACCACCTCGGTGCAGAAATGCAGCGACGGGGACAGTCCCCGGGGCTGCTGGGACAAGGACGGCTTCAGCGGTGAGCCGGAGCCCGGAGCCCCCGCGGATGGGTGCCCCCCCCCCCGCCCCGCCAGCTGCCCGAGCCCCCTCCCCAGCTCCTGCTCCCTGGCTGCATCGGCGCCAGGTGGGGGGCAAAGCACGGGTCGGGGGGGCCACCTCTGCCCACCTCACCCAGGCAAGAACAGGGGTTCTGCAGCTGGGACAGAAGGACAGACAGCCGGGGGGGTACATCCACCAGCCCCCCCATTCCCATCCCATGCCCCTCGGGGCAGGGGGTCGCATCCAGCACCACACCCCCCCCCAGGTGGCGCAGTGATGGGGAAAACACCCCCCTGCCCCGGGAGCGGGGCTCTGCCTCCCCTCGGGGACCACCTGGGGTCCCCCCAGCTCAAGCAGCACGATCCTTGGTGGGATCCTGGGGGGTGCACGGCCGGGACCAACCGCAGCATCACCCCCCAGGGAGGCCATGCAGCCCCGCTCAGCATCCCAGGTGCAGCCACCACATCACCCCCTTCACCCCAGGAGATGCTTGCACCCAGGGGCGCCGTTCTCCCCCCGATTGCCAGAACCCTCCTCCCCCTCGGCTCTGCAGGATTTTGGGGTGCAGCAGCCATGGCACGGTGTGGGGGAGGGGGATGCTCTGGCAGCTGCACCAAAACCAGCCTGGCCTTGGTACAGCAAACGCTGCGCTTACAGGGAGGTGCTGCGGCTCGGCCGGAGGGCGGGGGGGCACAGGGGGGACACACATGATGTGAAGGGAGGACTGCGAGCACTGCTCTCACCAAACCCCAGCTTGCTCTCGTGTCATCCGGCCACAGCAGCCACCTGCTCCCGGTCCCCCCGCCCCTCCCCCCCCCCGGCAGCTCGCTGCCCGATCCCACGGCGTGTGATGGGCTCCCCGGGCCTCCGCGGGGGGGGGGCACGCAGGGCCCAGCACAAGCCAGGCTGGGGTGACTGGGTGGCCGCACCCACCCAACAACAAAATAAATATATCGCCCCCCCCCCGGGAGCCGCATCGAGACGCCGCAGCGCCTGGCACCCAGGGAACCTACGGCCAGGATGTGCCCCCCCCTCACGCTGCCTCCCCCCCCCACCCCCCACGCCCGGAAAGAGGATGGGGACAAAGCTGGGGTGTCGCTGGGGGTGACACCCCGCCACCAGGACAGCGTGACACTAGAGGGCACCGCTGGCCCGGACACCAGCAGCCACAGCTCCTCCCGTCACCTCCCCACCCTGCTGGGGCCCCCCAGGAGATGTACTGGGGACTGGGGGTACCCCCAGAAGATGTGCTGGAGCTGGGGGCTGAAGGTACCCCCAGGGGATGTTCTGGAGCTGGGTGGGGTGGAACCCCAGGAGAACTGCTGAGGCTGGGGGGGCTGGGGGTAACCCCAAGGAGATGTGCTGGGGCTGGGGGAGCCTGGGGGTATCCCCAGGAGGTGTGCTGGGTCTGTGGGGGGACCCCAGGATGTCGGCTGGGGGTGATAGCGGGGTGTGGGTACCCCTAGAAGATGTGCTGGAGCTGGGGGAGGACCCCAGAAAATGGGATGGGAGGATGTAGGTACCCCCAGGCAACCCCTGCCCTCCCCACATGCACCCACCCAAGGATCCCACCCCCATCACAGCAGCCTCCCCACCCCGGGGGACCCCACTGCCTCAGAGCACCCCCAGACTCAGCCCCCCTGCAGCCCCCTTACCTCCTGTGGGACATGGCTCTGGGGGGCAGCACAGGCGGGCGGGCAGGCGGCGGGGGGGCCTGCAGAGACTGGCATTTGGCTTCCAGCTGGTGACGTTTCGCTGGCAGCGGTGGCAGGGGGGGTCTCACCCCGCTTTCGGTCAGGGGCTTCTTGGTGAGGGCTGGCGGTGGCGAGGGCACCTTCGGGGCTGGGGGGTGGCTGGGGGGCGGGGGCGGGGGCTTGGGGCTGCCACCCGTTAGCGAAGGGGAGAATTTGAGGGGGGGGCGGCAACCCACCCTGGGTGGGATGGGTGGGGGCAGCTGGGCAAAGCTCACAGCCCCCTCCGGCTCCAATAGTGGGGACCCACCAGGCACCGCCGGGCACCGGGATTCTGACTGCTCCGGCTGCTCCGGCTGCTCCAGCTGCCCTGGCACCGTCACAGAGCTCATGCGAAAGATGTGGCGTTTCATGGGCACAGGTTTCCTGGCGGGGGGCTGGGGGGTCCCGGCTGGGGGGGTCACCTCAGCAAAGGCTTTCTGCAGTCCCAGGAGAATGCGACGGCGATGGCCAGGCAGCACCACGCCAAGGTGGGTGAGAGCCTCGTCTGTCAGCGCCCGGCAGTCCCACACTGTCCACAGCTCGCTCTGCTGGAAGCTCTCCACATACTGGTCCAGGTGGAGGGCAGCCAGCCAGGTGGCCACCGGCAGAGACTCCTCCTCCTCCATGGCAGGGCCCCAGCCGCAGAGACCTCAAACCGCTCAGTGCATCCCCTGCGCCCGGCGAGGCTCAGGACAGCATCAGGACCTGGGGATGGAGACAACAGGGATGAGCCTGGGGTCAGGCTTGGTCCTAAACCACGCACCAGCCACAGCCCAGGGTCCCAAAACGTTTCCCAGTGAAGCTGCCCAGTTCTCAGAGCAGCTCCTCACCTCTGACCACCCTGTGCTCCCAGCAGGATCTGGCACCTGGACCCCTGAACCGAGGGGGGCTGCAGGGACCCAGGAATGCTGGAGGGTCCCAGTTTAGGCATCTAAGTGTAGATGCCATCCCCATCGAGGCTCGCCAGAGCCGCGGCCCTGGCGCACTCCCCAGCCACAGCATCACGCCATGCATGGGGAGTGATATGTGGGGTGAGGGACAGGGCAGGGGGGTGTCCCACGCTGGCCATGAAGCCCCCACGGCCAGACCCCAGAACACGCAGGAGGCAGCAGAAGCCACTGGGACATAGCGGTGGCAGTGCTGAGGGGCAGCGGGGTGTCCCAGGCACCTGGTGGGGGTGACGCCAGATTCTGGGGACAGGGGGCAGTTGCTGGCTGCTCCCCCAGATGCAGGTCCCTGTTCCAGCCCCTGTTTATATCAGCCTCGGGATCCGACCCTGCGCAGGAGTGCATGTGGCAGTGCCAGAGGATGCTGGGGCAATTATGGTCTAATCGATGGGAAGCGGAGGTGACGCATCAATATCTGCAGAACTGCTGCAGATGGGCAGGCAGCCCCCACCCCCACCCCGAGAGCCCCCCGCCCTCCCTGCTCCCAGCCTCTGCCTGAGCAAGCCAGGACGGAGAGACGGAGAGACGTGGACAGACAGATGTGTCTGGGAGGCAGCACCTCACCGGTGCCAGACAAAGCCTCTTCACATGGCAATGGGATGCTGAGAGGAGCTCCCAGGCCCTCTCCCAGGCTGTCCCCAGCCCAGTCAAACCCACAGGTCGCAAAATGTTGTCCCCTCAAGCCCCAAGAGAGCAAGAGCAATCGCAAACTCGCAGTGATTTGCAGCCTGCTTGGTCCTCAGTTGGTCTTAAATCTGGTTTGGGGGTGAGCTCAGGGCTTTCGGACAGGGGCCAGATCCTGATCACTGCATGCAAACACGGTCCTTGCTGCCCACTGTCCCCAGTCTGAGCAGTGACAAGGTGCTGCTGCTGGAGACCCCAACTCAAACCCCTCCTCGCAGCCCACGTGCCCACCATGGCATCACCCCTGGCTCCCAGCCTGGCCTTGCAGCCCCAGCTGTCCTCAGCAACCCTCTGCGTTGCTCCAGCACAGCACCCTGGAGTGCACCCACCTGGCAAAGCACCCTTGGGGCACCTGGAGGTTGGGTGGAGGGGACACACAGGGGTTCACTCGGTGTGCCAGGTCTTGGCAGACTCTGGGAGGGCAGCAGGGCACCGGTGCCACACCATAGCCACCAGCAGGGATGAGCCCCCTTATCTCACCGAGCAGCAGGTACGGGACCCCCTGACCTTTCCACAGCTCCCCCCCGCCCCCCAGCAGCCCAGCGGTCTGGGTGGGCACAGGAGCCCGGGCCAGGAGGCAGACCCCAGCTATGCCAGCGCACGGGCTGCACTCCTCGCGGCACTGCCGGTGACCCCAGAACACATCTTATTTTTGGTTTGCCAGAGGCTTTTTTAGACCCGCTAAATAGGAGCCAGAGGATTTCCTGGTGCTGTAAATAGGCCGACCATGAAATCTGCCCGTCAGAGTCACATTTTCTCTGACTCAGGCAGCTCCGGGCCCGGAGCCTGCCTGCAAGGGCTCAGCCTCTTCCCGGTGCTAACAGGGCACAGCCCAGCTCAGCAGACGCCCGTGGCACCGTAGGGTCCCCGCCGTGGGTCTCAGCCGGCAGCCCCCATGCCTCCAGACACAGGCATCCCGGCGTTGCCGCAGGGGTCTGGCTGCGGTGTCTCTTCCCTGGCACCTCCTGGCACAGTTTGGCTTTGCTTCAGGCTGCAAAAGCCACACGGCCATCTCCGGCTGAGGAAGGAGCAATGGGGACCCTGGGGCCAGCTGACCCCTGCAGTTCTGTGCTGGCTGCACCTGGGAAACCTGCAGCACCCAGGACCTTCTCACTAGTCCCAGTAATCCTAACCAGCAGCATAAAAATCCCTGAAACAGCATAAAACCCCCACACATGCAGACCAGCCCTTCCCCTCTCCCACCTCCACAGCTAAAAAAAACCCCAACCCATCTATTATTAAAAATAGACAAGTGATGGCGCTGGGTGACATTGCAGTCACAGGATGTCCGGTGCTGCCTGCACAGGCAGGCTCACCCCCTGGCCAGGCACTGTCTGTGGAGGAGCAAAGGGAAACACGGTGGCACCGGTGGGGGGGTCACAGGTGTGACCCCTCCCAGCAAGGGTCACTGTGAGCATTACCCATTGCCACAGGTGACAGCAGCCTCAGCTCTGTGCTGAGACCATCAGAGCTGCGGGGAGCCAACCCACCTCCAGCAGCCAGGAATTTGGGATGTCAGGGGGTGGGCACAACATGAGCCCCCCTGCACTGCGGGCAGCCTGGCCAGGAGGAGAGGCATGCGCAGCAGTGGCACCGGTGGCACCGCCAGTTTGGCATGGGCAGTGGGTGGGAAGCGGATGGGTTTGTGCTGTGCCGCTGGTGTGGGGCACCTCTTCCCATGCCCCCCCCAGTTGGGACAAACCCTGTGCCACTGCGAGGGGCCACTGGCACTGCCCCAGCACCACACATGTGCCAACGAAGCTCTGGAGAGGCCGTGGAGACTCACTGCTGCTCAATGGGGACCGGGGACAAAGCTTCACCGAGGGATCCACTGGGTCCCCGGTGAGCTGGCCTGGCAGCTCACCGTCACTCCCCAGCCCTTCGCCCTCGCCAAGTAAATCATTCATGATGACCTTGCTGGGTTCCCTCCTCCGGTCATTAATCATTTAACCTCTGTCCAAAAAGAGACAAGGCAATTCCAGAAACAAAACCAACCCGGAGAGCCGCCGTAACCCAGCTGGCTGCTGGGGACCGGGGGGGTCACCCCAGCCCTGGCCCCCACCGCCCCTTTCGGCTCCCAAAGCCTCGCTGTGCTTACCCACCGCATTCCTCCCCGGGATTAGGCAACTCGGCCGAGGCTGTTTTGTAAGAGACTTAAAGGCTGTAAGAGTGGCGTGACGAGGGGCAGGCAAGGGCTGAAAACCGCCCCCGGGACCAGGCCAGCGATGGGCAGCTGCCCGCGAGCCGGGAGGGTGAGCTGGGGTGCCAAAACATGCCACGGGCTGGCAGTGGCCAGGGACAGACCCCGCCAGCCCCATCCCAAGCCCACACTGCCCTCGGGGTCCCCATGCTGGGGACAGAGGACCGAGGGGGGTCTGGGGATGGCCCCCATTGTCCCCATAGTCTGGACCAAGGGCTCAGCCACCCCCTCTGCTCTGAGAGGGGTACTAAGTGCTTTTCTGGGGGTTCCCACAGCCACCCCTTCCTCACCAGCCCCACTCAGATGCCCTCAACTTAGTGGAGGGTTTTGGATGCTCTTTTTCCCTGGTCACCTGCATGCAAGCCCTGGGAGAGCTGAGCATCACACTGAGCTCCTGGGGCTCCACCGCCACCAAGGGACCCTCTCCCTGTCGCTTCCATCTCCCTGCACCAGCATCCCCAGCCCCGGGAGACCCCCTGTGTCCAGGCTTCCTTTCCAAAGCAGAGTCAAGCAAGAAAACAGCTGTGCCCTCCGCTTCTCGCCCCACCTGGCACCCCAGCCCCACGTGTGTCAGCCGCCCAGAAGCACTAAGTAGCACTGCCAGCATGGAGAGGTGGCCCTGGCACACACCGACACAAACCAGCCACTCCGTTTGAGGCTCCCCCAGCACCGGGGCTGCAGCTTCCCTGCCTGAGGGTCTGTGCTGGGGTTACGTGGCACATCCCTACGGTACAGCAGGCACAGGCGGGAGACCCCGAGCCCCCGGTACTGCAGGGATGTGCCCATCCTCCGCCCACCACATCCCAACCGCTGCTGTTGGGGCTGTGGGGCTCCCATCCTACAAAGCAGAGGAGGTGGCTCTAAGGGCAGCAGGAGCGTGCACGGCAGTAATGAGGGCCAGGCTCATCAGATTGAAGAGCTGCATGTGTGATGGGCAGCATGGTGGGCTCTGATTGAGGACGGCAGCCAAGCACGCTGCCTTCGCCGGCTCTGGCAAAGCCATGACCACTACAGGTGTGACTGCACACAGCCCTCCTGCACACTGGCAGCCCCACGGCACCCAGCTAAAATCATCATTACACCTAACGAGGTGCTGGGGAGTCAAGCAGATTGACCAGGGCCAGTCAGCGCGTTGGTGGCAGAGCTGAACCGAGTGGCTGCAGCAACAGCTGGGCTCATGGCAGCACTATCCCCCAGCACCAGCCAGCCAAACTGCGGTCAGCCAACAGCTCCTCCCTGCCCGTCCCTCCAAGGGCACCCAAGCTAGCAGCCACGAGTTGGAGGAAAACCAGCACAGCAACCCGTCAGGCATGCAGCACCAGCTTGATGAGTCTAATTCCCATCCCAATTCCTCCTCCAGTGCCGGCAGCCCAGCAGGCAGGGCAGGCAAACCCTGCCTACACCCCAGCATTCCCCTTTCCCAGGCCCTTGGGCTCATTAATCAAGGAGAGCTAATTAAAGCGGGCAAAGCACAGTACCTCAGCTCAGCTGCGGGAGGTGGATGGGGCGAGGTGGCCAGCATGCCCGCAGCCCATGCCCGGCTCCCCGGCGGCTTGCGGAGGGGTCTCTGCCCGCCCAAGGACTTCCTCAAATGCTTTCTTGGTGATCGAGAACTTGCCGAAGAGCCGAGACGGGCGTTACGAGCCCGGCGCACGCACGGCGGGATGTGTTGCAATAACTGCTCACTCGCAGCTCGCCACCGTGCTGCAAGAGCTTCACGGCCCCGGTAAAACCAGTAGTATCTCAGCACGCTAGAGGAGCCCCCACCACAGCCACCATGGGAGAGGAGGAAGCGGGACCCCTGTGCCGGGTGAGCCCCGGCTGATGGTGTGACAGGGCTGGGCCTTCGGCAAGAGAGGAAGGAAGAAACTGGGGGGGGGGGGGTGGTCCCCGGAAAGCGGCGCGGCACGGCTGGCCGGCACTGCAGCAGGGACCGGGGCACCAAGGACGGGGTGTCCTGGGGCTACCAGGACAAGCTGAGCCTTGGCCACCAGCGAAGAAGGGATGAGCCGCCAGGTGGCTGCCACATCCCCACCACCCCAGGGCCCCCGCGGACCCCACCGGGAGGGAAGTGAGCCCTCACCCCTGGGGATCCTGGTGGGCACCAAGGACACGGAGCCAGGTCGGGGAGGGCCCTGTGGGAATGAGGTTGGACATCGATGGGAAGGGGGCTACCCAGCCACCACGGTCCTGGCCACATTGGGCAACGAGCCTTGCACCGAGGTGATTTTTACCCGTTTCTGCCTCAATTAAGAAAGGATCCTGAGCTGGGACGGTGGCCGTCTGGGACTGGGCCAATGTCCCCAGTGTCCCGGGGGTCCCGGAGGACGGACCCATCCTGGCAGAGGAGCCCACAACTGACTTGCCTGCAGCTGCCTCAGCCACTGATGCTCTCGGCTGGGAATTGAAAGCGCCGCATCCTCACACCGAAACTTGCCGGCACAAATTCTTGGCGAGCAGAGAATGCCCAAAAGCAGAAGCAGGGTCCTGGGACCGTACTGAGCCTTGGCTCCCGGCAGTACTGCACCCCACAGACCTCCCACCGAAACTACTCCGGCACTTCACCTCGGCAGAGTCCCATCAGTTCAGCAGCTGCAAAGGTCTCGCTTTGGGAAGACGAAGCTGTTTCATTTTCAAGATCTCACAGCTGAGCCCAAGCCAGTAAATACAACATGCAAATAAGATTCAAACGCACCGTGCTCCAGGCAGCATTCAGAAATCAAGTCAAATCTTGCAAAGTCATCAAAATCAGGGAGTGGAAAAGGTTCTTCAGAGCCTCTTCCACCTGCCAGCAATTCAAATCTCAAAGTGCTTCATGTTTACGCAGCCAGGACTGGCCCCCCCAGCCTCTCTGCAGGCTGCTGGGGCTGCTTTATAGCTCCTACACACCCTGCTTTCCTCCAAGGCCATCCCGGGCTGCCAAGATCCTGGCGGTGGGAACTGCCCAAAGGCAGCCATGCATGGAGGTGAGGGGTGTGCACGGCGCTGCGGGGGTGCATGGGGGTGAGGGGGTGCGGAGGTGCGTGGCTGAAACTGGGGGGTGCCTGGCTGATACTGGGGGGTGCAGGGCAGCGTGGGGAGTGCAGGGCAGCTGAGGATGGGCTCGCCCGGTGCCCAGGGGCATTGCAGCGGCTGGGAGGGGAGAGCAGCAGGAGGGAAAGCCGTGAGCAGAGACCCTGTCCTGGCTGGGGGCAGTGGGATGGGGCAGCTCGGGGGGCGCTCCCCCTGCTCTGACGTACAGTGGGAGGAAGTCAGTGAGGAGGGTGATGAGGAGCGTGATGAGGAAGGCAATCAGGAAGGCATCAGGGACAAGGGGGCAGGGAAACAGGGGGTTCCTCATTTTCCCAAGGGCCCTCCTGTGTTTCCCTTCTCCCCCTGGAAGTAAAACCCAGGAAGGTGAAGTGTGCCCTGGGCTGTGGCACCCATGAGGGCACACGAGCTCTTGGCATCTGGGGCATTGCCGCCTGCCTTACAAAGCCAGCCAGAAAAGGGGCAAGTCCAGCAAAAAATGGGGCAAATCCAGCAAAAAAAGGGGCAAAACTATCTGGCAACTGATGTCCCTGCCCAACTGAGCCCCGACTGGGATGCTCTCAGCTCCTGACACACTTTCTGGAAGCTGCCTGCAAAATAGGTCAGGAAACTGTACCCCACGTGCACAGCCCTCCCCCCCGGCAGCCCTGCTGGGCACAGCGCTGCCCCCCATCTCCTGAGGTCCTGTGATGGCAGGGGGGGACCGTGCTGAAAGAGGGGCTGCAGCTTGGGGGTGTCAGCACCTATCCTGGGGGGCACAGCACCTCCATTCTCCGTGGGAATCATCCACGGCACCCAGCACACAGCATCAAAACCAAGTCGGCCCGTGTTTCACCTTCCCAAAAGCGGGAAGTGAAAGTCTCTTGGTAAAGTGCTGGACGGCTCCAGCTGTGGCTGGGGGGGCCCTTTGCCAGCTCTGCTGCGCTCCTGCCTCCTCTTCCTCCTCCTCTTGGTGCAGCCAACACCCACGGCACAGGCCCCGTTCCCTGGCAGGACCCCCCAAAACCCTCTGCCTGGAAAGAGCTGGCTCAGCAGGGTGCAGCAGCACCCCAACCCCATGCACAGCCCCCCCCAGCAGCCAGGGCATCCCCACGCACCCCCCGCCACCACGGCAACCCTGGCAAGCTGCAGCGTGTGGCTGTGGCCAGCAGGCACAGAGGGACGGGCACCCCCAACCGCATGCACCTGCTCCCCACCTTTGCAGAAGCCTTTCTGAACCACCATCCCCCCCCCCTCACCTGCAGATTTGGGGTGTCCAAGTGCCATCCCGGCCACTTGCTGGGTGCCCAGAACCGGGGCAGCACTGCCTGCCTGCACCACAGGTCAGCAGTGTGGGCAGGAGGAAGAGGAGGAGGAAGGCCATGCCAGGGGTGGGGGGCACAGCAGCACTTTCTCACCTGTCCCGGGCTGGGCAGGAAGCCCCATATTATTTTTAGACTATATTTTTTTGCCCTCAAGCGTGACGTTCGTGCCATGCGGCAGGCAGCAAAGCTGAAGGGGAGACAGGCGAGGACCCACCCCAGCCACCCCCTGCCACATTCCACCTCCAGAGGCTTCTGGCTCTGCGTTTGAATGATTCCACAGCTCACATCCATCTGCAAAACCTCCCACAGCACTAACACCCCAATAGCCACAGGGTTCCCACAGCAGGACCCTCCCCAGAGCCACCTGCAGCCCCTGGCACCCGGTGACAGTGACCGCAACCCTCCCAAGCTGTTGAAATGGGACTTGATTTGGCCGGGGGCGGGGGGGGAAGGGGGCACAGACAGGTGGCCCAGGGTGGTAAAACCACGGCACGCATCCCGCTCGGCTATGGGATGGGGCTGGCTGTGCCGCCCTGCCTGAGGAGAGCCGTGAGATGCCAGCATGAGGGAGCATCGCTCCCTGCCTTCCCTCAGACACCCCCAAGATACCCAGGCTCACCCCCTTAGTGGATTTTCTAGGTTCTGACAGCAAACAACCTGCTTTTGCAGGGACGTGGGACACAGAGGGATGCAAAAACCCCAGTACTGCTATAAATATTCCCATCCCCGCTGTCCCGGCTGCTTGCCATAACAGCTCGGCCCCCGTAGCCGCGCTGCGGAGAGGAGCACCCCCAGAAAACAACCGGCAGCTCTCAGAGGGGCTTTCCCTGGCGCAGACGTGACCTTCCTCCCAACACCGGTCCTGCCACCCCCGTGGGAGCTGCTGGTCAGCCCCAGCACGGCACCCACCCGCAGCACCCAGGGCTGCTGCGCGGGGCCAGCCGTGCCCTCAGAGGTGGGTTTTTTAGGGGTGAAGACTGCAAATTAAAATTGCAAGCCCAGTGGCAGTGCCAGAGCCCGGCAGACACCCCCCCACAGCAAGGGACCCCAATGCAAGGCATAGCCCCCGGCCCCCCGAGCATCATCCCAAGGGTCCCGGGGCCGCGGCAGCAGTGAGGCGACGCAAGGAGCTGGCTCGCCGTTACCGGAGGACGAAGCGGTGACTGTCTCGGTTCCAGCCACGCGGCGCTGGCAGCCTGTGCCCGGGCAATTCTTCAGGCCTTGCCAGACATACCAGGACGCAGCAAGGAAGAGGAGGAGGAAGGCGAGAGAAACCCACCGACGGCATTGCCCGGTGTTTGGGCAGTGTCGGCGGCAGTCGGCGCGGCACGGGTGCTGCTGGCAGGGGTCCCGGTGGCCCCGGCACAGCCGCAGCTGCTGGCGTTGTTTGGCTGTGAATTGGGACGCGCTGAGCTGGTTCTCAAAGAGAAAACAAATCTGCCAGCCGGGCCCTCTGGGTCCCGCTCTCCCAAGCTTTACCCCTCTGTCACCAGCCCGCAAGGTGGATTGAGCTGGGGTGAGCTGGGGATGATCTGGGTTATACTGGAATTGAGCTGGGAGTGCTGGGGTTGAACTGGGGTAGTACTAGGGTTGAGCTGGGATATGCTGAGATTGAGGTGGGGTGTGCTGGGAATGAGGTGGGGTGTGCGGGGGGTGAGCTGGGGTATACTGAAATTAAGCTGGGAATACTGGGGTTGAGCTGGAGTGTACTGGGGATGAGCTGGGAGTGAGCTGGGAATGAGCTGGGGTCTACTGGGGTCGAGCTGGGGTGTGCTGAGGATGACCGGGTATACTGAGGTTGAGTTGGGGTCTGATGGGGATGAGCTGGGGTATACTGGAACTGAGCTGGGGTGCACTCGGGATGAGCTGGGTGTACTGGGGTTGAGCTGGGGCGTGCTGGGGCTAATCTGGGACATACTGGTGGTACATCCAGCCAGGGGGCACGGCCCTGTCACAGCTGAACAATTTTGGAGCAGGGAGCAGGGTGCAGCCTATCCCCCACCCCCCCGCAGCTCAGCATCCCCCCTGTGCCCTCACCACACGCACAGCCCAGGGAAGTGGATGCCCTGGCAGCATGTGGGGCAGCACAGGACAAGCATGACCCCCCCAGGAGAGACACCACAGCCAAGGAAGTGGCAGGGGGGTGTCCCCCAGACTGGGTTTCCACCCCCCAGCCCCCCCCCTCCCCCCCCCCCAGCATTGCCCACCCCAGCAGGCAGAGACACAGGGAGCAAAGCCGCGGTGAGAGGAGCTCTGAGTACCTCTGTTCAGCGGCGGCCGGGGCTCCAGGGAGGATGCTGAGGTGCTTCCCGTAGTGGGCAGGGCCCCCCCAGCCAGGCCTGGGCTTGTTCCCGCATGGAGGAGCTTTGGCTGCCTCATGGAAATGCGAGACAGGGGAAAACCGTAGGGACTTTCCCCAAAAAGAGAAAAAAAAAAAAAAAAAAAAAAAAAAAAAGGATTATGATTGGGTTTTTTTCCTCCCCACCCAGTTCCCAAGGCCTCGGCAAGGGGAAAAAATGAAGCGGGATGTTTTGGGGAGGGGGCGGGAGACACGAGGTTCCCACAGGCCCCCTGCATGGCTCCCCACGCCGGGGGCTGCGAGCCGGCCCCAGCAGACCGAGCTTAGCGCTGCCCGGACAATGCTCCTTTCATGCCGCAGAGCAGCTCGGGGACGGGGACACGCTGGCTGCCTGCTCTCGGGGGGGGGGCACGGTCCCCGCAATCTCGGCCCCTCGCCCACGCGAGGCCGTTAATTGCCCTGTGCAAAGGGGGGCCGGGCACAGCAGCACCCGCTTGCTGATGCAGCAGGCTCAGCCCCACATTTAGGGGATGGTGCTCTGCTGGGGTTCAGCCAGCGGGGCCAGTGTCTGACTCCCCCAAAATGCACCTCTGCTGCCTGCATCGCCCCACTCCCCATGGCCATTGTAGCTCCCTGCTCACAGCATCCCCCCGCTCACAGCATCCCCCTGCTCACAGCATCCCCCTGCTCAAATCACCCCCACTCCCCACGTCCATCGCATTCCCACTCACAGCATCTCCCTGCTTGCAGCATCCCCCCGCTCGCAGCCTTGCCCCACCAGCTCCCCATGACCATCATATCCCCCCACTGAAAGTATCTACATCCCCCATGGCCATCATATCCCCTGGCTCGCAGCATCCGATCCCCACAGCCATTGTATCCCCCCTCTTGCAGCATCCACATTCCCCATCGCCATCGTATCCCCCCGCTCACAGCACCATCCCACTCGCAGCATCCCCCCCACTTGCAGCATCCCCACTCCCCAGGTGCTTGGAGCACTGTGGGTCCCCTCCCCAAAGCCTTCAGCCAAAGACGAGGGTGCGGTGGCCTCCCCCAGGTCACCGGGCTGCACACGCTGTAGGGCACCGCGGCCCCCGGGATGGGCAGCAATGCCAAAGGCTCATCCCTGTGGAGCCAAAGCCTCACAGACATTCCCAGCAGCATTTCGGGGATCCCTACGTCCTCCCCAGACAGCAGCAGGACAGAACCGACACAGCACCGAGCCCCCAGCACAGTCCTCGTGCCCAGTGGATCTGTGTCCCCCCCGCACTGCCCATGGCCCGCAGCCTACCTGAGCCCCTGGTGCTGCCCAAAGCCCCCCGGGCACACAGCTCCTCCGACACCGGCTGCTCTCCGGAGCATCCTCTGCTCCCTTATGAAGCCATTTCTTCTCACAGCCCCCCTGACACTGAGTCCCTGGCAACACCTCCCACGGGCAAAAAACCTAAAAATCGCCCTGCGGGGGGCTTTGCCCCCCTGATTTGCCCCCACCGTGCGTCCCCCCAGCACCGGAGCTACCCGCGGTGCATCCCTTGCTCCGTTACTGCCCCGCACGGAGGTGGAGTGGGTGCTGGCTCCCTTTTTAATTGCGTCCTATTTTTACCGGCAGTTTGGGAGAGGTGCGGGAAGGATGGGGAGGATGTGGCAAATCGGAATTAATGGATGAAATCGGCAGCGAGTCCCCAGTGCCCGGCATGGTCCCACGTGTGACAGCACTAGTGGGGTACGGCTGGCGTCACCCCAGCCAGGCCCTGAGCCAGAGCCCGGCACGCACCCATCCATCAAGACCCTGGCATGCAGAGAGAAGTTTGGGGTCTGCTGAGATGTGGGGTGCCCAGAGCATCAGGTGGGGTTGGAATGGGGGGGCTGCACTGGCTGCATGGACTGGTAGCTGTGCCCCATGGGGAGTGGGGGTCCCAGGGTTGAACCTGCAGAGCCACACTCCCCAGGGGAGTGCTGGGCTCTCCCCCGGGATGGAGCATCCTCTCTGCCCTCACCCGCTGCTCTGGGCACCCCAATGCCTCACAGACCCCAAACCCCTCCCTGCACCCCAAACCTCACACCCCAGCATGGCAGATCCGCTCCTGGTCCCAGCTGAGCTTTTGCAGCCCACACTGAGAGGGGGGACACCCACGGTGGGGCCCCTCTCTGCAGCACCAGCACTGGCTGCATGCCTGGGAGCAGTGACCCCCCCCGGGTGTCCCGTCGTCCCCCCACCCATCCCCGGAGCATCCCCGCACTGGCCTGACTGGGCAGCTGTGGGCTCTGCTGGAGGCTCCAAGCTGGGAGGCTCCTGGGTACCGGAGGGGGGAACAGCGGTGGGAGGGGGGGAAGGAAAAACCCTTCCCAGAATTAAATAAATAAAGATCGGCTCTGGCAAAGCCCAGCAGCAGCTGGCTGTCCGCTGCCTGCTGCCCGCTCAGCCCCCCCCCCAAGCACCCCGCCATCCTCGTCCTCTTCTTCATCACTTCCCCATTGCACGCCCCATGTTCTGCATCCCACCGCCCTGGCTCAGGCCCGTGGCTCTGGGGGTCCGGCAGCCCAGGAGGGGGGTCCCCTGCTCGGGGGGACACTGCTTTGAGGTTTCCTGGCAAGTATCAGGAAGAAAGATGAAGGTTTCGGGGTTACCAAAGGTTCAGCCTCCCCAGCTCCACCTTCCCCCATTGCCGCTGAGCGTGCATCCCGTCGGACACTGGAGAATCCCCCCCCGGAGCCAATGGCCGCAGCGAGCCAGGCACCGTGGATGGCCGCATCCTGAGCAGCGGAGCTGGGGGGGATTCGCCTCTCCCTGCCACCTGCAGGGCTGGGGAGGGCTGGGAGCCCCCCCAGTCTCAGCTCCAGGTGATTACCAGACACTCACCATTTCCACTTTTTATTCCCATTTTAAGGCCTTTCAAAGCTCCTTGTAGAGGTGGAGAAAAGCTGGAGAAGCCAGGGATGCACCCCCAATAGAATCCCCTGCAGCCCCCTGACCCAGAGGTGTTTTTGGTGGGGCTGTACCCCAGCTGGGGTGGTCGTCTGGCTGGGGCTGGGGCAAAACCCACTACAGGGGCGAGCAGCCTTGTCTCCAATTACTGCCCAGCGCTAATTGGGTTTAGGGGTTTCTCAGCACCCTCCAGCAGCACCACCCACCACTGAGAGCCCCCCCGGGGGGCCCCCAATGCCAAAGCCCACAATGGCTCCAGGGCACCGTCCCAGGGACCCCCCCCGATGAGTGGGACCTGGCAGCACCCACCACGACCCCAGGGACCCCCCTGCCTGAGCCCACCGCAAAGCTGGGGACAGGGAGGGCTCGCAGGGGACCGAGGCAGGACAGAGAGGCCAAGGCACCCTGTGCCGGATTTATTTGTTTTATTCCTAAATAATCAGCTCCAGTACAAGGTACAAAATCTCCCTCCTCCCCTCACCGCCCCAGACACGGCGGGGGGACAGGAGTGCAGCCAAGGAACAGCTCCAAAATCCCGATTCAAGGCCTCTAATTCTAGCGTAGAAAGTGTTCAGACACCGAACTTGGGGTCCCTCACCTAGAAAGGGGGGGCAGGAGCCCCCCGAGACCCCCAGAATATCTGGAGGTGCCAGGAGCCCCCCCCCCCCCACCTCCAAGTCCCCCCAACATGCCTGACCTGAAGATGCTGGGACCCCGAGACCCCCAACATACCCGGAGGTGCCAGCAGACCCCAAAGCCCTCCTCAAACACACATAAAGATGCTGGGAGATCCCCATGACACCCCCCAGCACACCTGGAGGTGCCAGGAATCCCCCAAGTCCCCCCAAGATGCATGGAGGTGCTGGGAACCCCAAGCCCCTAGAGACCTCCAGAACATCTGGAGGTGCTGGGAGCCCCCCAGGTCCCCCTAACATGCACGGAGGTGCAAGCAGCTCCCAAATCCCACGCCCCCACACACACCTGGAGGTGCCAGGAGCCTCCCAAAACCCTGCCAGCATGCCTGGAGGTGCTGCAAGACCCCAAAGACCCCCCTATTCAACATGCCTGGAGGTGCTGGGAGCCTCCAAGCCCCCTTCCCCCCCCTGCCCAGCATGCCTGGAGGTGACAGGAGCCCCTAAAGACCCCTTTGCACACCTGGAGGTGTGGGCAGCCCCCCCTCCAGCCCCCCTGGGGGTCTGCTTAGGGCAGGGGTCCTGCAGGAGGAAGGCAGTTCTGTTAGACCCTAACAGAGGAGACAGGGAGGAGGGCTGGGGGAGCAGGGGGGGTGCAAGGAAGGGCTGGGGGGATCCCCCCTGGGCTGGGGAGCAGGGGCAGGGACCCCCCCTTTCCTCTGCCCCCCATCCCAGGGCGACAGCTGAAGGGCACTTTGGGTTTGCCACCGATGGGGATGACGAGGGGGACATCGCCAGTGTGTCCCGCAGCGGCTGCGAAGGGACCAGACGCCCCCCGGCTTCCTACCCCAGTGGAGGGGAGGGGGGGGCACCCCTCGGTCCAGGGGGAGCCCAACACAGCCCCCCCCCCCCCCCAGCCAGAAGCATGGGTGCACGTGCAGGTGCGTGCAAGAGAGAGAGACACAAACTGTGGTGGAAGGGGGAGGGGACGGGGGAGGATGGGGAGAAAATGACCCCACGGAGGGGGTCCAGGCCGGGGGAGGGGGTCAGTTAACGCTGTCCTCATCACTGGCCTCGCCGCGGTCGTCTTTGGTCTCGGCGAGGGAGCTCTCGTCGATGTTCTCCAGGGAGTCGGCATGCTGGAGGGAGAGCTCGGAGAGCGGCAGCGCGGGCAGCTGGCTCTGCTCGGGGAACAGCCAGGGCTTGAAGTGCGGGTTGTGCTTCAGCTTCCACTCCGGGTACTTCAGGCAAGCCTTGTACATCTTCTTCATCGCCTGGGATGAAGGCAGCGTTAGAGCCCAGGCAGGCGAGGGGACAACTCGCCTCACCCCACCTGGGACCCCGGCCCCAGTGTGCCTGACTCACCTTGGGGGCCAGGAACTGCGAGGATTTGTTCACCACCCACTTTGGCAGGGAACCTGCCGAGACAAGAGGAGCCATGCTGGGACCCGCACGGCAGCCGGGACCCCCGGGCATTGGGACCCGCACGGCAGCCGGGACCCCTGGGCATTGGGACCCGCACGGCAGCCGGGACCCCCGGCAATGCCAGCGCCAGGACCCCCAGGTCACCCTCCGCAGGGACACCCAGCTGGACAGGGCACAGGGCGAGCAAGGGGGTGGCCAGTCCAGGGAAGTCGGGGTTCAACCCAAACTACGTGCTCAGCTTCTTGCCAAGTTACAAAAAAAAAAAGCTAAAAAAAAAAAAGCAAAAAAAGAAAAGCTATTTTGGCTGCCTCTCTGCCCCCAAAAAGGCGCATTTCTAGAGAACTGGCTGAAAATGTTTCCTCCTGGCACTGCTCCAGGGCTCCTGGTCTGGCTCTGGCCACATCCTGAGATGCTCCCACTGCTGCCTGTCTCCAAGCCCCCCCAAGCCCCCCGCCCCAGCTACGGAAAATCTCCAGCCCCACTTACTGACCCCGGCAGACCCCCAGCCAGAGGGCGGCTGTCCCCGAGGGGTAGGCTGAGGCACGCCCCGCCCCCCCCCCTACCTTTGGGGTCCACCTGTGCCAGGTAGGTGATGGTGCAGCTCTTGGCTCCTGTCCCCTCGATCAGGTAGCCCGTCTGGATGGAGACCGCTCGCACCATGTCCTTCCGCGGGGGGGTAATTCTGGGGAAGGGGGACAGCGAGTGGGCGTCAGTGGCAGGGCAGGGTTCAAGCAAGCATCTACCATGTGGGCAGGGCTGCCCTGACCCCCCAAAAAGCAGCCCCCCCGATGCCACCAGCCTGCCCGCCCCCCACCCCCGGAGCTCTGACTGATCATGGGGTGAACCCAGCCCCGTCCCGGCATGGGCAGCCCCCCCGGCCACCCCCCGGGCACTCACAGGGTGCTTCACCGAGTAGTTCATGATGATGTAGTCGGTGCCCATGGGCAGCCAGGAGCGGAGCGTGATGACATCCCGGTTCTTCAGGGGCTTGGGGCACTTCCCTGTGGACAGTGGTGGTGGGGAACCGGGGTGAGACACTCCCCCGACCCCCACCCCCAGCACTGGCCTCCCCTCCAGGGGGCCAAGCCTGCCCCCCAAATCCCTCCCAAACTCCTCCTGGGCACCACCCAACCCACCGATGCCCAAGCCAGGCACGCTGCTGTGACAGCCACGGGGCTCAGTGCCCCCCCCGGACCCCCCCAGCCCCCTCTCACAGGCGTAGTAGCCCACGTCGGAGTTGACAGTCAGCTTCCCGATGTCAAACGTCTCGATGACGTTGGTGTCCCACTTTTTCCGATACTCGATGTCATGCAGAACGTCGTAGAGCGTCTCCGCTGGCACGTCCTTGCACTCCATCCTGCACTGCAGGGGTGGGCGGCTGAGAAACCACCCCAGGGAGGGAGGGCAGCCACGGGGACCCCCAGAAAGGAGGGCAGTTATGGGGACCCCCAGGCAGGAAGGTGGCCACAGGGACCCCCCAGGCAGGAGGGCAGCCATGGGGACCCCCAGGAGGGAGAGTGGCCACGGGGACCCCTGGAAAGGAAGGCAGCCATGGGGACCCCCAGGCAAGAAGATGGCCATGGGGACCCCCAGGATGGAGGGTGGCTGTGGAGACCCCCAGGATGGAGGGTGGCCCCAGGGACCCCTGGGTGGGAGGATGGCCATGGGGACCCCCAGGCAGGAGAGTGGCTGTGGGGACCCCTGCAAAGGAGGCAGCCATGGGGACCCCCAGGAGGGAGCGTGGCTGTGGGGATCCTCAGACTGGAGGGTGGCCACGGGGACCCCCAGAAAGGAGGGCAGCCATGGGGACCCCCAGGTGGGGACCCTCAGGCAGGAGGACGGTGGCAGGGACCCCAGGAAGGAGGGTGACCACAGGGACCCCTGAGTGGGGGTCTCTTCTCAGGTTCCCCAAAAACCAATGCAACCCCCCCAAAGGAGCCGGTTACATAGGGCCAGCTACACCCTGAGGCAGTACAGGGCTGAGCCCTGCACGCTGGGGGGACCTTCTTGGGGGGCACCTTCCCACCTTGCCTCCTCCCCCCGCCGCTGCTCTCCCCCCAGAGCAGCACCCCTGCGTGGAGGTGCCAGCTGGTGGTACCACAGGGCACTGGTGCCTGGTGCCGTGGGGCAGCGAGCGTGGTGCAGGGGGCCCAGAGTGGGGAGCAGCCCCCCTCCTCCAGGTCAGGAGCAGCTCCGCTAACCACAGTGGCCAAATCCTCGAGAAGAGAAGGAGAAGGCAGCACAGGGATGCCATCGGGCTGAGAGCTGCCGAGCAGTGCCACAGGGCAGAGCGAGGGCAGGAGCAGGCAGGGAGGGCAGCCAGCACAGGCAGAGTCAGCAACCGCGCCACGTCCCTGGGGATGCTGCTCCTCCACCCCGGCAAACACACCTGCCCCACGTGCCTGCGAGGTGGGTACGGCACCCTGTCCCCCACCAAATGCCACTGCCACTGGCTCCTGGTCCGTCCCCAGGGTGGCTTTAGCAGTGGATTTGGGGATTTAGGGGTGGAGGAGCAGCAGTGGCTGTTCTCACTCGAGCAGGACACGGCTGCTGCTCACGGAGCCAACCTCACAGAGCCTGTCCCCAACCCCACGGAGTCATCACTGCCCCATAGAGCCATCCCTTTCCCACAGCACCTGTCCCAAGCTCCATGGAGCCAGTCTCTGCCCCACAGAGCCCATCCCAAACCCCACGGAGCCAGGAGCCTGTCCCCAACCCCACGGAGCCGTCCCCGCCCCATGGATCCTGTCCCCAGCTCCATCGATCCCCACCCCATGGAGTCATGCCTGCCCACAAGATCCCATCCCATCCCCACAGAGACATCCCTGCCCTGTAGAGCCTGCCCTCAGCTCCACAGAGCCTGTGCCCAGCCCCACAGAGCCATCCCTGCCCCATGGAGCCCATCCCCAACCCCATGGACCCAGTCCCTGCCCCACATGCCACAAAGCCATCCCTGCCCCATGGAGCCAGTCCCCCTGCGCCTCACACTGCAACCCTGCCACATGAGCCTCCGTCTGGCCAAAAACCAGGAAGGGGACAGCCCTGCGATGTGGTCTCGGGGAGCACACCCCTGGGTGACACACTTGGGGACCTCCTGCTCCCCACCAGCACCCAGGCAGCGCCAGCACCCTGCCTGTGCCAGCTGGGCTGGATTTGGGAGCGGGCACCGCGCCACTCCCGTTTATTCCTAAAGCAGGTCAGCGGAGCGGTGCCCACGTGGACAGGACCAGCCGGGTGACTCAGGACCTGCCCACGCTGCAGCCCCTGGGTGACTCACGTCCCAGGGGGGTGCCTGCGGGGTCTCACCAGGAAAGGGGACGGTGCCAGCTGGGAAGCGCCCAGAGCAGTGCACCCCAGCCCTCAGTCAATATTGACGCTGACGTCTACAGGGCGAGGAGGAGGAGGAGGAGGAGGAGGAAGGGAGACCAAGAGAAGGGAGACAGACACAATGGGTGCAAGGGGCTGCCCGTGCCAGCTCTGCCCTGGGGGTTTTGCCTGCACCATGCCCAGCACCTCAGGGCCAGGGCTGTGCTGGGCACGAGGGGACAGTTGCCAGCATGCCGGGCTGTGGGACAGCAGCAAATCCAACGGGGAGACAGCCCCCACCTCTGCCCGGGGGGCTGTGGCCACCTTGGGGACACACTCGCCACCCAGGTGGCTGGGGACTGAGGGGACCCCCTGGATGGAGGAAAACTGCCTGCAGGGTCACCTCAACCCCCCACCCCACAACTTGGGGGGCCGACACTGCCACAAAGCCCTGGCTTTGCTGGCGCATCCCCTCCTGCCGGAGCAGGCTTCCCTGGCACCTGGCGCAGGCAGCACTGGGGCCGTGGCCACACAGGCCATTAATTAAAAAGAAGATCTCCCTCCTGACCCAGATGTTTGGCATGATCATTAGCGACTGGGTGCCGCGTCTCAAGGTGACCTGATGAATAATTAACAAGTGGGAGCCAGGGTCCGGGTAGGGATGGCCAGCACGTGCCTGGCTGCGCCATCAGCTCCGGCAAAGCTCCAGCTCCCTACTGATGCCTCCCACGGGATGGCTGCTGGCCACCCTTCTGGAGCAGCCTGTCCCCAGGGGCAGCATCTTCCCTGGAGGACTCAGGTCCTCAGGCACCAGCTTGTGGGGTGGGCAAGGGGGTCCCGGCTGGGGTCCCCTACCCTGCAGCCACCTTTAACGGGCAGCCTGAGGCCACCAAATCCCTCTGTCCCAGTGATGAATCAGCCCTGGGTTGTGTCAGTGGCACAAACTTGTTTCCAGACTCCAGAAAACAGGTTAGACGAGAGCTGCATCCCTAATGGAAGAGAGGGGGGGACAGACACGGCAGCTGCTTCAAAGCGGGGCGAGACCTTCGGGTTTGGTTTAATTACAGAGCAGCAGCAGGAGCAAGAAAGCCAGCGAGCAAACAGCGAGGCAGACAGCTCTTTGCAGGCTGCCGGTGCCAGGCACCGCGGGCAGCCCCTGGCCCCCTCCCCAGGGAGCTGTGCCGTGGGACACGAACACCCCGGCTCAGCCCTGCCGTGCCACGTCACTGACGCCACGTGTGCCAGGGCAGCTGCCCATCCCACTAGCCGGCCACCACAAAAATCCAGCGGGAACATCCCATCCTGGGTGGGAGGTGCTGGGTCTGGGTGCTGCTGGGATCCCGGGGGGTGGCACAGGGACTGACGGTCCCACGGCAGTCCCCGATACCGGCCCGGTGCCGCTCAGCACGTGCATGGCACCAGCATTTAAACACCCAGCAGGATCCAGCCAGGAGGGTGCTGAGGGGGGCCAAGACCCGGCGTGGCTGCGGGATGTACTGGGCTCTGGGAGGGCAGGGCTGGATTGCCGGAGGGGGCTCGGAGATCCCCACGGGGCCGGCTGGCTGCGTGGGGGCAAAGGCTTTGTGGAGGGGAACAGGGACGGGGAACAAAGGTGGCTGCCCCGGAGTAAATGGGGACCTTGGCCTTTCGGGGACAAAGAGGCTCCTTGGTGGGGGTTAACTGAGCAGCACCCCAAGCCCCGGCTCCCCGGGCACAGAGAGCAAAGGACACCCAGCCCTGGGGTGCTGCCCTGGCTCAGGGACCCCCGTCAGCATGGGACAGGGCACCGATGGCCCCGTGGTGGGAGCGTGCCGTGCCAGTCTGGGCTGGGACATGCCGGTGCGCACCTAGGGCTGGTTCCCTGCCAGGCCGATGGCTGCTGGCAGACGTGGCACACCGGGATTGTCGGGGGGGGGGCAGGGGACGGGCAGGGCTGCACCCCCACGTGACCTCCCTGCTGCCTGCTCACACCCAACGGCTCTGCCCAGAGCAGCACCCCAACCCCGCCGCAGGTGCTTTGGGATGCAGCAACACCCCAAGAGCAAGCAGCGGGGCTGGGGGGGGGGGGGGTGGTGGGGCTCAGTGGGGGTGCCGAGACAGGCTGCCCCATGGGGCCATACCTATACCAGCGTGCCCGGGGAGATGCCCAGACTCCACGGAGATGGGTGCTCCACATCCCGTCGGCCACGTGTCCCAGCACGGTGCTGGGCTCGTGCCGCTGCGGAGGGGGAGCAGCATTGGGAAGCCCCCACACCCCAAGGATCGTGTCCCCCGTGCCAGGCTGCTGCCACCGGGGCACGACAGGGACCTGTCCCCTGGTCACTACAACCCAAACCCACCGCCACAGCCTGGTGGCCGGGGGGAGCAAACAGAGGCAGCTCCCCAGCGGGCGCAGGTGTGGCGGGAGCCAGGCACAGCCGGTGCCACCGCCACTGCCACCACGCCAGGGACAGGTTTCCCCGGTGCTGCCGGCGCCGCTTGTTTGCGCGGCTGCTGCAGAGCAGCGTGTGTGTGTGCAGGCCGCACCGCAGCCACCGCCTCCGCTCTGCCACCAGCCCTGCCAGCTGCCACCGGCCCTGCCAGGCCTCAGCACGGCAGTGAGGGCCAATAACCGTGGCATCGTGGAGGCGCTGGCAGGGACAGGGACACCGGCCAGCCCTGCAGGCAGCCAGAGGCTCCAGCATGGCCACCGGCAACCTCAGCCTGACGCTGCTCCTGTCCCAAGTTTTCCCTTGGATTCCCGGTGCCCGCAGGATTCCCAGTGCCCGGTGCCCACTAACGGTGCCCGGCTGCCCCCTTTGCCGGAGGGATGAGCCAGGAGGAGTGCGCACCTGCCTGTGCCAGCCCAGCAAACCGGCTCCGCGGAGGGACGGGACCCACCAGGGAGGGATGCAGTGGGGACCCGGAGAGCCCTGATCTGTACCAGGGGGTTGCAGGGCCACAGCGGGCACTGCAGGGCAAGGGGACAGCCGGGATGGGGACAGCCCCAACGAGAGTGGACCGGTGCCTGGCCGGCCCTGAGAAGCCCCCAGCCCAGCCCCAGTCCCAGCTCCTCCGTGCAGCAAGCACTGGGGGGGGTCCTGAGGTGAGAGGGGACAGGCAGCACCGAGGCTCCATGGTCCCACACCCCGCGGGTACCCGTTTGTCCCTGGGCGAGTCTCTAGTCACCACTATGCAGCCCCCTTGTCCCCAGGGGTCCCTACTTGTCCCTGCTCAGCCCTGGGGTCTTGCTTGTCCTGGGGTGCCAGCTCACCCCTGGGACCCCTGTTCACAATGGGGTGCCAACTTGGCCAAGTCCCCACTCGCTCCAGGGTGCTGTATCACTTGAGGGTGCCCACTAACCCCTGGAGTTTCTGCTCACCCAAGGATGCTGCATCACCCCAGGGTCCCCACTTGCCACAAGATTCCTGCTTGCACCCCCAGTGCCTCTTGCCCAGGGTGCTGGCTCACCCCAGTGTCCTTGCTTTCCCTCTGGGTGCTGGCTCACCCCAGGTCCCCATTTGTCCCAGGATCCCCATTAACTCCTGAGGTCCCTGCTCACCCTCAGGGTCCCTCTGCACTCCAGGGTGCTGGTTCACCCCCCGAGACTCCACTTGCCACACGGTCCCTGCTAACCCCCAGGGTTCCCACTCACCCCAGGGTGCTGCATCGCCCCTGGGGCCCCCCTTGCCCCAGGACCCCCGCTTGCCCCCACGGTCCCTGCTCACCCAGGGTGCTCACTCAGCCTCCAAGTCCCTATGTGCTGTGGGGGGTGCTGTAACACCTGAGGGTCCGCACCTGCTACAGGATCCCTGCTAACTCCTGGAGTCCCTGCTCACCCCGGGGTGCTGCATCACCCCAGGGTCCCCGCTTGCTGTGGGGTCCCTGCTCACCCCAGGGTGCTGCATCACCCCAGGATCCCCACTTGCCACAGGATCCCTGCTTGCACCCATGGTCCCTGCTCACCCTTGGGTCCTGCATCACCCCAAGGTCCCCACTTGCCATGGGGTCTCCGCTCAGCCTAGGGCGCTGCATCACCCCAAGGTCCCCACTTGCCACGGGGTCTCCGCTCACTCTAGGGCGCTGCATTGCCCCAGGGTCCCCACTGACCTCCAGCCCCGCCCCCGCGGATTCCCCCTCCACATCAGCAGCCCCCTCCCGCCCCAAGGTCCCCGCTGCCCCCGGGGGGCGGGGTCCCCCCGGTAGCCGGTGCGGGTGCCCGGTGCCGGTGGGGGCTTACCTTGATCTTGTGGAGGGAGCGCTCGGGCTCCAGCAGCTGGACCCAGACGGCCACCCCCGCCTTGCTGTAGGTGAGGCTCCAGCCGCGCTCCGACTCGCACTCCGCCCGGAACGCCCCGAAGTCCCGGTCGTCGGGGATCTGCACGCTGTCGCGACCCGACATGGCCCCGGGACACCCCCCCCCTCCTCCCCCCCCCTCCTCCCCCCCCCCCCGCCCCTTTGCCCGCTGCCGGTGCCGGTGCCGCGGGTGGCGGCGGCCCTACGGCGGCGGCGGCATCCCCGGTGCGCGGCGCCGCCCGGTGCGCGGTGCGCGATGGGCCGGGGCGGGGCCGCGGGGGCGGGGCCGGGGGCGCCGGGGGGGCCGGGAGCACCGGGCGGGGAGAGCCGGGGAGGGGGGAGCTGGGGCGACCGGGAGTACCGAGGAGCACTGGGCAGGGGGATCTGAGGGGGACTGGGAGCACTGGTGGGGGGAGCTGAGGGGGACTGGCAGCACTGGGTGGGGGGAGCTGAGGGGAACTGGGAGCATTGGGCAGGGGAAGATGAGGGGGGCTGGGAGCACTGGGTGGGGGAGCTGAGGGGAACTGGGAGCACTGGGTAGGGGGTGCCAGAGGGGACTGGGAGCGCTGAGGCAGACACAGATGCACACAGCTGTTGCACTTGCCCAGATACCTCCACAGTGCACACCCGCACACACTGCCTGCCTGTGCACACGCAGATGCACGTGCTGCGGTTGCCTGCACACACGTCCCGGGCCTTTACATCCACCCACCCGCACACAGACACGGGCACACACGCGTGTCCCACGGGTGCACACACACGGGTCCACACACATTCACCGAGGCGCACTCGCACGCTCCTGTACTGCACCCCTGTGTCTTTCCCCACGGTGATGCCGGGAGGGGGTCCCAGCTGCATCCACCCCTGCACCCCGTGTCCCTGGTTTCGAAGGATTTCATCCTGGCGGGTGTCAGCAGCAGCGTGGCCAGCAGGGCCAGGCAGTGCCCGTCCCCCTGTGCTGGGCCCTGGTGCGGCCGCCCCTCGAGCCCTGGGCTCAGCGTTGGGCCCCTCACCCCCAGACAGACCCGGAGGGGCTGGAGCGTGTCCAGAGCCGGGCAGGGGCTGGGGAAGGGGCTGGGGGAGCTGGGGGGGCTCAGCCCGGAGAACAGGGGGCTCAGGGGGGCCCTTCTGGCTCCCTACAGCTGCCTGGCAGGAGGCTGCAGCGAGGGGGGTCGGTCTCTGCTCCCAAGGAACCAGCGGCAGGACAGGAGGGAACGGCCTCCAGCCGCACCAGGGCAGGTTCAGGGTGGGCACGGGGAGAAATGTCTTCCCCGACAGGGTGGCCAAGCGCTGGCACAGGCTGCCCGGGGACGGGGTGCAGGCACCGTCCATGGGGGGGTTCAAAATACACGAAGATGTGGCGCTTGGGGACATGGTTCAGTGGTAGCACTGGCAGTGCTGGGTTAACAGTTGGACATGATTATCTTAAAGGTCTTTTCCAACCTAAATGATTCCATGAGTCCGTGATTTCCTTTGGAGGCAGGACAAAGGGGCAGAAGGGCACATGCTCCAGGACTGGGAGCCACAGCCCCTGGCAGGCAGCTCTGCTGTGAGCCCCCTCTGTGCTGGGTGGCTGCACCAGCACCATCCCGCTGTGCCACCCATGAGCATCGTCCCTCCCAGCCAGGACACCCGGTGCCAGCCCTCACCCGGTGCCGGTGCCAGGCCCTGCTGCGGCCCCGGTGCGGGGCGGCTGGCCGGGAGCGGGAGGGCAGGCTGCCATCAGCAGCACTGGCGAGGAGAGGATTTTTGGAAGGGCTGGGGCTTCTCAGCCGGCTCGGGAAATGCTGCAGACTCAGGATTTTTTTTTTTTTCTCCCTGCTTGAAAACACGGAGGAAGCCTCTTCCAGCTCTTGCTGCTATGAATAACCATTTAAAGGCAGAGGGAGCCGCGCTGCACAGTGTGTGCTGAGCCCAGCAAGGCAAAGCCCTTCCCGGCAGCGTGGCACCCAGGTGTCCGAGGATGCGGGGATGGGGCCCTTCCCAGGATGTGGTAACCAGAGGAGAAGGGGGGCACGGGGGTGGGGGGGTGAGGAGGGGTCCCCGTGCTCAGCACCTGCAGCACGGGGACCTTGCATCACTGGTCTCGACCTGCCATACTGCTGGCGGTGGTCCAGACCTGGGGAAAAGAACCAAGAAAGCTTCCACTCATCCCGGCGCGGGGAAGTGGGAAGCCCACCGCTGGCACCAGTGGGTGATGGCCAGGCAGGTGCCCGGCTGCAGGTGCCCTGCAGCTGCTGGGTTTTGCTGCGGTGGGTACAGGGGGGACCCTCTCCCCTTGCCCCCCCGTCCAGCCCTCCCAAACAGCCCTGTGTCTGCTCCCCTCTGGGAATCTGGTGGTGGTTGCCCCCCCCCCCCGCCCCTTTCCCGGGGAAGCGGAGCTGGTGCCAGCATCCCGCAGCCTTTCCCAGCCTGGCTTCGCTCCCTGCTCCCGGGTGATTCCAGCTCTTGGCGGGGGGAACCCCCTGCCCCGTCCCCAGAGAGGGGCTGCCATGCACCGCCACGTGCACAGCCCCCACCGAAAATAGGACAGACGTCATCTGTGGGCCTGGGAAGCTGCTGGGGGGACAGGGGGCGAGGGTGGGGCTGCGGAACTGGGAGAGCGGGGATGGGGATACTGGGTGGGGAGCTGGAGTGGGGGAACTGGGCCGGGAAACAGGGGAAATGGCTGGTGGGACTGGGTGGGGAGCTGGGCTGGGGGAACTGGGCTGGGGAAACTGTGCTGGGGGTACTGGGTAGAGAGCTGGGCTGGGGGAGCTGGGCTGAGGAACTGGCTGGGAAACTGGGGAGCTGGACTGGGGAACTGGGGGGAATGGGGCTGGGGAACCTGGGCTTGGGGCACTGGGGGAGCTGAGCTGGGGAACTGGGGGAACGGGGTAGGGAGCGAGGCTGGGGGAACTGAGCTGGGGGAGCTGGGCTGGGGGAATAGGGCTGGGGGAACTGGGCTGGGGAACTGGCTGGGAAACTGGGGCAGCTGGGCTCGGGGAGCTGAGCTGGGGAACTGTGGGAACTGGACTTGGGAGGTGGGAGAGCGGGGCTGAGGGAACTTGGCTGGGGAACTGGCTGGGAACTGGAGGAGCTGGCCTGGGGGCACTGGGGGTGGTGAGCTGGGGAACTGGACGTGGAGCTGGGGGAGCTAGGCTGGGGGAACTGGGCTGGGGAACTGGCTGAGAACAGGGGGAGCTGGGCACTGGGGGAGTGGGACTGGGGAACTGGGGAAGCTGGGCTGGGCTGGGGGAATGGGGCTGGAGGAACTGGGCTGGGGAACTGGCTGGGAACTGGGGGAGCTGGGCTGGGGTCGCTGAGGGAATGGGGCTGGGGGAACTGGGCTGCCCCACTAGCAGCTTCTGCTACAGCTCGCAGTGCAGCCAAGCCCCCAGCTTGGCGCAGAAGCACCCGTTCCTGGCTGTGCCCTCCCCTCCCCAGGGCCGCCCTAGTTCCATTCTCACCCCGTGCCCTCCCCACGCCAGGTCTGTCCCCCACCATCACCCCACGCGCCCCAGCAGCCCCGGGGAGAGGGGAGAGCCTGGCCAGGCTGCGTGGCACCAAGTTCCCTGTGTGGCCAGCCTTAACCCTGCCCCTGCATTCTGCATCTCCCTGACAGCCTTTAATTAGCAGAGTGCAAAGCTAAATTAGCCGTGCAAACGTGTCCCACGCTACCAGGCTCCGCCGGGGGCTGCGGGCGTGGGAGCCAATGGAGAGATGCAAATACTGGGTTATAAAGGCTCATCGCCGAGTCGATGAAAATGGATTTTCTGCATGAGGCTGAACCGCTGCAGTCACCGATGAGCTCCAGTGAGCTTCCCCAAGCTTTCCAGCACGGCTCAGCACGGCAGCACCCAGCGTGAGCTCTGTGTTTAGCTCTTCTCCAGGGACTGGCAGGCAGAAAACAGATATTTAATAATGCATGTAATAAACACGCTTCTTCTCAATATGTGGATAACTGGCTAGCTGAAAAAAGGTCTCATAGTCATAGTCCAGCTGGCTGGACAAAAATGCACATCGCTCTCAGCTTATCTGAAGTAAAGCAAAATACACTGTCTTTGGCTGTCCTTGTTACACAATAACAGGAAGATCACGGTGGGAAAAGAATGTTGCAGGTGGGAACAGATAACTAAAGAAGAGAAACTAGGGGCAGGCTTGGTATTTAGGCAACTAACCAATAATGAGCTTAACTTTTGTAATATGTATGAGCTAATTATAACAAGGCATAAAAGGTGACTGTAAGGGACAATAAACGAAGTCTGCTGATCACTCATATTGAGTGACTGTGTCTTCCCTCCGTTGCGACATCAATAAACCTGATTTTTTTTTTTTAATTAACTTCTTGCTTTTATTTTTTTTTGCTAAAATGCAACTTGCTAGCAACCCAGTTCCAACGACCCAGACGCCGAGCTTCTGAGCCTGTTAAAGCGCTGAAGTGATGGTGCGTGATGTCAAACCATGCAAGTGGCTGCGGGAATAACACAGAAACAGGGAGCGCGGGCAGCCATGGCCCCCCAGCAAACCCCAGTGTGCCAAAGGGCTCCGGGCAGCTGCAGCTTCTCTTGCCTGTGGCGTGGGTTAATATAGTTTTCTTCACCAAAGAACAAAGCAGAAACGCTTGGTTGGTTGTGTTGTTTTTTTTTTTTTTCCCTGGAGCTGTAAGTACATGTGAGAGAAGGGGTGAATTCCTCTGGCTCTGAAATATTGATGGACCTGGAGGAGAGAAATGGGAGACGCAGCCTGCTGACAACCTGCCTGCTGTCCTTGGCTCCTGGAAACGCCAGATAGACGGGGGCTGAGGAAAAAGCACCCCCGGCCAGTGCACCAGCATTTCAGCACCTGTTTCTTTTGCCTTTGCAGTGAACCTTTCTCCCAGTGAGACCCCACACGCCGCTCGCTTTTATTTTGTCCTGAAAACACGCAATTCTGCATTTTCCTTCTCCTAGGCATTTGGCTATATGTTTTTTTATCTTCTACCAAGAAGTGTTTCTTGGACAGGGCAGTAATTTACTGTCTGTTGGTGTAGCGGCTCTGTGGGACAGTGCT
Source organism: Falco naumanni (assembly GCF_017639655.2). Classification (NCBI taxonomy): domain Eukaryota; kingdom Metazoa; phylum Chordata; class Aves; order Falconiformes; family Falconidae; genus Falco; species Falco naumanni. Next base: position 380,997 of record NC_054055.1, on the reverse strand, counting down.
GAGGGGCCCTGGGGGCTTTGCGGGCACCTCGCTGCCTTTTGGGGAGTGGAGGCATGCAAGGACAGAGAGGTGTTTGCTGGATCCATCCCTCTGTCCCTGGTGCCATCAGATGGGCAGGGAGGAAGCAAAGCCCTGGCCCTGCACCAGTAATAAACCAGCATCACGCCGGCTCAGTGCCTCCCACCAGGACGGACACACACGCGCATGTGCACACACACATACTCAGAGCCACATACATGCACGGACACACGCGTGCACTGCACACACACTCACAGGCATGTATGTGCATGCATACATGATGCGCATGCACATGCATATGCATTCACACACATGCACTCAGACACGTGCACACGCACACACAGGTCACACACACATGTATGCCAGGCCCACGGCATGGGGCAGGCTCTGTGGGGATGGTGGCATGGAGCAGGGGTAGGATGAGTGGGAGCAGATCGCAGCACAGTGCACGGAGAGGTTGCCCGGCCCTGCGCCCCACATGCAATTCCCACATCAACAACACTGAGCCCACCTGAGTGTGCAATTCCCCCCCCTGGCCGAGGCTCCTGGAGGTGTTTCCTCCTGGCCCTGAGCACTGCCCACCCCTGGGGGTGTACCCAGGAGTTCCCTGGGGCCAGGAAGGCCGCTGCAGGGAAGGGGAGCACCTGTGCATGTGCAAGCCCTGCAAGAGGGTGCAAAGGGCTCCCGCCGTGCCTGCATTTGTGCACACACGTGTGCGTGTGTGTGTGTGGCTGCGCATGGGTGTGCGTATGCCTGAGAATGTGCATGTGTGCATGAGTGCCTGCATTGGTGCATCCTTACATGTGCATGCATGCATGGGAGTACATATGTGTGCGCGCATGTTTGCTAGTGCACAAGTGTGTACGCATGCGTGTGTGCAAATGCACCTCCGTGTGTGCATGCATGTCTGCAAGTGCACCTGTGTGCACGACGCATGCACGTCTGCTTCTCTGGGCATGCGTGTTTGCAAGTGCATGCAGGTGTATCCCTGTGTGTGCATGCACCAGCGCATGTGTGTGCGCGAGCACGTGTGTGTGACTGCACGTGTGCAAGTGCGCCTGTGCGTGTGTGTGCCTGCATGAACCCGAGCGCGCCGGTGCGGGTGCAGGTGTGTGCACGCGTGGGTGCCCAGGTGTGGGAGCATGCGCGGGCAGCACGAGCCGGGTCTCCAATTGGCGTCCCTCTGCTGCCGGGAGCGGAGCCGGCGTCGCTTCCCGGCATGCCCCGGGCGGACCATGCCGCATTGCCCCCTGGGAGCTGTAGTCCGCGACGGCCGCGACAGCGCGGCGAGGAGACGGGCGAGGACTACAGCTCCCAGCAGGCCTTGCGCGCCATCCCGCGCCGACGCGCTGCCGCGCCGGGCTGCCGGCGGCCGCCATCTTGATCCGCCGGCCTCAGCGGCGCCGGGGGGGGGAGGGGTGAAGGCGCGGGAGGTGTAGCGCAGGGAGCGAGAGGACGATGTTGGCCTCCCTGGCGGTCCGCCCGCCGCCACCGGGGCTGGCGCGACTCCTCCGGGCGCGCCTGTGGCTATCGCCGTCACGGCTGGTCTACGGGGGAGCGGCGGCTGAGGGGGCCGGGAGCGGTGGGCCGCGGCTGCTCCCACCTTCGCTCGCCAGGGGGCGCCGCCAGCACGCGCCGCAGCCGAGCGCGGGGCTGCCATGGCGGGGCGGGGCCTGCGGGGGGCGGCAGCGGGGCCCGGGGGGGACCCCCCCGGTAACGGGCCCGGGCCCCGGGGTCACCCCCGTAGCCGTGGGGCCGGGCCCCAAGGGGACCCCCGTGGCAGCGGGTCCGGGGCTGCGGGTTCCAGGTGCGGCCCTGCTGCGGGCCGCCGGGCTGGCTGGCCAGGGCTGCCCCGGGCCTGGGCCCTCGGGCCTGGCAGTGTCCCTTGGGGGGCCCGCAGCGTGGCCCTGGGGCGCTGAGCACCGCTGTCGTCGCGGAGGAGACCCCGGCGGGCGTCGGAGCAGAGACAGGAGCTGCCCCCCGGGAGCTGCGCTACCTGCCCTCGTCGCTGTGCTGGCCTACTGCTACCTCAGGGACCACCTGTCCAAGGGTGACTATTGCTGCTCGCTGCCTGGCCAGCCCCGCGGTGGTGGGAGGGGGCTGGATGCGAAGCAGAGGAACTTGTGCCCCACAGGGAGGGGAGCATGGGGGTCCCTCCTTGGGGATGAGACCTGCCTGCTAGTGCTGGCCTGGGAAACCCTTCTGGGCAAATGTTATCCTTGCTCCCTAGCCCAGGGGTGTGCTGGTCTATGATGGATGCCCAAACTCTTCTGTAGTGTGAAGGTAACAATCCTCACATTTGCCACCAAGATAAAACAGCCAATGCTCTTGTCAGCTGCACTCCGGCCCCTCGCTGTGGACTCTTTCCTGATGGGTGCTGGGAGAGGACCTGGCTCCCAGCCCCTGTGGGTGAGGGAGGCTTGCAGGGAAGGGTCTGAGCTGGCAGCGTGCACTTGGCCCAGGCTTCTGCTTTGAATGTAGGATGCTTTGGGGCAGCTTCAAAGGTTCTGGAGCTGGGAAGGGATTGACTTACTACCTGATAAGGCCAGGGTTTCTCACGGCGTGGTTTATGGCCACCCTGCTGTGGGAAGTAAGCAGCTGCAGGTGGCCGCAAGACCTTGTTGCTGCCGCATTATGTTTCGGTCTGCAAAGGCAGGCGTGTGTATCTGAGCTGAAGCACACAGGATAGCCTCAGTGACTGTTGGGGCAAGTGGCAGGCCTTTAGGCTGTTGTGGAACTATAGGTTTGTGCCACAGCAAGCCCGTTCTTGGCACTCATGCAGTGTTTTGTATTTGGGAGTATTTGAGGTGCAGCCTCTCTGCCCCAGGTTGTTGTCACCCTACTTTCCTGCTGCAGGACAGGAGATGGAATGGCCTCATTGGTGTTACTGGACAAGGTGGTGTTGAAGCGGAGATGTGTTTGCTGCTCTGCTGTGCACCGGGCACACAGGGCATCAATCATCAGACCTTCAGCTGTACCAGGATTGGTACAAGCTACAGAAGAGGAGATGGTGCGTGCACAAGGAGGGCCTTCCCTGCTTGCTGTGGTGCCTTTTGTCATGAGCCAGCACTTGCTGCTCACAGGTTTGGGCTTGTTGGCAGCGAGCTCATCTGCTGGTGTGACACAGGCCTGGGTCAGGAGGGGCTGTGACTTCACAGCAGGACACTTGGTGGTTTCAAGCATGTCAGAGGTTTGTGTCTCTGTGAGTAACACGCCAGCTGCTGCACTGGGCTGCTGGGTTTGTCACCCAGGAGGTTTCACCATCATTATAGGGAGTCTTGTGTAATTAGCGCTTAGGAAAGGTCTAAGAGACTGAGGCCTGGTTTTGTTGCAGGAGCTGTTTTGTGGACTGGTTAGCACTTAGAGCCAGGCAGCCACGTGGCTGTGGCTGCCGGTGGAGGGGACAGAGCCATGAGTGCCCCAACCCTGCAGGCAGGGAGAGTGCAGGAAGCAGGCAGGACGTTTTCCTGGAGAGGGCAGGGATGCGGGAATGTGGCTGCAGAAGGTTAGATCTGGAGTGCTCAGGGGTCTCTGCAGAGCTTGCTGAGCCAGGCTGTGCAACAGAGAGCCTCCTCCTCACTCTCTTTGCAGGTGTCTTTGGAGAAGCCCCACTTTGTTCTTTACCAAGTACTGCATCCAGCTCTAGGATCGTAAGAAGCAGGAAAGACATGAACTTGTTGGAGCAAGTCCAGAGGAGGCCACAGAGCTGGTCAGAGGGCTGGAGCCCCTCTGCTGTGGGGACAGGCTGGGAGAGCTGGGGCTGTGCAGCGTGGGGAGGAGAAGGCTCCGGGGAGACCTTAGAGCAGCTCCCAGTGCCTGGAGGGGCCGACAGGAAAGCTGGGGAGGGGCTTTGGGCAAGGGCAGGGAGCGGTGGGACAGGGGGGAACGGCTTGAAGCTGAGAGAGGGGAGATTTAGGTTGGACGTGAGGAAGAAACCCTTCCCCGTGAGGGCGGCGAGGCGCTGGCCCAGGCTGCCCAGAGCAGCTGTGGGTGCCCCATCCCTGGCAGGGCTCAAGGCCAGGCTGGACGGGGCTGGGAGCAGCCTGGGCTGGGGGGAGGGGGCCCTGCCCATGGCCGGTGGTGGGACTGGCTGGTCTTGAAGGTCCCTTCCAGCCCGAACCATTCTGTGATTCTATGCAAGGCAGAAGGCCAAGCGACAGGCACAAATAACTTGGAGAAGAGAAAGCGGGTAGAAAATGTTGGGGAGAGAGCAGGAAGCACTTGAAGGCTGGTAAGAACTGGGGAGAATTGTCCCAGCTTCCCAAATGCCCAGGTACAGCTCTGCTGGCTGCATTGGGTTTGACCAGTTCCTGCTGCAGCAGCTGGGTGCATCTCCGTCAGAGCTCGGGTGCTGTCCTTACCTTCTCCAGCCAGGAGGTGTCATTCTGAGCCTGCATTGGGGAATCTCTGGCCGCCTTGTGATGTCTGGAAACCTGTGGCTGAGGCTGTGACTGCCTGGGGTGACAGTGCCAGCTACCCTGTAGTGCCTGCTGCACCCTGGAGCCTGCTGTCTGCAGGGTTTGCTTTGCAGATACCATGGTTCTCTGGTTGTTGACACAGTTGGTTCCTCGCTGAAGCTGCTGCTGGCTCGTGCCCAGCCCTGGGTGCCTCAGCAGGACCTTTCTGCTCCTCTCCAGCTTTTTGCCAGGCCCATCCCATGGCACCTTTTGAGCCAGAGACGGGCTGCAGAGGTGGCTTCCTACAAATGTGGGAGATCTCTGTCAGACTGGGAGAGACTGGTCTCCCAGGGAGGAGCAGTTCGCATCCCTGGCTGTGTCTGCTTGAAGTGCTGCTCGGGGGTTCTCTCGTGTTATGATGCAGCACGCAAGGAGCTGCTGTTTCAGCTGGCTGAACATCTGTGTTTGGGCTAGGAGAGGCGAGGAAGGGATGCAGCCAGGCTGGGGGTTCAGCTGGCACACAGGTTCCCATGTGTCTGCCTGTGACTGCGTTTTGAAAAATTGCTGTTTGGTCCTGCCTTCCTCAGAGCCTAGCACCAGGGCTTAGGGAGGCTGTGGTAAGTCACCAAGCAAGCAAGGGATTTTGGAGTAACCTGCTCACAAAAATAGATTTTTCCTAGCCTGTGGTGTTTGATCAGAGCTGTAAGCACAGGCCCTACCTTCTCTGCTGCAGTGGCTTGTGCCACCTCTGGGTTATTACGTGCATGTGTGTCTGGCTGCTAACTCGCTTTCCCTTCTTTCTGTGTTTTCAGAAGATGCTCTTCTGGAAGCTGCGAGGATCAACAATGTTTCAGAAGTCAACAGGTGAGCAGGCTTTAGAGAGGTGTGAGAGAACAGTGCTGCTGGAAAGCTCTGTCAGCACTTGGGAAGGGTGGGCTCATCCTCATTACCTGCTGTGACTCGGCACTTTTTTGTGCTTGGGCAGGCATCCCCAGGCACAGCTCCTGGGACGGGATAGAGCAGCGGGGGCTGGCTGCTCCCACAGACCTTGGGGTGCTCGCCTTGCTGTCCCAGATCCAGAGCGGGTCAGAAGGGTTGGTGAGCACAGTCACCTGTGAGGTGGAAGGTGAATCACAGGTCCCTGCGCTGGGAGAGGACAAAGCGTGAGGCCGTGCAATGCAGCATGGTGTGGATGTACCCCTCTGGGCCTGAAGACGCAGAGCCTTGTTTGTAGGGGTCTGTCTCTGAAGGAACAATCCTTGGTGCTCTCCTCAGCCTGAGCCAGCAGCTCTCCAGCCCGGGCAGAGGTTTGTGTCCCACAAGGAACACTGGAAAGAGCTCAGCTCTGCCTGTGCCACCCAGCTGACCTGTCAGGGAAGTGGCTGGTTGGGTGACCAAGCCTGTGCCTGTTAGGGAGCGGAGCATCTCCAGAGCTGTCCCTGTGCTCCTGTCCCACGGGCAACTGGCTCTTGCTGTTGGCTGTGCCTGCTTCTGTTGGGGTTGTGCTGTGGCATAGTTCAGGAGCTCTCTAGCAGCCTTAAATTCTCCAGGGTGTTAACAAATGAGCACCTTTCTCAGGCCCAGCGTGTGACCAGTCCCCAAGAGGCACATTTGCTCTCTGCCCACCCAGTCCTCCTGCAGCTCTGTCTCTAGGGAGGGACTTGGATTGCCTCAAGCAATTCCCAGGACAGTTTGCAAGCAGCAGTGCTGCATTGATGAAATATGTCTGCTGGCAAACTAGCACTGACCTCATCTGCAGTGAGTCCCAGGGACTTCGTCTGGAGCTGTGTAGGGGAAACAAGCCTCCTGCCAACACAGGGTGAAGAGAAGGGTGAGAACCAGGCAGAGCTACTTGTCTGGCGGAGACAAGCCTGCTGTCTTTCAGTAGCCCAGTGGTGATGAGGTCTCCCTTGCCAAGTGCTGCCCTCAACCAGTACAGAGTTAAGATTTTTTTTTTTTTTAGTAGCCTGGCAGCTTGCACAGGACAGGAGAGACGTTGCTGCTGTCCTGTGTTCGCCACACCTGGCATTTCTCTGGCTGAGATCTCCCACCCAGCATAGGCATTCAGGGAGCTCAGCACTGCGAGCTGCTGTCTCTGCAGCTGGGGAGGTGAGTCCCACTGGCCTGCAGCCAGGGGATGCACCTTCCAGTCTCCAGCATCTCAGAGGAAGCAGCCTGGCTCTGCTGTACCCCGGGGCTGAGATCTGGCCTAGATCAAGGGTCGAAGAGGATATTGGTGTGCAGCTAATTGGCACATGTGTTCTGCTGCTTGTAATTGCAGGAAGCTGCTGCTTAGGGATGTCTGGGTGATTTGTGAGCCTGGTCAGCCACAGCAGCAATAGGGATGCTCTGTGCTCCCCCTGATGAAGGAAGGGCTGGCGGCTGTAGGCAGTCCGGCTCTGCTGTGCTTCCATGGCCTCTCCTTTCATTTCTGTGCTCCTTTCTTCCAGCCTGCTCTGTGGGGAGCTGCCCACCCCGCAGCACCCGCTGTGTTTGGAGCTCCCAGCTTAGCTGTGCCTGGCACATACCTTGGCTGCCAGGCACGGACAGGGGACTGTGGAAACTACTGACTCTCCCTGCTGCAGGCAGCTTCGGCCTCTGCTTTTAAACGAGCTGCCGCAGTCCAGGAGCTCTGCAGCTTCTGCAGAGCTGACAGAGGAGGCGTGAACAGGTTTGCATTAAGGGCTCTTGCCACCTGCAAGGGGTGAAGCTCAAATTCAGTCTTAGCAGGGCAGGAGGGTGGCATTCAGCTGAGCAGCATGGGCTGCACCCGGGAGAGGGCAGCGCTGTCCACATAACACCCTGTTTGTCACTCCTCCTCCCTCCCCAACACTGCTGTCCCCTGCCTACTGTCCCCCCTGCTCCACACAGCTCGTTGGTGGTGAATTAGGAGAGGGGAAGCTGGTGTGATAGAGTTTTCTAATATAGCTTTAGACTCATTTAAACTCTCTCCTGCAGCCTAATGCCTTGGTATAACTTAAAGGCAGTGAAAAGCCAGCCAGTGGTGTGGTAGGGCTGAACTCCTGCACGCTGTCTGGCTCGGGCTTCATGGAGTGATTCAAGACACATTGTTCTTTGCTGTTCAGCAACTTGTCTCATTAGGCCATGCCAGGAAAGCTGAGCAGAGACGTGTTGTTGCTTGTGTTGTGGGGCAGTTGCAGACATTGTTCAGTTCTCTGTCCTTTTGGCTCAAAGACTGTTACAAGAAGCAACCAGATGTTTACAGTTCTCCAGACCATGTTCTTTGCTACATGCTGTCTTCATCTGCTGCAAGTGCCTTGTTTAGCTAATGGCTTGTCATGGTCCTTTATGCATGAAAACATCGAGAGGGTGGTGTGAGGTGCCAAGAAGGTTTTTGAAACTGGTAAGTCATAGTTGTGCTTAACTGCAGAGGGAAAACAGGGTAGAGAGAGGCTCTGAGGCAGTTTGGAGCAGAGTCTGGGCTATAAGCAGAGAGCTGAAGAGCTTTTAGGATAGCTGTGTCCCTTATCCCAAAAGAGTTCTGTGTTCTCTCTTGGAAGAGAGTGACTCCATCACCCTAACAATTACCTGTAAGATGGTGAGGCCAAGCGTATCAATCTTGCGGAAAACCGCCACAGAGGATTTGAATGCCAAGGGTAACCAGTATTTGAATGCCAAGGGTTCCTAAAATGAATGATTGCATCAGCAGGAGGTGTAGAGGCCCCAGCATAACTTGCAGCCTGTTTTGAGGTTGTGTTCCTGAAAAGTGCGATGGTGACATGGTGCAATGAAGAATGATCAGGTTTTCCTGTAGGAATAAATGTAAGGAGGGGTTGTACGTAGGGACTTCAGAAATAACACCTTAAATACATGGGGACAGGGTGTACGGTGTGGAAGGTGGAGGGGCAGGAGCAGCAGCATCAGAATCATCAACCGGACAAGATGCTGGCCTTTTGGAGGCTAGCTTTTCAGAACAGGTCACCCTTCCAGGAGATCTTGGCCTCCCCATTTCTGAGTGTAAACCTTCTGGTGTGGATGTTCTCACAGCCTATTTCTGAGTATTTACATCTCATTGTTGTATTCCTCTGTGGCGTACAAGGCACAGACTTTGCAAGGGTTGTGAGGCAAAGACATTTATTGTTAGTTACAGCTTTTGTAAGTTTATACTCTGTATGTGCGCTGCTAAAAGCGTTATTATTGGTGAAACTCTGCTGTTCACTGGAGGCAACTCTCTGCTGTTCCTGCTGTTCCCTTATCTTCGAGAGGTGAGATCACGTTCCCCCTTGTTTCTGTCTCATCCAGGTTTCTTCTCATACTCCCTCAAAGTTATTTACATCTTTGCTGCAGGATCAGAGCTGCACATAGTCAAAGCAAGACCACAGCTTCATGTTATCAATGTCAAAACAACCCACTGTCTCCATCCTCTACATTCCTCCATTTAAAGTCAATCATATCAGTGGAGTAGGAAGATCAGAAAATGGAGTAATGGCAGCGGTTAGAGGAGCGCAGCGTCAGGCAGCTGCAGAACTCCTAAAGAACATACGGAGAAGACAGATCTCAGGGTGCTGCTGTATGATAAGTACTTCCACATATGTATGGAAGTGGATGACACCTCTCTGGTGATGCTGTACTAAAGAGTTCGTGTTTCACAAGGCTGCAGGCAAACAGGCTGCTTTGTTCCAGCCATCAGGATGTGAGTGGAGATGGAAAATAAGTGATACAGTTACACCAAATTAAAAGCATTTTATCTTGGAAGCTGAGCTGTCCTACGCCCATCCAGATCATCTGTCTGGAAGCACAAAGAACCACGGGCACACGTGACCATCAGGCTGAAGTGACCAAAAGGAGGGTTTGTATCAGGGACCCTTGGGCAGCACGTGAAGGCAGGGCCTGGCTGTGCCTTGGGCTGGTTAGCAGCTGTGCCGCTGCACTGGCGTCTCCCCAAGTTTGAGCTCGGGTGCTTAGGCAGGCCGGCCCAGCTCTTCTCACAGCATACAGGCCACCTCACCCTGAAAGGTTTTCTGTGGGTTCCCTTTTGCTGTGGAACTGCTAGATAGGGAGATATTGAGACATAAAGAGTGTTAGTTTGGCCAGTAACTAGAAATTTCTCAATCAAGCTTGGAAAGACTAAAGTTAGGTATATCAGAAATGAATGGGAGGCTGGTGTTCAGGGCAGTTGCGCGTTACTCTAACCAGCAACTTTTTCCTTGGTTAAGGATGAGCAGGCCCTTCAAACATCCCAGGCAGGCCTCGCATTCGCACACACAGTAGTATTGCTGCAGGAAGGATTGCATGTCCAAAGGCTGGATCCAGCCCCCAGGGCTCTCCTCTTCCCTCTGTCTCCTCTCGGCTCCCAGACAGGTTTTCTCATCTTTACCCACTTGTTAAATGGGAGAAACCAGACTGAATTCTTCATCGAGATCAAGGAACGTGTTAAGTTCAGAGACCATTCCCTTTGGAGCATGTGGCAAACCAGCTGTTTCCTTTCAAGCCCTTCATGCTCTTAGCCAGTACAGAAGATAGCACCCAGTTAATGTGCATAGTTTAATTACCCTTAGCCTCAGTTGTTCTGTGCTTGTGGAGGGAAAGCAAGAAGCAAAGGCATAAAGAATTACTGCCTCAATCCCCCTTGTGTTTATATTCAATATTAATATTGATTCTCTGTGTTCAGGCTTTGTTTCTTAATAAGCCACCCACAAAAGTGCAGGCTTACAGCAGAGTTTCCTCGCCGGCTAGAAATGATGGAACAGTATTCTCACAAGCACTGTGCGACTGTGACTCACGGAAACGTGGCATGTATGTCAGCTGGCTGTTATCAGGCTCATTCGTAACAGCAGGCAGCAACCCAAATCTGCATGTTAATGAGATCTGGAGATGACCAAGTGCTCTCCTGCTCTCAGAGGGATCCAGCCTGACATGGTAGTGGGGTAGGAAGCTCTGTGTCAGTTGTTGCAACTGGTTCTGCATTCTCCAGGCTGATTTTCAGGTGGAGGGGTTGCAGAAACAGGGAAGTCAAGCCTGATCGCCCCAAATGGTGATCTCTGCCTTTCAGTCAAGCAGCCAAGCATCACTCATCTTGTCATCTCTGACTCATCGCTGGCGCTGCTTCTTCCCAGACTGCGTCTGTCTCTTCTCCCTTGTTTTGCAGGCAACAAAGCTCATCAACCAAAAGCTCCCTTCTGCAGCAAGACAGGATTTGGCCCAGCCTGGGCTGCTGGCCATGGCGGGGTTACACCTGATAAATGGTCCCAATCCTAACAGCAAGAACACTCTGCTGTGCCTGGCTGGGAGAAGGGTGGTCCTGCTCCGTTAACCAGTCTTGCTGTCCCCTGCTTCCAGTTCTCTGAGAGCATGGCATCTCCCCTTGCTGTCACAGAGAGGTTTGCTGTCCGCCAGCATCGTGCTCCAGGAGTGTTCAGTCCCCCACATTGTTCTAATTCAGTCCCAGAAATGCTGATGTGGAATGTGCTCTGGAGCGTGTGGGGTGCATGCTGGCAGGGTCAGACTTGTTCCCCCACTGTGAAACGACCTGTGGCCCAGGGCACGTGCTGCTTTGGCCTGCTAGTGGGAAAAGATTAAACCTGTGACGGTGGTCAGCTGCAAGAGGCTGAGCTGAAGGTTCGTGTCCTGCGTTAGCTGCTGCACTTGCTGAACTGTGTAGTTGTGATGGTGATTTGTGATGTCTGTACCTGGCATGGTGGTGAGATGTGCTGGAAAACAAGGCTGTTCTTCTAGGATGTGAGCCCTTGCTGCCATGGGGCATGTCCTCCCAGCTAGACCAGAGCAGTATTAAGGATCACAGAATCATGGAATGGTTTGGGCTGGAAGGGACCTTCAAGACCAGCCAGTCCCACCCCTGCCAGGGGCAGGGCCCCCTCCCCCCAGCCCAGGCTGCTCCCAGCCCCGTCCAGCCTGGCCTTGAGCCCTGCCAGGGATGGGGCACCCACAGCTGCTCTGGGCAGCCTGGGCCAGCGCCTCGCCGCCCTCACGGGGAAGGGTTTCTTCCTCACGTCCAACCGAAATCTCCCCTCTCTCAGCTTCAAGCCATTCCCCCCTGTCCCACCGCTCCCTGCCCTTGCCCAAAGCCCCTCCCCAGCTTTCCTGTCGGCCCCTCCAGGCACTGGGAGCTGCTCTAAGGTCTCCCCGGAGCCTTCTCCTCCCCAGGCTGCACAGCCCCAGCTCTCCCAGCCTGTCCCCACAGCAGAGGGGCTCCAGCCCTCTGACCAGCTCCGTGGCCTCTGACAGGCCCGCTCCAACAGGTCCGTGTCCTTCTGATGCTGAGGACCCCCGAGCTGGACGCAGCGCTGTGGGGGGGTCTCAGCAGAGGGGAGCAGAGGGGCAGAGCCCCCTCCCTCGCCCTGCCGGCCACGCTGCTGGGGATGCACCCAGGGCACGGGTGGCTTTCTGGGCTGCGAGCGCACATTGCCGGGTCATGCTGAGTCTCTCACCCCCCAGCACCCCCAAGCCCTTCTTGGCACTTGCTGAGGGTCCACTCGATCCCACTGCCCATATCACGGACAAAGATTTTAAGCATTCATTCTTGTCTTTTATGCCTTTTCTGGTTTTTTATGGTTAAATAGCTAGGAGGAGCTGAGAGAAGCTGCCAGGACCACAGTAGATCCATGAAGATGAGCCTGTTTGTAGCTAAAACATTGTTCTCCTGGACATTGCACTTGTCCCCTTTCCAGTTCTGTCCTGCTCAGGGGCTGGCGTAGGGGTTCAGCAGCACCTCCTGTTTGCTTCCCATTTCAAGGGTTCGTTAAAGAATTCAGAAACTTCGCATGAAATGATAGAGTGGGCAAAAAATCCCTCCGTAGTGAATCACGCTTTGGTTACTAACTTGGACCAACACCCTCCTCAGTCCAGGGACGGATTTTTGAAAGTCCCTTGTCTGAAATGAGCTCAAATCTGAGCTGAACATGAGCTGGCTGTCCTGGGCTCCAAGCAGAATGTTGTGCCCACGGTGTGGAAACCATCGGACCATGGGAAGGAACTGTGTGGAGGGGGTGAGCCTTTACAGGAGGAGATGGCCCTTCTCATACCTGTCAGAGCATCTTCCTGCCTCGAAATAATTAGCAGTACTGTGAATATCATGCATGGGGGCTTATACTTGAGGGATGCCTGAATGCTTTGTAGGGTAAATGTAGGAGCCACGTCAACAGCTACCAAAGCGTGACTGTCTCTGGTCACCAGCCAGATGTGTACCTTATCTTCTGTCCTAAACAACTGCAAGATGTCTTCAGCAGTGGCAGTGAGGGGGGGTTGGAGACGGGATTGGAAGATTATTTATAATTACATGTATTTCCATTGCTACACACTTTATATTTTGCTGTCTGGTTACCCTCACCGGGCCTGTATTTGTTAGTCTGTGTCTGAATTAATGGACACCTGGGTTTTTTTAGGCTAAACAGATGTTTTTCCTGTAAATGTCCCCCTTAATGTTTTCTCCTAATGCGTGGACCAAATTATACAGTGCTTTGTTTCAGTGGAAGTTTTTGACTGGTTATTGAGTTTGATTTGGCATGTGGCCTCAGGGGCTTGGAGTAGATGCAACAGCCCAGATTTCTTCATGTTGGCTATGAAATATCAGAGGAGACTTGCATGCACTGTGCTTTCCTGTATCGGGTAGGTGAGACACCAGAAGTGGACAGCCTTTACGAGGCAGGGCTGCAGAGCAGGTTTCCCAAACAGGATGGCAATGGCTGAGGAGCAAGGGTGGGAAATAAAGTGGTAACTTCTGCTGTCGCTGCTCCGTTTCTCACTGCTTTCACAGGAGCGTTTTGCTTTAACACTTCCTCTGTAGTGCCCTTTTTTTGTGCTTCTTGTTGTATTTTGTCCTCCCAGGACTGACGGTGTTTGCACACTGAGTCATAAGACCAATCTCTCTGCAGTTGGCCACCAGCCAGCTAGCTGCAAGAGATAGAAGATCTCACACTTCTTTCCAAAACAGCTTTAAACCCTTTACTGTGCCCGAATCCCTCTCTGGAAGCAGACACCGACTCATCTGGTGTGACTGGATGTGTGGTAGTTTCTGGATGTGTGGAATCCATCTGGTAGCCATGACAGGGTTAATTCCAATTAATGCAGCTGTTTATCACTTGGGAAGTGGTGGGGCTGGGTGCAGGATAGCTTCCATCTGGGGGAGCCAGCTCAGCAGCTCTGGGTTCAGAGGAGAGGCAGCGCCAGCACCAGGAAGGGCAGTCAGCCGGCGTGGAAGTGGCCTGTACCAGCCACGAGTGATGGTGACAAATCACATCAATTATTCCACTTCCCTGACAGCTTAGGAGCTGAGGAGCACCCAGGGAGATGTCAGGCAGCAGGTTTAAAATAAATGCAAAGTGCTTTCTTATGCATAAACTGTGAAACTCGGTGGGTGCTGGCGAGTCTGAAATTTGAGTTCAGGTTCATGCAGAGTAAGCCTAGCAGGTAACCGCGTGTCACCTCCAGCTCAGAAACCAGTGGGTCATGAATTGCCAGAAGTTAGCGTATTATGGCCAAATCCCTCTGCAAACAGTGATTACTCATGTTCTTTCCCCAACTATCTGCTACTGGCCACTGCCAGAGACAGGCTGTCAGCCTGGTGTAGTATTTTTCCAAGGCACAGCTTAGCTGTTGCACTGAGGTGACCTGGGAGGTCAGCAATGAATCCGGGTTCCTTCAGGTGAGGCGACGTTTTCTCTTCCTCCCAAGCCTGGCGATGCCAACCATAGCACACGTCAGCCAGTAGCGAAGCAGCGTGTCTAAACTCCTGCTGTTCCCTGGGCAGCAGCGGGAGGCAGGGCACATACATCCCAGTCTTTTTCTCCCTCTTTCAGCCCATTTTACAAAACAAAACCTACTTGGAGCATTGGAGCATCTTGCAGGCTGTGTAGGCAAGGGACAAAGACCAGCATCTCGCCATGCCTGTATCGGTCTGTTCGTGTTCATGTTGTGCCACTTTGGCTTTTCCCCATCGTGTGTTCTCACCTGTGCTGCTTTTGCCCTTGGACAACCCTGCTCGCATCTGGGAGCTCAGTTTGCCTTCTGAAACTCAGATTTATAGGAGCTTCCCTTTGATTTTGAAATTTATTTCCAGGAGTTTCTCCTTGACCACTTGCCTTTCCACATGCCCTGTTTGTGCTACCTGGGTTAGGGGCACCGTCCCCTCCAGGACTCCTGTGTCGTGGGAGCAGCTGCGGAGAAAACTTTGCTCTTCTCCTTGTCCCTTCCCTTCCTGAGCCTTGCTTGAACCCTCTGCACTGACCCTGCCTAATGCCTTGTGTGTTCTCACGAAGCACTGTGGTTGTTACCAGCCCTGAGATGATCGTGAGGAGCTGAGAAGCAGACGTGAGCTCTCAAGGAAGAGAGCAGCAAGATCAAAGGCTTTTCAGCAGCTTGTCGTCTTCTGACCAGGCAGATCCTTTCCCTGGCCTCTAACAGGGATTGTGCCTTCATGTTTGGAGATATTGTCGGGTTTGGATGTTTTTCCTTCACTCCCTCTTCTGCAAAGCGGAGGGCAGGTCCCGAGAGGGTGAGCACATCTGAGGGTGTCCCCCACCCCTGCAGTTAAACAGTGACATATTGGGGAAGGGCTGGGGGAAATGTTTAAGTGGCCGAGAGAAACAGAAGCTATTGTTGCAAAAGTTCAAGTTTCCAGCTTCCTCTTCCTCCACCTGTCAGGAGGGAGCACAGGGCATGCTCCCAGCACTGAGCACAAACTCAAACATGCCCTCTGGGCTCGGCTGTGAGCACGGTGTCACCGAGTTAGTCACCCAGAACCCCGGCAGCGGGGTGAATAGGAGGCACATCTGTCCGGGGGCAGTGGGGGGAGAAGGCTCATCGTCGCAGCTGACTTGGGCTCTTTTTCTCTTCTGGGTGGATCAAAGTGCTGAAGCTTTGGGAGTTGCTGTCTCGAGGTAGAATAGGGTGTATGCACAAAGCGGCGGGTGCTGCTCTGCCTGGGCTCCTCCGGCAAATTCCAGAGCAGCTGGTGATGTTCTGCTGGCTGGGCCCCGGGCTCCTCCAGAGCTCTGCTCCTTTCCAGAGAAGTCTTTAACTGCTGCCTCGGAGCTGAGGCTCTGCTGGGAGAGAGGATGTCCGTTGAAGACTGGGAACGGGAACCAACAGCTCCTCAACCATTAGAAACCTGTCAGGAAGATCTGTTCATGCAGAATACCCCGACTTTTGGGAGAAGTGGATGAACTTTCTTCCCTAACCCTGCCCTCCCCCACTCCCCCCAAAAAAGAGGTTTTTCTGAAATCCTTAAAATACAAACACACCACCAAACAGATTCTTTATCAGGGATCTTGTAGCGCTTGGGTCTTGGTGGTGCTGTGGCAGCTGAGGGGCAGTTTGTCATTAGAGAAACACTGGAAGTGGTGCTAATAGAGCTATATATGCATGAGAAACTACTTAAAAGGTAAGAGTGAGTGTCCTGGATCTTATTTGGTTAAAATGTGGATAAACATCCTAAACATTGATCACAGGATTTTATTTAATTAAAAAAAAAAATACTCCTACTGGTAAATACATTTGGCTGTCTAGGATCTGAGCAGTGGTCGTCGCTTTATCGATTGTCATATTGTTAAATCAGGCGGGGAAAAAATTAATGATAGGCTTGAAGACCCTGAACATAAAGTTCAGTTGTCTAGAAAATCTGTTAAGTTGCTGAGCATCTTGCAGTGATTTAAAAAAAATAAAAATGCAGCTCCTAAATGAAATGTCAATGCATATTATGCTAGGTGATGTGATGCTAGTGATTCTCTCACTGGGCTCGGTCATGTGGCATTCCAGATGCTTAAGTTTATCTAGATTCCTGAATGGAAAACTACTTGATTAATTCTAATATCTTAGCTCCAAGCCTGTAATCAAATCCGACAGCAGAGGCTCCAGCATCCTTCCTGTTGGATGCACTGTTTTAACAGGTTTGACTGCTGGACTAGGATCTTATTTCTTTTTTTTTTTTTTTTTTTTTTAATCTAAGAATGAAGATAATTTGTTGTTCAATATGCCCTTCCAGTACATCTGGAGAGAAAAAAACTCACTTCCAATGAGTTAAAATGTAGTTTTTAGTGGCTCCAAAGTGCTTTAAGTGAAGGCTGTTGTCCTGGCCTCTGTCTCAGGAGGAGATGCTGAAGTGTTCAGCTGCAGTTCCCCTTCACGAGAAACCAAATGTTAAAATTCATGACATACAGAAGTAAGACCGAACTTTTGCAGCAGAGTGTCCCAGTGGCTGTTTGCACCTTTAATGTTAAATCATACCAATACCACAGGTCAAGTGTGAGTGGGGCTAATACTTTGTGGATTATATTAATTAACCCCCGTAAAAGTTGTTAGTAAGCGGTAGGTGTTGGGCCCTGAGGTTTTAGCCACCAGGCTGAAGGGGCATGGCTGCCTTAATCCCTGCTTAGCTGATGCCGTCGTACCTTGGGAGGTTTTGCATCTGGCTTCCCCCTGTCTCTCCCGGGTTCCCCTGTCAGGCTTCCTCTCTGTAGTGCTAATATTTTCCTTTCTTTTATTTGCTGGATTTTATGTGGCTTATCAGACTGTCAAATTGACTGTAGAAAGGGGCTGAGGTGGAAGTTACTGTGTTCAAAGTACTTTCAAATGGCCAAGTAAATAAAATGAAATTCAGAAATAACTTGTACACGTCCTTCCATGCTGCTCTAAGAGAAGAGCGGAAGGTGACCGGGTGTTGCGATGGCTGTGAAAGGAGTTTTGAGAGCACCTGGGGTGGCTCAGAGGAGAGGCAGTAAGATCTTGGTGTAGGTTTCCCCCGTCTCTGGCTGGGCTCGCTCTGGTGCTGGGGGATACGACTTCTCGTGGCCTCTGGGTGAGCTGGGGCTGAGGCTGGGCCCGGCGGTGGTAGCAAGTGAGCGGTTTATCATCCAAAGGAGTAGCTTTCTGTGCCCCTGCAGACACGGTGCACATGGCGGCACAGATGGAGCCACGGTGTGGATTTCTCCTGCAGGCAGCATCCCTCCGAGCAAGAGCAGCAATCCAGCCTGGATCTGAGTCAGACTGGCTTATCTTGGTGTTGTGAGTGCAAACACCCTCCGTATGCATAGCTGCAATGGGAGCTGACCTCTAAAGATAGCAATCTGCCTGGAGTACAGGCTGCCATCATCTGTGTATGTAGGCACGTCCTACCTTACAGGGACAGGAAAGCTTTGTGGCCGCACAAAAAAAATTCTGCTTTAAGCAGTCTGCTCTCTGTGAGCGCTGTTCAGGCAACAGAGCTGGCAGCACTGTCTTATCGTTTGCTTTCAGTGATTAGGTGCTGGAAGAAGGAGAAGGCATAAGGACATATCCTGGGGGGAGCCAAGGCTGGTCCTGTGCAGTGCCTCAGACTGTACTGTGCAGCACCATTTCATAATGCAGGAGCTGCAACCTGGCCAGAGGTCATGATAGCGTAGCGTGGATTTGGTAAGGATTCTGCATGAAGATTTGTTCTGCTACTGTGTAGTATCAAGTATCAAACTTTTTTGGAGCAAGGACCTATTGTTTATCTGCCAAATTGTTCATCATCATTAAACTTTTAATTGTAACCCTGGTAAAGAGAACATAAACCTTCTGTTGGTGCAGTGGACCATCTACAGGGGTCATGGCCTCCTGAACCATGGTTGGGAGCTATGAATAAAGGCTACCAGTTACTGTTCTATTTTTTTAGCTGTTGGATCTCAGTCCAAGTGCTTGATGAGCAGTTCAGAGCATCCAGACAGAATCACAGAATCAGCATGGCTGGGGTGGGAAGGCACCCCTGGAGACCACCCAGCCCAACCCCCTGTTAAACCAGGCGGGTTTGAATGTCTCCAGAGCAGGAGACCCCACAGCCTCTCTGGGCAGCCTGTCCCGCTGTCCCGTCACCCTCAGGGGAACGATGTTCTTCCTCACATTCAGATGGAAGTTCCTGTGTTGCACTTTGTGCCCGTTGCCCCTTGTCCTGTCGCTGGGCACCGCTGAAAAGAGCCTGGCCCCTCCTCTTGGCACTTGTCCTTAAGATATTTGTAGCCATTGATGAGGTCCCGTCTCTCTTCTCCTGTCCAGGCTGAACAGCCCCAGCTCCCTCAGCCTTTCCTCATCAGGGAGATGCTCCAGCCCCTCATCATCTTTATAGCCTCTGCTGGACCCTCTCCAGTAGTTCCCTGTCTCTCTCGAACTGGGGACCCAGACTTGGACACAGCACTGCAGATGTGCCTCACTAGAGCAGAGTAGAGGGGGAGGATCCCCTCCCTCGACCTGCTGGCCATGCATGTCCTCATGTACCCATGTGCCAGGGCACTAGTGCTGGCTACTCCTCATGTTTAAAGGATGGTCAAATTACCCACCTGCACCCGCTACCTACGTATCATAGAGTCATGGAGTCATAGAATTGTTTAGGTTGGAAAAGACCTTTAAGATCATCAAGTCCAACTGTTAACCAGCACTGCCAAATCCACCGCTAAACCATGTCCCTAATCATACCTCCACTTGAGTCAGAAGAGCTATCTGACATGCTTCTATGTAGAGCTTGGCTGAAGTCATCTGGCTGTTGTCTGTCGTCCCCCCACAGTCTCAGTCTAATAGGACAAAAAGTTCAACCGAAGGGGGATACCAATCATTTGGGGTATCTAATTTGGGTGGCAATTACCGGGCTAGTTTCTCAAGTCAGCAGGGAGAACTGTGTTCAGCTGTGTTCAAAACATAAGCTAAAACTTGGGCATTGGTATTGCTGGTTGGAAATAACTTTAGGATTATATGAGTAAACTTGTTCCTTGGGATAAGTTTTTGGTGAAACTGCTGTGAGAATTTTTGACCAGGTGGAGGACGGTTTGCAGTGGGCTTGTGTACAGCTGTGGGTGTTTGCTAGGCTAGCCTTCATGCTTTCCTTTGTGTTTGTTCCAACTGTAGGAAGAGGGATAGGGTGCATTTCCCTCCTTTTCACTAATTCCATGCCAGCACTTGTTATTAACCCTCTGACAGAGTTAACACCACAGCAAGATGAGGGCAGTTAATTTGAAAAAGGTGGCCAGGTTCAGACATGTACCTCTCTGAGTCCTTAGACTGCAAGACACGCTTTAAAACTGCAAGACACATGAATCTTTCAAACTTTGAACCAGGAAGATAAAATGTTGCTTAAACATCTGAGGCATCAACGTAGATCCTTGTTTCAGTGGCAGATCAGGTCCACTGAATATTTCAGATTAGTTCTTCAGAAGACAATTCATCGGGTCAAGGAAACATGCAGATTTTTTTTAGTTATACAATGCCCAGTGATTTGAATCTCAAGGAGTCCACTTTTTCAGTGGGTGGGAGCAGCTGTAGCTGCCATCGACTCCCTTATCTGTGATCTGGGGGGGTGTAAATACTTGAAGTGTGGTGCTTGCGTGTGTGAAACGTGGCATGTGTTTTCACTTGTGTTTCTCACAGCACAGAGTTTAATGGTAGCTCTTCCCTGTTACACCTGTGTGACGTGTGGTAATGGCCTCACCTGGAAAGGAAGATGGAAAAGCCTCAGTTTGGGAAAAGAAAGAAGGATGAGCCAAGGGGGAGAGAGCTGCTGACTCCTGCATAGTTCTCCCTGCATTCTACAGCCTGACCGGCAGCTGCCAGCAGCACCTTGTTCATGGGCGGGGGGGTGGGGGGGTTAAGACTTTGTCTCATCTCGTTTAACCTGAGTGCTCTAACATTTGTGTCTGGATTTCCCTTCTTTTTTGTGGTCTACAGAGAGAATGGCACTTCCAGACTGTCATTTCATACTGTCTGGGTTTGGCACTTGGTTTAGGATGAGCTAAATTAGCTTCTGCAAGGACCTGTCCCTTGCCGTTAGCTGTGGGGAGCACAGGCAGCTGGGCTGGGCTGGGCAGTGAGCATTCACGTGGCTTTGGTTAGAGGAGGTTATTTGGATCCCGTGGTTGGCCATGAAAGAGAGAAGTCTCTGAAATACCACTGTTCTAAGGAACTGCTTGGAATCTGGTGCTAAGAGTAATAGTGGTGTTGCCGCAGGGTCAGAGGATGCAGAAAGGGTAGAGAAGCCTTCTGGTGTTTTAGAATCTGAAGAACGTAACAGTAAAAGCCAGCAGAAGCCATGCAGGATCAAAGTTGCTAAAAGGTGCCAGGGAGGGATTAAGGAAACAGTGCAAAGGCTGAGATAATTTTGCAGAAAAAAACCACCAAGGATAGTCTGATGCCTCACATTTTTTGGGGTTTGTCTCATTTGTTGTCATGTTGTGCAAGAAAACTGCAAAATATCTCCTGTTGACATGGGCTTAGGAGATCTGCTGAACTTCTTCTGAAACCCCAGTGGTTGCATTGTGGCCTGAAGATCCAAAACTGTCATCAGATTGTAGGTTAATTGGCTTCACTCTCCATCATGCTGTTCAGTTCTTTGGGCATTAGACTGAATAGAAGAAAGAAATAAAAGATAAAGAAAGCAGGATGGTTGGCATTGCACCATTTGAAAGGACTGTGCTTGTTATCACCTACCAGTTCATTTCAGTTTGGCAGCTGATGAGAAACTGGATTGAATCAGCTTTTAATGTTGATTCTTCCAGGCTGCACTGGAGCAGGTGCTTGTGAAGTAAAATATTCCTCTTTCCGTCATTGGCTCCAGTCTGCCGGGGATGCTTTCTCTGCATCTTCTTCCTCAACGTGTCTCTCTTCTGTCCAGGTTGTTGCTGGAAGGCACGGACGTGAACGCGAGGCACAAGCTTGGCTGGACTGCTCTCATGGTGGCAGCTATCAGCAGAAACTCCAGGTATGTTTGCCTCACCATTCCCCATCACGTAGTGGGTGAGTCACTTCACGGCTCCCCCACCTTTTTATGAAGTCATACCGAGCTCCACAGAGAGTTTCCATAAAGTTTGGGCTGTGTTGTTGAGCTAAACCCGAGGGAGCTTTTCGCTCTTCCTTTGCTCGGTACGCAGATGATGCTCGGTACGCAGGTACACATCACATGCAGATGTGACAGATGGAGGTAGGCTGCTCTGCCATCCCAGAGAGGTGACTGCTGAATTGACAGCGCCATTCCACAGCGGCACTCAGATTTTGGCCTCTGATGAGTTCGTAACCTTGGGATGTCATTGTGGTAGGCAGTCTAACACCCTGCCATCAGAAATAGCTCCCGTAAGAGCTGCCACGTCCCTCCTAGCTTGTGGGGCCATTGCTGGGTCTTTCATACTAGGCCTTTATGAAGCAAAAAGGCTGAATGCTGTGCCCTCCCTCCTTAGTTCCCATGATGATCGCTGTGGCTTCTTGTAACCTTTTAAAGACACTCTTAAATATATTCAGTCTACAACTAAATTCAATTAGTTTTTTTATTTAAGGAAAAAAGAGAAAAAGAAATCCAATTTTGGAAAACGTGGGACAGACGGGAGAATGAGCTTTGATGTTACAACCTCTCAGGGATGCTTTACTTAGTCACAAGTTCATAAGCAAAAAAGCCTAATTACTTGGGAAAACACAGGATTAAAGCAGCACACAAAAGCTGAATATCCGCTCTCGGGCGACACGATTCGAATCCATGTGCCGAGTTCGTGTGTGGTGCAAACTTTGATGTGTGCTATGACAAGCTGAAAGTCGTGACCTCCTTGGGGAGCTCCTTAAGATGGGCACAGAGGCGGGGGCTTGGGACTGTTTGTGTAACTTTGATGTCCGAGCAGCAACGGGCCCCGTTGTTTGCCCGTCCGCAGAGGGACGGGCTTTGGAGCCTCCCACCTTTGCCAGTGGACAATGGTCAGCAATGGAGTGTGACGACTGTTGACCATTCCGAGTGACTGATGGACCAGAACAGGGCTTCCCGAGTTGCAAAGGCTAAGAGGAGACGGGGAGAAAGGCTGTTCATGGTACAATAATTACCTAAAATCACGCCTAAAATCAGGTAGAAATGCTAATGAAAACATCTAGGCAGTAAAAAGCGTTCAGCACCCAGGCGGGTCCCTTGTCATAGCCTGGCAGAACGATAGTGACAGTGTGTCTTCTTTGGGTACCTGGCAGAAAAAAGCTGTTTGTCTGTGTGTTGTGTTTATTTTCCCCACATTTTGGACAAATACTGACTTTAAATGAAAATTAAGAAGTTCTCAAGTACCTGAAGCTTGGTAGGACTTGTCTCCAACAATATAGCGGAAGAGTAATTAGGTACTTCATGGAGACAAACAAAAATGCAGTGCAGACTTACTCCTGGTGTAACAACTCTGTTGATACTGCTGGGGTTGTGCCAGACATGGGTTTGGCCCTCCGTACCATTTTCTAGCTTTGTCATGCCCACAGTGGGGTCTCGCTGCTGGCAGGGAAATGTATTGAGCTTGAATGTGACACACGGGAGTGTTGGAAATTCCCTATAAATGGTTCGCTTGTGGACGTAGTCCGCAGGGTGACCTCTTTAACCTGAACCCAGCAGAACTGGGTGTTGTGTGTGCGGTCGGCGACGGAACTGGAGACAGCAGAGCGTGGGGAGCTGATGGCATTGACTCAGTGCCATGGGTTTGCCTGCAGAAATGTAAATGTTTATTAGCTTTTCCCTTCCAAACGCAGAGCCTGCTGGTTTTCTGGATCTCTTGCAATCCTTTTACATACATTAGGTAGGAACTAGTCTAAATACGACTTACTCTGCTTTGCAGTAGGATGCAAGATCTCTTTTAGAGTGTGGTCCCTCTGTAAAGCGCGATAATCTGAAATTGGTTTATCCAGCCACGGCAGCTGATTTGGTGGGTTATAAGTTGTTATGACTTTTGGTTTGTAGCCCACCAGTCAAACAGCACCCGGGGGAGATGAGCTGGGTCTTTCTCTGACTTGCGCATCAGAGGAGAGGTAAAGAGTGGCTCTGAGATGGTCAAGAAGCAGCCAGCTCTGCATGTATTGTTAGCCTGAAATAAGAACAAGCTCATTCCATTTTGTTTAATGTGCTTGTTCTGTCACTTCTTTTTTTAAGGTTGCTGATACCTGTGCAGGTTATTCAAGTGTGGCTTTAGGGGGCTGTGATGCTGAGAACAGGAATGAGTGTTTTCAGCTTAGAACTGCTAAGAAAAAGTAAGCCTTCAGCCCCAAATTACTGTCTTCCCAAAGTCATTTTTCAGAGAAGAACTATGTTTTCAGTCTCTGCTGTGCTGCTGGAGATTTCTGTGACCTGTCCTTTAGCTTTGTAATGTTTCCCAATTTTCACAGCCCTCAGTCTTCCAATTAGACAGCTACAGTCCATATGTTTAATTTAATTTCAGAGGAGCTGCATTAATGATTTCTGTCAGTTGCCATCAGCTACAAGATGAAATCCCCTGTGCTAGCGGGGAAGTTTGGGCTTTTTTCTTTTTACAACAGAACAATGATCATTTCTTCCTCTTGAAAATGTCCTGTATCCAAAACATGGCAAGGCATTAAGAAATGTTACGGTGCATTCCTACTGATAGGTTCCAAAGAGGAGACCAGTGCATAGCTGGGAAGGAGCGGTGTCACGGCTTCATGCTCCCAAAGGCTCCTAATCCAGGTGAATTTAGCCTCATAGCACCCTGTGAACTGGGAGAGGCACTGGTGCTTCCAGCAGCTCCAGGTCCAGGCAGGGATTTCCCTCTCATTGCCTGTGCTCCAGAGGATCGCTCTTCTGCAAGCAGGGAGCATTTCTAGTCCTGGCTGGCATCTTCCTCTGCTGAGCGTCCTGCTCTGAAATGCAGATGCACAGCCTGCAGTGTGGTTGCAGCTTAGCTTTGGCACAGTCATAGCATGGTGGGGGTGGGAAGAGACCCCTGGAGCCCACCCAGCCCACCCCCCTGCTGAAGCAGCTCTCCCAGAGCAGGTTGCACAGAGCCGCGTCCAGGCGGGTTTGAATGTCTCCAGAGCAGGAGACCCCACGGCCTCTCTGGGCAGCCTGTCCCGGTGTCCCGTCACCCGCAGGGGAACGATGTTCTTCCTCACATTCCGATGGAAGTTCCCGTCTTGCACTTTGTGCCCGTTGCCCCTTGTCCTGTCGCTGGGCACCGCTGAAAAGAGCCTGGCCCCGTCCTTGTGGCACCCACCCTTGAGAGATTTGTGGGCGTTGGTGAGGTCCCCTCTCAGTCTTCACCTCTGCAGGCTCTCTCTCGCACTACAAATGCACAGGGCCCAAGCACGAGGTGCCAGCACATCAAGCCCCCAAACACTGCTGTGATGATAGTTGTAAAAGTAAAGGAAAGTGGCCAGATACTTCAGTCTGGTGTCTAATGTGGTGTTTATATTTTTAAAAGGCTTCATTACAGTAATTCAGTTGCTATAAAAATATTGTTGAAAGAATTGTGTTCCTGTTCTCTTATTATTTTAACTAGCTTGTTTTCTTGTTTCAGACCTTTCCTGAAGCGTGGATAGATTCATTTATGTTTCTTTTTTTATGGGAGAGGGACTCCAAGTCCAAATTCCTTGGCTCTGTGATAGTACAGGTTGTAATTGGGTTGCGAGCTAAAGACAGATCGGCTGTGATCACGTTCATGTGAACAAAGGAAGCTTTTAGGCTGTAATTCCCATCGCTGGGGGAATTTACCATAGCGTTAACATAGCTGATGGGGCAGCAGTGCTGCGTTTATTCTAAGCATAACAGCATGTAAATGTCACTTTAGTCTGCAGTGCTGTGTTATAACTGTGTGTTTCTGTTCAGGTGTGACGAGTGACGCTGGCGAGTGGGTCTGTGCCCACACACATACACATTCCACCTTACTTTTCATTTATGTTTTTCAGTTGGAGTGACTCTTGGTCTGTTTTTTTCTTTAGTCTTTGTGAAAGCTTGTTGGTCTCCTGGATGTCAGTACCTACTTTTAAGTGGTTTCTTCATTCTCCTGGCGAGATACCAGTTTTAAAAGGGAGGATTTATAGTCTATGCAAAAAACACTGCCAGGGGCTTCTTTCCCTTGGCTGCACCTGCTAGCTTTGCACATTTAACATATTTATAGTAATTAAGCTTTAATTAAATGCTTACTGGGAGCTTTGTGGGTTTTGTGCCTTTGTTAAAATAAGCAACAGAGCTATCATAGATTAAAAACTAATGCAGTTAGGACCTTAGCAAGCTAATGTCTATGTATTTGTAGCGTAGTGACCCTTTCTGCATGCAGCTACTCTGTTTTTCATTGTTTCAGCAGAAATAAAATGGCAGTGAAATATTGAGTCATCCTCTTGGCCCCTTATGAGGGGGAGCAGCGTGGAAACTCGTAAGTCCCAGTGTGATGATGGGGGGAGTTATAAACCACTGGTGCCTGGTTCTGCTTCCATTCCTTACCATCGATGCAACCCCTGTGCACCAGTCCAGTGGGGAGGGGCATGGCTGGAGCATGATTTCAGGGCTCCCAAAGTTGTGTGCATAGCTCATGCGGTGGGGAGGAGCACCCGGCTGTACTCAGTGGGATGACCTTCTCAGGGCAGTTCAGGCCTCTGCAAGGCTCGGTAACGGCTTGCTTAGCAGCAGCAGTAGCAGCAGCACCCGTGTTTTACAGGGGGAGAGAGAAGATAAAGCCAGTTGGCTGCAGCTGGATCTCTGTGTCGCAGAGGGGTCTCTGTTTGCTGGGGCAGAGACACGTGCAGCTCTGGCAGGGGCGGTGTGAGTGATGGGCACATGGCTGCTTGCTTTAAGAAAGTTTGTGTGTGTTATTGCAGGTTTCACAGTCAATCCTCTTCTTTTCAGCTTCCCTTTTTCTTTTTTACTACTACATAGCTACAGTATTTCTATCCGTGTTCCTCCCCGCTTTTCTCACACACCTGTCTTGTTTTACACACAAACGAGCCCTTCATTCCCCTGGTTCCCCATGTGGATCTCCATGAGATACCTCGGTGAGTGCAGGGAAGGTGGCAGGAGGGACAAGAGCAGAGGCAGCTCCACCTAAGGAGCATTTCTTTATCTGGACAGGTGCTTTCTCTTGGAAGCTGGTCCCTGTCTCCCCTTGCCCATGGGTGTTCTGTATGGACTGCTTTGTGTCCTCTTAGAGCAGGAAGGGAAAGCTTTAATGCTCTGTGCTGGTGAGCCATCACGTTCATCACCATGCATGGTGAACCTTCCATGTTGTTCCTCCTTTTAAATGAGTCCTGGTTGTTCATCCAGCTCGCGGTATAAGCACCTCCCAGGCATACGTGTTCTTGTTGCGTCGGGGGCTGTAGCCTCTGATTCCTCTCAGCTGTTCCCCACACAATCTCCTCTTCTTCATTTTCTTTTTGAGGCTTTGACTTCTTGCACTCCCTTTCTCCTTTTCCCTCCGTCTTCAGGTCTGGATCTCTTTACCTTTCCTCACTTTTGCACCTCAACACCTTCCTGCTGGGAACAACTGATGACAAGTGACTCCTCCCTGTGCCTCAGCTGTCCTTTTCCTTCTCTGCCTTTCCATGTAGATTGAAAGAGCTGGGGGCTCCCACGTGGGACCAGGACCAGCAGTGCTTGGCCCAGCATGGTCCTGTCCCTTCCCTTGCCCTCCTCTGACCTTCCTTAAGGAGCGGAGTTGGGAAGTGGCTTGCACTCTGCCTCGGTGTAGATTGCTGGGACTTCTGCCTCTTCCACGTGTACCTAGACTTTGTGTATTGAAGGTGTTGTATAGATGTTTTATATTGCTAATAACAGTACATCATGCGTAGTAATATTCTAGTGGTATGTTCTAAGACTTACAGTGATGGGTCACCTATCTGGAGCTATTTTCTGTCTACAGGCAATGACATGATTAACTGGTGCAGTCTTATTACCTATATTAGGCACATACATCTGTTCCCTGTGATTTTTTTCATTCCTTTCACTTCAGACAACTCATTCAGAGCTCTCTACAGCAGAGCTGGAGAAGTATCTGGATGCTTTTGGAAGCATGTAATGTTGTCTGTCAAAGAGCTGAGTTGTTGAACATTGTTTTCAGCTGTGATGACAGCACATTTTGAAGGACTTGTTCCTACAAACTGGGGTATTGTCTTTCAAGTACTCCCCATCCGAATGTCTGATGAACAGAGTCCACTCAGCTGTTCCTGCGTTGTAGCTGCCCGCCCGAGGACAGGCCAGTGGCAGTTGTTCCCCACGCTGCTCCCCTGCTGCCTTGGCAGTGTCCCCATCTGACACCTCTGTGCCTGAGCACCCCTCTTCCCAGTGATCAATGGCATCTGATGTCCTGGAGGTCAGGCACAAGGAGATAGCACCAGTTTAGCAGTTTCTGCAAATCTCCAAGCCATAGAAACCACCTCTGTGCACATCTTACCACCACACGCAGGCAGCAGGACTTCTAACACTCCTTCACTGATGGCTGGGGGCATGCGGCAGCAGTGCTGTGCCTTGACCATGTCTCTGAAGCGTGACTCACCCGAGCCACAGTCTCAAGAGAAAACTGTTGTGAACAATATTACAATTATCACCCTTCAATGTTAGTGTGGTTTTTTTTCCTTTATGGATTCCATAATTCCTTTTTAGCCCTTCTGGGGGGAGAGGGAGGATCATTTTCATCTGGATCAGTAATAAACTGCCACAGAGTGAGGGAATGCTGTGGCTGCCCTTTCTGTGCCACAGGTAGGCGTAAACGTATTCCTGGGAAGGCACACATCCACATTTAGACCTCATCTAAGAAAAAAAGGAAAGAACAGGGGCTGGAGTGTAAAGAGCAGCTCCCCCTGGCCCTCCTGCCCCTGCTGAGTTTTACAGAGAGTTAAGATATAGCCACACAAGGGATCTTTGTGTCCGGGCCGGACCTGTGGCTTCTGCCAGAGCTTGGGGCAGCCGCGTATCAAAACCCATCAAGGCATTTGCATTGTGCTGATAACTCACGGTCATGGGGATCACTGGACTTCTTGGTTCACCAACCCCAGCTGCCGGTGCATTGGTCCAGGCACAACATCTCTCCTGACACAGCCCCAGTCACATCCAGCCACCTCGTCATTGATTTCCCCACCCCCTATATTGTATGTATGTATTTATTTATTTAACAATATGTTGGTCCAGCCATTAAAAGCAGAAAGCACTTTCTCCAATCGATTGAACTGCCCGGCAAACTTCAGTTAAGCGTTGCTCTCTGAGTCATCACCAGGGTCAATTTAGATTTATATTCATGCTGATGAATAGGCTCTGCCTCTAATCTAATGAAAACTTCATCAGCAAATTAAAACTCAGCTTGTTGAGGCTGTTGAGCACAGGTGAGTTATGGAGGAAAGCCTGCCTTCCTGGACCAGCTCAGCCTGCCATCAGCATCCCTCTCCCTCTAGGTATCTGGTGCAGAGCGTTGTTCTGCCCCAACCCCTGGCAGCAAGAGAAAGAAGACAGGAGGTATATGGGCAAGAGAATCCTCCATTTAAAACTCACCCCTTTATTAATAAGCAATTAATTAAGGAAGCTCTGGTGAGGGTGCTAGAGAAGGCGGAAGAGAAGGATGCCTTCTCGAGCACCTTCACCAGAGCTTCCTGGATTGACCCCCACAACTGCCTTACGATGTGGGAAGTATTTACACCTCTTCTCCCTGGGAAACCTGAGGTTTTTTATTCAGGGACTGCATTACTAGACCATGCTCTGTGACTGTCATCTGCATTCACAAGTCCCTTGCTTATTCCAATGACACTCACGTGCTTTGTGCTGATGAGTGCAGTTACTCTGTATTTTGATGGTGCCATTACCTTTCCTAAAAGCTAATTTGCTTGAATGTCCCATTACCTGCAAATTGAATAGGTACAATCGATATTTGTGACTCCAGGAACATCTGGCTGGTGCAGAAGTGCCTGGAGGGCATGGCACCTCCCAAAATCAGGAGGTGAGACTGAAAGATGATTAGAGAGGGAGGCTGAATGTGCAACGCATTGTTATCAGACCAGTGAGTCCTTCCTGTGTACAGAGCTGGATCGCAGCCCAAAAGGGGGCCAGGCTTTTGGAACATCAGATTTTGCCAGTAAGAGATGATATCCATGCTTATTCAACTTGAGCCTCCCAGCTATCTTAAGAGCTAAGGACATGTGTCTTACTGCTCTGGGAGAAATGATGTGGAGTGTTGTTAATAGAGACAGCAGAGTACTTCTGACATCATCACCCTAGACCACCT
Source organism: Falco naumanni (assembly GCF_017639655.2). Classification (NCBI taxonomy): domain Eukaryota; kingdom Metazoa; phylum Chordata; class Aves; order Falconiformes; family Falconidae; genus Falco; species Falco naumanni. Next base: position 351,674 of record NC_054055.1, on the reverse strand, counting down.
TGCATCTAGCATTTGTGGTCCTCTGCTAAAGTTTCCATGGAAGGTCGTTGCTCAGAGAGAAAGGCTGAAGGTGTATGCAGTGAACGAAGAGGAAGGGGCTGCCTGGGTGTTGCTGAGAGCACATGAAGGTAATATCTGATGAAGTGCCTGAGAAGAGCATTCATTTCAACGTAGTCACTGAGAACAGGAAAGGAAGATGGATGGAGTTACCAAGGAAATTATAAGTCATTGTATGTTATCATGTGACTCATTCAGTGCCCATAGCTCACCCCTGGGCTGCAAGGTTGTGGATTAAAGTCCTACACTGGGACTTGGGATCATTTCTTTTAAAATGACAAAGATGCATAGACCTTAAAATGTATCATAGCCTGTCAGCTAAAACTGGAGTAGGGGGATTTTTGGTGTTGACAACTCTTTGGTGTTGACAACTCTTTGGTGTTGACAGCTGTGAGGATAGGGTCCAAGAAGGGTGGTTTGACCATATCAGAAGCTGTACTTTAAAGCGCTTGAATGATCAGAAAGGCTTTCTGATGTAGATGCTGGAAGCCCTACAGTAAGTCAGCTGGCTAGGGCAAGATCATCAAAGGCTTAATTGAGGGACATTTCACTAATGGTGGCTTCTGTTCAGTAGCTAGATGTCCATCTCTAGGAGCATGGAGGTCATCAATGCAGACCAATAGGGCAGCAAGGCAGTACCTGCCCCACCATCTTCCATCCTGTACCTCCTGCTTTCCATAGGGACTGCCTCTTCAAGATCTCTGATGCAGTTCTCCTGATGACTGGGCTGACCACAGTAGCCCCAAGTACTGGAGATGCAGGATGTTTCCAGAGGAATCCAGCTGGATCTTCCAGAAGAACTTTGCACAGATCATTGATCTGTGCTAGAGCTTTCCCAGGTAGAAAGCCTGTCTGTGGCACCTTTGCTTCTCCTGTTTCATAGACTTGGAGAGATGGCACACCTCCTGCCCAGCCCTGCCAGCCAGGCACTAAAAGCAGGATTGACAGGCCTACCTGATGACCTACCTAATGACCAGGGGTGGAAGAGCCTGGGCTGGTGGGCTTTGGCTGGAGCTGCTCTGGACAGCCAAGGCTACACACTTGGGCTCATGTGATTTTACTTGCGGCCAAACTTCTCTCTTGCTTTTTGTTTTGCTGCAGCCATAGCAGTCAGTGGTAGAGGTCCTGCAGTGTCCCCTTATATAAGGCAACAAGTTGGAGTTGTGAAGTGGAGGTGAGTCAGGAGCTACACATACTGAAAAGCCCTTGCTAGAGGTGCTAAAGGATTTTTAGAATAGGTTTTGTGCCCCATGCCTTGTTGATGCTCCCAAGGCGGTCCAGAAGGACCTACGGGCTTGTCTTGTGGCTAGAGAGATGGCACTCCTACATAAGATGTCCTCATGGATGTGGCCTTTAGGAGCAGTGTAGCAGGGCAGTGTAGAAATGGCTTTTCTGAACATGGAGGGGGAGATTTGTATCAGCAACTTTCTTCTCCCTGGTGGCAAATGGTCTGTTCTGAGAGGACTGAGGATGAAACAATAAGGTTGTATCTCACTGAAACTATGCTGAAGATAGTAGATGATCTCACACGCTGACCCTTGCACCAAGACCAAAACTGCTGAATGAACTGAAAGAAAATGCAAGGTCCTGCACGTGGGTCAGGGCAATGCCAAGCACAAATACAGGCTGTGTGGGGAGTGGATGGAGAGCAGCCCTCAGGAGTAGGTCCTGGTGGATGAGAGGCTCAGCATGACCCGGCAATGTGTGCTCGCAGCCCAGAAAGCCACCTGTGCCCTGGGTGCATCCCCAGCAGCGTGGCCGGCAGGGCGAGGGAGGGGGCTCTGCCCCTCTGCTCCCCTCTGCTGAGACCCCCCCACAGCGCTGCGTCCAGCTCGGGGGTCCCCAGCATCAGAAGGACACGGACCTGTTGGAGCGGGCCCGTCGGAGGCCACGGAGCTGGTCAGAGGGCTGGAGCCCCTCTGCTGTGGGGACAGGCTGGGAGAGCTGGGGCTGTGCAGCCTGGGGAGGAGAAGGCTCCGGGGAGACCTTAGAGCAGCTCCCAGTGCCTGGAGGGGCCGACAGGAAAGCTGGGGAGGGGCTTTGGGCAAGGGCAGGGAGCGGTGGGACAGGGGGGAATGGCTTGAAGCTGAGAGAGGGGAGATTTAGGTTGGACGTGAGGAAGAAACCCTTCCCCGTGAGGGCGGCGAGGCGCTGGCCCAGGCTGCCCAGAGCAGCTGTGGGTGCCCCATCCCTGGCAGGGCTCAAGGCCAGGCTGGACGGGGCTGGGAGCAGCCTGGGCTGGGGGGAGGGGGCCCTGGCCCTGGCCGGGGGTGGGACTGGCTGGTCTTGAAGGTCCCTTCCAACCCAAACCCTTCTGTGATTCTGTGATTCTATTATAAAATTGAGGCTAGTTGAAGGGATTTGAGCGGTTGAGAGTGAGCACATCTATGATGGGAGGCTACTTAGAGCTTCATGTCCTCCTTTGCTGATGTCTGGAGGTAGGTGAGATGATCCTTATCCTTAAGTGCCAGTCCTAAACTATCAGATATCTAATTTTATCATGGGTGTGCAACTCAAACTATTGGAGAAAGTCTTCAGTGTAGTGTGCTCCTGACTACACTGAAATGGTGAAAGATCACAGCTGGTAGTTGCTGTTTGGCCAATAAGATCCAGTGCATCTCAACCTAAATATTTTAGAACAAAGGGCATTGTTGAAATACAAGTATAAACAAACGTGTGCTCACACGGGAGATGGCAGTAGGATCTCCTGCCTTCCAGCCTGCTGCTTTGCTCACTAAAAGTAACTTTGTACGTGGTGAAGAGTTTACCAGTGCCGGTAAGGAGCTGGCCTTTATTGTACTGTATTCAAAGAATAAAATAACCACCTTTGATTCTGCTAATGCATTTATGGGGTAAATGGTAGAGGAGCTTAAGTGAAATTCTAAATGTGACTTGACAAGACACAGCCTGCAGATACATGTCAGTCAGTCTGTGGTGCACATCGCTGTCAGCCCGTGAGCCATGTCACCAGTGATGAATGCTAACTAACGAGTTACTGTCTAGTTGTCATGGAAGGCTTGAACCCTGGAAAAAAAATTAAGAATTAACTGGCTTCAAGCTGCTTTCAGAAGTGGTGAGAAATCTAATTCTGGCCCGATTGTTTGGGTTCGAAAGCAGAGATGGAGGACTTCCACACCAAAACTGCCTGGCCTGTGTGTCTTGTGTTAATCTGTGCTGCTGCAGCATGTTGATAACCTCACGGGTCTGGGGGCTGAAAGCCTCGGTCCCAACGCGCGGGAGAGTTTAGTATGGGATGTCCTGCCTGTGTTGCTGTGGCAGTCAGCCCTAGGAGGGCCTGCCCCTCCAGTGGGTCCTGCAGCCGCCGTGTAAAATAAGGGGAAAGTTCTCTACAAATTCAGAGGTTGAATCTCTTTCCGAAGTCCTGGCAGCTGCTGGGCTGGTTGCAGACGATCAGGCTGTCTTCGGTGGTGATCTCATACCAATGGGCTGGTTCTCAGAGGTGGGGATTTGCCTGATTATTATGCAGCAGTGGAATGCTTTTCTTCCAGAACCCCGTATAATTCATGCAGCTGAAATTTGTTTTTGAAATGCTGGGGTCTGACGCTTCATCTTGTGAGGGCAGAAAAAGGCAAAGGAAGGCTTAGCTGTCTCATAGGCCATGTGGGTGCAAGAGATGCCTTTTCAAGGGTGGCTTCCGTGAGCTGCTTCGATGTAGATGGACTGCTCAAGTGACTGCTGTAAATTGTAGGGCAGAAACCTCAGAAGTGAATAGTGCCCTTTTGTTGTGCTGCATGCTGAAATGCTATGGGCTTCTTGTCTTGGGAGGGTGGCACCTTTATTAAAGGAGGCTTAGGTGCTGTTATGATTGCAAAAAAATTGTGATTGTGTTGCAATTGCAACCCAAAAGCAGAAGTAACAGCACCATGTAGTTTTGCTTCCCTTAACCTGAAGACTGTTGCAAGAATCTATCTTTCTGCAGGGGCAGGGATGGCCTTGGAGCCAGGATCTGGCTCTGACTGTGCATTTGCTGCTGCTGGGGACAGTTTCCACCACTGATCCAGACCTACAAAGTTATGGGAATGTCACTGATTCCCATGGTGATCTGGGAATATGAATCATGCTCAGAGCGTGTTCTGTGCAGGTCTTCTTGGGAGGGCTGTGTTTCCCTACAGCGTCACCCCTGCCTCAAGTGCCTCCCGCATCTAATGGGTTTCAGAATATGCTGGTGTGGTTTTATTTGTGGAAATGTTCAGTTATGGTTGTTGGTTTCCTTCACTAGCCAGGAGGGCTTTCCGAGTGCCGTCTCCCTTCTCAGCCTCTGAAGGACTTTTAATTACTCATGTTCTACCTCTGCCTTATTTTTGTTCCAATTTGTAACAGTGTGGTGAAGATCCTGCTCGCAGCTAATGCAGATCCAAACCTCGGAGATGATTTCAGCAGCGTGTATGAGACTGCCAAGGAAAAAGGCCTCCATTCTTTGGAAGGTAATATTGTTTGTGTGCAGCCACTTGCATTTGCTTTTCCGGTCCCAAAATTTTCTTTCCTGGCTTTGAAATGGAAATTTGACCTTGTTTGGTTTTTTTTAGAGCCAGCTTCAGCTCCCATTTAAATGTAGAGTAACTGATGGTATGTGGGCAAGTGTATCTGAAGATGAGAGAAAACATTGTGTAGATGTTTATGAGAAGCAATCCTTCAACGTCCTAGAGATAACCTGGTTTTATATAGCCAGAACATAATACAAAGTTGTAGATAGGAGTGTCATCCTGTTGACCCACATGCAGCCACTTGCTGGGGAAGGAGGAGGGTTCAAGGCAGTGTATTCTGTCAGTAACCTTACCCTAGATCTTATAAGTAGGTATAAAGTGAAGAAAGACTTGGCCATTTGAAATAAAACTGGATGATGTAACTGGTTGCAATTACTGCTGCTGTTTTTTGGGCAGGCGTTAACGCTACCTTTCAGGCCTTGGAGTCTTTACATGAAAAGGAGGAAATGTTCTGCACCGTCGTTTCATCTTGTTATGGTTTTTCTTGGCTGATGTCTCAAGTTCCAGTCTCACCCTAACATTATCCCCATTGCTGGGATGTTGATGCAGACTTAGAATCACAGAATCACGGAGTGGTTTGGGTTGGAAGAGACCTTTCAAGGTCATCTAGTCCAACCCCCCTGCCGTGAGCAGGGGCATCTTGTACTAGGTCAGATTGCTCAGAGACCTGCTCTGTTTATTCAGACCAATTTAAATTTCCAGACTGTTTCCACTCTTTACGATGATAAATGGTGGTTAGATTTTCTTGGGTTTGTGATTATCGATGAAATCTCAGGCAGGGGATGTCTGGATTCTTGGTGCCCAGCTGAGAAAGTGGCCAGCTGCACGTTTCAAGGATGCTTCTTGTCCCCAGGCTTTGTTCTGAGGTTGACATGAGTGCTGGCAGGACTTGACCCCACTAAAATGTCCCTGGCTGTTGCCTTCCCTGTTCCAGAAGCCTCTTCCACATCTGAATGCTGTGCTGACCTGCTGGCCTTGGCTCTGTGCTGGCAGACCACAGACCATGTCCCAGCCATCCCCATCACCCTGCCAGAGCTCAGCCAGCCTCCAGGGCTCACGTTCCTGGGGACTGCTGCATCCACAGTGACTGCGTTTGTGTGCTGTGACCTCCTGCTCTGGAGTTAAACTGTTTCCTAGCTGCTGGAAGGAGAAAATTGGAGGAAGCCACACGGGTTGTCCGAAGCCTGTTTGCCCTGTGTGGTTTGCAGAGCCTAAATCACGTGGTGACATTATCCATGGGTCTGTTGTGCTTTTTGCCTCACTGCTAAGAGCTGAAAGCTATATGAAGTCTAATGAAGGTGTAATATTTGAACCTTTCATAAAACACAGGTTGAGTTAAGAAGATGAATCAGTGAGAGGACAGTTTTGACAGGGTGTTATTTTATTTTTAAAAGCTCTCTGCTCTCATCCCTCACTGTAACCCACCCGTGCAATAGACGTGCTCCTTGATGGAAGTGAGAACACGCATATATCAGCTCGCTGTAGCAGTGAATGCAAAATGTATGAAACAACATTAAAAAATGAACAATGGAATGCCAATACATAATGCATGTACATAGACTTTGTTTAAGACAAAGTATATCAACCAATACAGTTAATTGGTTTTGTCTGCATTCATCCCTCTATAATGTTATGTATTTTGGGGTGAAGAAAAGATAAGGCCACTCACTAAGAAGTTGCATTAATTCTTTGGTTGACATGTTTTATTAAAAAGAATAAATTCAGTTGCATTTTTAAAAAGAGAGGGAGAGAGAGAAACTGCCTTTGTTTTTTACTTTTTTTAATGCATTTACATATTTCGTGTATAAATATTTTTTCATAAAAACATCCAAATCGAGAGTGTATGCTCCACAAACGCTGCACAAAATATATTACAGACATTTATATGGATGGCAGGAAGGGAGACAGAGGGCTGAAAATTTCCAGGCACCCAGTGATTGATGGTAGACGAGGCTTCCCCTGACGCTTTATTGAGTTTCCGATGATTATCTCTCTCTGAGACATTTTTTACAGATGACGGCCGAGCTGTCACAACGGACCATGGGGGAAAAAAACCAACAATAATAACACTTTAATCTCTTTACTGCACTGCTCCCTAGTATCTCAGATTCATCTTCCCTGACGCACGCAGTTCATTATCCTGCTCCTCCCTAGGTAGGAAATGACGACAAATAAATAAATATACATACTCACCCTGTATGCTTGGAGAAAAGACCCAGGAAAGGAAAGGAGCCAGGGCATTAATTGATCTTCCTGGAGGTACTGTGGTTCATTAGCGGAGATGCTGGGCTAGGACAGCATCAGGTATTCATTACAGTGTTTTTCTCTTCTGAACTTTTCAAATCTTCTGGAAATCTGTCGCTAGCTCTTAGGAGGGAACGTGGAGACTGCCCTGCGGGGGATCTGCTGCCCAGGTCTGCTTGCTTTGCTGTGACAAAGTATTAGATGCTGAGAGCCCTTTCAAGTTCTTGATGGCAACATGGGCTTACCGAGTTCTGGTTTTATACCCATTCACCGAGGAGCTTAGCACAGCTCCAGGAGGAATTTGGTCCACCAGCTGGGTGACGTTCATTCAGCAGGAGACAGCATGTGCCAGTCCCACCATCACTCAGGCTCCGTGGTGGGGCTGTGTGTTCGTGAGGCTTGCGCGTCTCCCAAGGCTGGGGAGAAGGGTTGTGGCCAGGCCTGGCCCTACTGCCTGCTCCCCGCAGATGAGTGAGAGGGGGATTAGTCTCCATTAACTCTGGAATGGGTGCGACAGCCTCCCTTTCCTCAAAAATCAGATATAAAGTGCAGAGCCTGTCAAAACCCACAGCCCTGAGCGATAGCATCTGCTCGTTGATAAAAGAGCCAGTGAGGATGGTGAACACTGAAATGAGAGAGGAGGGATGTGCCCTCCCTTCAGGCGTGAGCGTGCTGCTCACATTGGATTCTTGATGATGGAATACTTGACCTCTTTGGTGGCTTTGATGGCACATCTGGCCAGGTTTTAGATCAGGCTTCTCTCTGCTGTGCTGAATGCTCTCAGGGCTGATGTTGTGAAGATGCTGTCTCTGCTCCCGTAAGCCTTCCTGGCTGATCAGCAGCATGGTATTATTTCCTTCAATGCCAAACAAGAGCCACTCTTTTTTCCACTGTTCATTTTTGCTGATGACTAGAGCACAGGGCTTACAACCCAGGATGTTTGCTAAAGCCTGACCTTTAGACCAGCTGCAGAAGAGTATTGGTGCTGCAGACCCTTCCTACGGACCCGTGCAGGGTGCTGGAGCCCTGCCCAGACACACGGGTTGGTCTGCTGGAGACTCCCAGAATTGGGAATTTGCTTCGAGGTCATGTGCTGATGGGGCAGTGTCCTCTCCTTTCACAGCTTCCTTTCTGTTTGCTGACATCACCGCTGCCTTGTAGTAATCTATTGGTGTGTTGGGAGAGAGTTTTTCCTGGCTCGGGAGCATAGTCCCTCCTAGGTGCTAGTAGAAACAGCATCTAAAACCAGGTTTTGCACCAGAGCATCAGCAGCAGAGGCACTTCCACCCCTCCCACCGCGTGTCTGAGTCTAAGTTTGTGCGTAAATATTACAGACATCATTAAGCCTCTGCTTGGGGAGGGGTGCTTGGCAGGAGGGGTGATGCCTGTCTGTGCCATCTTAGAGGCAGCCTGTGCCTGTGGTCCAGGTCTGCTAGCCACGGTGCATTGCCTGCGTGCCAGCTGGGTTTGTGTGGGACTCTGGCACTTCTCCAGCTCGTGTGTGTACGCTGCAGAAAGGGGACAGGTCTAGCGAGAGCTGGGCTTGGAGCTGGAGCGGTGCAGCCTCTCCCACAGAGAGTCTTTGCTTCTGTACATCAGTTGGATTTAATGCATTCCTTGATCTTCCAGCTTTGCAGTCCAAACTCTTGAGTTTGCATCTGATCTAGAAGTTTTAGTCTTTCATGTCTGTCTCAGCACAGTCCTTCTCCTGTCCTCCTGGGAATGCCTTGGCCCAGCTTTGCTCTGACCTGCAAGCACCAGTCGTTGGGCTTTCCCTTTTGCCAGGTATCTGTGCATGTTGGCATTCAGCAGAACAGAGCTCAAGGGAGGAAAAAAATTACAATTAATCAGCTTTAGAAAACATCGTTTTCTGTTCAAAGAAGCATCATGGTCTCTGGGTCTGATTTCACAAAACCTGCCAGGTCTCAGTGTAATTGCATTTGCTCAGGGGATTTCAGGCTTTCTAGTCAGCTGTGAAATGCGTTATTATGAATTATTCCCATCCCGGTAGCATTGAGGAATACACCTCGGGGAGCACACTGTACCAGTGGCTAAGGAAACACAGGATAAAAACTCCAGGCCCCAAGGACCAGCCAGTTTCAACATAAAACTGAAGATAGCAGGAGCAGAGATGCTCAGCATCATGATCTGCAGCACTTGAGCCCACGTTACTTTTCAGTTAACAAAGGAAGTGTTTTTAGAAAAGTTCCTGCTTTAAAATGGCAACTTCTTGACACTTCTGGGCAGCACCGGGTAGAGGAGGCAGCTCCTGGTGGAGACAGGCCCAGGAGCAACCGGAGCGGAGTGGTAGGGGAAGCATAGCATGACTCTGAGGAGATGCCCTGGCCATTGCCAGCTGACTACTGTCCCCAGCATCTGTAGTGCTGTTGTCCCTCAGCCTCTCCAGCTCTTTTCCCTTGGTTATGGCTCATAGGTTTTGGCATTCTGTGCTTCCAGCCTGAAGTAGGTGCAGACTGCTGGGACCACATTCTGGCTGGAGGGGGAAGCTGGTGCGGAGGAAGCATTGAATGCTTGTTCTCTGGCCCTTCTGGACCGTAAAAGGCAAAAATAAAAGGCAGAAGTCTCTGTGTTGCTTGCTTGCGTTGAATCCTGTTTTCACTTTGAAGGTGCAAATAGGCTGTGGTTGGAACAAGGCTGAGAGGTCTTCTTCTGCTGGGCTTTCCCCACGCACCTCCTTCCCTGTCTGGGTGCTGTGAAGGTGGGCCCTGGGATTTGTGGAAACCGTGTTGTCTTCATCTCTGCTGCTGCTTAGTGGAGTGGGGACAATAGCCACCAGAACCCTCCACTGGGGTCCTGATGGTATCCTGGAAAAGGTCCTTAGGCCCTTAGCAGGCTTCCAGGCCGGTGGTGGTGGTCTGTGCTGCTGGTGCGCCTTCAGACAAGCAGCTCTTTGTCTCAGTGAGCTGAGCTTTCATTCTTTTTCCCCTGCAGTCCTTGTAACCCGGGAGGATGACTTCAACAACCGCTTGAACATCCGAGCCAATTTCAAGGGCTGCACAGCTCTACACTATGCGGTACTGGCTGATGACTACCTGACTGTCAAACTGCTGCTGGATGGAGGTGAGTTCCATAGCTCCACCCGACTCTTGGGCCAGGAGCACTTTTTCTGAGTAGGCCTGTCCCACAGAGCTGTCAAGCTTGCACAAGGGCCACAGTCTTTCATTGTCAGGATTAGACGTGATTTACTGTTTGCTTTAAGCTCTTTAATTTTTAGTTTCTGTGTTCCCATTGATCTCCAGTGGTTTTTCTCAGGTACTTCTGGTGGCTGTTCTCATCTTAATCATTGACTTCCCTTTCCTCCTGCAGTTCAGTGAGGATGCATCCACTGGTGTCTCTGTTCAGTATTTTGAACATTTCCCTTTCACAATTTGCACTCCACTCATCAATCATATCCCTTATGTACCTGTGTGGCACAGAATCAAAGAGCCCTCACTTTACTCATAATGGATCTGCTCTGCATAGGTACTGGATAGGGACCACTACCCACATGAAATGGTTTAGGCTGGGGTACTGTTGGTACCCTGGCAATGCAGCTCTTGTCAGAATTGGTAGAAATTAGCTTGTGCAGTAATTTGGCCTCCTGGTCAAACCACAGACCCCTTCTTCTCCTGGATCCTGCTTCACTGTCATCTCTTATGTACTCAATGGCTCTAGAGTACAGATCCATAGAGATACGTACAGTTGGACCCAATGATCTTAAGAGACTTTTCCAACCTGAACAATTCTAGGATAATAAACGAGATGGAAATTCATAGGATTATAGCATAGTTCAGGTTGGAAGAGACTTCAGAAGGTCTCTAGTCCAACGTTCTGCTCAAAGCAGGGTGAGCTGTGAGGTCAGACCAGGTTACTCAGGGCTTTAGCCAGCTGGGGCCTGAAAACGTCCAGGGATGGACACTGCCCAACCCCTCTGGTGACCTGTCGCAATGCTTGACCGTCTTCATGGGGAAAAAGCTCATTGGCACTAGTGGAGGAGAGGAAGAAGATGCATTTAGCTAACAGAATAGAGATGTGCTACCATGACAACCGTTTTTTATATTTACCCTCCTGCTGATCTTTAGCAGGATGACATTTGCGTCTGTGTTATGCTGTTATCCAGAACCGGAGTCTGCTGAATGTGTATCTACATCTGCGTGGTGCCGTTAAATTAGCTGCATCTGCCTGTGATACAAATTGCTCTGCAGACTGCAGAGCTAGTCGGTAGAGTTCTGCTTCCCTCCAGGTTTGCGTCCTTTGTCCCTAGCATTCCTCTTACAACAATTTCAACTCCTCTCCTCCTGCAAGGTCACCTGGGGCACCTTTGAATGAGCAAGAAACAGCGATGTTGTGCCTGCTTTGAAGTGTGTGCTTGCCAGCAGCCTTCTGCCAAATGCAGTATACAGCAGCTGAACGCTGTCAGCCCGTCCCTGTGGTGCAGAGACTCTCTAGCGTCTGTCTAGCCAGATGCTGATATTTTTGCAAAAATTTTTGGAATATCATTGTCTTCGTGGTGTGGGCATCACAGGAGTTGAGGAGTTAATTCTAGGGAAGCAGGCAGGCAGATAACTGTATGATGGACTCACGCAAGGCTCATTCCTTGAGAAAGTAACTAAAAGGATAATGGGAAGTAGCATCCGTGAAGGCTAACCATCCCCAGAAGGGATGAAGAAAAATAATTGTAGGAACATTGAACCTTGATACTCATCTCTACCGTATGCTTGTTATCTTTTACAAATAGAAAAATAAGAGTGAAAGGTTGAGATTCAATACCCCTGAATTCCACAGGTAACTCTGGCTCAGGGTTTCTCTGGGAGCCTGCCGGATACCAGAACCCTATCTCTTGGCCATAAATTAACCCCCCAAAAAAGGAGCCACTGAAAGAAAACCTATTGCAAATGTATTTAGCCAAGATTCCTATGGGTTGCTTGCAGAGAAGGGAGCTTAAAAAGCAGACAGCTGCTCTGTGGGCTGTAGGAGTATGTGCGTGTGGTGACTGGGAAGTCCTCAGATGAAAATATTGGCCCTTGTGTGGTCCAGTGCATTTGTCTGACGTGACAGACTACTCCATGTTTGGTAGATACATAGACGCTGCCTGAACACCGAACCTGGCAGTTTCTCAGTGCATCTGACTCGCTACATGTCTGTTGCACCATCCAACAGCACGCGTTCAGTGGTTGCTTGTCCCAGGGTGCTGGTAGTCAGAGGAAACTGCTTCAACAGGACCTCTGAGATCCCACAGCTGTGGGCAGGGATGCCTGTGGGAAGAGCGGAGTGAGCTTCACCCTCTTGAGTGATGAGTTGTGAATGCACAGGGCAGGCTTTGCTGGCGAGCACAATGGGCTCTGTGATGTTACAGAGAGTGGCAACGTGGTCAAAGTGGTGGCATGGAAAAGTCCTTGTCACAGCATTGTTGTGAACAGATTTGAACAGAGTGAGCCTGGGATGGTGTGAATCTTAACAGCAGTGTTTTATCTTTAAAAACACCTAAAATACAGATGTGGACTAGCCATGAGGGCAGAGGCATGGTCTGCTGTGAAGATGGTACACAGGCACACTCCACAGCAGTGTTAGGGATCATGGAATCACAGAATCATGGAATGGTTTGGGCTGGAAGGGACCTCACAGACCACCCAGTCCCAACCCCTGCCAGGGGCAGGGCCCCCTCCCCCCAGCCCAGGCTGCTCCCAGCCCCGTCCAGCCTGGCCTTGAGCCCTGCCAGGGATGGGGCACCCACAGCTGCTCTGGGCAGCCCGTGTGTTGCACAGTGTATGTATGTTGGTCACAGTGGTCGTGAGAGAAGGCGACAGCAGAGCTGCCAGCAAGAGGCTGAGAGCTCTTTTTCCGTCTGTTGAGTTTGGGCTGGCAGTCGCCCTCCTACCCTCTGGGGAAAAACTGGAATAACGTTTTTTAAAAAGGTACCTCATTCTTTTTTCTGCCTTTGAAAATCTCCTTACAAGACACGTGTATTATTAGCTGATTGAAAGTACCAAGGCAGCTGCTCGGTTATTCTAAGTACAGGTAAAATGTGGGTGCAAATAAGTGAAGTCAGCACTAAAGAATTTCACTATACTGAATAAATAATTGCAAGTGGCAAGTCCAGCTCATTTCTACAGCTGTCTCCTGCTCAGCTATCTGAGAGCTTGTTAGAATACAGGACTCTCTTAATAGAGAGGACTGTTCTTTTTGTTCAAATGCTGTTTCTGTATCAGTACGGGAGCCACTGCTGTCTTTGTGAATGACCACTTCGGCTGCTTGATGCTCATAGAGAGTTCTTTGTTCACAGCAAAGTGTTGCAGCCTGGAAGAACTCACTCGAATCTCAGGAAAAAAAGCATATAACAATCTGTAGGACTCTTGTTTGTTTGAGTACAACAGAAGGGATTGTGTACCAAATCAAAGTGAAAATTCTGAATTTATCCAACCATAACACTGAAACGTGGCAATTGCTCATTGCTGATCTCTTCGTAGTCCAGCCCGATGGAAATCCTTGTGGATACAGATTCAGAAGAGTCCACACTAAGAATGCATTTCCAAGTGAAAACTGTAATCTTGCAGAGATACAGGCGTGTCTCAGTGCTTAGACCCTGGGAACATTGGTCCACCAACATGAATCTCCACTCGGCGCATGATGTGAAAGGTCCTGCTGGAGTCCTTGCAGGATCCTGAGGTTGAGTTTGCAGTGCTCTTCAGATTAATCTGTATTTGCCAGCCCATCTGCAACATCCAGTTACTCTTTGCCGTCATAGTTATGATGAAAATTAATGATGATTTACTTGCTAAATCAAATACGTCTCCCCTTTTTGTCAGGTGCGTTCTTCTGAGCTGGTAGCGTTACAGCAGACCCTTCCATTCCTTTTCAGTGAGTTTTGCACTCTGGAGTTCGATTTCATGATTGGTGCCTGACATGAGGTTTTCATCGCATTGACTGGGGTGTTCCCCTCCTCCTGGTTCTGTGTGATAACAAAGCATCATCCTTGTTAGTATAATCTGCAATGAATACATGGCTGAAGGTCTCAAGTGGAGATCGAACACCTTTCAGAGCGTGCCTGCCCCGGGCCCTTTGTGAGGATAATTTCCCCATGCTGTCTGCCATTGACATCCGCGCATAGGATGTCTCCTGTTTGCTGACATGGAACAGGCTCCCCTCGCTCCCTCCCTTACACTTCCCTACACCTGCCTTTTTACTAACTGTCCATTTACTCTCCCTAACACTTCCTTCTCTTGGTGCCCTGCCCTCAGGGCCAAAGCCATTAACTGCCAAGGCCCCTCTCTGCTAAAACAACTACCCCGTTGTGTGGCGCTGGGTTTTTTTTTTAAGGGAAGCCCCTATGCACTTGCCCCTCACCCCACATCCCTGGCCTTTTGTGGCCCATTCAGTGACTCGCTTGACCCCTCCAGGACCTTATCGCCTTGTGGTCAGCATGTGTGTGCCCAGCAGACCGCGAGACGAAGTTGCTGCTCTGTTGTCCTTTTGGGCAGTTGTTGGTGACATTTCACAGTCTCCTGACCTGAGCTGACACCATAAATATCGGTGTTTATGGGAAGGAGTGGGTGGGAGCTCGCATCCACAGCATGCACCAGTTGCTACTGCAGGCGCGATCGATTCAGAGGGCTTTGTGTTTGGCTTGGAGGAAAGAAGGCAGCGTCTCCAGCTCGCTGACGGTGGAAGCCTCTTCGTTTCAGAGGGAGCTTTTGTTATGTCAGTATTTAAATCTGCCATATGAAATAGCCAGTGTTAAAAGGTTCAGCTTTCTGCAAGGTTAGCCTTACCACAGAGCTCAGCCACCTTCTAGCACCCTTCTAAGTCTGATTCTGCTCCAGAACCTGTCACTGAAATGCAGGTAGCCAGAGGAGCCCAGACAGGCGCTGATCCGTGGGGGACTGGGGCTGGAGGCCAGCACCTGGAAGCACACTGCGTATATTCCAGCCCTCCATCCTCCTCTTAGCTCCGGACATTTACCAATAGTCAAACTGAACCTCCCGGATGGCTCATGTTGCTACCAACCCTCGTGGCCTCCAGCAAAGTTTCTGCAGGAGACTTGGGAGGGGGCTTGAGTTCAGGACTGGCTTAAATTCAAAGCCTGGTCCTTCTAGCCATGTGGATGCAGCAGTCTCAAGCCCGCAGCAGGTGGATTCAAGATGATGATGAAGGCAGCAAAGACACAACCAGCAGCACTTATGTTCCCATGCGCAGGGACCTGTCCATTCTCATGCTGTCAGTTGAGTTGTGATTCATTTTGTTTAATTTCTTGGGACATGCTTCTGTTACTGTTTTGGAGGGATTATATTTTTTTACTCCCATGTGACAAATACACAGCAGGGTTTTAGGTCCAAAGAATACCTGCAGGCTTTGGAATCGAGCAGCAGGTACCTGATATTACTTTATTGGGCTAATGTGGGGAGAAGAGTTTAGGTTTGAAATACATGGGGCTCAGAAGTGGGGCTGTGAAGAGGGGCAGGCCCTGGTCAGGGGAACTGAGCAATAGGAGGCTTGAAGAAGCTTAGAAACCAGAAGAGCCTGGAGAGATTCACCAGAAATTGTCTCTGTGCATCTCTGAGTGGCCCCACCTTTATTAAACCACATGCACAATCTGCTTGCCTTCGCTGTAAAGGCCCTTTGCAGCCTGTCCCAGCCCTGTGCATCATGCTGTGTTTTGCTATTGAGAGATCACACCGCTGACAGCCAGGACGCCAGCCACCACCACCTTGTGAACAGACTGTTGAACAAACGTCTTCACTTGGAAGGAGCTCACCTGGACACCACAAAGACGCTGTTCTTTCTCCTGTAGTGCTCTCTCCAGTGCTCAGTTTTCTGCAGGAGACATTGCAAGTTGTTTGCTGATGCCTCTTCTGTTGCTCAACAGTGTTTCCTTGGCAGTGTGTGGTCCTCTGACTGTATCCAGCTGCCGTCTCATGCTTTATGATCTTTGAGGAGTGGTATCTTTGCCCCTGACTAAAGTATTTAGGTCCAAAGATACTCTGTAATAGTTAGGAGGGACAAAGAGGAAGCTGAGGGGAGAGTTGTGTTTCCTCATCAGGGTGCCAGGGCACAGTAGAATCCATGAAATCGCTGAAGTTGGCAGGGACCACTGGAGACCATCTCGTCCAACCCCCTGCTCAAAGTAGGGTCACCTGGAGCAGGTTTCCAGGACTGTGGTTGGGGTTTGAATATCTCCATGGATGGAGATTCCACAACCTCTCTGGGCAGCCTCTTCCAGTGCTCAGTATCTGTTACAGTAAAGATTTTTCTTATGTTTTAAATTAAATTCCCTGTGTTTCAGCTTGCACCCGTTGCCTCCTGTCCTGTAACTGGGCGTCACTAGAAAGAGCCTGGCTCATCTTCTTCACCCCCTCCCATCATGTGTTTATACACTTGGATAAGATCCCTGTGAGCCTTCCCTTCTCCAGGCTAAAGAATCCCAGCTCTCTCAGCCTCTCCTTGTATGAGAGGCACCAGTCCCTTCATTGTTTTCTTGGCCCTTTGCTGGACCTACTCCAGTAAGTCCATGTCTTCCTTGACCTGGGGAGCGCAGAACTGCACACCAGATGTGTCTCACCAGTGCTGAGCAGAGGAGAAGGATCCCCTCCTTCAACTTGCTGCAACACTCCTCCTAATGCAGGCCAGGACACCATTGGCCTTCTTTGTGGCAAGAGCACATCGTTGGGTCATGGTGGACTTGGTGCTCACCAGGATGTTCTCTGCCAAGCTGCTTTCCAGCTAGGTGGCCCCAGCCTGTGCTTCTTCCTCCCCAGGGGCAGGACTTTGCATTTGTTGGACTTGCTGAACTTCAAGAGGTTATTATCAACTCATGTCTCCAGCCCACCAAGGTCCCTCTGGATGGCAGCACAACCTTCTGGCCTATCAGCCATTCCTCCCAGTTCTGTATCTCCTACAAACTGGCTGAGAGTGGGCTCTGCCCGTCATCAGGGTCATTAATGAAGCTGTTCAGCAGCTGTACCCAACAAGTGACAGGCCTACAGCTGCACTTTCTGCTGCTTCTCATGACCATTGAGCCAGTTTTCAATCCCACTTCATTGTCGACTGTGGGGATGTTATGGGAGATGATGCTGAAAGTCTTACTAAAGTCAAGATAAACAACATCCACTGCTTTCCTCTTCATAAATCCATGCTGGCTACTCGCAGTCACCTTCTTGTCCTTCGTATGCTCACAGAATCACAGAATCAGCATGGCTGGGGTGGGAAGGGACCCCTGGAGCCCACCCAGCCCACCCCCCTGCTGAAGCAGCTCTCCCGGAGCAGGTTGCACAGAGCCGCGTCCAGGCAGGTTTGAATGTCTCCAGAGCAGGAGACCCCACGGCCTCTCTGGGCAGCCTGTCCCGGTGTCCCGTCACCCTCAGGGGAACGATGTTCTTCCTCACATTCCGATGGAAGTTCCCGTCTTGCACTTTGTGCCCGTTGCCCCTTGTCCTGTCGCTGGGCACCGCTGAAAAGAGCCTGGCCCCGTCCTTGTGGCACCCACCCTTGAGAGATTTGTGGGCGTTGGTGAGGTCCCCTCTCAGTCTTCTCCTGTCCAGGCTGAACAGCCCCAGCTCCCTCAGCCTTTCCTCATCAGGGAGATGCTCCAGCCCCTCATCATCTTTGTAGCTGCTGCTGGCTCCTCCCCAGTCATTCCCTGTCTCCTTTGAGCTGGGGAGCCCAGACTTGGACACAGCACTGCAGACATGGTCTCACCAGGGCAGAGTAGATGGGGAGGATCACCTCTGCTAGGAAGGGGTTTGAGGATGAGTTTCTCCATCACCTTCCCAGGAATCAAGGTGAGGCTGACCATTCTGGAGTTCTCCTGATGCTCCTTCTTGTCCTTGAAGATAGCCATGACATTGTCTTTCTTCCCACCCCCAGGGGCTTCTCCCCGTTACCATGATCCTCAAGAGCGGCTTCACAATGACATTTCTGAGGTCCTTTAGTGCTCGTGGATACTTGCTTAAATTTCCTTAACCTGATGTGGCTTTGAGCAACCTGGTCTAGTGGAAGATGTCCCTGCCCATGGCAGGGGGATTGGAACAAGATGATCTTGAAGGTGCCTTCCAACCCAAACCTTTCTGTGATTCTATTATTCTATGATCCTCCTCGGCCAAAGGTCAGTCTTTCTTGCTCCAGACATTCCCAACGGAGCCCACACCCCTGCAAGCTGGGGAGCCCCATGGGCAGAGGAGATCCCGCGTCCTCTCCTGTGCCCTGGGTGAGGCTCAGCAAGGCTGAGGCAGAGGGGGGACAGCCTGGGGAAACCTCATGGGCTTCAAACCTTGGGACAGCACTGCTGCTGAGGGATTTGCCCTGCAGGGGGGTATCCCTCCTCCTGGCACAGACACTGTTAACCTTTCGCAGCCTTGTGCTATGAAGAGTTGTCATGGCTGTGGTACCCTTCTAATAAATTAAATTCTAATAAATTAAAGCACAAAAGAAAATGCTGCAGAGAACCATCTTGTTCTTGGGCTAGAGCTTATGAAAAGCAAAATCAGAATATTGTGACTGCTTCCCCCCATACACACCCGAGAAACCTGGGCACAGAAAGAAGTGTAGAGGCAAGGTTTCCCTGGCACTTGACAGCTCAGCTGTCATTTTTCTTGGATGTTGAATTGCTTTTCCAAGGTGTTTTTTGTGCGTGTGTCCGTGTGGCGAGGGATTGGCTGAACCATCAGCTGCTGTTGTGTGAAAATGTACTACTTTGCTGATGCACGTAGGTAGGTGGTCTCTTCCATTTCATATCTTTGCTTAAAAGCAGAGCAGTTCCTTCCTTCAAGCCTGTTGCCCGGACCTCCCCTCTCTATCCCCATCGCAGGGACAGGCACGTCTCCTCCTGCCAAACCTGAGCAGCCTCATTATGTGTTTCATTCTCCCCAGCACTCTCCTAATCATTCAGCAGATGGACTTGATTACCTCAAAGGTCTTTTCCAAACTAAATAATGCTATGATTGACCACCTTGCTTTCTACTTCCCATCTTCAGAAACCCCCTTTGCTTCCAGCTCCTCCTAGAGCCAGTGTGTGGGCTGCCCAGGCTGCTCCTGCATGGGAAACGCCTGCTCCAAAACACCGTTTGCCTCCTTCTACCTGCCCGGGACCCTCAGTGTGACTCCAGAACTGGTCCTTTTTCTCATACCAGTGCTAACAGCCTCTTGGACTGGGATAGATGGTCTTGGGAGGTGCGAAGGGGCTAATTGAGCTCACCTAGCATGTAGCTGGGAGTGGAGCTCAGGTCTTGACTCCAGCCATGTCTCACTGGAGCAGCCTCACCGCCCTGCCACCTTGGGAGACTCAAGCACGTGTGCCTAGGTCTCGTGCTCAAGTCTGTCTTGTAAAACGTGAGTGATCAAGTCAGCTCAGTGCACATATCTCTAATTAAGAGTGAGAGAGAGAGAGGAAGGAAAGAACATACATTTATGAAAACATTTTAGCTGAAGCTGCAATAACCCAGACTTCTGAACTCAATTTGCCAGTAAATTTAGCACAGTACATTTGTTGGTAATGCTCCATGCTCCCCTATTTGGTACAGTATAATTGCAGATATTGTGAATAGGATGAATGATGGGTAAATGAATTACAGAGCCAGCATTACAAGGGATGCTCTTTTGACATCAGAAAGTGAAAGTGCTTGTGATACAAAGCACAAATAGAGGCTGGGCAGAGGATGGATTGAGAGCAGCCCTCAGGAGAAGGACTTGGGGGTGTTGCTGGATGAAAAGCTCAACATGACCCGGCAATGTGCGCTCGCAGCCCAGAAAGCCACCCGTGCCCTGGGTGCATCCCCAGCAGCGTGGCCGGCAGGGCGAGGGAGGGGGCTCTGCCCCTCTGCTCCCCTCTGCTGAGACCCCCCCCACAGCGCTGCGTCCAGCTCGGGGGTCCTCAGCATCAGAAGGACACGGACCTGTTGGAGCGGGCCCGTCGGAGGCCACGGAGCTGGTCAGAGGGCTGGAGCCCCTCTGCTGTGGGGACAGGCTGGGAGAGCTGGGGCTGTGCAGCCTGGGGAGGAGAAGGCTCCGGGGAGACCTTAGAGCAGCTCCCAGTGCCTGGAGGGGCCGACAGGAAAGCTGGGGAGGGGCTTTGGGCAAGGGCAGGGAGCGGTGGGACAGGGGGGAATGGCTTGAAGCTGAGAGAGGGGAGATTTAGGTTGGACGTGAGGAAGAAACCCTTCCCCGTGAGGGCGGCGAGGCGCTGGCCCAGGCTGCCCAGAGCAGCTGTGGGTGCCCCATCCCTGGCAGGGCTCAAGGCCAGGCTGGACGGGGCTGGGAGCAGCCTGGGCTGGGGGGAGGGGGCCCTGCCCCTGGCGGGGGGTGGGACTGGCTGGTCTTGAAGGTCCCTTCCAGCCCAAACCATTCCATGATTCTCAGGAAAAATCAGGTTGTAAGTATACCTGGCTTTCTTGTGTTTGAATTCTGTATAATGTGTCTTGGAGTGTTTTCAGTTGCATCCCAGATGGCAAGGGCTCCGTTCTTACAGGGAGAGAGGGTGAAGGACATCACTGGACAATTGTGTCTCCCAGATCACCGGGAGCCAGCAAGTGGTGACAAAGAGGAGATACCTTGGGCCTGATCACATCCTGAGAAGGTGATGTCGTTTCACTGCACTCAGTGGAGTTAGCAGTGTAAGCAAGAGCAAAATTGGGAAAACTACAGGAGGAACTGAGGAAGTCACGGTGCCGTAGGCCTGCTAGGTTGATGGTCTTGGAGCAGGATGTCTTTTCTAATGGATGGTTCCCCAGAAATTTTCAGCCGTGGTTGAGGTGCCACTGTACAGTGAGTTTAAACCTACTCACTTTTTTTGCCTTCCTTCATTCTCTGTTGAGCCCTGGAGATCTATCAGGTTGAAAAGCACTGCCCCGGGGCACAAGACAGTAGATGGTACGTTTGAAAAGTTCCCACATGAGCCAGTTCCTTTCAAAAATCACTTCATTTATTCTAGAGCTACTTTGGCAGCTTTCCCTGCCTCACCCTTGGATCTCTGCTGGCTTTTCCTCAGTGCTTTGTCATCAGCCAGGGCTTTGGAAGGACCAGCAGCGCAGGTATGGCAGTGCCAGCTGATGGGACAGAGCAGCACAGGAGCCAGGAGTCCCTTTGGACCCTGGCACCCACTATAAATGCACAGCATGTCTGCAGGGCACTGGGAGAATGTCTGTTTGTCTTGAAAGCCAGTGTTGTTGCAACTCAGTTTGGGGAAATGAAAACCACAGGCTGCTCTGTCCTCACTGGTGTTTTTTTTGCCTGACATTAGCTAGAGTTAGGAACTGTTTGTCTTCTGAAGAACAAGGCTGTAACTCAGTCCTCGTGAGCAAAACCAGGCCAGTGTGAAATAATAACTCCACTGTCCGGAATCCTGCAGGCGTGCATGTAAGTGCTTATGCCAGGAGAACATCCCTGCTCCCGCAGAGCCGTGTGCTGGCAGATCCCTCATTGCTCTGGCCACAGTGCCGGAGGGAGCATGGCTGAGTCCTCCCCTGAGCTTCTGCCAGCGCCTCAGAGGACACGGAGCCCTTTCGTACCCCCGAAGCACCAGTGGGGTGTCAGGGTCGGTGTTTTTGGGGGAGTCACAGGTGTGGTAGCTGCCCCCAGGTGCTCTGTCCTGGAGGTTTGCTCCAGGTCTGGCACCTCCTATAACACGTCTATCCCAGGCCAGCTGTGGTGCAAGAGTGCCTGAAATCCTCTCTCCCTCTCCATGCTCATATTTACAAGGGAATGTGATAAATTCAGTATTGATTCCTTCTGTTGCACTGTAAATTTTGCAAAAGATGATTAAATAGTGCAATAGAGTCTGCAAGCACCATGGCTCAATATGTTCTGGGCCAGCGTATCGACCCCCTCCATCCGACAGCAGCAAGTTCTACTCCCATCCGCGCCAGACCAGTAATTAAAATCCTGTGAGACTGGGATTTAGAAACCAATCATATCACAGCACTGAAGTGTCTAACATCCCACCGTGGCGAGAGCAATAAGCGTATAAGTGCAAGCACATTTATGTCCGTGTCGGAGTGCTTAAGAATAGTTTCCCCATAGGGCAGGGGAGCAAATAGATCCCTCTCTTAAGTGTTTCTGGGTACAAAACTCTACAGTGACATAATGTTTGTCATTAATTTAATAGCTCTGCACACGTGTAGATATATAGAGAGATGATTCTTTAGCTTCCCTTCTCATACTGTTACGTTACAAACAAGAATAAGGCAGATTGTGTTCATGCCCAGGCATCAAGTAGGCATAAAACAACTTGCATTACAATAAAGCAAGACTGAAAGGAGCAGGTAGGTCAGCTTATTTTAAAAGATGTGGCAAAGAAAAAAGGCTTTTCTGAGCCCAAAATACAGATTCCAGATTGCCCAAGCCTTTCCATGCTTTGGGCCTTCCTGTGTATTGCTGGAGAAGATTCTATTTGAAAGCAGTATGAATTTAACCACCTGTGCAGGTTGAAAGCAGTTTGAGGTTAAGACTTCACTAATACTCATAACATCATGAAGGAAGCTTTTTTTTTCCCTCAGATAATGTTGAGTCTTGTGCAGGGAGTGCAAGAACCTGCAAACCTGGCTCCCCTTCTTCATCCTTGTCGTGAGGTCTGCATCCAAGCGGTACATGCGGTGCTGTGTGTCAGGCACAGAGGACCAGCAGCTACCACGGTGGTCCACAGAGCTGCAGGAGGGAGGCTGCCGTGCCATGCCATGCCGTGCTGCACTGGGGTGCACCAGTAGCAGTAGCCTTGCTCAAAGAAGCAAAGAAGCACTGCTGGAGGGCATGCCCCTCCACTGGAGCTCTCAGAAGGCAAATCCAAAATAACGTATTCATCTTTAACACGTTAATTCACATTTTCTCTTTCTTCTGTTGCAACCTTCCCATTTGGCACACGTGTGGACTGTTTTATGCATTCAAAGGGAAATGCAGTCCTCTACTGTTACTTTTCTGGAGGAGAGGTTCTAGTAGGGATTCTACCTGCGCACTGGGCATACCTCTGCACAGCTCTTTATTTTCCAGAGTTCCACTGGGGTCACTGAAAGCAAATTTGGTCATTTTGTTGTCTTTTGTAATTTTATACTGAGGTGAAAAATCTATGGGCAAGAGTCTACCCATAAAGAAGAACAACAGCCTGTGGCCCAGCGCTGAACAGCATAAGAGAGATGAGTAACTGAAGGGCTTGTTCTGAGTTTAAAAGTGTTCTGCAGTTCCTTCCTTGTGGTGTGTAATGCTGCATTTTGTGGTGCTGAGAACAACAAAACACGATCGGGACACGACATGTCTGAATAAATAAGTGCTGGGCTGAGTTTCAGGAGATCTGGCATGCTTCTCGGCCCTGCCAGTGGCTCGCTGTTCTAGATGTTCCTCTCTTTCTTCCATCCTTTATCTTGCTCATCTGCAGAGCAAGCTCCTCCAGGCACATCACTTACTGCTGGTGCCTAACGATGTGGTGATGCGGGACTTGGCACGGCTGGGAGCACAGCGCATCCGACCACATCCCTGCACCTCTTCTGAGAGCAGCCAGGAACAGGGCATAGGAGGAAAACTTGGACAAATGTCTGATGCTTTCTTCTTTCTGAACTAATTCCTGCTTTGATTCAGTATGAAGTTAATGTGTTCATAGAACTGTTTGTGGCAGCTCGGACACCTTGTGCTCACTTACCCAGTGAAGGGTGGCTCAGTGCCTGTCACTGCTTGTATGTAATTCAGACTGATTTTTCCATGTGTGCATGGGTTTACGTTTATTATCCGAGTTGGGTTTTGCTTGCCAGCTCGTCACTCTTAAATGGCTTTGAATAAATCAGTATTGGTAGTCATCTTTTTCATGTCAGTATTGGCTCTCACTCCAGTCACTCACAGATGGTCTGACCACACAGGCGTCAGCAGAAATCCCTTGGACAACTTTCTTCCCCTGTGGACACTGACCTTTTAAGTTTTGCTCTGCTTTAAATCCTTTGTTTTCAGTGCTTAACTCATTATTTATCCATGTGGAGCCTTTTTCTTGTAACAGCTTGCTTCTTAGGTGAGGAACTCCAAGGTTCTTGGACATCAAAGGTGCATCTGCACAGAGCAGATCCAGTTGCCGCCTGACCAGTGATGGCAGGCACGGCCCCCCCAGCTCAGGAAGGCAAGGCTTTCTACCAAAAAAATTGTGCTGAGTTTTCCTCTTATGTGTTTTCCCCACGCGTCTGCTGCTGTGTTTCCATGTGTAAGTGTTTTTCACAGATTGGTGTCACATTGGCTGCCTTCCGCTGTTGTCCCGTAGTGGATGTGACAAGCTGTGATTCGTTAGCGCTGGTGGATAATTTGGTATTTGAGCTCCTTCTGAGCTCCTCAGTGAAGAGTCTCTGTGCCTGGCAATTTCTTAACAGTAATGTTTTAAAACTGTTTCTGTTGATGCTTCAACTGGAGGCAGTTCCTGCGGCGTGTCCCACGTTGGTGCGGGAGGTTTGCTGTGTAAGGGCGGGTGCAGAGCACAGTTAGCCATTCCTCGCATCAGCTTGAGCCCTCCTGCTTCGTCTTGATCACCGATGGAAACACGCCTCCTCAGGCTGACTTCCAGCTTCTGATATGGCCAAAAGAGGTTCTAGTTCTCATTCCTGAAGCAAGGGCTTCTTTTAAATTGTTTTTGAGCTGTGCTTTTTACATTTAACTTGACAGAGCAAATGCTCTGCTCTGTTTTCCTCATCTGGATGCAGCTTCCCAGCTTTGAAGGATGGGGGGTGGTTTATTCTTAAGATCCTAACTTTCCTCATTATAAAGACTTTTTAATAAGTAGCATGAGCTTCTTTAGTTTTTAACATCCATGTTTCTGAAAATTAGCTGCTGCTGGGCTGCCGTTTTATCTCTAGCAAGGTTTGTGCCGTTCTCTTTTGGAACCAAGCTCGATTCTCTGTTGGATTTTGCTTGTAATTAAGTTAAGCAGGAGTGTGGTGCTTAGGAGCTGAGATTTTGGAGAAAGTATTTTCCTCTGTCCAGGACTGAAGGCTGAGCTTCCTGACTACTTGCTTCAGGAAGCAGCCCTTAGTCTCTGGTTCTTAGCAATTTATCAATTTGTTAGTAGCGTACTTTTTACCCTTGCAGTCCCTGTGGGTTTTTTTAGTGTGTTATGATGTCCTTCATCTCTCAGAGGTGTGATCCAAGTGCTGCATTTTCCCTACTCAGGACATTCCATTCTTTACAAATTCTGTGTTACTGGCTCGTACAATCAACTTCCTTACCTTCTTTTCGGTTCCTGTCTTTAATACACAACGTTACTGCTCCACTAGTGGGACTTGCTCCTTCACTGCAATAGAGTTTATATGCTGGCGTTTAGGCATCCTGCTGATACTTTCCTACCTGCTGATATCAGTCTCCTCTCGTGCCTCCGCTCCAGCTTGCACGTCCTAGTTCTAGACTTTGCCACTACCATCTGTCAGGAGGATGCACAGGTTTGTTCCCAGGCTGGTTCACAAGGTTTGCAAGCACTGGTTAAGCTGCACCTCCACGAGGATCTCTCCTTGCTGCTTCTTACCTGCCCTTGATCAGCATCTGATCTTCATCTCAGGAGCTCTGGATGTTTCTGGTTTAGAGGATCTCTCCTTTCCATGTAGATTCTTTCTACTCCAGAACATCTAGGTTTTAATTAAGTCTGAACCCTTCCTTCCTACATCACTTTTTCACCTGAGTATTGAGGCTCCATATCTCTGCTCAGTCATCTGTGTGTTAAAATTTATTAAAAACCATGCACAGTCATAGTAATGAGTAGGTGAATACACTGAGAACAAATCCTCAAGAGATGGGTGATTTGCCAGCCTGGTCAGATGGGGCAAAATGTATTTTTAATGCCATCAGATGCAAAGTTCTGCAGGTTAGGAGAGGAGAGCAGAGTGGTATCAGGCTAAAAGGAAGTTCTTTCATTTGGGTTCTCATTAAAGTGATGCTTCATTTGGTGGCAGAAGGAAAGGATTCAAGGAACTGTGTAGAAGTAAGTGTTGAAAAGCAGTGTGATCTCACCAGATTCAGGCACAACAGTATGCTTGGGAATCATTTTCTAAATCTTTTTTGCACCTTGTGGTTAGTGTTTATGGTACCATTGCATTGTACAGTACTACCATTTTTAATGAGGATATTAGAAATCACTAACGAGTGATTCTCGTTGTTCAGTGTGGCATCTCTGCAGTTACCTTCTCGGCTACATTTGTAGCTCCCTCAAAGAGGGACTACACTTGTGAGGGTGTGGACTTGTGTGAGGGTATGGGGGAAGTCAGAGGCTGGGAGCCTGCAGCTGCTGGCTGTGGTGGGGGCTGACCCACAGCCTCAGCTTCAAGCCCACATCACCGGCCAAGATGGCACAGCCAGGTGTGGCCCAGAAGAACTGTAGAATCACAGAATGGTTTGGGCTGGAAGGGACCTTCAAGACCACCCAGTCCCACCCGCTGCCAGGGGCAGGGCCCCCTCCCCCCAGCCCAGGCTGCTCCCAGCCCCGTCCAGCCTGGCCTTGAGCCCTGCCAGGGATGGGGCACCCACAGCTGCTCTGGGCAGCCTGGGCCAGCGCCTCGCCGCCCTCACGGGGAAGGGTTTCTTCCTCACGTCCAACCGAAATCTCCCCTCTCTCAGCTTCAAGCCATTCCCCCCTGTCCCATCACTACAGGCCATATTAAAAAGTCTGTCCCCATCTTTCTTATAAGCCCCCTTTAGGAATTAGTAGATCTTCGAGCCATATGTTGCCCTGAAGTGTGCTGAGCGTTTACTCCCACGGAGAATAACGCTTTCACTGGAGGCACCAAAGGCGGAATTAGCCTCAGTGTATCAGTACACCGAGATGGTTTGATCTCCTATACTCTCATAACCAGGGTGGTTAGCAAATGCCACCAAGTAAAAGAGCAGTAGGGCTGGATGCTAAATCATCAGGGGTGTTGTCCTCAAGTGTGCCGGCGGCTTTTACTTCCACCCGGTACCTTTGAAAATGTTGCTCTTGGTCTTCCCTTGATGAGATGTGAGGATATTCCCTGGGGAGCTTATGTTCTCATGGAAATTCAATCACTTGGGAAGGTACGTCAGATGTAGTAGCAGGGGCAGGTCTTTGGCAAGAGCTAAAGGTCATTGGCCAGCAAGTGGAGCAGTACCCTTTAATGTGTCACTTCTATTTATTGAAATAAATAAATTAAGGCAGGAAGAAGGTGGTAAGATCACAGGCTGGGGTGGCTACTTCCATATGAAAGTTGTGTGTTAAAAGCTGCTTGTGAAATATGTGTCTTATTGATTTAAAAACAGGTTTACGTTACTGGAAAAAAGGGGTGATCATGCTAATTCAATCACAGAAGACTCAGGAGGACAAAAGTCTTTTTATATTACTTTAACTAGCCATGTGGAGCAATAATAATGTCATTTCTTGTCAAAGCTGATGGCTGATGACACCATGTAATCCCCAGCAGGTAGTTTGAGCTGCTTCCTTTTGGTGAATCCCAGACTATGGTGGTGTTTGAGCAGGGCCATGGAGAGGTGTAACTGTGGTGGCAAATTGCATTTAGCATGCTGGAGCTGCGTCTTTCGTCCCAGTGCTGGTCTGCTGCTCAGAGCCTCCCTGGTTCAGGGTGGTCGCCGCTCTGTGTGCCCATCTCCAGCATCCTCAGCAGCATACCCACCGTGGGCTTGGGGATTTCCAGGCTCTTCTTTCTGGGATTTAGTTTCCTTCTTCAGAAAAATTACGTTTGGGGTTTTTTTTCCCCCATGGGAAACTGTGGATTGAGTCCTGTGATCTGCTGCAGAAAGAGGGGTCGTCCCCAAATCCCCACAGCATGCTAGAGCACAGAATGGGCAAGCGGGACTGTGATGGATCCAAGGCAGTGGCTTTGGCAGGAGGGGTGCTCACTTAGCCTGCTGAAAGCGCTTGGGGTGCTCCTTGGTGCAGGGCAGGGTGACGAACCCTGCGTGATGCTGTGGAGAGCAGGGATAGGTGCCCAGGATGTCCGCGATCGGAGCGCTGTCCGTCCCCCTTGCTGTGCCGAGGACAGGCTGGGCCCTGCTGCCAGCACCCATCCCTGCCCGTGCCTGAGTGCGCTTGGACCCTTCTGGGGGCAGAGGCTCGAAGCTGGGGCTGAGCCTGGATTTGTGTTGTGGCCAGGGAGCAGCTTTGGTCCTGTGGAGGGCTCAGTCCGTGCTGACGTGTCAGCGTAGGCTCTGCAGCCCTGCCAGCACTGCAGGCAAGGGTGGGCTAGGCATACTTCTTGCTGGGAAGGGTCTGATGGGGACCTGAATGACTGGAGGGGCCTCGAGGAACCCTTGCTGAAATGACTGTGTGATGACTAGACAGCTGCTGTAAAGAGATGTTTGCAAAATCAGTGCCTGGTCCACAACCTTATATCTGAAGGTAGCAGCTCTGCTTGTGGGAGACTGGAGATGGCTTTTTGCTGAGGAGAGCAGCTTCCCATGACTTTCCTGACTGAAGCTGTGCTGTCTTCTGCACCGGAGACTCTCCCAAGCGCTTGGTTGCCACCAATATCATTTCTTTGGGACAGAAATGATGGAAGACAACCAAATGTTGAGCATTTTAGCGTCTTGTCTACCATACTGCCACCAGTTCTGCCTGGCTCTTTTGCAGATAGGACCTTTGGAGTGGCACCAGGACACGGACTCTCATGCTAGTGCATAGCAGCTGTGTCCCCTGTCCCCAGAGCAGCCCCTGGTGAGTGGGCTGCAGAAGAAAGGCTCGGGATCCAAACACTCAGCTGGAGGTTACCTCTGAGGATAGCCAAGAGCAGCAGGAGCTTTCACAGCATCTGGTTGTGCTATGAAATGAGGCCCTCACACTTACTCCTTTCCTTGTCTCAGTGCCCAGGGCTTTCCCAAGCCTTTTTGTGTCCAGTCTTTGGAGAAACGTAGCTCTTGGGGTGTCCGTATGGGTCAACGATGCCACTGTGAGCCCTGTTCTGTCTGTCTGAGGTGTGAGGCTTCTTCTTGCTTCAGCAGGCACATACGTGGCTACATGCCCCGAGCCAGACTTCCACTCCTCTGCAGGACAGACTGCAGTGGAGGATGGAGAACAAGCACCGAGCTGTGGCAGGGTCCCAGGGCTGCTTAGCATTTCTGGGATGCTCCTCCAAGCCCTGTGCGAGCCCCTGTCATTGCCTCCTCTGGTCTGCCATTGCCCCCTCCTCCTGCCATCCCCATGTCCTCTCTGACAGCAGCGGAGGACCCAGGTACCAGCACCCACCACGTCGTGAGCGCTATTGACAGTTATCCAGAATCTGAAGGAATTCAAGACAAATTGTTAAGAGGATGGAGTTAATAAAATTTGAAAAATTGAGGCCTGTCACTCTACTAAACTTTTTTCGATACCGCTGACAGAAACATATTTCCCCAATGAGTGACCTTATGCAGCTGCTCCAGCAGCGCGACACTGCACGAATGCTGGGAGTCAACCAGCGTGCTATTTATCAAATATTATAAGCCGGGGCCTCCTAATATGAGCAGGGAGGTGTGGGAGGAGGCGACGGACTTGCACAGCCCGAGGTGTTGCCCAGGTGTCGATCTCCAGCTACAGACAGCTAGTGGGAGGTGACAAATTGCCTTCTATTAAGTCTCCAAAGGTTGGCGTCCCCTCTGCCGCCGCTCCAGCCAGCTGCCGCGGTGGGAGAGGGCAGGGGAGGAGGTGGGGATGGGGAAAGGGGTCAGGCCAGGGCGCTGACAAACCGGTCGCCACTTTTACCTTCTATTAGCGAGCAAAGTGACACTGTTATTTATTGCGGTGTAATATTTTATTGCTGCCGGTACTCGAGGTTGGAATCGACCAGTTGTAGGAGTCGGGTTCTATCAATTATTGCAGCAATTAGTCAAGTCGTCAAAGCCATTAACAGGGGGATTAGGCCAATATTGGATAGCCATTATTGATAGATCCAGGGGAAGGGCAAAGCCAAACAAACCCTCAACCTTCATCTGAAATGAGAGCAGGCCTCGCCTCGAGGATGCCATCGTTTGGAGAAGCCAGAAAACTTCCTCCCTCCTCACTGCGCAGACCTGGGGTGGGTTTCAGCAGCGGGGGCCAGGGGGGGTGGGTGGGCGTGGGAGCACTGTCTCTTTAAAAGATATTGAGTGGCCAACCTGGACAGTATATAATCTCACCTGTCTCGATCATATTCTTTATTTGCAATGACAAGGTTTGCAATAGAAATTACTCTGTGTCGAATGTTTATGGAGCACATTTTTCATTCTGTAAGCAAATATAGATCCCCGATGCCAATGCTTAGAAATGGCTAATCTCCCCGGCTCCTGCTTGCAGAGAGCCCTCTCACTTCTTTCATATATTATGATTGCTGCTCGCTTTTATTGAGCACTCCTGGTGCTCTGTGCTCTCCTGCGTTGCAGAAGCAGAAGCTGCAGCCTGGTTGGCGCGTGCCAACATACCTGCTTGCCTCCCCTGTTCCCAGAGGGATGGAAGATGTTTGCCGAGCCCCTTGCAGAGCGGGGATGCTCTAGCAGTGCCCAGGCTCCCGTGTTTCACAGTCATGCACAGGCACTGTCACCTGCCCTTCCCAGCAGCTTGTCACCACCATTTACAGGCGAATGAGCAGAGTGACGGGCTTTTCCCTCGCCAGGCTGCTTCTCAAGGCTCGATAACTGCTGGAGCCTCGAAACCGGTGGGGTGGTCAGCTCAAGCACCAGTTTGAGGGGTTTGAGGCTGATTTGAAAGTTCATCCTCGTAACCCTTGGTGTCTGGCTGGTAACAGCAAGCTGCTGTGGAGTCACTGAGTGCACCAACATTAATGCTGGGTCTCTCTGCCTTAGAGATCTCTCCGTAGCTGCCGAGAGTCAGAGATTAGTCCTGAGACCTTGCTTGCATCACTGGCTATTCCCCAGTACCCCTCTCTCCTGATGTCAGACTGCCTGGTTCAGGATTCCCTCTGTATACTTCTTATCACTGCAACTGGGACCACTTTGACTATGCATGTTCTTCCGCAATCCAGCATGTCTGGGATGGGGAAGGAGGATGAGGAGCTCTCTCCCTGTGAGTTTGTTTGTGTGAGGGTGCCCATCTGATTCACTCCAGTTCAGTCTTTGGGGTTTGTTGACTATTTTTATTAAATTAAATTCTAAAGAAGAGTGTGATTTTCCCCCAGAAGCCACTCCTGTGGCTGAGGGGGGCAGCTGTTCGGTAGGCCACAGCCATCTCCAGCTCCAGCTTGGAGTAACAGAGGAAGGGTAGTGTGTCCAATTGAAGCCGTAATGGTCCCCTGTGGCTCCCACAGGATCAGGCACGAGTGCTTTTGTGAAGCTGTATTTCCTTCTGGTGACCATGTGCTCTCATCCCCCGCAGCAGCTCTTCCCTGCCAAGCCAATTGTTAGCAGCGACAATTCCTTTTCTTGTTCCCTGGACACCCGTGCATGTAACTGCTGGTTGTACATTGTCCCTTTCTGATCCAGATACCCCTTGGAGCAAAGGTTAGGAGGGGACACGGCTAGGACAGGAGGCACAAGATGTGCTTCCTGCTCGTTCTGCCCCAAGACTGAACTCTGATTGCCTGATCTTATTAATTTCTTCCTGCCATCAGGTGCCAACCCCCTGCAGAAGAACGAGATGGGACATACACCCCTGGATTATGCCCGTGAAGGGGAGGTCATGAACCTGCTAAAAGCATCGGAGACGAAGGTGAGCCTGAGATTCAGGTAGCTTTGTGTTTCCTTTCCCCCTACAAGAACAGTTTTATTGAAGAAGACCTGGTGCAAGCGATGGAGGAGCACCTTAGCACACCTCCATCTCCACACTTTTTCAAAAGAGGTCTGTACAAATCAAAGACATGACGCATAAGGAATAAAACCCCTGCTTCTGAAGTATTTTAGCCGTGCCCATGGCTGAGTGCCCTCCTCTCCCATCTTAACATTTCTTCCTCAACAGTGACCTGCACAGGACCAGTAATACTGTTCTGTAACCCCACATCAGGGAGTTGTTTTTACTGTATTTTCTGGAATTCCTGGTAAAAGAACCAGGTCTGAGAAGTCCTGAGAGTCCAGTTGTGGGCCTGGGATCCATGCACTCACGAGCACCAGTCTAAGGCAGAAGATGCCCATTTCTGCTCTTTGGTTGTGAAACACCCATCTCATCCTTTTGGTCTCCCTTGAGTGGGCTTGGAGCACACCCTGTCCCATTCATGTGTCGCTGCTATAAGGTATTTTAAAGAGGGAAAAGAACTGCATCTGCCATAGTGCCTCCTCTAAAACCCTCAGGAGAAAGCAGATTTACAGAGCAGCAGGTTATTAGACAACGAGGGATCTGCAGCCTGATGTCAAGGATTTAAAATTCCTGGGTATGAGGCCTTATTCAAGTAGGAGCAACTAATTATCAATCAGTAGGAGAGGTTGTCACAGCGGTGATGAGTGATGCCTCTTGAGCATCATCTCTCCAAGAATCTCAGGTCAGCCAGGGCAGGAAAGTCCCCTGCTGCCCGGTGAGGGGTAGCACCAGTGCCACCAGAATGCCAATGCGGAAACCGAGGCACAAGGAGGCCAGGTTTGCTCATGGTTGCAGACTTGCCTTCTGACATTGTGCACCTCAGAGTTTCGTCTACAGGTTTGGAACTGGGAATCTGGAATTTGAACTTGCATGGTGGAAACCTGACATTAAGAACTTGCCCACAAGTAGGTGAAAGTAATTAAAACAGCGTCAATGACTGCACCTAGTAGATACTACCATGAATTCAGCCTGCCAGGCAGTCAAAACTGCTGTACTGTCTGTGCTCACCGAGGAAAATCATTGCTCAAGGAGGAGTTCAAACCCTGTTCCCAAATGTTAAACCCCTGTCCTGATCAGGGAGACAGTGGTCTTTCCTCTTGGGCTGTTCCTCCTCCATCACAGCAAAGTGGACCCTGACCGTGGCACTCCTCTGCAGAGTGACGGCTTCTTGCATTAGCCAGAAGCACTGGACAGCTTGGACAGCTCTCCAAGCAAGTTTTGAGGAAGGAAAGTGTAGAATAAAATAGTTGAAATCTTTACGAGAAGGAGTGGAGGGGGGAATTATCTGCCGGGTAAATGGTCTCTGGAGCCCAGCATTGGCAAGAAAACCTGCCCCTAACAGTTTGAAAAGCTGCGTTGGTTTTTATGGTTAACTAATAGATGGAGGAGAGAAAGGAAATATATCTATAGAGATGTTCCTGATGAAAATGATTGTACTTGTATATAAAACATAAGGCAGTCAAGCCAGCTTGTGATGAATATTCAGCTGGGGGGGATATGGTGCTCCCGGGGTTGCATCCACCCCAGTATCTGCATTCCACCGAGAGTCTTTGAGAATTTATTGCTCATTTTAATCACTGCTAGAGAATGAATTGGCAGAACTATTACTGGATGGGCACATCCCATAGATTTTATTTACATATCCTTGTGACAGAATAACAGGGAGTTTTCATATGTATTTTTAATTTATTTTGATTTTCTTTATTCTTTTTTTGAAAAAAAAAAAAAATCTGTGCGTGCTTTCCCTGTGCTAGACCACACTTGCCTGGTGTTTAGGACTCTTGAGCTTGTTCACATTGCTAAACGGTCTGGTGAAATTTAAATAAGCTGTCATGGATTGAGGGCTAAAAGGAAGGGAGTAGCCCTTGAAACTAGCATCTTCCGTATCGAACTGGAAGGGAAGCAGCTCCAGGATTGATCTCAGCTCTTACAAGTCTTTCTTTGCCATTCAACTCCTCTTTCCCCCGATGTACTGGGCCCGGTCAGATCCGTGTAGTGGCCTCTCCAGTCTCCGTCAGTGGCTGCCAAAGGATTTTTAAGGAGCATTTCAGCCAGGACAAGCAGACAGTTGCCCTTTCCCCTGACTCCCTTCTGGCAAGCAGTGGTGTGAGGAGCCCCTGACCTGAAGCTCGTGCCCACTTCACCCTACTGAATCGCCTTTGCTGGACCTTTTAAAGAAAACAAACATCCAGCTGTGGCTCAAGCACAGCCTACTTTTTCCATCCAGAATGTCCTCAAGTTGTTGGTGTAAGCATATTTTCTGAGAAAAATGTCTCTTTTGGTTGTTTGCAGCAATTCTGTGTGTTAAGCGCAGGCAGCCCTATACGCAGAGTTCGGGGCAGCGCAGCCTTGCAGTGGAAGCTGGTTTCATGCTTTCTGTAAACTCCCAAAAATTACTTCAGATGGTGTTTGCCCTTCCCATGGGAGAACCACTCTCCAGATCTCCAGAGGCTCTCATAGCTTAGTTCATCTGCAGCTGACCAGAAGTTTATCATCCTGCTTTCCTTTATTCTTTTAAATTCCTTTTCCTGTGAGGCGGAAGACGCTGTCCCCTCCACGTCTGCAGGTTGTACGCAGAGGTTTGGTGCTGCGGGTGCTGTGCTTATGAACCTCTCTCCTCTGAATGTTCTCCTGTCAATGCAGTCATGCTTGGGAGGGATGCCGCGCTGGGTAACGAATAACGAGAGCTGACGAACACGATTGCTGTGACCATCTTCAAGATAGGCAGCCAGCTGTTATTATCTCCAGCTGAGGTCTGCCAAAGCACAGGTAGAGAGAATCTCTTATTCAAAAAGAACATCTCTCACGCTTTTGGCATCGCATCGGGTTAACCTCTTAACCCAGATGAGCACAGGAGTTCAGTTGCCTTTGATGCCAGAGCAGAGTACCAAATCTCCTTGCATTTCTTTCTAAGCACATAACACCACTGTGGTCTGCTAATCTGCTTAGGTGCCAGTGATGTGCCGTACAAGTTTCATCGGGAGAACTGAAGATCAGTTGTCAGAGGGTGAGGACACGGTCCCCACTGACCGTTTCACACCACAGAACAGGAAAGAGCATTCTTGTCTCCTGCTGCTGGTTTCCTCGCCACCAACGTTGAGGGCTGAAGTCAGATGCACTCTTTGTAGCTGCTTCTTCTGGCAGAAATGTCTGGCAGGGGCAAGAACCTGGGCCAGATGTGCTGCTCCAGCTGCCCCTGGTGTCAGGATAGCAGCAAGGAGGTGGGAGAATCTGGATGTGTACCTGTGAAGGAGGATGGAGGGGGGGGGGGGAATGGAAGAGAAAGGAGTGGAAGGTTGCATCTTGTGTAAAGCTGAAGATTAGTGGGGCTTTTTGTCACAGGTTGTATCCCAGTCTGATGTAAAATGGGGTTTTCTCAGTGGATTTTTTCTCATTCTGGTGTCCCCTGCTCAAGGTGGTGGTGGCTTGGGATGCGCGGGGCCAGCAGCGTGACCTGACTGCAGGATGCCTGGTGGCACGGCCGCTCTGCTGAGGAGATGGCTTCTGGGAGGGCAGGTCTCTCCAGAGCAGATCCGGAGCAGAAAACAAAGTGGGACAGCCTGGGAAAAGCACCGTACCCAGTACAGTTTTTTACCCATGAAAGCGACTGTCTTCCTACCCAGGGATTTCTACAGTGCTGGTTTTCCAAGGAGGGAGGGAGAGGGCATTGCAGAAGAGGGGCATCCCCTCCTGCCCTTCACGCACGTCTTCCCACCTTGCTGTAAACCCACGTGAATCGTTAAGTATCCTGACCATGAGGATCATGCTCTCTGCACCTTGAGAAAGTCGGAAAAGGAGAGAGGAAGAAAAGATTTATTGAGTTATATAGAAAGACACAGATATATGGCAAGAGCAGCGCTTGGAGCCTCGTGGCATACATGGAGCCCGGGGGGGGATCACCGCAGACGCGCCGGTGTCTGTCCCACAGTGCAATTCTGCTGGGATCCGCGGGGAAGTTATTGCTCCGTATGAGGCATCAGGG
Source organism: Falco naumanni (assembly GCF_017639655.2). Lineage (NCBI taxonomy): Eukaryota > Metazoa > Chordata > Aves > Falconiformes > Falconidae > Falco > Falco naumanni. The sequence goes on along the minus strand of NC_054055.1, from coordinate 316,228 downwards.
CTGATGGCATCTCTCCATTACATGCGAGACTGATAGCACCAGCCAAAATTGGATTGTTTGCTATTTATTTTTTTTAAAACTTCTGTCAGAGTCACTGCTAGCCCAGGAAACACTGGCAGCCTGGCTGGGGGGTTTTATCCACTCGGGCTCTGGCAGCAGGATCCTGCTGCAGCTTCTGCAACCACTTTCTGTTTTGTTAGAGGTGTTTCCCCTTCAGGAAGGTGGGTTAAATGTTGGGACCAGTTATGTGGGACCACTCTGCAGACCCTGTGGGCAATTTATGCTCTGTCCTTAGCTAGGGCTGGCTTTCTGGGATGGTTGTTTCACTGGTGAGATGGCCAACCTCTGCTTGTGGTGGGGAATGGTGCTCAGCAGAAAGTTTTGCAGCGTTTTCTAATGATGAGCAGGGGCTGGATTTGTCCTCTCCTCTCGAAGCTCACTGCACTATAACACCTAGTCCCACTTTGAGATTCTGCCTGTATCCCATCCCCGAGCATCTCGGAGATGTGCTTGTGTCAGATGCCTCTGTGAACTGCCCTGTGCACTATCTCAGCCTTCAGCTCCAGGAAGCATTCCGGGTGGAAGCAATGCAGAAGTAACTGGCTCTCAAAGGTCCAGCTTCCTTGTGAGCTGGAGGTGAAGGCAAGCAAATGTCCCCAGTAAAGAGCTTTTTCCAGTGCTGTCCTGCATGGTGCTGTGGGTTCATCTGCAAAGCAGTGGTGTCTGGCTTCCCCAGCATACACAGCAGCACACAGCGATGCTCTTCCATCCCTGTGGGTGGAACTCTTTAAACAGGAGATGCATGGGGGGTGGGAAAACAAGTAACAGTAGAATAGTCAAGGCTTGGTTTTACAAAATAAGCAAGCTCATAACAGGTTAAGAGCTCATGAGGAAATTTGAGCAGTGTCAGTGTTCCCTCTGTGGCACCCTTACAGAAGCGGTGCCGTGTCTGGGTTTCCCATCAGATGCAAAGCCAGTTCCTGAGTGCTGCCCACAGTGCAGCACCTTGCCCACTTCTCTCCCTTCCTGCTTACCTCAGCCTCCAGCTCTGGAAAATCCAGAAATTTCCTTTTGCTTGGGCTGGTGCTTCCAGACAGAGCTGCGGTGCTCTGTCTGCATGTCAGAGGGATGCCCGTGCAGGGCTTTGCAGTGCTGGCAGGGGGAAAACTCTTGTGTACCTACCCGATGCTCATGTTGTTGTTCCAAAAAGCATCTGGTCCCAACATTTTCTTCCCTCTCACAGTTTCAGGAGGAGCAGCGCAGGAGAGAGGTGGAGGAACGCCGGAGGTTTCCGCTGGAGCAGCGGCTAAAAGAGCACATCATAGGTCAGGAGAGCGCGATAGCAACGGTGGGAGCAGGTAGGACCCTTCACATGCCACCAGCTCTGCCCTTCCATACCTTCTGCTCCACATGGAAAACAAGCCATTCCCTCAAGCCCTGATCTGAGGCTGCCTTGGAGCAGGTCACTGAAGTCAGTGGGGGACTCGGGGTGAGGTCCAGCTGGCATTTCTTGGCTGTGAGAAAGAACACTTGCTCTTCATCCCCAGAGGAGCTGTTTCACATACAGCAGCAGAGAGGACCCTCAGATGCTTTCCTCCCAGACACCAGAGTGAGGTGCCTACAAGCACTTTCCTTTGGGATGATCTCTCCTCAGGCTAAGTGTCGTGGCTTGAAGCTCAAAGCTGGTCACTGAGATGCCCACCGCCCACTTTTGAGCACACGGGCAGCTCTCAGCTAAACACAGTGGCTGATCATGATGACACTTGAACATCGAGTTATCTTTTTACAGGATCGTTTGGCTTAAGAATATCACTCATTAATAATTCACGAGCAGTTTCATACAAATTCATGTGCAGAAGCCCCTCACACATGGGCTGTGTTGTGAAATTGCTTGGAGGGGGGAATTACAGGTCTAATATCTTTGGGGAATTTTCCTGTATCCCTCACAGATTTGGGGCTTCATTCCACATGAAATATGAGCATGTACTTCAGCCGCACTTTCCTGGCCATGTGTACTACGTTAGATCAAAGGCCAGTGTCCTGTGACTGGTACCAGAGCACAGGGAGCAGTGGCAAGTGGAATACAGAGTGGTGTTTCCCCACTCTGCTCTCTCAGTGTCCATCGTTGTCCGAACTCCTGGTTTGCAAGCCAGGAGTACCCTGAGCCGGAAGTTACATCTTTGTGTGTAGCAGTTCTCAAGAGATTTTTCTTCCATGGATTTGTCCAAGTTTCCCTTGGATGGCCTGTAAACGTCTGGCCTCTGTAGCATCCTTTGGCAGGTCGTTGCATAGCTAGTGAAGGAATACACCCTTTTGTACATTTTAAATCTGCCTCCTGATAGTTCTGCCTTGTGGCCTCTAGTTCTTGGGTCAAACAAAGTGTTTTGCTGCTGAGGAAACAGTTGCTCAGCCAAAGCAGCTGCAGTTTATGGCACAGAGCTCTTCTTGCCTCACAGACTGATTTCAGTTGAAGTTCGGAGCCTGGCCCCGCTTTGGTCAGGGATTACGATCCTGAGCTCTCAGGTTTGGTGGGGGTTAGTCATAAGATAGCCAGGCTTTGGGGAGGATGGGGTGGATGACAGCTAACGGAAGGGTTATTTGCCTCCTGAGCTCTTTCCCTCCCCACCTTTCTGGAGGTGCCCCCAGTGAATACTGAAGATAACACTAAATAAACCCTTTTGTCAGCAGCGTGTCCCTGCGACGATCCTGGCTGTATCCATGAGCCCTTACAGATCCATGGGGGCACCATCTTCTCCTGCTGTATCCACTGTGGATAGAGGAATGCCATATGAGGCACCTCCTTAAGAGACTGCGCTTTAAAGCACGTTGCCTTTACTAGTCTGCTGGTGGTGTTTTCTGCCTGAAAAGTCGTTGTCTGTCCTATAGACGTGGTGAAACACATGGTGGCTGGTGCCTGTGAGTCCACTGCAAATTGTGCAAGCCTGGAGTGTTTCATTCACTAGTGTTTCCTTGTCTGGGTCTGCTGAAAGCCCTTGGCCTTCATTGCCAAATTAGGGTGCTGGTGCCTTTTTCTGCAGCTGTTTTTCCTGCACTTCAAATTTTTTCACTGTTTTAAAAAAGACCCAAAAACACAGGGAATAAATGAGGAGCCTGGCCTCTTGTGGCTGTGACGGAACCGTACAAGTGTGCAGAGAGGTTTGGAGGAAAAGGCAATGTTTTTTGTCAGACCAGAGGATGGAGTTGGGGGAAAAAAACAGACCAGCTTTTAGGCACACAGGCCCAGACAGAAACCACGAATTTCAGATGAGCGCAGACAGTTGCTCCGAGCATAACTTCGTTATGTTAATCAATTAGGCACTTTGAGACGAAAGGGTGTTGGGCATCTGTGGAGCAGAGGAGGACAATGTCTGACTGTATCGGTTAGCCTAGTAAATGCTATTATCTCTGGCTGAAAACCTCGCTTTGCTTATACTGCCCCTGCAAAGTGTGAGCCTGGGGTGTCAGCCTGGCCGTGCAGAGCCTGGAGCTGCAGCCCTGCGAGCTCCAGCCACCCGCTTTCCCTCCCGAGGAGCACTGCGCCTGGTCTCATGCTGGAGGCACTGGCCAGGCTCTGTCCATTGCATGTGATGGAGCACCCAGCCCCAGCCAGAGCATCCACAGGGAAAGGAGAAGAGGGGTCCCGGTGGTTTGTGCAAGGTGGTTTTCCTTGGTGGCACAAGCTTGGGGCAGCCTCTCAAAACTCGGGAGCACTAAAAGACTGTAAGGACATCAAGGCTTCGGCAAGACTTGGTTCGATTTGCCAGTCCAAAGCCTGAAAGCCTCTGGATCCTGTTAGTAATTCCTTGAACCACCCGTGCATCCCAGTTAATGCCTGAAAATGGGGCAGCGAGGTAAGACCAGGCTGAAGTCAGGGCAGAACTGCGAGCAACATGCTGTCATAAATACACAAACCATAGCGCTGTAGTTAACAAAGAGGAGTCCTGCGTGATCTGGAAGCCCTGGAAAGAGCCAGCTCTCCCCCTGCAAACACAACAGACACCCTCTGTGTTTGGAGAGTGGCTGTGCCTGGGGGCAGCAGCACGGGCTAATTGGGAAGCTTTGATTAATGGGTAGTGCCTGTTTCTGACACAGGTGGTGTTTCTGCACATTAAAGTGGCTGCCTTTATGGAGGTTTCTCTTATTGAATTATAGGGAAAGTGCTTGATACCCCAGCAGCCTCAGGATATCAGACCAAAAGGTAGCAGGAGAGTCTCCATCCCCTCCTCCCCTGCTTCCCTTCTGCCCCATTTTTGTGGTTTTCTTTCAGGAAGGGTGAATTTAGAGATGTGACTTTTTTCTTTCAAGCACTTCCTATCTATTTTAGTGGTGGGCTTGGCAGTGCTAGTAAATGCTTGGATTTGGTGATCTTAAAGGTCTTTTCCAACCGAAATGATTCTAGGATTCTATTTTTGTTACTTATTCCCAGCTGGTTTTGCTGCCACTTTGTAAACTCCACGTGCCTCCTGTTTTGCGCTCACCGATGCAGTTTGTTGGCTAGGAGACTCGCCACACACCACGTCTCGAGATTTACCGAGCCTAGCTGATATGTTTAATGTATAACTGCTGCCTTAATTGAATAATCTGATTTAATCCGTCACTCAGTGCATGATCCAAACAGTCTCCAGAGGGGCTCAGCCAAGAATACAAAGGGAATGTGTGCTCTGGGGTTTGCTGTGCAGCTCCAGGGTGGTGGGGATGCATGGGGGCTGCGACCGCCAGGCTGCTTGCAGGGAGCTTGCCGCAGTCGCAGCACCAACAGCTTGATATCTCTACTGCAGAGGGAAAAAACCCTTCCCTGTCATTTCCGAGCCCTACTGCTATCTTTTCTGCTACACGAAGCAGGACGGATGATGGTGGGACTGGGAGAAGGTGGATGATGACTAACCCATCCCAGCAGAGCATCTCCGAGGGCACAGGATTCCTCCCAGTGCTCCGACTGGGGATGGCAGTGGTGGGAGGCAGCTCGGCCACAGCTGAGTGGTGCTCTCCCCTCTGTGGGTATAGATGTTTGTTTCCTTTTAACAAAATACAAATTAAATATTCCATCTCATAATGTGTCAGAAAGAAACAGACAGGTATTCCTGTGATCCCAGAAACTCACGGCACACTGGATGCTACAACCAGTTCATGCAAATGAACAGCTAAAAGGCTTATCATTGTGTTTCCAGGGCACTTTCATAAATGATTGTATTCCAAATCTGGTTAGGTCTCATTTGGCTTTTCACTTGAAGCTGCAGAGGCACCAGGGTGAAGCAGTGCATGCTTCTTGGGGAGCAACAGAAAGCATCTCCTGTCTGAGGTTATTTTTTGAAAGGTTTTTGGTTCGTTGGGGTTTTGTTGTTTGTGATCTTGTATCCTAAAGATTATGCCAGAGATCTAGTACCTCTTTTATAGCCACATGTTGTTTGCCAGGCAATGGTCGCTGAGAGGTGGGGGGTTTGAAACCACCACTTTCCCATGCTGATTTTTTAAGTCTTTTGGACTGAGGTAATCTGGTACAACTCTTCCTGAAAGTGGGTAAGGAGGGAGGAAGAAAAAGTGTTGTTTATTTTTTAGTGCAGAGATGTTGAATATAGTGCAGAAAATCTACTTTTTTATTATAAAGGTACAAATTTTAAACACACTGAGCAGCCACAATGTTGAAATCAGTTGGTGTTTCAAAGCTGAAGGAAAATGGGTTGAGCAGGAATGTCATCCTGCCCTGGCCCAAAGGAAACTGGCTTTATTTTGGCCAAGGTAGGATCCTTTCTGAGTCCTGTGTCTCGGCGTGTGCGGTACTTGTGAAATGGAGGCAGGTAGCCTGCAGGTCAGGTCAGACTCTGTAAGGAAGCAGCTTTGCTCCAGCTGGAGGTTCAACTTCTTCCACATCCCAGAGCTACCGACAGTGGGGCTGGATGAGTGGTTCTTCGGGGATGTGGTAGACCCTGGACCGTAGATGCAGAGCCTGGACGGAGGAGAGCGATCCCACAGTGGGTATGGACCTGGAGACATCACCCTGTGATACCCCGAGCCCGGGCAGTCTGAGAAGCACCGCTGAATGAATTGATTTGATAAATGGACATTTATTACACTCACAAATTGGCTGAAACCAATTTCGGTCACATCAACCCCTGATAACTGCTAGGGTATTGATTTGTGTAAAGTAATACAGTGAATTTATCAGTTCAATAGCAAGCTGAAGGGCCTCTCAGAGACACAGTGCTACAGTTACGCTGTTACAGATGTACAAAATAAAGTGAGAGCACTGCAGCCACGCTGGAAATGGCTCCAAAGAAGAAGGCCCAGGCATCACGAGCCTCTTTGCTTGGACATTGGGTCTGAATGTCTTAATGAAATTTCAGCAAAGCAGTGTGACCTACCTCCTTTTATTTATTTATTTCTGCCATCCCCGAAGTTACAGGAGGAAGGAGACAGCTTTCCGAGATGCATGGCACGGATTTCTTGTGTGGCTGTTGACAAAGTGGTCGGCATGGCTGGCAGCCACTTTCTGGGTACAAATCCCAAGGAGAGGAGTGCTCCTGAGTGCTTTCCCAGCTGACATTTTCATCCTTCAGACTGGCACTGGTGTCCTGCTCTGTCCTAGGATGGCATCTTTGTTCCTCTTGCTGCAGCTGAACTGTGTGGTGGCCAACCTAGGAGAGTCTCCTACAGCCATGGATGCAAGACCCCGGCGCGCAGTGGCCCCTCTCTGTTTTTTTCCAGAGAATTCAACCTCAAAAAGAAAGTCAGTATGCAAAACTGAGAATTTTTCAGGTTTTCCAAAGCTCAAGAGCGCTGAGGCTAGGCTGTGTGCTAGAATATCTCATCACTTTAAGGCTGTTTGTAGAAAAGGTTTTAACATCTCATCACTGTGTTGATCTAAGTAACCCACTAACTAACGATAAGCAGCACCTTCCAGCTGGGATCCCAGACAAGCACTAACTTTGTGGAAGTTTTTTTGTGGAGTGCTCTACATCCTTGGGGTTGCTATGAGATGAGATGAGCATTTCCCCATAAAGTCTGGTATCCTGCTGCAGAGGGGAGTGAAAAAAGACCACACTTAACCTCGCTGCCTTCGGACCGTTGAGCGTGCTGACCCCTGCAAGTGGTCACTCCATGCCCTGAAGCAAAAGTTTATTACCTTTATTATCTTAGCTGAGATAGCTGCAGAAATTGTCGGCCGTTATGTTATTCCCCGTCAATTTTTATAAAATATATCAACCCTGGGTGTTTGACCTCACGTTTGCTGTGATAAAGGGCACCAGGACAGCAGGATGCAGCGAGGCTGCTGGCGCTGGGATGGCTGCAGCCTGCCTGGGCTCGCCCAGACCCTCCTCAGCACCTCCGTGTCAGCGGCAGGGCCGTTCCCTCCTCTCCCTCCTCCTGCAGTGGCTGCTGTGTGGGGTGATGTGGCCTGTGGGTGGCTGGAGGGTAGGACTGGGTGCCCGCCGGGCTCTGCCCATGATCTCTGAGGGACCAGAGCCACAGCCCAGGCTGGTCCGTGGGGCTGAGCAGAGAAACCCAAGCAGGGAGAGGCAGAGCCGGACGCAGGCCAGTCCTGCAGCCTGGCTCTATGCCTGAGCTAATTAAGCCTTGACAGGAGTCAGGACTTATTAGCATGGCTAAGGGACTGGGTAATACATCTCGATCGCGTCCAGGCATAAAACAGCCGGTCCTCAAGTTCCCACTCAATTCACAGCCCCTGTGCCCAGTCCCATTCTGCTGGGTGGATGTGCCCTGGACTTTGAGGTTAAATCGGGCTCTTTTGGCTGTTTGGGTTGAGCATTACGCAGTGACGCAAACCGTCACCTTCAGACTGAGCTACCACCACCTTGCAGGAAGACCTCCCATCTTTTCCTGCAGACTCTGCAGAGATTAGGGACTCAGCCACACTCCTCTTTGTAAGTTGCTGCAATGGTTAATCACCCTCATTATTAAAAAAAATGTTCTGCCTTATTTCTAGTTGGAATTCATCTAGCTCCATCCCCTGGAGCATGTTAATTTTGTCTGCTAGATAAGCGAGTTCTCTGCTTTCTTGTGGATATACTTAATGACTGTGGTCAAGTCAATCCTCAAACCTCTCGTTGTTAACCTCAGTAGATTGATTTTTTCATGCAGTTTTCAGGCTCACTCGAGGCTTTGCACATGTTTTCCTAATCCTCACCAGATCTATCGGTGTCCACCCTACGTGGGTGTCCTCAAATGCAGATGTGAGCTCGGAGGAGCTTGGCCGCGTGCAGGTCTTCTTAGCAAGAGGAGCAGCTCCAAGAGCTTTGTGGTAAATTCATGTGAGCTGCATGATCCAACCACTGATAGTTCATCTGAGCTGCTGCTATTTAACATCTTCCCACCATGTCTCCTGCTGGCAGAGGCACCATTACACTCTCAGGCTGTAGGCTACGATATTTGGCTTCTTTTTACATGCAAAGTGGAAATATGTATTAAATATTTCCCGTGTTGGTTTACTCTCCCTGTTCCTGGAGGAAGACCCCTCCGTGTGCCACAGCTGGGATGCCTTTTCTTAGGGATCTTTTGTTTTCCTGTACCCCATCAGGTTTTGCGTACTGACTTTCTTTTTGAGGTTGAATTTCGAAATTCCCCAATTTTAAAGGTTAGTGTCATGCTCTCCTGCCAGCTCCACGGAGAAAACACCACAGCTCCCCACAGTGTCAGCCGGTGCCCCGTTCTGGGGAGACACAGGCAGCTACAAGCCTGGGGCTGAGGAACAGGGACAGAGGCTTGGTCCCAGGCTGTGTTTTGGTGACAGCAGTCAGAAAGAGAGGAGATGTGAGTTTGGGGATGGCAGTCACAAAGAGAGATGCGGTTTTGGTCCTGTGTTTGCTGTGGACACCACTGAAAGGCAGCAAACACAGAGCTTTGCAGTGCCACATGTGCAGCAGCTTTTAAAGAGCTTTATTTTAAAAGCACGGTCAAACTGTGGATCTCTTCAGTGATTCCCCTCTGTTCTTCATTCTACCTCTGATGCTCCTGTTTTCCTCTGCTACCTATCTGCTATCATGTAGGTGATCATTCTTGGGCATCTTGCCCATTTTAATCCCTACTTCTATCAGACATAACATGCCGCATATTTGGTCTTGCTGACGTCTGGCCATGCGCTGCTGGAAGAGCACACTTGCAGCTACCTCGTTTGGTACAGCCTCCCCATCACTTGTAACACCGTACAGTTCTGGGTTTTGTCACTTCTTACAAAATCTCACAAAATGCTTTACAGCATGCACCAATCCATATGGCAAGAATAACTCTTTTTAAGAGCTGTAATACAGGCTGTGTTTAAATAATGCAGATAAATCAGGAAGACTGAGATGTGAGCTTGTCTCCCTCTGAACTAGGAGCTGGAAATTAAGTATATTGCAGTGCCTCTGTGGTTAAAGCCCAGAGTACAGGCTGTGATCTGGTGACCTCTGCGCTCTGCTCTGGGGCCCTGCACCATGTCGTTTTGCTAGAGCCAGCTGCAGATTGGTACAAAGCCGTGGTCTGGAGCATTTCATGTCCCATGGTCTCTTCCTGGCTCCGGCTCGGTCCAAGCCCGTCCCTGTCCCCAGTGCTCAGTGGGAACCAGCACATGGTGGTGCACCCAGAGGGCTGGTGGAGCAGAGCGAACTCAGATGATTTTGGATTCCTGGGGCTCAGATTTGGTTTGGGGGAAGCAGAGTCAGCATTCTGGGCTGCCATCCCCCATGAGCACTTCTGGTCTCAGCGGGGAAGAGCTGTGCCCTTGGGCAGCACCCACTCCCCTGACATTGCTGGAGTCTGTTTAAGACAAGCTGGGAGACAGAACCCAGTAACGCTTTCCTTACATGTCCTCATGTCCCTCTGATGTGCATCCTTACAAACATCCTGAAAGAAGAGCTCAGTTCATCCCATACAAGATTGGGGTGAGATCTGGAGCCCCTGCAGATCAAAATTCTGAACAACCCACAAAATACCTCCTCCTGTCCCTGCCCCCTTTAGCTACTGCCAGAACTGAAGTGTATTAGCCACCCTACCAGCCTGCACCCATATTTCATATTTACTGGTGGTCACTTCAAAATGTTTCAGGGTGCAAATACCCTGGGAGTCTGTTTTCCAGGGGCTGTGCTCAGCACGGGCTTTGCTCAAAGGTTTGTGGCACTTGCTTGGACTCCAGAGGAGGTTGGACAGGTATTTGGAAGTGAAAGCCATGGAGGATCCATGCCACAGCAGGCACAGGAGATCCCCAGAGCTGAAGATAATTGGAGGACAGCACAATACAGGGAGACAAGTCCCGCTGATGGGACTTGGTCTTCGCTGAGCCTCCTCCTGTGGTTGCTGCTTTACCCACCGCTCCTGGAGCATTGCTGCACCAAGCTGATGCCCGCAGTGGATGGAGGAAACATCTAGTCCATCTCCTGGTGTCAACCAGCCACCAGATTTCATGTCCAGTCCAACCACGGCGGTATCTAGTATTACAATGCTAAGAATTCTTTACTTAGTCAAAAGGCCAAGCAGCAACGGATGCTTGGTCTGAACCAAGGCAGTCACTTCTGTGCTTCACAGGCCAGATCCAGCCTGGAGGTGACTGTGTTTGATCCTCTTGGCCTCAAAAGCCATTCCTTATCTTCCAGATAAGGTGATGTTACTAGTTTGGTGTTCCTGGCATGGTGATGTTACTGGTTTGATGAACATGGTCACAGAGTCTGAGGCTGTTCAGTGGGGTTGAGGGGCTGAATCACACCTTGGGTGGCTGTGGACACCCATGGGGTAGGAGGCATCCCCAGGCAGATCACTGTCTCTCCTGAAGAAGGGGTGTGCTGTTCAGACTAGGAGTTTAGGAGGTAATCGTGTGTTTAGGTTTTCAAACCCTCCTTGCCTTTTGTAAAATTTTCCATTGGTATCTTAACCAGGGTGCCCTTGGATACTGCTGTCCAAAGAGGAAGAGAGAGAACCAGTATTCCTTTCCCAGTCCCTCTAGACTTGCACCAGTTCAGAGCTTTTGTGACCTTCAGTCACCTCCCTCTTTTCATTCATGTGCGAGAAATAATGCATAAACCTTCTCAACCCTGCTTTTTTACAGAAAGATTGTGCTTGCAAGCTGGTAATGCGGCATGCCTCTCACATCCTCCCCTCACCAGCCCCCCATTGCTCCATCCATCCATCCATCCATCCATCCATCCATCCATCCATCCCTCCCTCCCTGTCCCCCCTCCCTGCCGTCTCCCTGGCAACACTGAGTGCACATCCTGGAAAACTTTATCCGAAATCTGCTCTGGGCAGCTTTCCAAATCCATGCTAACCTGATTAGGTGTCTCTGGGGCCTTGGCTGGCTAATCAAATTAGATAGCACTAATGGTAGCAAGGACTTTGAGTGGGTAGAGAGCAGTAAAACATAGTGTATACTTAGTGATAATTATACTTGCTTTTGTGTCATTGATTTATATGCCTCCCCCACACCCCCCGCCCCCTTTTTGTTTTCGTTGTCTTTCAATGCAGCTATTCGGAGGAAGGAAAATGGCTGGTATGATGAGGAGCACCCGCTGGTCTTTCTTTTCTTGGGATCATCTGGAATAGGTAATGTTTGGGTCGTGGTGAGAGGGATGGAGAGCCCTGTGGAGAGGCTAGGCTGGGCAAGGGGGCTACGGCCGGGCTGCTCCTCGGGCTCAGTGTGGGCTTGCAGCACTTTGCGCAGGATCTGCGTAAAACACCAGTGAAAGGTGCTGTCGTCCTCCCAGCTGGCTACCCAGTCCATCATCCTGCAGGGCAGCCACTGCCAGACTCCAGCACGCGCAGGCACGTCTCGTGCTGGGGCATGGGCAGCCTCACGCTGAATCATCCTGGGAGTCCGTCCACCCTCCAAGTCTGACAAAGGGGCAATTTTCCCAATAAAGGCGTTATTTTAACAGCCCTGTGCTTTCTAGCAGGAATGCCCGCATCCTCCGTAGGGGGGGGTAATAGCAGAAATCTGCTGCTGGCAACCCAAATCTCAGCTCATCTTGCTCCTGTGGGCAAGGATTGCTTTGTAATGACGGGATTTTATTGACACCGATAATATTTGTCCTCAAGCTCAATAAAATGCAATGCTGACAGCTGATCAGTTCATGAAATGTACAAAATGACTTTTAGTCAGGGGGAAAAAAAGAAAAAGAAAAAAAAAGCGGCTTTAAAGTAACCAAACTGTGACATTTGAAACAACCTTGGTGCTTCTCCTGCATCTGCTGACTCCTGTGGTCCCTGGGAAGATGCCAGTGCTGGAGGGGTTAAGGCAATGGGACACAGGCAACGACTGCTGCCTGACCAGGCTCCTGCCTCAGAGCAGTGGCAGGCCGAGTATTAACTCTAAATGAGTTGCTATAAAGCTGTATAAAACCATTAAGAAATGTTTTTGAGACTTCATTGCGCTGCTTATAGCAGGTCTGAAAGCTCAGTGCAGTAAATTGTCAGCTCTTCCACTCCCATGTATTTCCACAGGGTTGGGGAGTTTTCCTTCTCTTCCTGCCATAAAAATTAATATTGAAATAAGAAAGCAAAGCAGCTGAGAATTCTGTTGGATCAAGTGGGTATTTTATATAGGGCCTGATGTAACAGCAATTGAAAGCCCAGGTACGTGCAAACTAGAATGGCTAATGCGTCTTCACATTTCAGTAGGATCCCACAGCAGTTAAACATTTTAAAGATCCATTCATAGATTACGTATGTATATGCAACGTGTAAGTACACATGTATAACTACATGCTTACACATCGGGATCTACGGCACAGCAACATCTGAAGCCAACAAAGTTCAAACGGAAATAAGATGCTCAATTTTGGCAGAGGTTTTATCTGCCAGCACGGGTTTCCGAGCACGGTGATGAATTCCAATTTTTGCAGCACTTTTGTGGTGATCTAATTAAGTGATCCTGCAAATCCGACCCACCAAATCTGTCGTCACCGAAATGCAGCTGTGTCAGGCTGGGGCAGATGTGTAATGCCTCCAGTAAGACTGCACTGGGCTTTAGCTAGTTTGTTTTTTTAAGACACTTTTTTTTATTATTTAGAATAGTTGTTCATGGCATATCTGCATACCTGTTCCCTGCTCTAGCATGTCCAAGAGTTTATTTTTCAGTGTGCAATGAAATCTAGAATGGATATCTGGGCAGTGCAGGTAGCACGCAGCCGTCAGGCAGTGGGCGAGGTGCTCGTGCCCACCCGCAGAGCATCCCCTGTGGTGGTGAAAGCCTGTGCTTCGCCTTCACTGGTAGTCCCAGGAGCCAAAATCAGCCCAATTCTCCACCTCATAAACCCAATAAACCCAGCATTTACGTGCCAGAGGGGTTTGCTGGCAAAGCCGGGATGTGTCTGACACGGGCAGAACGCGCCTGTTTAATTAAGCGTTTCCCTGAACGCGTGGGCTGGAGGGACAGGAGCTGGCCTTCCGTAAGCTGGCATGTGTGTTCGTCTGTGTCAATGTGGATTTGCTCCATTACCACTTGTTCTTAATCCTAGAATCGTATGACAGTTGCCTTATGTAAATCAAAGACGGAAAGAATATCCCGTTTCCCTGAAATTCTCCTATCTAGCGCGTAAAAGGTGTTGCATATGAAACTTCAAATATTGAGAGTAAATATAGCAAAAATCTGATCTAACCACATCTTCTTGTGGTAAAAAATAAAGATCTCTCTGCCCATCTTGTAAGAATCAGCTATTAAAAATGAAGCAGCCGGCCCAGGGCCCTCGGCAGGGCGTTATCCCGGGGATCCAGCAGCGATGCCCTCTTCCTACAAGTGCATTTGCAGGAAAAAATAGGCGAATTGGTTCCAGGGGAGGCCAGCCCTGGCGTTAGCACAGCTGACGGACAGACGGCAGGCAAACAAACCTGGGTTAACACAAGGTTTTTTCTTCCTGTCTTTGGAACAGGTAAAACGGAGCTGGCCAAACAGACAGCCAAGTACATCCATAAAGATGTCAAGAAGGTAACGCCTCTGCCATTTTTTTCCCCATCGCTTTTTGCCATCCGGATGCTTTTAGTAACAGGTGGGGTTGGTTTCTCGATGGGGTTGGTTTCTCGGTGGGGTTTGTCACCTGGTTTATTTTAATAAATGTGAGGGTTGGCTGTGCACAGTGAGAAGGGGGTTCTGCCACGCTAAAAAGGACCTGTGAAGGTCCCTGTCTATGTCACCAGGGTGTTTGAATTGTAAAAATCTGAACGAATTTAACAATACCTTGTGTGCCCTGTTGCATGTTGCTGTTGTTTTGACATCCTGTATTGTGACTGTATTTTTTTTAACTTCTGTTACTAGTAACACTGTAAATCATTAGAAGGATAACATTCTGAAAATCTGTGTTACATGCCCCTACGTGCAGCTCTTGTTGCACTGTGCCGCTACAGATGGTGGAGATGACGACGTTCATTTTGTGCTCAGGTTTTTTTAGTGCTGAAGCGTTTGGGATCCAAACAGCAGATGCCATTTGTGTGGTTTAGTCTGTTACCCACTTGACAGTTCTTTAGAGAAGATGGTTTGGAATTGTTTCTAGGTGGTGGTGGCTTATCAGAGGGCTAGTTCAGGGATGCCTGAGATTTTAAAACACCAGGCATTTAAAGCCAGGCTCCCGAATTCACATTTGAGCCTCTGCCTGCCTTGAAGAGGTGTCCAGCTCTCTCCTATGGAGAACTGGGGAAGGTGCAGAGTTTGGAGCTGGGGAAAAGGAGGAAACACAAGCAGAGCTGCCCCCTGCACCGATGCTAGATTAATTCCTCTCCCTCACATCCTCCAGCAGAGAACGGACACAAGATAAAATGAGACATGTAGAAAGAAGATCAAAAGTAAAACAGCGCTATAAAAATGGCTGTTCTGGCTTCTTTTCCTCATCCTTCTATAATTGCCTTCCAGAAGCAATAAATCCCATCTCCTGATCTCAAGCACCTTCATCCCCGACTCCCACACCTGGAACTGGCCATTGCCCAGCCAAACATCAAATGGAGAAATCATTTAAACGCTGAATGTTGTGTTAATTCAATAGCATGTGCAAATCGGAGTTTTATTGGTAATGAATCAGCTTGGCTGTCGGTGCTGTAACGAGTGGTGTGAGGGGGGGGTCGTAAACCCCACAGGCGGTAACAACAAATGCTAACCTCCTTATCCAACCTGCGTGGTGTGAACCGAGACAGGAGATTTGGGAGCAGGATCAGACCAAAGCAGAGAAGATCCTACAGAGCCTGGCTGTGCTTTGCTTGTGCCAGCTTTTTGCTGGGATGCTAGTGGGACGCTCCTCGGCGTGCGCACTGCCAGGATCGGGCCCTAGTCTTGTACACTTCGTTCCACCGTAGGCAGTTTGTTGGTGGTTTAATATTTTGCAGGGAAATCTGGCTCTTGTAAATTGAATTCTGTCCTAAACTGACCTGAACTCTTACCACCACCCTCCAGATACCGGCATTTCATGGGAGGGTGGCAAACCAGGCAGATCCTCCTGCTTTCCTCCTTCCCTTGGCAGTTCATGGCAGCACTGTCTCGGCTCAGTGCCGCAAGGCATCACCTGGGACCAGAAGAGCTCCAGGCTCCCTCTGCGCTGCCAAACGTCCCAGCCATTAGCTCCGCTGCTGAGTACTCAGGGCCAGGTTGAGTGGGACTGTGGGCAACCTGCTCTAGTGCACCATGTCCCAGCCCATGGCAGGGGGGTTGGACTAGATGGCCACTAAAAGTCCCTTCGACCCAGACCACTCCATGATTCTGTGGTCCCTGCGTGACTGTGTCCATGCATGCGCAGTGTGCATGTGTCCGGCTGAGCCGTATACGCAGACGTGGTGCTGCGCGGGGCCAGTTCTTGTTCCCAGTCTGTGTATCCTCCCACCTCCACTCGCTCTTCCCAGTAAATAACCATTTCACACGGGGCTCTGCCTTTTGTTGGAGGATAATATTTGTGTTGGCACGTTTGCAGCCAGCCTCTAAGGGTCTTTAGCAGCACGGGGTCAGCGCCTGATCCTGCCTGGGAAGAGCTGTGCGCAGCGGAGCAGGGAGGTGCCGGCTCTGATGGGTGGATGCTGAGAGAGCTGCCGTGTCCAGCTGGCTGTGCCTGTATGGATGCTGGGAATGTTCAAGCTTAGGCTAGCTTCTTAGGCAGTTGGACTAGGTGCTCATTGTAGGTCCTTTCCAACTGAAATACTCTACTCCATTCCATTCCATCCTAGTCTATTATTTTCCATTTTATTCTATTCTGTTCCATTCCGTTCCATTCTATTCTCGTACCTCTAGGAGCTAGATTATAGCTGTGAGCCCAGGAAATTCAGTGTCTGCTGTGCATCATCAGCTTTTCAAATGCAAAAAGGAAACTTGGCTTGTATCTGTAAATTCTCTAACAATATTATCTATTTAAGGTGATCACCCACAAACCTAGTTTACCTTGGCTTTATGATTTTGATTATTTTTTTTTTATTTTTGCGGAGAGGCATTGTGTTCTAGTTGTGATTCATTTCTGAAAAGCTGAACCACAGTAATACCCATTTTATGTAGCAAATTGCAAGTTGCTGTTTCAATCTCATCTGTGTCACTCTGGCTCTAGCGACGAGCAGAGCGTCTGAAGCGAATCTCGGCCGGGGGCTGTGAGCCAGTAGTGGGAACTGTTCCTGGCTGTCTTTGAGAAACTGCAGTCATCTTCCTCAGAGCAACCTCTGGCATTTTGTGGTGGATGTGGCCACTCCAGTGATGGCGGTCCTTGAGAGCTGCACAACTATGTGTCCATCCATGCAGCCCCCTCCCTAGTTCTGGAGGAGCCTTCTAAATATAATGAAACTTGGAGCACATTAATCAAATATCACGTTAAGTATTTTTCTCTTTCAGGGTTTCATCAGACTGGACATGTCAGAGTTCCAGGAGAGGCATGAGGTTAGTAAATGGGCTGTCTCTGCTTCCGAGGGGTGCACCTTCGAGTTCAATCAGTAATTTAAACAAATCCTTGTTTAAAAAAGTCACTGCCTTTGTTCACCTGCATTTGGTCCCTGTCCTGGGCAGTGCTGAGCACGTTCCCTTTGCCACTGAATGCAACAAGCATCTCCTGTCTCACCCTGGCAGTGGCATCCAGGACCTTCCTGAATTACTGCCACGTTCTCCAGAAAATGGGCAGTTTGGAATGTCAAAGGGAGTGACAGAACAGCAGTTGCTCCGGGTTGTACATTAAATTGCAATAGGGGAAATACCAGCCAAAAAACAAGTTTAACTCAGGCAAATTAGGAACAGAGACCAAGCAACAAGAAAAGCTTTCACCGTTTGTCTCTGCTGGTGTGGCTTCTGTATGCGGTATTGACCCCTGGGGGAAGAGCAACTGCGAAGAGATCATATTGTGCATGAAAATCTGCAGCCCGAGCATGAGCCACGTGCTACGCGTCACCCACAGGTGCCAGGGCTGCCTGTGCGCCTGCGCCCAGGCAGGCACGGCACGGCCCAAAGCCCCGTTCCCCTCCTTGCCTCCAGCACGTTGCTGAGTCCAGTGCAGGATGACCCCCCAGCGTGCCTCCCACGGGGGAAAGGGGGAGAATGCAGCAGAAGACAGGACTGTGGTACAGATTCCACTCCTTCCATCACACCTCCTGCCCAATTCTGGTGCTGCAGGAGAGGTGGGACGTCTCACCAGGGTCACCTTCCGAGCTGGTGAGGCCCTAAAGCCCTTTGAAGAGCTCTGTCTGCCCAAAAAATAGCAAGGTCCTAGCTGACATAGGGTCATAATGCTTCTCTTTTGATGGCTGTATAGGGGCCTGGTATTTTTTATCAATGCCATTGGTGAGGAGCACCCAAATCCACAGAGTGTGGGATGAGAAGTATCCCACAAGGGATCTGAGGATCATCCCCGTAAACTGCAGCTGCTCTATTGTTCTATGAGGACAGGGAGGAAGGAGGAGGAAGACTCACTGGCTGGGTCCTGGGAAGATGGTGTGTTGGAGAGGAGGAGGAAGGTGCTGGGGAGGAGCTCAGAAGGACAGGTCCAGGATGGGAGTACCATTTTTTTGCATTTCTTGCTGCCGAGGGCGGCCGCCAGCCTGTGCCTGGGTACACAGCAGGCTGCGAGCGGTCAGGGGTCAGGCAGACCCTCACACCCAGCATGCTGGGCTGTGACAAGGGCTGATTCGAATATTGACCTGGCACGAAGCAGCGGCAGCCATGGTATCATCATCAGGAACTGCCAGGCCCTCGAATGACCAGGGCTAGAAAAGGTCGGGAAGGGGTGTAGGAAGGGAAAATAAAGATGTGCTTGCAGCTGGCCTGATAGATTGGCTGTGATAGGGTCCTGCACAGCAGGGGTAAAAAAAATAGATGAAAATAAAGCCATGTTGATGATTCAGTACAAAGAAAGAGGAGTTAAGAGTAGCAGTATAAATGTAAGAGATAAAATATTGTGCCCTGACAAAGACAAGAGGCAGAGCTAAGGGAAGGAATAAAGTAGAGAATTGTGGTGAGCGCAATATAAATTTTTCAAGCAAACGAGGATCAGGAGGTCAGCCCGGGAGACAGCGTCCTTTGAAGGAGCCTGAGGAGCCTCCCGTAGCCCCAGGCACTGCAAAACAAATGCACTGAATTAGCTGCCATCGGCTAATTTCTGCTTTCCCGTTCCCAAGTCAGCCAGCGGGACCCCCTCCACCTCGGCAGCCCTTGGCTGTGGGAGCAGGCAGGGGTGGCGGTGGCAGTGCTGGGCAGTGATGCTCGGGGAAGGGGGCTTGCAGCAATCCCCGGGCAGCCTGCCCGTATCGCACAGCAAAAAGGAGCTGCCTGAATGGGAGAATTACAGAATCACAGCATGGTCTGGGTTGGAAGGGACCTTCAAGACCAGCCAGTCCCACCCACCTGCCCCCTCCCCCCAGCCCAGGCTGCTCCCAGCCCCATCCAGCCTGGCCTTGAGCCCTGCCAGGGATGGGGCACCCACAGCTGCTCTGGGCAGCCTGGGCCAGCGCCTCGCCGCCCTCATGTCGGAGCGGGCCCGTCGGAGGCCACGGAGCTGGTCAGAGGGCTGGAGCCCCTGTGCTGTGGGGACAGGCTGGGAGAGCTGGGGCTGTCTCCTCTGCCAGCCCCACAGAGCCACACTCAGCAAAGGGGGCTGCACTGGCACGGCTGTGCCACAGCGCACACGGCCTCTACCCTTTGCTAACGCTCAGACCATGACAGACTCACCCTTCAGCTGTGCTGCTTCCTTATCCTGGATTAAGGAAAGGAAATCTCTTGGTTTCTTGAGGAATCAGGGTTTTTCTCCATGAATTCCTTCTGCTTCCTGTACAACCAGCCAGCTGCTGACTCTGCATGTCCAGCATCCTGGAGAAACACAGAGAATTAACAAGCTGATAATTTTATTCTTTTCCACTTCTATTTGCCTAAAGGACTGTGACTTCAGATGCACCCACAGACCCAGGTTGCTTGAAAATGCTCCAAGTTTTAAGTATAAACTTACGTGTCATTTTGCCAAAACATTTCTGTTGTCAGAAATATTCTTCTAAATGATCTTCTAAATTTTTAAACCTCATTTAAAAAAAACATAGTATCAACAGGTTATCAATCTTGTTACTGACACAGGAGAAATACTTTCCTTGTGGCCTCTTCCCAAGCTTGGATTCCCACCTGCCACTCTTAGTCCTTTGAATTCTTGCTCTTAAAAAGGCTAAAGGAGATGAAAATAGGTGTTGGACAGCTGGGATGGGTGGCTCAGACAGCTGCTTAGAAAAGCAGGGGTGGTGCCTTTCTGCCTGCTCGGGGCTGCTCCTGCAGATTCTGCTGGTTAAAGCTTGGAGTGAGGTAATTGCTCAGCAGGTACCAATCTGCATTTGGCCAAATTGTTGCTTATTAAGCTGATTTTGTGATACCTGGGGCGCGATAGATGTCACAAAGAATATAGAACTTTATTTGTCTGTCGCAAAGCATTGGGGCTGCCTGCTGAGCTACCAAGAGGGCTTCATCATTCCTGGCATCCGTGAATCAGCTTTCACATGTCCTGTTGCTTCCTCCTAGGTTGCCAAGTTTATTGGCTCTCCACCTGGCTACGTGGGCCATGAAGAGGGTGGGCAGCTCACCAAGAAGCTGAGGCAATGTCCAAATGCTGTGGTGCTCTTTGACGAGGTTGACAAAGCCCACCCAGATGTCCTCACCATCATGCTGCAGCTGTTCGATGAGGTAAATCCACATTTTGGGGTCAGAGTTTGCACAAGGGCTCTTTGGAAGGTGACAGTGAGCGGTGCAAGGGATGACGGATGCTGAAGGTGTCCTAGAGCGGAGCTGAAATGTTCCAGATCAATAGTCGCCTCCAAAAAAAGGTGACCCAACCAGTCAGCCTCTTCTCCATTTTAACACCAGGATGATGCTGAGGTGTCCTGCTGCAATAAATGACACCTTTAGTCAAAGAAGAAGCCAGTGATGGGAAGGTTGGAAACTTGAGGATGAAACCTGGGAATCGGATTGTCCCATGTCACTGGGAAGATGTGACGGTGAAGACTGTGTCATGAGGATACCGCTAAGGAAAAAGCCCCCCAGTGACAGCTCAGTGTCGGAAAAGGTGGGCTGCAGGTCCACAGCAGAAAGCAGGAGCGGTGAGAGGAGGCAGGAGGGCAATGGCTGTGTTCCTGTGGTGCCCTACATCCCATGTACTCTGCCTCCTGCACAGCACAGAGAAAATTGGCTCCAAGGTCTTGGCAGCAGGTCAGGGTGTTGCCACATCATCAGAAAAGCAGATACTCTGGGGACTTCAAAGTCCATTGGTATCCTGATCGATTGTTAATTGCTGGGTTTTAGTTCAGGTTGGTTAATTTATGACTTTTCAGATGGCATGTGATTTGTTTCACACCTTCCTCCCCCCAAACACAAAATCATAGAATCAGAGAATGGTTTGGGTTGGAAGAGATCCAAGATCATCTAGGCAACCCCCCTGCCGTGGACAAAACTCTTCAGCTAATGACCTAGGAGGAGTCTCCAGAGGAAGCCAGGACACTCTTGGAGATGGCTGGGAGGAGCCCTGGGAGAGCCATCAGCATGGACCTGCCTCTAACATTGACAAAACTGCTTGGGTATCTACCTTGGAGGAACCTGGGGCTCCTGAAACCATTGTGTGTGCTGGCGGAAGGCCCATGCCCAGTAGCTCTCCATGGAAACTCCTAGACATCTCCAGGACTGTGTTGGGCTCCTCTGGAGACAGCTGAAATCCTAAGTAGACTCCTCCAAGGTAGCTACCCAGGGAGGATTGTCGACCTCAGAGGCAGGTCCATGCCCGTTAGCTCCCCAATACCCTCCCAGGCACCTCCGTGCATTACAGCACCCGATCCCACTGGCAGCAGGAAGGAGAGCAGATACCCGCTGTCGGAGGGAGGGAGCACAAGGTCTATGGCTTTGGAGTCCTTTGCTGTCTCGGGGGGACGCTTGGCATACAACCTGTGTTGGGCAGCTGCAGCTTTCTTGGACGAGCTGGTGGGAGCCAGGGATGCGGATGTGTTTCCAGGCTCTGCATCTTCTGCTGAGCCCTCCGCCTGCTGCGTGCAAGCTTTTTGGTTTATTTTTAAGGTCCTGGTCTGTCCTCAGAGGCAACCAAACTCCAGAGCAACACGCTGGAAGGTTTTGGGGGTTTTTTTTGTTTGTTTGTTTTTCTTTTAAGGATTAATAACACAATTTTTTCTTGCATAGATCATCGCAGCAGCAGCTAAATGTGAAATCAATTCCTGTACCACACACTTGACAGGGCAATAACCCAAATGTTAATCTCAAGCACCCAACAAGGATTTGTGTCATTGTGCTGGATATCTGTTGTTGGAGACGTATTGAGAAAAGAAACCGCCTGGGGAGCTGCTGATTTTTTCCTTCTTTTTCTCTCTTTATTTTATTAATCAAGAGAACTAGTACTTTTGAAGGGTTCCTGTGTCAGCTTGGTAGGAGGAGGGTTGATGCCACAGCAGTTGGCTGCAGCAGCGGTTGCCCTCACTGCTGAGCGTGCTGCTGGGCTGCTGTGGTTTGGTTTGATGGGCAGTTCTGCAAGTGTGAGGGATGCTCCCTGTTGCCTCTTGCTGTCACGGCCTCTCCACTGCTTAGTTATAGCCATAACCCAGTTATTTCTGCAAGGTTATTTTAGCTTTGCCTATGTTCAGTCAGGCTCCTGGCAGTCTGTGCTTCCCTGTGGTGCTCTCAGACCACCTCTGAGCCCTCCCTGCCCATGGGGAGCTTCAAACTGGCTTGTCTGGAAGGCTTTGGTGAACATCTGGGCAACGCTGCTGGAGCTTTTCAAGGCACCAACGCCTGCAGTTACCCACTCTGCCCCTGACAACAGCCCACACCAGGGGTCATCTCGTGTCTCAGCCACTCCAGCAACAAGCGCAGCCTAACCCACAACCACGGGCAGGGCTGAGCCAAGAGTCTGGACCGCCTCTGAGAGTCCTTCAAACCTCCCTAAGGGGCAGCAGCCTCTGTTAGAGGGGTGAGGCAGAGGCACAAGGTGACAACAACTTCACCTGCACTCACGGGGTTTCACCGGAGCTCATGTGTCAGACGCAAAGCCACAGCAGGGAGGTAGGCAGAGGGTCAGAGGCAGCAGAGTAATGCCCCTGCGAGGCATCTCTCAGGGCTTCCACCAAGTCTGTGCCAGGTGGAACAGGCTCGGACCACGTGCAGGGCAAGTTACGGCTGCTCTTCGGAGAGGTTACCCATTCAGCCTCCACAGCTCAGCCCCGCTTCCGTCCTGCCTGTACCCATGGGCATCCCTCACTCTGGGGAAAACCGGGACCCGTATCCTTTCACCTCAAGTTTTGGCGGAACCCTGGGGCGCCTGCTCACGCTGCCGGTGTCAATTTGGTGTTGTTGCAGGGCAGGCTGACAGATGGCAAGGGGAAAACCATTGACTGCAAGGATGCCATCTTTATCATGACCTCCAACGTGGCGAGTGATGAGATTGCCCAGCACGCTCTGCAGCTCCGACAAGAAGCCATGGAGATGAGCAAGAAAAGGATCGCAGAAAACTTAGGTACTGGCCTTTCAATGTCATACTCCAAATCCCTAAAGAATCCACCTCCTTCCTTACACGGCAGGCCCCTTGTTTCATTTGACACCAGATCAGCCATCCCTCTGCCAGGGGGAGCACCCAGACGCTTCGGTTGCCTCCCCACTGCTCATCCTTGCAGCTGGTCCGCACTGACACATCCTCCAGGCCCTGCAGCTTTTGGGCGAGCCTCGGGGATGCTCCTCTGCCAGAAGGGAAGGCAGCTGCCAGGTCTTTGATGGGTATGTCTGAAAAGTCATGCTGTTGCCTTCTAGGATGACCTGTTGCTGAGAAGTCCCACACTCCAATCTCCACCCTGCTCCCTCCTGTAATATCTCTGCTTTGGGCTTCCCCTATTCTGAAATCCTCATTATTTGAGATCACATCCTTCAGAATGAGATCACATCGTTGGAGAAGGCTTTCTGTCCACCTCCCAGCCTTCCTCATCCTGTGCTCTCTTCCTTTTATCTCCTCACCTTATCCATTCTTTCAGAACCCTTCCAAGTGTTTCCTAGAGAAGACAGGGGCTGGTACAGGTGCTCCTGTTAGAGGAAGAGTTTTGTTTCCTCACAGTCTTTTCAAAAAGGACTGAGCTTAATCAGTTTTGCTTCGCCTTGGAATGGGAGCTCTGGACCCACACATCAGGGTCCTATAGAAATTTTTTTAGAAATGTGAATTAGGTAATAAAAGGAGAACTGAGTAGAGTAAGGGCAGCCTCTAAGATGTGAACTAAACAGCTCTGGTGAAGGTAGCAGAGTCCCAGTTTGTGTGCAACCCTCCGCTGCCTTCACCAGCTGGTTGGTGATAACTGCAGTGGCACCAGGAGGCTCTGGGGACTGGCAGGTCTCTGCTGTGCCAAGGATGGATGGACAGGCAGGTGGCAATGTCTGCAGCAGGGGCCGTCCCTCTAGCTCTAAAATCACAGAATCACAGAACGGTTTGGGTTGAAAGGGAGCTTAAAGATCATCTAGTTCCAACTCCCCTGCCATGGGCAGGGACATCTCCCACCAGGCCAGGTCCTATTGCTACAAGCCCTTGCCCAAAGCCCCTCCCCAGCTTTCCTGTCGGCCCCTCCAGGCACTGGGAGCTGCTCTAAGGTCTCCCCGGAGCCTTCTCCTCCCCAGGCTGCACAGCCCCAGCTCTCCCAGCCTGTCCCCACAGCAGAGGGGCTCCAGCCCTCTGACCAGCTCCGTGGCCTCCGACGGCCCCGCTCCAACAGGTCCGTGTCCTTCTGATGCTGAGGACCCCCGAGCTGGACGCAGCGCTGTGGGGGGTCTCAGCAGAGGGGAGCAGAGGGGCAGAGCCCCCTCCCTCGCCCTGCCGGCCACGCTGCTGGGGATGCACCCAGGGCACGGGTGGCTTTCTGGGCTGTGAGAGCACATTGCCGGGTCATGCTGAGTCTCTCATCCACCAGCACCCCCAAGCCCTTCTTGGCAGGGCTGCTCTCCATCCATCCTCTGCCCAGCCTGTACTGGGATTGCTCTGACCCATGTGCAGGACCTTGCGCTTGGCCTTGTTGAGCTTCATGAGTTGCACACGGGCCCAACTCTAACCTATGAAGGTGCCTCTGGACGATGTCCCTTCCCTCCCTGCCTGCAAAAATGTGCAGCGGTTTGCAAGCACAGACACTGGCACAGGGAAAGACTGTCTCCGTCCCATGGTCCTGTGCCTGTGGATAACCAGGCATCCATGAACGATGGCTGCATCCCTTGTTTTCTCATCAGTTTTAAAAAACTAATCAGTCTGGTGGGGGTTTAAGACCCTTTTACAGTCTTAAATGTCTGGACACTGCATCTTCCATAGGGTATCTAGCAGCATGTGCTGTCACGGATGCACCGTGTTTACTAAAGGTCGGTCTCAAGAGCTCTGCTCACCAGTGGAAATGCCCAGAGAAGCAGTGGTGTGCAGCGTGTGCTGCGACTGTGCCTGGGGAACACGGCCATCTGCATCAGCTCCATGGGAGCAGGAAAAAATGTTGGGGTTTGGTGCCAAATGCATTTTTCAGCTTCTTTCTCACTGTCTCTTCCTTTTTATTTTGAGAAGTGGATGCCAAAGCTGGCTTAATTCAGAATCTTTAAACTTCAATCAAACTAGGTAAAGGACAAAGCATGCCTGCAACTGAACTTTCAAGAATAACATTTTAAAATGCCAAGCACTTTTCTGCTAAATGAGGAAAGCATTGAATTTTAATTTCTAGAACTGTAAGGCAGACAGCTGCAGTGAGTAAACGGCAGCTAGAGAGCATAGCTGGAAAATGCATTTCGGCTCAGAAGCTTGCCCTCAATTGAGTTTCGTGGAACTCCTTGTGATTTACTGAGTTCTTGGCTTGGAGATGCTCTTTGAAGGCGGTGGCCAGGAGGTCAGCTGAAGTGCCTGGGTGGGCAGATAAATGGAAAGATAGAGGGAAGGAGCTGTTTCTGCAGCATCTCCGCATCTGGGAGTGCACGCAGCAGCAATTGCAGGTGACAAACCGGAATGCTGGGGGCAGCTCTGTCTCTTCTGCCTTCTCCAGCTCTCCTCTTCCGGAACGCTGTACCAAATTCCTGTTATTTACTGAAAACCCCCTTGGTGCCTTTTAGAAGAAAACAAAAAAGTGAAACGGGCCAAATCCTTACAACCAAAGACCCACACCACTCCATTTAGACTGCGTGGCTGGGCTGGACCATCCATTTCCCCTGTGCTGTGCTGCAAACTGCCACCCCAGGATGCACCCAAGCCCCACAGGCGTGCTCGTGTCTGCCATGGCAGGGAAGGAGAGGTGATTTCAGAGCACACAGCATCCCTTTGTCCTGGTGTTGGTCTGGTGGAGCCTGAGAGTCCCTTCTGCCGCTGCTTGGGGTGCAAGGATCCTCATCAAGGCTGCAAAGCTGGGAAGGGCACCCAGCAGCCTGGGTCTTTCTCTAGCACCCTATGTGTCAGGATCCTATCCAGTGTGCCTTGGATGCGAGGGATCTCCCTATGAGTGTCCCTATGTGTTAAATAGCACCTGGAGTTGAATGCGGGGATGTGTAGGAAGAAATGAGACGATAAAGGCAAAGAGAAAAGTGCCTTTGGGCGGCAGACAGGTAAATCCTGCTTTTAAGCTGCCTGTGGAAGTTCTGAGCTGGGATTCGGGAGCCAGCCAGACCCTGGCTCCATCTGCAGTCAGTGGAGGGAAGTAGTCTCCAGCCAGAGCTGTGCCACAAACAGTCTGAACATGGGTTTGCTGTTTGCTGAAGGGACTGAGGACCGTCCCCGTGCCTGGCAGAGCTGCAGGACGCGGAGCAGCCCCAGGTGACAGAGTGCTCTGTGCATCGTGTAATTGGCAGCGGCTCCCAGAGAGCAGCCAGCGGCTGGGCAGAGAGGACTCCTGCTAACCAAAACCTCTGTGAGCTGTGAGGCAGCTCCTGAGGGCGCAGGGCGGAGGGTGGAGGCAGAGCGGGAGTTTTTTTGCCATGCAAGTGAAACACGTAGGTGTAGGGTGCTCCCCTCGGGCACCCAAAGCATGCAGGGCGGCCGTGGCAGCCCCAAACCTGCTGTCCAGAGTGTCAAGCGCAGGGACACCCCACTATGAATGCCAACCTGGCCAGTGGCATGTGTGGAGGTTCCAGGTCTGTTGTGAAGTCCCCTCAGGACCCCCACCTTCCTCGCTGCCCAGCCTCCAGCTCCTTGTCATGCTGCTTTGCTCGCCCATCCTCAGGAGCTGGGCGGACGGGAAGCCCGTGTTCCACCTCACCCTCCCACACCCTCCTGTTTTTCAGAGGATGTCCAGATGAGCGACAAGATAACCATCTCCAAGCAGTTCAAGGAAAAGGTTATTCGACCCATCTTAAAGGTACAGATGATTTTTTTCATGGCTTATGTTTCAGGTGTCCTGAGCTTTGGTCACTGAGTCATTCGATACAATGGTTCTTCACCCAGCTGTCTCCCAGCTGTGAGATAAGCAACATGACGTCCTTTTTCAACTTTCAGCCACAAAGAGTCATAGAACGGTTTGGGTTGGAAGGGACTTTTAATTAAGGTCAGAACCCAGCAGAAATAAATAACAGCTTCTTACTCACTCCCTGTGCTCTTGTAGTAGTGCAGCAACATGAGACGAGAAAGAGAACGTGGGGTGGGAAGTGCTGCAGTGGGAATTTGGGGGTTCTCTGCTCTCCCGGGGTCACCATCTGCTCAGCTCATGCACTGCTGCAGAGGGACCAGGAAAACCTGACTGCAGCAACACATCCTGATGACATTAAGTTTAAGATGTTTCTGAAGGACTTCAGGGCGCTGCTCACCTGGCAGTTCCTACGGAGACCAAAGAATTTGACCTCCCGGCAGAAGGCTCAGATCGGAGCCTCAGACCAGGAGGGCTGGCACGCAGCGAGGTGTCTTACTGTAAGTGGCTCAGGCAGGAGCAGACAGCAGAGGAGGCTGGAGCTGGGCTTACACTGCAGGAGAGATTCCTTTCTAGTTCCTCTTGCCATCTCCAGAATTCATTTCTCCTGTAAGCCATGCTGAGAGATGCTCCTGTTGACCTGAGATCTGGCAGCACAGACTTCCAGCTCCTTAGTGGGGTAGGATGGCTGCCAGGGCCACGCTGCACTGATGCGTGAGCTGTCGGAGGTGGGAGTGATCCCTGGGGAGCTCCTCCTGCAGTGTCACCGTCACTGCTGTCCCTCTCAGAGTCACCAACCCCGTCCCCACTGACTTTCACCCCTTGTCCCCACAGGCTCACTTCAGACGAGATGAGTTCCTGGGGAGGATCAATGAGATCGTCTATTTTCTCCCTTTTTGCCACTCTGAGCTCATCCAGCTTGTCAACAAGGAGCTGAATTTTTGGGCCAAAAAGGTAAAAACCATCCATGGCCTTAGACGTAACTTCTCAAGAGATGCATGAGCAGAGGGAAATCCCTGCCCCAACCTTCATCCTCCTGAGGTGGACACAGTGAACGTCTATCTACCTTGGGGCACTC
Source organism: Falco naumanni (assembly GCF_017639655.2). Lineage (NCBI taxonomy): Eukaryota > Metazoa > Chordata > Aves > Falconiformes > Falconidae > Falco > Falco naumanni. The sequence goes on along the minus strand of NC_054055.1, from coordinate 288,375 downwards.
GGTGCTCGGGAGGGTGTAGGGACCCCCTGGGATGGCGGGGGACGGTTCCTCCTGTGGCGGGGCAGGGATGAGTTTCAGGCCATGTTCAGAGATGTTGTTTTTCTGATTGGTCTTTGCACATCTGAGCTCTCTGGGGGACTAAAAAGGAATTAGGGGACCACTTGGTGCTTTGGTGGGTCTGGCCTGGTGGAGTCCGCCCTTTCCTCCTTGGCTGAGCTCAGGCCCAGGGATGCTCAGCACCTACCGTGCTGCCTGTGGAGTCCCTGCTGCTCAAGGAATGGGGTGCCAGGGTTGCTCAAAGGCATCGGTAACCCTTCCTCCTCTTCCTCACCTGGCAGGCCAAGGCGAGACACAACATCACCCTGCTCTGGGACAGGGAGGTCATGGATGTGCTGGCTGATGGCTACAACTTGCACTATGGTGCCCGGTCCATCAAACACGAGGTAAAGCCAAGGACGGAGCCCCAGTGAAGCCCACAGCATTGCCTCCAGCCCTGCTCTGCACAGGGAGGGGATTATTGTTGGGGTCTGTCCTGCAGAAGAGGGGCCCCACAGCTCCCAAGGGGAGATGTTCATGGTCTGTGGGAGGAAACGGCACAGCCGGTACACTCCAGAGATGGGGAATAAGCAGGGTGAACAGGAGATTCCAGGATCCTGCGCTGCCCCAGGGTGGGAAGGAGAGCTGCCTGGCTCCCCAGGAGGCTGCTGACAGGGCTTTTCTGATGGGAGCTGCTTTTCCTTCTTCAGGTGGAGCGGCGTGTTGTGAACCAGCTGGCAGCTGCCTATGAGCAGGACCTGCTGCCGAGGGGCTGCACCTTGAGGATCACGGTGGAGGACTCAGACAAGCAGCTGCTGAAAACCAAGGACAGCTCTTCCCCTGGAGCAGAAAAAACAAAGATGCCAACGTTGAGATTGGAGATAGTGGAGAAAGACAGCAAATCCCGAAAACTGGACATCCAAGCACCTCTGAACCCAGAAAACATTGCTTATTTCTTGTAGGCAGCAACGAGCACACTCCGCCCCACGCTCTGCCATGGTGCAGGCAGCACAGGTTGACAATAAAACCCCGTGAGACTGGGAGTGTGCAATGTGGCCATGTCGGTGAGGGCCGGCAGCCGGTGGGGCAGGGAAAAAGCCGTGCTCCTGCCACCTCCGCTGCCCCAGCGCCGGGCACAGGCAGGCAGGAGCTGCCCGCTCAGCCTGCACCCACTCCCTCCAGGGTGGGCACAGGGGGCCCTGGAGCTGCAGCTCTGGATGGCGAGGTGCCACGCTGCCAGCTGGGGACACGTAGGTGGAGGGTTCTGGGGTTTTGCTTGGTGTAAGAGAAGGTGTCAGAGCTTTTTAAGAAAGGGGAAAGCAGATCGCAGACCGTACGGGAGCCAGGGTGTCCAGCGCGGGTGGGATTTGCCGTTCCCTGAAGAGGCAGCTCGCTGCGGGGGCTGGGTTGGACTGCGGCTGGAACAGGGCAGGACAGGGACCGAGGGTGCGGCAGCTCGATTCTAGAAGCCACCAGGCACTTGGACTGTGTTTTGCCCGCTTCTCATTATTTATTGCAATAAACACGGTATGCACATACAACCTGCATCTGGCACGGGCCAGGGGAGGATGGGGGGAGCAGAAGTGGGGTTTGCCCCACGGCAGGACACATCCCCCAGGGCTCCTGCATCTCCTGCTTATCGCCAGGAGCTGTGAACAACGCTGGGCACATTTCCCTGTCCCAGCCAGGCAACATCCCAGTGCAAACCTCTCACTAAATCCTCCCCACTGATTTTCTTCTGACCTGCTTCCAGGAAATATTTAATATCTCAGGCTTAACCCAGCTGCCCAAGTTGTCCCCAGTGTCAGAGCTGGAGCAAAGGTCCCCAGCCCAGACAAATGATGGTGGCTCTCACTGGGTAGAATTGGCTTTTTCCTGCGTGTTTGTGGGTGGGAGGGTTCGCTGCCCCAAGCCGTGGTTGCCAGAACAGCCCTGGCCCCGTGATCTCTGCAGGGCCGGCACGCAGGGCACAGGGGTGAGGGGCTCCCCTGCGAGCGGTTTTGGGGTGCATCTTCTGGGGGCTGGAGGAGGGTTCTGGCACCAAGGGCAGCATCGCCTGGCAGAGATGACAGGGCAGATAAGAGAGGTTGTTGGGGGAAAATCCCATTTCCTCCGACCTCCATCCACCTCCAAGCCTTGCCATGCTGAGCTCACATGCGTGGCCGAGTAGTGTGAGCGATCCCCCCAGTGAAGGACTCGGCATGGGGTCACACCTGCCGTGTCCTCTCCCGAGCAGAGCCAGCCCAGCTGCTGTCATCCCTGGGGATGAGGTGTCCCATGGTGGGTACTGGCTGGGTTTGGGATGCATGGTCACCTCTGGAGCCACCCCCAGCCATGCCACCATCACCCCACCGGGAGGGGAGCCCTCTCTGCCGCAGAGACAGCAGCACTTCACCGAAAGCACCAACTCCTCCAGCTGGTGACATGTTGCCAGGGCTGATTATGAAGAGTAGAAAACGAAATACAAAAGGCAATCAAACCGAATAGCCCTCCAGAATTAATAAGCTGGAAGTCACAGTCCCTTGGGCACAGGGACGGGGACGGCTCAGAGGTGGCAGCGAGCTGCTGGGGTCCCTGCCCGACGCGGCAAACTTGTTCTGTGAAATCCCCCTGCCCAAGCATCCCTGCTGGCACTGCTGGGCTGTGGCGTGGGCTCAGTTTTGGTGGTGGCACTCATTTCTGGGGGGATACAGGAAAGTTTAGGGGTGCTGCCCTGACCTGCCTTTCCATCCCTGTTGCCTTTTCCTGCTGTGGAGCTTAACTCGGTGCCACTGCCTTCCACAAGGGCTGCAAACCGAGGGAAGGAAAGCTGGAAAAGCCGGGGGAGCCTCTGGGATGGCAAGCGGAGCTGCCCCATCGCAGGCACTTCCCGTGCTGGTGGTCCATGGGTGCCCCGCTCCTCTCAACCCCTGCCCAGGCAGCTCCAGGCTGGCAGCGGGTGGGTGGCGGAACTGGAGAAGATGAGCCTGTTCCCATCTGGGTGCTGGGATGAGGGGCTGGCTGCGCCTGGGGGTTGCCTGGATGGGGAAGGGAGCCTCCAGCAGCAGGATTTGGCCTTTATGAGCCACTCAGGGTGACCTGCAAGAGGCCAGCAGGACAGCCAAGAGCAGGTTTCTTTTCCCCTGAAAGGGTTTTGGAGCTTCACTGGGCTTTTCTGGACCCTCTGAGATTCAGGTTTGCTCCCATGGGAGGGCCAGGAGGCGGTTCAGCTGCAGGGATGGCTGACACCAAACCCACCGGAGTTGCTGGCTCAGCCCCTGCCTCTTCCCACACCTTCACGTCCTCTCCCTGGGTGGCAGGGCTGCAGGGGAGCCAGGGCGTGGGGAGGGGGTCCCCCAACACACCGGGGTGCCTCACAGGGCAGCAAGCAGCATCCCCAAACCCGCCATCACCTCCTGCAGTGACGGGACACCAGCAAATGCCAGCCCCACGCTCTGCACAGCTCCCTCCATCCTGCCCAGTGCAGGACAGGCAAAGCTGGGACCCTGGGGGGCCTCCCCAGGTGTCACCAGGCCCCCAGCCCAGCGGGCAGCAAGGAGAAATGGGGCTGGGTAAGGTGGGTCCTACAGCAGCGGCAAAGCAGGGCCAGGGGGTGCAGAGGTGAGCATGCTGGGCCAGGGGGTGCAGGGGTGGGGGTGCAGGGGTGGGTGTGCAGGGGTGGGTGTGCACAGGTGTGCAGCGAGGTACCTGCGCATGTGGGAGTGCACAGGTGTGCATGAGTGTGCACCACTGTGCACTAAGCTGTGCGTGAGGGTGTGCACGGGTGTGCATGTGTGTGCATGAGTGTGCATGGGAGCGCATGACTATGCATGAGTACGCATGGGAGTGCACTAGTGTGTGTGCATGAGTATGCACAGCTGTGCATGGGTGTGCATCAGGGTGTCCATGTGCATACCCAGGTGTGCACAGATGTGCATTAAGGTGTGCAGGGGTGCGCACTAAGATGGTGCGGATGTGTGTGCAGGGCAGCACTGCCCGCCGCTGAGGCTGACCCCGGGGATGAAGGCAGGGTTCCCTCTGTGCAGCCCCAGGGAGCAGCTGCCCCCGTGCTCCGTGTGCCCGACCCACCCCAGCACTCACGTGCTGGGACACCAGCACCCTGCAACGACACTGCCAGGCTGGGAGCACCCGGTGCCAGGACTCTCGTGGGCCAGGAACAGGCCCTGTCCCTGCCTGGGGACACAGGGAGAGCGGGGAGCCCACAGCCACGCGTGCCATCCTGTGCCGTGCCATGCCATGCTGTGCTGTGTTGGGTCACACCATGTCACGCCATGCTGTGCCATCACACTGTGCCATGCCGTGCTGTGCCATATCAGGCTGTGCCATGCTGCATCACGCCATGCTGTGCCATGCCACACTCTGCTGTGCCACACCGTTCTGCTCCACACCGTGCCAATCTCCACCATGCTTTACCATGCCGTGCCATGCCATGCTGTTTCCCTGGGGAGCACAGCCACAAGGGCCTTTCGGCAGGAGCATCCCGGCTGGGGCGGCACTGGGGGGCACACGGGGCCCTCCCCGATCGTTTTATTTGTTTTTAATTGTGCTGGAGGCGCGGCACCGGCATCCTCTGAGCAAACAGCAGCGGGTGAAAGGGCTCCCTCTGACAGATCAAATAAATGTGCCACCGCAGCCGGGCCGGGAACAATAAACGGGAGGCAGGATCCGGAGGGGAGAAACATCAGGCTGTGACGGGGGAAATTCAATTACCGCCAGCCTTCAGCCCCGTGCCGGGCTCCTAATTCGATTAGGGGCAGGCGAGCTCCAGCGAGCGGAGGGGCCTCGGCGCAGCCCCGGCTCGGGGCTTTGTCACCGGGAACAAAGCGGTGGTCGCGGCGGCCAGAGGCCTCCAGTTGGGCTGTGCATGGTGTGGGACCGAAAGCGGGGCCGGCACCCACCAGGACACCCCCTCCGGTGCAAAATCCGGGGGTCCCCGTGGGGTGACAGGCGTTGGAGGGGTGGGGATGATGCTGCGGGTGCTGCCTCTGGGCACCGGCTGCGTGTGGCCAATGCCCACGACAAAGCTGGGACGTGAGCTGTGCGGTGGACATGGCTGTCCCCAAAGTGGGCTCCAGAGGCGCCCCGACCCACCTGGGCACCCGCACACAGCCCTCGGGTCCCGGGTGGCCCCCAGAGCCCAGCAGGATGGAGGGATGGGGGTCCCTGTCCCAGTTCCTCCACTGTGCCCAGCCCTCCCTGCTGCCATTGCCACCCTTTCGGGGGGAAGGGGCGGGGGGAGCAGCCTGTGCCCCCATCCCGTCAGGCAGTGCTGGGGACAGCTGGGCACCCCTGCTGCTAGCACCCATCTTCCTTCACCCGCCAAAATCAGGAGGTATTGCCCCAGCTCCCACGGGAGCTGCGGGACACACGGGGGGGGGGGGGGGGGTGTCCCAGGCCGGGCAGGGTCAGGGCACCCCTACTCACCCCCCATCCTGCTCCCCACCGCCTACCCCCCTTGTCCCGCTCCCTCTCCTCACTCCCTTCACCCCCTCATCCTCCTCGCTCCCTCCCCCCCCTCCCCCGCCCCCGGCCCGTTCTGCCCCTGGCTCTGGGTAGCAATAGCAGCAGCTCCTTGCGTGGCAGATTGCTGCCTAATTAGTTTAGAGGGAAAACTTAATTGAATTAACTTTTTCACAACTCCAGCAGCCTGACAGTCGGGGCTCTCGCTCAGCCGCCAACCTCCAGCCCCGTGATCTAATTAACTTGTTTAGCAACCTGCCCGCTCGGCCGGCAGCTGGGGTGGGCGCGGGTGGGAGCACCCACCGGCCCGCAACCACGGGTGTCCCCAGGGTCCCATCGAGGGACCGGCCCCGCACCTGGCCCAGCCGGGTGGCCCCGAGGGCTGTCCCCGGTGAAGGGAGCCGGGAGCGGGGGGGGGCACCGGCTCTGCCCTGCGGGACTGGGGTCGCATGTGGGGCGGGATGCGGGGGGGAGATGATGGGGCAGGACATGGGGTAGCACATGGGACAGTGTGTGGGGCAGGACATGGGGCAGGGAGGTTGGGCAGGAGATGGGGTAACACACAGGGCAGAGCAATGGGCAGGATGTGGGGCTGGACACGGGGCCAGATACAGAGTGGGAGATGGGGGGAGTACGAGGGGCAGGCGATGGTGCAAGGTGTGGGGCAGGATAAGTTCTGGGCAGCGCCCCAGGACGGCACGGACCAGTGCCGTGAGCCCCCGCCCCAGCCCTGTGGCAGCGTGGGGCTGAGCCCCGTGGGCAGAATTGATCCCGCAGGACCTGGACAGGATCCGGCCTTTCCCCCGGGGCGCGGGGGGCTGGTGCCCACCGGGAGGGCAGCGAGCCCCCCCTGCTGCGCTGGGGCACAAAGCCCTTAGCTGAGCGTAATTAGACTTTTAAATCCTCTTTAGTGAAAGTGTTTGTCTTGAAAATGTCTCAAATCCCCCCCCAAATCCCCCCCCCGTCCCCCCTGCATCCCCCCCCCCCCGGTGCCGCTGAAAGGGGTAAAGCCTTTGCGTGGCCCCAGCGGGCGGGATGCGGCGCTTTGAAATTCATCCAGGCTGCAAATTGGACGGGGGGGGGGGCGGCAAAGAGCAGGGCCCCCCCAGGGAGAGGAGGGGAGGTTGAGCACCCCCCCCGCTCCCCCCGTACACCCACGGACGGCGGGGTGCCCCTGCTGCCCTCCTGCCATGCCCAGCCCCTCAAGTTCTCCCCCCACCCCGGGACAGGGACCCCCGTGTCTCCCCCAGCCCAGCCGGGCCCACGGTGGGGACCCTTCCCCGGAGGGGACCTGTGAGGGCAGCAGATGCTGGGGGGGGGACACTGGGGACATCGGGGTGGATGAATGGAAGGGGCCAGGAGGGGGGTGACCCGTGGGGGACAGGGACTAGCTGCTGCCTGTCCCGTGCTTGGGGGCCGCGGCCCCTCTCTCCCCGTGCTGGCGGAGCCCCCCGAGGAGGCAGCTCTCCCCGAGGCCGGGGGTCCCCCGGGTGGGGGCCGGAGGCCGCCACCCCCGCGGGGCACCGCAGGGCTCCCCCCCTTCCCTGGGGTCATCACGCAACGCCCCCGGCATGGCTGGGGCTGAGAACGGGCAGGAACCCAATCAGAGCTGTGGGGTACAAAGGGGTCCCCAGCCCCACTACCCAGCTCCACGGGACCCCTGCGAGGGGCAGGGGTGGGGGGGGTCTCCAGACACAGGGGCTGCGCTGGCTGAGGGGCGCCCCCTGCCCCAGCTCTGCCATGGGATGAGGGAGCTGTCCCCATGGGGGGGTGCCTGGTGGGTCTGGGCTGGGCATGGGGCAGCCTGGGACCCCCCCTCCCCGTGCTGCTGGGGGGGATCTGGGGATGGGGGGCAGCAGGGAGGGGGCTGGGGGTTGGGTAGGGATGGATCCAGGAGGCACAGAGGAATGGGACGGGAATTGGGATGGGATGTGAACTGGATTGGATGGGGTGGGATGGGACAGGATGAGGATTGGGATGGGATGGGGATTGGGATTGGGATGGGATGGGACTGGATGGGATGGGATGGGATGGGATAGGGATTGGGATGGGATGGGACTGGATGGGATGGGATGGGATGGGATGGGATGGGATGGGATGGGATGGGATGGGATGGGATGGGATGGGATGGGATGGGGATTGGGATGGGATAGAATGGGGACTGGGATGGGACGGGATGGGGTAGGGTGGGATGGGATGGAATGGGGACTGGGGTGGGATGGGACGGGATGGGACGGGATGAGGATTGGGATGGGATGGGATGGGATGGGATGGGATGAGATGAGATGGGGTGGGATGGGATGGGATGGGGTGGGGTGGGGTGGGGATTGGGATGAGATAGGATGGGATGGAATAGGGACTGGGATGGGATGTGATGGGGATTGGAATGGGATGCGGTGGGTGGGGTGGGATGGGGCTGGGAACAGGGAGCAGGCTAGGGCTGGGGACATGGAGCTCCACCGGGCCGGGCCCCGGGGCCGCTGGAGCCGGGGGGCGGCAAAGGAGCCGCCACCGCAGGCAGGGCCGGGCCCCCCGTCCGCGGCCGCTCCCCCCCGCCCGCCCCGACGTGCGCGGCTGCCGGGGCCGGGCCTGGCCGGGGGTGCGGGCGCCCACCAAGGGTTAAGGGCGGGGGGCGGCGGCCGGGGGGGGGGGGGGAGCGGCTCCGCCCGCTCCTGCTGCGCCCGCCGTCCCCGGGAGATATTGTCATGCAAAAGCCCCCGGCGAGCGCAGCCTTTGTCCGCCGCTCCCCCCGCCGGTATATTTACGGGGCGCGGCGGCCCGGGGCGGGCTGGGGCGTCGGATGGCGGGGGCGGGCCGGGGGCCGGCGGGCAGGCGGCGGCGGTAACGGGCGGGCGGCAGCCGGGGCCGCTCCATGTTCGCCATGGACTACTCCTACCTCAACTCCTACGACTCCTGCGTGGCCGCCATGGAGGCGTCCGCCTACGAGTTCAGCCCCTGCAGCCAGGCCGGCTCCTTCCAGTACAGCCCCATGCGGGGGGGCTTCGGCACCGGGCCCGCCTGCCCCCCCCTCGCCTCCGCCAATTGCGCTCTGGGCGCCCTGCGCGACCACCAGCCCTCGCCCTACTCGGCAGGTAACGGACCCGCGACCCCCGGCTCCCCGCGCCCACCGGGGCACCCCCACCTGCCCCCGGCCCCGCCCCGAGCGGTCCTCGCCATCGGGGCCCGCCGCCGTCGGGACTCGGTATCGTCGGTGCCCGGTACTGCCCGTTCTCGGGGCCGTCGGTGCCCAGTACTGCCGGTTCCCGGGGCCGTCGGTGCCCGGTATGCTGTCAGAGCTTGGTACCGTCGGTTCTTGGTACCGCCGGTGCCCGGTATTGCTATTTCCCGGGGCCATCGGTGCCCGGTACCGTCAGTGCTCGATACCGTCGGTGCCCGGTACTGTCGGTTCCCGGGGCCGTCGGTGCTCGGTACCATTGGTGCACGCTGCCACCAGTGCCCGGTACAGCCGGTTCCCGGGGCCGTCGCTGCCCAGTACTGCCGTTACTCAGTGCCGTCGTTGGCCGCTGCTGTTGGTACCTGCTGCCGTCGGTGCCCAATGCCGCCGGTGCTCGGTACTGTCAGGGCTCAATGCCGTCGGTAACCGCTGCTGTCGATGTTTGCTGCCATCAGGGCTCAGTGCTGCCGGTTCCCGGTACCGTCGGTACTGGCTGCCGGTGGCGCCCGGTGGCAGCGGCGCCCGCCGCCGTTAGTCCCCGGTACCGTCGGTGCCCGGTGCTCGGTTCCCGGTCCCTCAGCGGTGCCGGGTGGGCGCCCCGTGCGCGACCGCAGGGCCCCCGGGGTCCCCGGGACGGCGGCGGCCCCGGAGCGGGGCTGGACGGGGGTCGCGGCCGCCGGGCCCCCCCTCCCCGCTCCGCTTTCGTTGCCGCCGCGGATGCGCTGCCCGCGGACGCGCCGACAACGAAGAAGCCGTCGGACGGTACCGGCCGCCTCCCCCGGCCCTGGCCCCGGCCCCGCATGGCGCTGCCTTCCCCGGCCCCACTCCCACCGCCCGGGCCCCGCCGAGGGGGCGGCGGCGGCAACGAACGAACGAACGGGATCGGGGGGCGCGGGGAGGCAGCGCCCGAGCGCCGCGGCTGCCCTGCCCGCCCCGCCCGGTGTCCCTGCCCGGTGTCCCTGCCCGCTGTGTCCCTGCCCGGTGTCCCTGCCCTGCCCGGTGCGTCTGCCCGGTGTGTCCTGCCCGGTGTGTCCCTGCTCCCTGCATCCTGCCCGGTGTGTCCCGCCCGGTGTGTCCCTGCTCCCTCCATCCTGCCCGGTGCCTCCTGCCCACCCTTCCCGGTGGGTGTCTGCCCGGTGGGTCCCTGTGCCCCTGCCCGCCGTGGCCCTGCCGGTCCTGCCCGTTATGCTGGCCCCGCTCACCCCTCCTCTCCCTCCCCAGTGCCCTACAAATTTTTCTCGGACCCGTCGGGGATCAACGAGAAGCGGAAGCAGCGGCGGATCCGGACGACGTTCACCAGCTCCCAGCTGAAGGAGCTGGAGAGGGTCTTCGCCGAGACCCACTACCCCGACATCTACACCCGCGAGGAGCTGGCCCTCAAGATCGACCTCACCGAAGCCCGGGTGCAGGTGAGCTGCCGGGGGGCACAGTGGGAGCCTGGGGCGGTGGGGGCTGGGGGCTCCGGTCCCACCAGACTGCACAGACAGGCAGCTGCAGCCCACCCGTGGGATCCTCACGTTGGGGTCAAGTTGGCGTAGCAATGGGGACCCACCGCAGGATTCCAGCATGGGGGGACCCTCCCCCACACGGATCAAACGCATTCCTGTCTTTTCCTGGTGCTGGGCGCCCTGGCTGGGACCGGAGCGTTTCCCCATGTGTTGCCCGGGCAGGTCCCTGGGGATGGGATGGGGACAGGGAGGGGGCCGGGACCCAGCTGCAGTGGTGAGGGGATGGGATGCGGCAGCGCCGTGTGGCCGTGCTGTGGGTGCAGCTCTGCTTTGCTGGGGGGGCTCAGCCTGGCTGCCGGCAGAGACAGGGGGGCTTGGTTCATGCCACAGCACCGTTGCGCCGGGACCCACCAGCAACGATTTATTCCAGTCTGAAATGTGTCGAGGTCGGGTGGGTTTGGTGAGAGGCTGTGGGGGGATGGAGACTCCCCCCTTTGTCAGTGCAGACCCGCCTTTGTCGGTGCAGATCCCCGGTCTCGCTGTGGGGAATGGCACCGGGTGGGACAATGTCCCTTGGAGCAGTGGGCTGAGGGTCTCCGTGGGCAGTGGGACCCCTGCAGAGAGGGGGACTTTGCTCGGGGTGAGGGTTCAATGGGGCAGGTGACGTCCCACAGCAGGACCCATTGTCAGCCTCCAGCCCAGCCATGGGATGCATGAGGATTGGGGTGGGGGTCCCTGTCTGGCTTCAGCCCCCGCTCAGCTCTGGGTTTGGGTGAAAACTGGGTGGTGTGAGGCAGCTCCTGCCCCCCCAGCACAGACCCAGGCACCATAGGGGGAGTCACTTTGTCAGCACACGGGGGAAAAAATAAGGTCCCCCATGTCCATGGGTGAAGGGCAGGTGCTCGGTGGGTGCCACGGGGAGATGGGACCATGCCGGGGTATGGGGGGCCACGCAGGGATGAGGGGGGCTGGATAGGATGGGAGCAGCAGGCACGTCATGGGTAAGGGAGCGCTCTGGGTTTGCTCTTGGGGTGTGGCTGCCTGCTGTACCCCGAGCCATGGTGACCCACAGCTTGGTGATGAGGGAGACGGCTCAGGACCGGCCACCCTGGGTGCCTTTGGTGGGTCCCACTGTGCCCCAGCCCCCTCTCTCCCCCTCTGTGGGTGCCAGCAGTGAGATCCATCTCCAGCAGCATGCCGTGGGGGCAGCAGTGGGAGATGCCAGCGTGGCAGAGCCAGCACCCGTGTCCCTGACACCCCAGGGATTGCCTCGGTCCCTCAGCCCCCCCACAGCATGTCCTTGTACTGAGCACCAGGGATGTTCTGCGGGTGACAGGCCCCCGGGACCCCCATTCCCCCCGTAGCATCCCCCAGTGCCGTGGCACAGCCGGGGGGTATGGCGGGGCTGGCAGCCGCCCGCAGGCAGGACGGGCACCGCAGCACCACAGGGACCCACAGGGCTGTGGGACAAAGGCCTCCTGCGGCTGGGGGTGGGACGTGGTGGGCCTGGTCCTGCGGGGACACCACTGGCAGTGAAGTGGGGGTGCCCACAGAGCCCCGGCCCCTGGCTGGCACTTTGCGGGGCCATGTGCCACCGAGCCCTTGCCGCGGAGGGGGGTCCCAGGCAGGGACAGCGAGGGGGGCCGACACTGCGGTTGGTGCCATGGGGAAAGCATGCGCTGGGGGGCACAGGCTGTATCGGGGGGCTCTGACACTGGTGAGATGCAGGCAGAGGTGCAGCACAGGCTCTGGCAGTGTCCCCCAGTATCGCCAGTGCCCATGCCACAGCACTGTGGCGGTGCCAGCGCCTGGCCTCAGCACCCCAAAGCCTGTAGCTGGTTTTAAATACACTGCCCCCTTCCCAACGCTGTGGAAAACGTTTTGCCCATGGGAGTGGGGTGCTGCACCCTGGGGTGAGCTCCCTGGCACAGGGGGCTGCAGAGCTGCCTGACCCCATGAGTTCCCCGAAGCCCTGGGGACGGTGGCACAGGGTCCTCCTGTCCCCTCCCGTCCCCTCCGTCCCCTCCAGGTCTGGTTCCAGAACCGCCGAGCCAAATTCCGCAAACAAGAGCGGGCAGCTAATGCCAAGGGTGCCAGCGGCACCGCCGGTGGCACTGGCAAGAAGTCGGAGCCGCGCTCTTCCTCGGAGGACGACGAGTCCAAGGAGTCCAACTGCAGCCCGACGCCTGACAGCACGGCATCCCTGCCCGCCGCCGGCAGCCTCGGCAGCCCTGGCAGCAGCCTGAGCCCCAGCCCTGGTGCAGGGCCACCCATGGGACCCGGCCATCCCCCCCAGACCCTCAAGGCGCCCATTTGGCCCGGTGTGAGCACCAGCAGCGGCACCACCAACGCCGCCGACCTGCTGAAGGCCTGGCAGCCCGCTGAAGCTGTGCCGGGACCTTTCTCCGGCGTCCTCTCCTCCTTCCATCGGAAGCCCAATGCCCTCAAGACAAACCTCTTCTGATGTGCCGGTCGCTGGTTCCAGCTGCCCCGAACCCCCTCCAGCCCCCCACCGCTGCCCCACGACCCCCGCCCGCCGCGCTGCTGCTCCCACCATGGACCGAGTGATGATGGTCCAGCAAACAGCTGCTGGCGGGGAGATGGACTGGGGACCCCCAACCCTTGCCTGGCTGCCTGCACCTGAGGGGGCCATGGCACCCCCACCCTCTCCCAGACCCTGCACTGGTGGGACAGACCCAGAGCTGGGGGCAGCCCCCACCGACGGCACCCACCGGCACCACCCGGCCATGGGTGCTGTGGAACCACGGGGGTGTTTGTGGGGGGGGGGCAGCAGCCCCTGGCCCAGCTAGCATGCCCCATGCATAGCCACTGCTCCGGCGTGCTTTTAGGGGGGTCTCGGTGCACCCCAGGGATGGGGGCAGCTGTGGGGCTCCCCATGGCACTGAGGGTGCTCTGGCATTGCAGTGGCCCCCCCCAGGACATCCTTCCATGCTGGGGGTGAGGAAGCACTTTAGGGATGGGGTTTTTGGGGGGCCCACAGGGTGAGCAGCGCCAGGGAATGTGGCAGCAAGAGCCTCTTTGGTGTGGGGAGGGGTTGATACCCCCTCAAATCCTGCCTGCATACAGGGATTTGACCGCCCCAGCAGCATTCTGGCCCAGTGGGACTGGAGGAGAATCCCCCGTGGGGTGCAATGATATTTTGGGGAGCAAACGCAGGACCTGGGCTTTGAGCTCCCTGGCCACACCAAGGATGCTGCCAATGGGGACGAGGTGCCAGGAACTGCCACCATCCTGCTGTGCCAGGGCTGAGCCGCCCCGGTGATGCTGCAGCTTGCCTGGAGAGGGGCTGCCATGGGATGGACCCCCCCTCCCCCCAAACAGCTGGTGGACCCCTCAGAGGAGCTGCAACCCCTCCCCAGCTGGCACCACAGCACCGGGAATGGGATGGGGGCTCCCACCAGAGCTGGCATGGCTGCAGCCTGGGTTGCCCCCGCCACTGGCACATCACCCCTCAGCAGTGACCTTGCAAAGGGACCTGATGGGGGGCATGGGGTGCAGCTTAGCCCCTTGCGCCCACCGTGCCGATGCTACCCGTGCCGGTGGGCTTTGCAGTACGGTGAGCATCAGCATGGCCATGCCTGCATCCCTGTCTGTGTGGTGGTGGCGGCTGGACCCTGTCCCTGTCTCCATCACCTCCCCACTGAGGGTCCGTGTGGTATCCCCCCCCCCGCCCCCACTGGCTGAGGTGGGTTTGGGTTTCACTTTTTTTCTTTTTGTTTCTTTTCTTTTTGTTTTTTAACCGTTCTGTAATTTATTGACCCCATTTGCAAATGACACTAATCCAAATAAAACTTAATTTATTGAAGATGCTGCCAGCCCCCTGCCCTCACTGCAACCCCCCCCCCCAGTGCTGCTGGTAGGTGCGGGGTCTGCACAGCCCACCCCCCTGCCCCCCCGAGCCCCTCCATGCTGGTGAGGGACTCCCCCAGGCGATGCCAAGGGTGCTGCAGGCTCCCATCCCCAAGCCCTGCTACCTTTTGGGTGTCCACCCCTCCATCCTGAAAGTCCCCAGGGATGTGGGGTGGCACCCAGCGGGCAGCCCCTCGAGGCCGGGGCAATGGCAGGGGTGCCCCACACAGCCCCCTGGGCCACTCGGTGCCCTGGGGGGGGTGATGGAGCAGGTCCCCAAGGCACCAGGATGGTGGTGAGGAGCAGCCCTGGGTGCAGTGAGGGGAGGTGGTCTGGGGGCCAGGGGCATTCACCCTCCCAGGATGGGCAGGGAGTGGGCAGGGGGCTGCAGGGTGTGCAGGCAGGGTGCTCAGCACAAGGGAGCCCTGGGGATGCAGTGTTGGGTGCAGTGAGGGGAGGTGGTCTGGGGGCCAGGGGCATTCACCCTCCCAGGATGGGCAGGGAGTGGGCAGGGGGCTGCAGGGTGTGCAGGCAGGGTGCTCAGCACAAGGGAGCCCTGGGGATGCAGTGTTGGGGTGCTGGGTTGAGGTCCACAGTGGGTGTGAGGGATGGGGGGGGGGTGCTGTGTGTTGGGGACCAGGGGGATGGGGCCTTCGAAACAGGGCAGCAGGAGAGTCCCATGCATGGCCTTGCTCCTTGGGAAGGGGACAGAGGAACGGGTCCCCACTGTGCTGGGACCAGCACAGCCAGCCTGGAGGGTCCCTACAGTGCTGGTACCCAGTTCTTCATCTCAGTTCCTCATCCTGCCCCCCTCCCGTGCATCCCCTGGTGCAAGGTGAGAGATGTACAATGACCACGGCATTGAACATTAAAAAATCCCCAATAGCTCATGATTTAACACAACCCACCAAAACACGGAGCACAACACGACGGCATTTTTAGTAGGATTAAGTACACACCAAACGCCCTGTTAGGGGACTGGGGGTGGGGGGGGGTCCGGCCCATCCTTCATCTCAGTCGGAGCGGCAGTAGCAGGGCCTGGACAGGGGGTCTGGGGGTGGGGGTGGGGTTGAGGAGCCAGACTGGGGGTGGGCATCACCCACCCCCCCCATCACCCCTGGGGCGCAGCCCACGGGGACTGGGAGAGCCTGGGAGGGTCACCCCAGCAGGGAAGGTATGGCTAGGGGATCACCATGCCGGGTACCCCCAACCTGGGGATCCCTCCGAAGAGCACTTGGTGAGGATGGGGGCTGAGCACCCATGGGGGGATCTGGGTAACAGCCCCACTGCCACCGAAGGTGATGCAGCCCCCGGGAGGGGACGGATCCAACAAGTACCTAATGGACAAACTGGGAGCTGGGTAGGGGCAGACACCCCAGAGGCACCAGTGGTGGTGAGAGGGGGGGTGGGTGAAGGCACTGACCCGGCTTTGCTGTGGTGGGACCCCCCAGGTAAGTTTGGGACCAACAGGGTAGGGACAGGCACCTCAACCTCCAACCGGTGTCGTCAGTGGTGGGAGGCAGAGCCCCCCCCCCCCATCCCACTCTTTCTGGTCCCACATCCCAGCTCGGGACCAGCCGGACATCACAAAGGCACTTGGGTTGAGACACAGCTATGCTCAGGGCCTCCTCCTCCTCCTCTTCCTCCTCCTCCCTGGCTGCGAGGGGCCACGGTGGGAGCCAGAGGTCCCTGGGGTTCACCCTCACCCTCCCCCTTCACCACAGAACCCCCCTGCCCACGAGATGAACGCTCATCCCTTCTCTCAATAAATAAGAAATAACTTAAACAAGGGGAGGCCCCATTGGTGGGACCCCCCCCCCCTGAAATTGTCTGACCAGGACCCGCCACCCCCCTGCCCCCCCAAGTCCTTGCCCACCACCATTGCCCAGCACCCGGGGTGGGTTGGGAGGCAGCCACGGGGGTCCCGGTGCTCCCACCAGTGCTGGTGATGACTGCTGCTGGTGATGGTGGGATGCATGGATGTGGGGTACGCGGCCGTGGGATGCAGGATACTCTGCCGTGGGATGTACAGGTGCAGGATACCGGTTGCAGGATGCCGGCTGTGGGATGCGGGATGCTCGGGCCACGGGATGCCTGGCTGCAGCTACTTATGGAGCTGGAGGCTCTCCAGGAGGACGCGCTTGTGGCCGGGGTCCAGCACGCCAGCCTCCTCCAGGTCCTCCTCCGTGATGTCGCTGTGGAAGGGACACATGCATGGGGCCCACTGCTCCTAGAGGGTTAACCCCAGCCCAGGCGGGGACCCCCCCGGCAGGTGTAGGACACCCTACTTCCCCCCCAACAGCTTCACACACACACACCCACCCCCCTGCCATGGGGCTACACAGCCCTGGGGAGCAGCAGGGACCCCCTGGGGCATCAGGTACCCCCCTCGGGGGTTTCCCTAGGGCAGGGTGCCCCCACCCCGGCACTGCTGGGACCTCCTGGGGAGGACACTGACCCACTGGGACTGGCAAGGCAGGGCTGAGGGGTCCCTGGGGGGGCATCCCGGGGAAGAGGGCTGCTTACCTGAGGAATTCCAGGTCGTCCCAGCCGTTGCGCACCAGCCCCTCCTCGTACCGCTCCAGCCCCAGCGCCCGCAGCCACTCGCCCACACCGGGCACGGTGCCCACGCCACGGCCCACCTGGCACAGTGCCTGCGTGGCAGCATCCGCACCATCAGCCCTGCATCCCTCCAGCCCTGCACCCCAGGATGGGACCCCCCTGCACGACGGAGGGTCCCTTCCCAGGGCCAGCAGCCGAACCCAGACCCCCCAACTAGTCCCAGCTAATCCCCGAGGCAGGGGGTGCGGGCAGCCCCTGGCCCCAGAGGTGTGGGACCAAGCAGGATGGGTGCCCAGCCTCTCCCCTTCCTGGCTGGGGTTTGTGCCCCCTGCCACCCCAGCTCTGCCCCACAGCCTGGCAGACACCAAACCACCGCTGCATCCCGAACACCAGTGCCTCCCACCTCCATGCCCCCCCGCAGGTCCCCCCAGAGGGAGCCCCGATGGAGGGCACCAGGGGGGGAGGGGGGTGCCAGCACCCTGACCCCCACCCCGCAACACCCACCTCCTCAGCCAGGTCCTCCTGGATGCTCTCCCGGATGGAGTGGGGGGGGAAGGCGAGGGGGCGGCCATAATCGGGGGGCAGGCAGCGGGGGGGCAGCTCCATCCGCCCCGCCTTGGCCAGCAGTGGCGGCGGGGGGGCCGCCCTCCCCTTCCCACTGGCATAGTCCACCTCGCTCAGCGTCTTCGCCATCTGCAGCACTGAGCAAGAGCGGTCGTCCAGTAGCCCCCCCGCCGCAGGCAGCCCCCCGGTAATGGGGGTCCCACCGGGCCCCTCCAGCGCGAACCCAGCCCCGGCAGCCGGCGGGGGCCGGGGGTGCAGCTTGGGGGGGGGGAGACTCGCCGAAGGCGGCCCCACCGGCAGCCGCCCGCGGTTTGGGCTCTTCGCGCCCGGTGGGCACCGGCCCCTCCTTGGTGCTGCCGTAGAAGGGGCCGGGGGGCAGCTCCAGCTCCCGCGGCAGCGGCGGCGGTGGGAAATCGGGCGGCGGCAGGTTGAGGGTGCCGCCATCCTCATCCGAGGAGCTCTCCTCGCCGCGGCACGCCGGCTGCCCAGCCGAGGGGTGCCGGCGGCGCTCGGGCACCACCAGCTGCACCTTGGCCTTGGGGGCAGGGGGTTTGCCGGGGTCCCCCGGCACCAGCAGCTGGTGCGGGACCCCCTCCAGCACGTAGTACGCCGGGTTGTTGAAGCTGTTCTTCAGCGGCCCCGCTGCCGGCTCCGGTATCGCCTCTACCTTGGACCTGCGGGCACGGGGGGAGTGTGGCACCCCTGGGCGCAGGGGGAGCCAGCAGGTGTCCCCCAAAACGCTGCCCGTCCCCCCCTTACCGGCTCAGGGCAGCCTCGTCCCTCGCGGTGCCACGGTGTGGTGCGGGCGGCCGGGGGGCCAGTGCGGTGCTGCCCTTCTCGGGGTCCTCTGGGACCTTCGCTGGGGCGGCAGCAGCGGGTGGCTCGGCACTGGTGGGCTTCCGCCCCGCTGACCTTGGGGAAACAAGAGGTGTCAGGTGCCCCACGGGGCTCAGCCCCCCCAGAATGGGGCTCAGCCCCCCGTGACGGGGCCAGCACCACCCCCAGAGGCACCGAGCCACCCGATCCTGACCTGTGCGGCACAGAGCCAGCACCAGGACTGTCGCACCAGGACTGTCGCCAAGCATGTCACGTACACCATCCTGGAGGGATGCTCGGAGCGATGCCCATGCTCCCATGGCACTGGGGGATGCTTCAGTCCCCCCCAGGACCCTCATCCCCCACTCGGGACCCCTAACCCCTGCTCCCCCACCCTGCTGAGCCCTGTCCCCCGTACTTGGCATAGTCCTGGTTGGCTCTGGCACCCAGCGGCACCCTCCCTTTGCCGGCCGTCGTCTCGTCCTTATCGATGCTGATCCACTCTGCCAAGGGACCGAGACTCAGCAGGGGGTCTCCCATCCCCACCATCCCCCCCCGGCGTGGAGGGGGTGCTCACCGTAGAGCCTCTCACGGGTGCCCAAGCGCTCAGTGGGCACCCGGACCTTCATGGAGCCACGGATGTTGCCCGTCTCCTCGCCCCGGTGCGACAGGTAGGTGAGGAACTGCTGCGCCGTACTGCCGATCATCGACTTCAGGGCAATGACGCACTCCCCTGGGGGTGGCAGTGGTGGGGGTCAGGGGTCTGCATCCACAAAGGACCCCCCCGGGAGGGCGGCGCAGTGCTGGGGGTAGCCAGCGCTGGCACTCACCGTAGGACTCGTAGCCATCGAGGGATTTGACAGTGAGCAGGAGGTGCTGGTCCTGCAGGTACTCGATCTCAGAGAGGATGGGCTTCAGCTGCAGGCAAGGGGATGGGATGCTGGCACTGGGCTGGGGGTGCAGCCCCCTCCCTGTCACCAGCCCTGCCTGCCCCCGGCCCCTCCTCACCGTGGGCAGCTGCCGAGATGACCATTGCACCTTGAGGAAGTTGATGTTGTCGCTACTCTGGCTGTCGTTCTCAAAGCTCTTCTTGAACTCTGCAGTGGCGGTGGGACATGGCACAGCCCCTGTCAGGCCCCTGGGAACCCCCTGAGCCCCCTGGGACACTACCACCCCCCATACCCACTCTCACCTTCCAGACAGGTGGAATAAAACTCGATGAAGAACTTGGTGCGACTGGCTGTCTTCACGATGGCCTCGATGCTCTCGAACTCGATGTACGCCTGCTCAGAGGACTTGGAGAGCCCTCCAGGGAGAGGCAAGGTGTCGGGACCCTCCCTCCCGGGATCCCCCCCTTCTCTCTCCAGGGAGAGCTGGGAGCTGCACAGAGGGGAGTGGGGTGACCCCTTGGGCACAGGCACCTTTTTTGGAGACGAACTGGGATGTCACCCCCACCTCAAAGGAGCCAAAAACGGGCGAGTGGTCGCTGGTGACGATGTCATCCGTGCACCCTGCAGCCAGCCAGCCACAATTGTGGGGGGGTCGTCAGGCTGGAAGGGCCCTTTCCCCAGAGCAGGGGGGACAATAATGTCCTGGGGCAGGGGGGACACAAGCTGCTCACCATAGGCATTGCAGTTGATGTGAGTCTCAGGGTAGGACTTCCAGAGGATGCGGTCACACCAGGACGGTACATTGGTGCGGACCTGGCAGGGATGGGAAGCAGGAAGGGGAGGGGGGGGTCAGGCTGGGGGTCTCTCCCTGCCACCCTGACCCCCCCAGCCCAGCACCTACCCCCGTGGGCTTCTGCTTGTGCCAGACATAGGTGTCCCGGGAGCCCCGCTCGTAGCGGTAGGTGGGGGGGAAGGTGATCTCCTCCTCGCCTGCATGAAAAGCAGCAGTGGGTCGGGACAGTCCCGGCAGCAGGGGCTGCCCCCCCCCCAGACCTCCCGGAGCCCTCACCAAAGCGCAGGAAGACCTTGTGCTTCTCCTTCTCCAGGTTGAGCTGATCCACCTTCAGCAGCGGCTCCAGTTCCTTGCGGCTGATGTAGTTGAGGATCTCCTACAGGACAGAGGGGCTGGCACAGGGCTGGGCGGGGACACCCACAGCTTCCCCCGCCCCCGGGCCACATCACCTTCCCCCCCACCTGGATGTCCATGTCCAGGCGGTAATTGAGGTCCCCAAACCAAAAGAGGTGGGTGAAGCGCAGGGAGATGTCAAAGGAGCTCAGCTGCTTGTCCCCCAGCGAGAGCAGGCGCAGGATGTCCAGGTAGTTCTGGTTCCTCCTGCCGGGGACACACAGGGGGACAGGGATGTCACAGACAGAGGGACACGGGTGGCACAGACATGGGGCAGGCTGAAGCCCATCCTGGTGTGTGGGTGCTCACCGTGCTGTCTTCTCATTGCCGGAGGTGAGGTGGCAGTTGACGAAGCCAAAGGAGGTGCCGTTGAACATGAAGGAGACACCCACGGCTCCCTTGTTCCCTGCAGGGATGTGGGACAGGGGCAGAATCAGGTGCCGGGACACACAGGCTGTCCACCCTGGGGGGGATGGGTACCCAGCTGTCCCCAGCTCCTGGTGATGGGGCACACTCCCCACCCAGACTGCCTGCACAGGCACCCACAGCCTCCCCATGCTATGCACACGCAGCCCGACCCTTCCTGTGTGACACACACCAGGCCCCTCCTCGTGCAATGCACTCACACTCAAGACTCCTCTTCATGCAACACACGTGCTTCAGAACCACTCCTTGTACAAGACATGCAACACCAGGACCCCTCCCCACACAAGGCACAAATGCCAGGACCCCTCCTCCTTGCACAAAGCACCCATGGTGGGACGCCTCCCTGTGCAACACATGGACACCAAGACTGATCATGCAACGCACACACTGCAGGATCCCTCCTTGTGCAAGATATTTAACAACAGCAAGATCTCCCCGTGTGCAACACACACGTGCCTGGACCCCTCTTTGTACAATGCGTGTGCTCCAAGACCCCTCCTCATACAACATACACACTCCAGACACCTTCTGCGTGCAACACATGCAACACCAGGACCTCCTCCTGTGCAACACACACGCACCAGGACCCCTCCTTGTGCAATTCACACACACTGGGACCCCTTCCCATGCAACATACACACACACAGACCCCTCCTTGTGCAAGACACATGCACTAGGCCCCACCCTGTGCATGCACACATGCTGGGACCCCTCCCTGTGCAACACATGACACCCAGACTCTTCCTTGTGTGATGCACGTGCTCCAGGACCCATCCTTGTGCAAGGTATGCAACACTAGGACCACCCTGTGCAATGCACACATGCCTGAATGCCTCCTCATGCAAGATGTGCTCTAGGACACTTCCCTGTGTGATGCACGCACACCAGGACCCCTCCCCATGCAATGCACGCACACCAGGACCCCTCCCCATGCAATGCACGCACACCAGGACCCCTCCCCATGCAACGCACGCAACACCAGGACCACCCCCACACAACACAGACATACCAGGACCCCTCCTCATGCAGCATCCACCCCGATCCTGCATGCCCCAGTCCCTGTGAGCCAAGGCCACGTGTCCCCCCCGTGTACCTGACATCTCCAGCCCCTACCTAGGGTGTTGGCGATCCCTGTTTTGACACTGGAGGTGCTGACATGGCTGATGCGGTTCTCATGCTCTGGCTTCACCAGCACCACCACCTTGATGTTCCACAGGGACTGCATAGCCACCTGTGGGCCCATGGCCACTGTCAGAGTCCCGCTTCTGCTGGGACACACCGGGGAGCGGGTCCCTGTCCCCCCATGCCACAGGTGCCAGGGAGCTGGGTGCCGGGTGCCCCTTGGGTGCTCCTGTGGGAGTGGTTCCTTGCAGAAGCTCCCTCCTGCACCACAGCCTCTCCCACCAAGGGCTGTTCCCCAGGGAAACCCACTGCCACCAGCGCCCACACCACCACGAGACCACCCAAAACACCCAGCGGCAGCAGAGCCGCAGCACCCGCAGCCTCCCCAGGAGCCAGAGAGATGCTGAGCATTGCCCATCTCCACCACCCACCGGTGTCTGCATCCCACAGCCCCCAGGCCCCCCAGGTTCCTACCGGGCGGTACTCAACCTCCGTGAAGTCCTTCAGCACGGCGCGGAGGAAATCTACCCACTCCTTGTCCCCCAGGGAATTCTCCTGGGTGCCGAAGACGTAGATGTCGTGGGGGATGGCGACAGTCACCTCATCCAGCGTCTTGCCCAAACCCTTGGAGGTGAACCATGACGTGATGCTCTTGGGTGGGGGCACGCTGCCTGCGGCGGGGCAGGGGGAGCGGCACAGTCAGGGGGGGACCCTAGCGGCTTGGTCCCCACCCCCAGCAAGACCCCCCCGGCCCCGCTCACCCATGTTCCAAGTGCCAATGAAGATGGAGATCATGTCGGGCTCATCCTGGTGGGAATGTTTGTTCTTCATCAGCTGCAGGAGCTGGCAGAAAGCCTCCCGCTTCTGCAGAGAGGGAGGCGGTGAGCGGGGACAGAGGGGCTCCCCACGGCCCCCCCAGCGCCCGTGACTCAGCTCAGCCAAACACAGCACCTGTCAGGCACGAGGGACCGGGCAGGGACCACGCTGGGGACACCCCCCAGCCATCGGGCACAAGCACTCAGCACCCACCCACAAGCCCAACGGGGGTCCAGGGGTTAAATCCTGCACCCCCCCATCCCTACAGGGGACCAGTTTTCCCGCCCGGTCCCAGCAGAGCACGACCCACCCGGGCGCTGACGAAAACGAAATCCTTCCGTTGCGTTTTATCCTTTTCCTTCTCGAAAACGATGCCCAGTTTGTTCTGCACCCGCTGCGACTTGATCAGCTGCCGAACTGGGGGAGAGCAGGGACAGGCGGTGGGGGGTGCTGAGCTCTGGCTGGCCACTGTGCCCCACCCCCCCTGGGCTCTGGGGGATACCCAGGGTGGGGGGACACCCAGGGTGGGGATAACCAACTGCTCTCACCCCACCACCCAGCCCCATAGGGATGCTCCAGCACAGTCAGCCCCAGCACCCACTTCAGGGTGCTGGGCCACCGCCCCCGCCACCCGCCGCCCTGCCCCTCACTCTTGTCATGGGTGAAAGTGTTCCAGTCCTCCTGGGAGTCCTTCTGCTTCTTCAGCACCACCAGCTTCCCCCCCTCCACGTCCACGCTCAGCGTGTACTTCTGCGACTTGCCGATCTTGGTCAGGTCCCCCAGGGTGACATCCAGCTTCACCTGCGGTGGGACACCGGGTGCCACAGGCTCGGCGGGGGGACACAACACCCCCCACACTCAGCTCCTCCTCGCCCAGGGACACCGAGAGGTTTGAGCCCTCGGTGTCACACTGGCCGCATGCGGTTGATGCTGCAACAGCCCCCAGGGGACCCTTCAACCACGGCAGCTGGAGGGGGGTGGGATGACACACACAGACTCACCTCGAAGGTCTGCACCGGGATGCTCTTGGCCTTGCGGGAGAGGGGCTGGCTGGGGGTGGCGGGGGCAGCTGAGCTCATCTCCTGCAGGGCTTTCAGCGCCTGGCAGAGCCACCGCTGGCATCAGCCAAGCACCTGCAGCACCCAGCCCCCCTGCCCCATCAGAACCCCAGACCCCAGCTACACCAGAGCCCAAGCCCCCCCAATCCCCCCAGCCCCCCCACTTCCATCAGCCTCCCCTGTTCCACCAGTGCTCAGTCCCCTAGCCCGCCCAAGCCCCCTCAGCTCACCAAGAAGACTCCCCAGCTCCCCCAATCCCATCAACCCCATCACCTGACCCAGAGCCCCACCAGCACTCCCAACCCCCCCACCTCCATCAGCCCCCCCAATACCACCATCCTCCTGTCCGCCCAGTCCCCCTAGCTCCATCAGCCCCACAGCTCCCCAAACTCCTCAATCTCCCCAGCCCCCCCACCTCCATCAGCCTCCCCTGTTACACCGGTGCTCCCAGATTCCCAGCCCCCCCAATGTCCCCCAGCCCTCCAAGCCCCCTAGTCCACCCAGTTCCATCAGCTGCCCAAGTCCCACCAGCACTCCCAGCTCCCCCAATCCCATCAGCCCCTTCAATCTTCCCAGTCCCCCCAGCCTTACCAGCTCCATCAGCCCCTGCAGTGCCCCCAGCTCCATCAGCCCCACCAGCTCACCAAACACCCCGATCCCCCCAGCCCCCCCACCTCCATCAGCCCCCGCGTTCCACCAGTGCTCCCAGACCCCCAGCTCCATCAGCCCCCCCCAGCCTACCAAGCCCCCTCAGCTCCATCAGCTGCCCCAGAGTCCCACCGCCATTTCCACCCCACCAACCCCATCAGCCCCTTCAATTCCCCCCCCCCATGCCCCCAGTCCCCCCCACCCACAAGGTCCCCTCTGTGCCCCAGCACCACACAGATCGTGCCCTGGCCATACCCTGGTGCAGGAGCCAGCACAGCCCACCCCCCCCGGCGGGACCCCCAGCCCAGCCCCTCTGGCCTCACCTTCTTCTCAATGCTGGAGAGGAAATCCTTCAGCACGGACAGCTTCAGCACCAGGCTCTCCAGTTCCTGCTCCCCGCTCTGTCCCGCCGTCTGAAACCCCACGGCAGGTCACAGCCGGCCCTGGCCCCACTGCCACACCGCAACGGGACCCCAGATCCACCCCAGCCCCCCGAGATGGGCAGGACCCCTCCCAGCACCATGGGCCAGGGTAGGATGGGTGGGTGTTTCCCCAGTGGTGGTCCCACCACGGCACAGGTTGCCACGTCAGGTGCATGGGCACAGTGGCCAAGGAAGGGGTTGGGGGGTGGCATGGCATGTCCCCAGGTCCCCCTCACCTGCTGCAGGATCTTGGAAACGGTGGGAGAGCTCTGCTGGTCAAACACCTTGGAGAGGATCTCCAGCCCCGCCAGCACCTTGTCCACCTCGCTGGGGAGGGAGAGAGGAGCAGGCTCAGCAAGCAGCACGGCCGGCATCCCAGTGCCCACCCCAGCGCCCGGCGCCCACCTGTGCAGCCTTTTGCAGGAGGTGACGAGGGTCTTGTTGAGGTGGGGGAGGCTGCTGGCCCCCCCCTTCACCGCCTCCAGGTCCAGCGAGTAGCTGCCCTTCAGGTACTCGTGGGAGATGCTGCTGAGGCCATTGGTGCTGCGGGGAGGAAGGCCGGAGGGTGAGGGGCTGGCAGGGACGGGCAGGGGACGGGCAGGGGTGCAGACCCTCACCTCTCTGCCGGCCCCTCCAGCACGGGCAGCCCCAGGCCTGTGGGGCTGAGCCCCGCTGAGGTGCTGGAGAAGCTGGTGGAGCCAGAGCGTGGCGGTAATGGCGGCTTCTCATCCTCTCCATCTGCAAGGGGCAACGCGAGGGTGGCAGGCACAGCCCACTCCCCCCCCTCCCCCACTTCCCCAAGGACTGGGGGTCCCGGGAGCCCATCTGGCTCCCCGGCTCCCCCCGCCATACCCGAATAGTCCCGGTCCTCCGTGTTCTCCTTATCCTTCTCCCTCTCGACAGGGAAGAGGAGGGTGCAGACCAGCCCCTGGTTGGGCTGCAGGTACAGCGCGATCAGCTCGCTCAGCGTCTTGAAGCGTCTCACCTGCACCCCCTGCGACGTCTGCGGGGACACGGGCACCCTCAGCACCCGCTGGCAGGGTCACCCAGCACCCCCCATGCCAGGACCCCCCAGGCGGGTACGGGGGGAAGCTCCAGGGGGAGCGCGGGGCACGGTGCCCATGGCACATGGCCGCAGGCAGCGCAGCCACCCTCGGCCTCCTCCCTCCCGGGGGCGGCTTTTTCCTGCCTGCCCGGACGGCACAAAGGGGTTTCTGTTGCTCTAAAAATACTCGGCGGCGCCGGCCAGCCAAGACGGGCGCTGCCAACCGCCCGGCTGTGCCGGAGAGCCGGGCACGCACGTGGCGCAGTGCCGAGGCCGAGCTCCCAGCCCCAAGGGAGACGTGGGGGCTCCTGGCACATACAGGGGGCGAGGGGCTATAAATGGGTCGCTGCGCCTACCCAGCACCACCCCACCCCCCCGCACCCACCAGCAGGAGCCAGGGGCAGGCTGGGGGGGGGTTCTGGCATCCCAATCTTCTGCAGCTAGCACCAGGACCCCCCTTGCCCCCTAGAGAGGGGGAGCCCCCGCTCCCACAGAGCCGGGGGGGTGGCCCATGTCACGGGGAGGGGGGGGACACACTGCCCACCTGCACAGCCAAGAAGTCCTCCTCGTCAGGCAGGATGCGGTAGGTGTGGACGTGCTTCTGGAACCTGCGAGCAGCCGGGGGAGCATCAGGCGGAGGATGCTGCGGGTGGGCAGCAGTAGCACAGCCCCCACACAGCCCCCAGCAGCCCAGGGGGGACACCAAGCACCCATCCTGTGGGACCCCCATGCACCAGCTGGGCACGGCAAGGAGCTCCGGTACCGCTGTTAGCTACGGCATGCAACAAGCTGCAAGGTCTCAGCCCCGCTCCCACAGTTAAAAGCCTCCAGGATGGGTGCTGGGGGTCCCAGATGGATGCTGGGGCTGCCAGAGTGACACCCCTCTTGCTCCGAGGGGGACCCTACGATCAACACCCCCGTGTCCCCAGGCAGTGCTGCAGCCTGCCCCATGCCATGCAGCGATCCCAGCTCCAGTGCCCATCGGTGTGCCGGAGCGGGTGTCCCCTGCCCGCACTGCAGGCAGGAGCAGGCAGGAGCAGGCAGCCGCTGGCAGCCGGGAGGCCAGGAAGTAATTTATTTTTCAATGGAAGCTCACAGGAACCGGGGACACAATCCCGGGGCAGGGGGTGATGGGCGGCGCTGAGAGATGGGGTGCTGACGCCAGCGGGCGTGGGGAGCAGGACCAGGACCCCGAGCACATCTCGTCCCTGTCCCCTCTGCGGCAGAGGGACATTAGGAGCTGGGGACCCCTGGCACAGCCAGACCTCACGCCCCCCTCCCCGGGTGCCGACAGCAGGGACCATGGCTCCTGGGCTGGCCCCCAGCCACGGTGCTCACAGAGGTCACCGTGAACACAGAGGCAGTTGTCACCATGCCAGAGCCACCTGTCAGCTCGGCTGTGGTGTCCCCTGCTCCGGTGGCACCCCCCTGCCACCATGCCATGTCGCTGGAGGGCATGCCACTTCCCACAGTGCCGGGTCCCCTGGTGTCACTCTGCTCCCCACAGCACTGTGGTGAGTCCCCTGGTGCCACCCCACTTGCCATAGTGCCAAGTCCCCTGGTGCCACCCTGCTCCCCATAGCACTTCGTCCCCTGGTGTCACCGCACGGTACCTGGTCCCCTGGTGCCAACCCACGGCAATGGGTCCCCTGCTGTCTCCCTGCTTGCCACAGCACTGGGTCCCTTGGTGCCACCCAGCTCCCCATGGTTCTGGTCCCCATGCCCCCCCCTTCCACTCCTCCCAGACCCACAGTGAGCGGGGGCACAGAACAAGCATCCTCCCATGAGCTCCAGAAAGGGGATCCCCCATTTCTGCCCCCCCTTGCAGGTACGACATACCCCCCCAGCTGGCATTACACTCCTGCTGCACCTGTGCTGCTCCTGGGGGACCCAGTGCCCAGCCAGGGGTCATGGGGGGTCATGGAGAACCCCACAGCTGTGGGGGGCTGAATGGGAATGTGCTATGAGGGGCTATATGGAACACCCCGCTGCGGGGGGTAAGGGAGTGCGTGTGGGAAACCGCTGCAGGGGTCCCTAACGCAACGCAGTCCTGGAGGGGTCAACACGGGACACCCCAAAGTGGTGTCAGAGGGCTCTGCATGGAGCTGCTGGGATCAGGCCGGGGGGGGGGGGGGGGGGGGAGGGGAGCACAGAGACCCCCAGTTGGGAGGAGGCACAAGGGGTCTCTGTGGCAAGCCCTAAAGCGCAGCTGGGGGCTCCAATGGAGGAGTGATGGGAGGAACACGTGGAGAACCCCTGCACAGGGCCAGTATGGGGAACCCTGAACTGGAGGGGAAAGGGGGGGGCTATAGCAGGAACCCCCGCTGGAGGGGAAGCACGGTGCGGGGGCTCTGTGGGTAATCAGGGGGAGCTACAGGGCTCCTGGGCACTGGGGTTGGTGCAGAGGACCCCAGCTGGAGGGGCGCCGGGGGCTGCAGGGGACTCCCATGGCCACCATCCTGTGGGGGCCGCCCCCCCGGCTGCCCAGCCCCCCGCCGCTTGCGGCTGCTATTTTGGTGAGTAAGCCCAGGGGGCCGGGGAGCTCCGCGCTCACGCCAGGGCTGCCGGCACAAAGAGCCATTACGTGGGAGCTCAGCCACCGGTGAGTGGGGCTCCCTGTCGGCATCCTGCCACGGCCCCGTCGGCACGGTGGGGACCACCCCCACCCCCCCGCCCCACGGCTGCCCTCACCCCCCAGAGGTGGGGGGCACCCACCACCCTCCTCTGCCATGTGCTGACAGCGGGGTGCCGGCATCCCAGCGGGGGGGGCACCACATGCCTGCCAGCACCACCCCACCGCCATCACCCCCATGAACCAGCAGAGAGCTGGGATGGGGGCTCTGGCCCCCCACCCTCCCACGTGACACCACACGGTGGGACCATCCCCACCAGCGCTGCCCACCAACCAGCGACGCCAACATGCTGCGGGTGCCACCACCATGTGCCAGCACCGCTGGCTCTGGCGAAGCCCTGGTGTGCGTGGCCAGCCCGGCAGAGGCCACGGCGCGTCAGCAGGAGGGTTAAAGGAAGAAGGCGCTCGCTGCCGGCATCCCAGCGCAGTTCCCCTTCCTCCTCCTGCCCCCGCAGCTATTTTTAGGCCGCTGCCATGGGCCCAGCAGCCCAGGCCACCCCTGCGGTGGGACTGCGGCACACTCCTGCCCACCGCCCAGGCAAGGACCCCCACCGGTCCTCACTGCGGCAGGGTTCAGCGCAGCCATCCCTCTGCTGAGCTTTGCCCCACTGTGTGATCCCAGCCCTCGACACGGCCACACAGCACCAGCATGGAGCTGGTGGTGGAGGCCAGAGCTGGTGACCCCCGTAGCCAGGCCTGGTAGCCTGCCAGGGCCAGCAGCGTGGGGCAACACCAGCCTCCGAGCCAGCCCTGTGGCGGGGATGCCACGTTACCATCACAAGCACTAGGTCAGACAGGGGGAGACATCGGAACCCCCTTACCCAGCCACCTGTGCCAAGACCCTGGCTGCAGCCCCCTACCACCCACCCAGGTGCCCCTACGTGTCCCCCAGCCCTGTGTCACCAGCGGGTGCTGGTATTCACTGGGGTGAGCATGCTCCCCCTGCACTGTGTCACTGGTGCCGTGCCCCCTGTGCCACTCGCCACCCCAGCTTCACAGTGGGGAGCTGGTGGCTACAGCCACGCTGTGGCCACGCGGCCAGGAACCTGAATTTGCACGAGCCACTGGCTGCGGGGAAGGAGGATGGTGCCACCATGCAGGCTGCACACCTCGCACCAGCACGGCACACGGCACAGCCCTGGGCAGGGCAGGCTGGCTCGAGGCGAACTCCTGGTTTCTCCCTCCTTTGCCGTAAGGAGCCAGCAGCTGCCGGCACCCACAGGCTCTTTGGGGAGCGGAAAAGCCTCATTTCGAGGTGCCCTCGCCACCGTGCCTCACCGCCTGCCCCGCAAACCACATCAAGGTGCTGGTGCCGGCGCAGGCAGCCAGCCCCAAGCGGAGCCAGCGGCACAGCCCAGCAGCACCTGGGCAAGGCACTGAGCCGTGCTGCCAACAGGCCAAGGTGCCACCAAAGCCCCAGGGATGGCAAGGTGGCCTGGTCCCCAGGGCCACCACATGCGTGATGGCACAGCCACCAGGCAGGGGGTGACAGCACCCCCAGGGCTGTCAGCACCCACCCATGGCCTGGCACCAGCCACCACGCCCCGCAGCATGACCCAAGGGGACAGCGCTATCACTCCCCAGGCACGGGGGCAGAACCTTCCATGGTGAGGGTCTGGGACCCCAAGAGTATGGGGCAAGGTCCAGGCCCCCATTCTCACAGACCCCCGTGGTGGCAGGGTGGGTGTCCCGCCCCCCCTGGAGCCAGCTCTGCTCCCCACAGTCCCTGTCCCCCGTCACTGCCCTGTGTCCCCCAGTGCCTGGGGACCCCCAGTCCCACCCAGTCTATCAGTGCCTGGTCCCCCAGCCCAGAGCAGGTGCCAGCTCCCCCAGCGCCCCGTCCCCTAGCCATGCCAGTGCCTCCCTGTACCCCCTGGGTCTCCTTGCGCCTGTCCATGTGTCCCCTCCAACTCCCACCTATGACTATGGGCACCCACTGCCCATCCTTCCCCCCCTCCCCCCAGCACTGCTGCCCCCCATGCTGAGCATGTCCCCCTGGGACACAGCAGGTCCCCCCTGTGTCCCACGCACGCCTGCTGCCCTCTGGGTGCTGGTGGCCCCCGGACACCCTGCTTGTGCCCCCCAGTACCCCAGAAGTGCTCCCCCAGATCCCCCCTGGTGCCCTCCCAGTACTCCACCAGTGCTCCCCCAGTCCCGCCCCACAGCCCGTACTCCCAGCAGGCACAGCCCGTTCCCCGGCACGCCCCTGGAGCCCATCCCGGTCCCAGCGCCCCCTCGGTGCCCCCGGTGCCGGTGTCCGCGCTCCCAGCAGGCACAGCCCGTTTCCCGTGCCCCCCCCCCCCGCGCCCCCCGGTGCCGGTGCCAGTGCCCGTGCCCGCACTCCCCGCAGGCACAGCCCCCCCGCGCCCCCCCGGTGCCCCCCGGTGCCGGTGCCCGCACTCACAGCAGGCACAGCGCGTAGGCCCCCGCCACGCTCTCGCTGTCCCGCACCAGGAAGCTGCCGTCCCGCCCGGCCCGCGCCAGCTGCTCCTCGGCCGCGGCCCGGCTCAGGTCCCGGTGGTACCAGGGCGGCCCCGGCCCCCCCGAGCCCCCCGCGCCCGCCATGCTCCGCCGCCGGGGCCGCGCCGCGGGGCTGCGCTCCGCGCTTGGCGGGGGGGGGGGGGGGGAGCGCCGGGGGCGGGCACCGGGAGGGGGCGGGGAGAAGCGGAGGGGGGGCGGACCGGGGCGGGCAGCAGGCGGGGGGGGGGGGGCGACCGTGGGCACCGGGGGAGGGGGGAGCGGGGGCACTGGGGAGAGACCGGGGAAGGGGCGAGCGCCTGCACCGGGGGGGCGAGCAGGAGCACCGGGGAGAGACCGAGGAGGCGAGAGGGGCCACGAGGGGCGCGCACCGGGGGACGGGCGGGGGCACTGGGCAGGGCGGGAGGGGGGGGAGAGGCAGCGCGGCAGGAACGTGGAGCGGGGGGGGGGGGGAGCCGGGCGGACGGGGGGCTGCAGCGGGGGCAGGACCGGGGCCAGGGGCTCAAAGCTGCGGGGTACACGGCCGGGTTTGGCCCAGGAATGGCTGCCCCGGGGCTGGGGACACCCCCATGCCGCGGGGGCCGGGCAGGCTGTACCCCGCTTTGCCGGGAGGGGGGCACCCCACGGCCCCCAGTCCGTGGGGCGTAGAGCTGGAGCTGTGGGGGCCCCCCGAGGCAGGACGCAGGCAGGGGGTGGGATGCGGCCCGGCAGGACCCCCACCACAGCAGTGTCCCCCAGCCTGGGGCTGGCAGAGCTGGCGCTGAGGGTCCCCAGGTGTTGTCCCCCCCTTTTCCCCTATCAATTCCCCGGTCCCACCCTGCGCACCCCGGGGTGCCGGTGACCCCTGGGCCCCCAGCGTGGCAGCGGTATACCTTCAGGGGTCCTGTCATATCCCCCCCATGTCCCAGTGGCAGGGAGACCCGTGCCCCCCGTTTTGCTGGGCACAGTGGTTCGGGGGGACAATGCGACACAGAGAAGTTGGGCTGAGGTCCCGCGTCACCTCCAAAGTGGGGCAGGACTGAGACCCCCCACCGTTCCCCCTCTCCATCCCATCACCCCCAGCCCCATGGCACCCCAACGCTGAGCGGAGCAAGAGCATTTATTCCGCAGCTGCATGCGAGTTGGGGAGGACAGCAGCACGTGGGTGTCCCCTGGGGGGGCACGGCACAGGCCGGACACCCCTGTGGCCACCCGCTGCCTGCTCCTGCCTGCAGCTCCCCCTGCTCAGAGCAGGCACAGGAGGGTGGGCAGCAGCAGAAGCAGCAGCATTGGGAGTGGGGGCGTGGGGCAGGCAGCAGCGACACGGGCATAGTACTGCGCCACGGCCACGTTGGGGTTCCCCTGCACAGGGTCGAACCACATCTGGATGCAGCGGCCGCTGCCGCGGTGGTAGGAGCTGTAGCTGTAGGAGTGGGACCAGATCTCCTCACAGAGTGTGGCCGGCTTGGGGAAGACATACTTGAACTTCTGGCACATGGTGCCCTGGGGACACTGGTTGGTGCCTGTGGGAAGGGGGTGTGAGGTGGGGGGGAGGGGGTGTCTTTGGGATGGGAGGTGCTGTGATCCTGATGGGTGTCCCCGGTGGGTTTGACCCTGGGGTGGCATGGGGACCCCCACCCTGCTGCCAGCCTCCCTGCCATCACCTTCCACCCCAAACATGCTCAAAGCCATTGGGGTGGGGGGGATGCAGCCACCTTCCAGGTGGTGACTTGGGGGGGTCCCCACGCCCGCCCACTGACCTGTGGTCCAGTTCCAGCCCTTATGCCAGTTGACCTTGCAGGTGACGGCGTCCTGGCAGTCCTCCCACCACTGCTCGCAGTCCTCCCGACACAGTGGTACGTACAGGATCCGCTCCTTCCGCCAGCTGATGTCCGTCTATGGGGGCACCCCAGTTCATCCCAGTTCACCCCAGGCATCTTGCCGTCCACCAGGGTGAGGCAGGGGGGAGGGGGGGTCTGCACCCACCTGGTCAATCCAGGGCCCCAGGTTGGGGGAGCACTCGTAGAGACACATGTCCTGGATGAAGTGGCGCTTGCACTTCTCTGGCATGGCCCCGCAGTGGTCCCAGTTGAAGCTGTACAGGTAGGACTGGTCCTGGTGAGCCTCCACACTGGTGTTGGCGGTGCAGCAGGCGTTGTCCTTCCACAGGGCACACTGCACCAAGGCAGCCAGGGCTCAGCCGGGACTCACCGGCCCTTCCCAGCACATGGAAAGCACCGACACCCACGGGGGGGTGGCACCGGGTGATGGAGACTGCAGGTGGTCCCCCATGACACCGCTGGGGTCCGGCCCAGTGACCCCAGGGTGGGTGATGCCACGGGGTGAGGGGGGCGGTGGGTGAAGGACCCTACCTGCCCGTAGAGCTGCCCCTCGGGGCCGGGCTCCCTTTTGTGGTGCTTGGCGTCCATGCAGACATTGAGCAGCAGATCCCGCGCGGCGGTGGTGACTGCAGCTGGCCAAGCCAGGAGTGCCAGCAGCAGCCACGCGGCTGCCATCGTCCTGCTGGCAGCGATGGCGGGGTCAGCATGGCAACACGGGGGGAGCACTGTCACTCATCCCTGCGGGGACACGGCACTGGCAGGGACAAAGTCCCCCGTGTCTGTGTCGTTCCACACCCCCCCTCCCCCAACCTCACTGTCATGGCCAACCCTCAGCCTGGGACCACCGGCGGGGGGGTTGGGCTCCTTACCTGGGGGGGTACCGGGTGGCGGGTGCTGCAGGACGAGGGTGGTTCATCTCAAAGGTCACGGCGCTGCACAACCCTTGGCCACCAATCACGGGACGTCACCTGTCACCAGTGCGGGGGCACGGCAGGTCGGGCAGCACACGGAGGGGTCCGGACCGGAAGGGGCGCTGCGCCCTGCTGCCCCTGCCGTGTCCCGCACCGACCGAGCCCAGCCGCTCCGGCTCTGCGGCAGCCAGCGTCCGTCCTACGGCGCCAGGCAGGGGCCGAGGCCAACCAAAAATCTATTCGTTGCTGTTTTTCCTTCGCTCACAGCCAGCTGCGGCGCGGAGTTGGCCCTGTACCCCGGCGCCAGCACCAGGGGCAGGCAGTGGCCCCCATGTGCCCCACACGCCCCACGGATACACGGAGGGGACACGCGCCAGTGGGTAAGGAGTGTCCCCAGTGGGGCAGGTAACCCCGAGGGGGTCACAGATAGCCCCGGGGGGCTCGATGCGGTATGTCACATGGGAGTGACGGTTGCAACCCTTTGGGGTCATAGATACCCCCGGGGGGGAGTCACAAATGCCCCGGGGGGGGGGGGGGGCAGATGCCCCGGGGGGGTCACAGATACTCTGTGAAGGGGTCACAGATGCCCCCCCAGGAGGTAGATGCTCCATGACGGTGACAGTTACCCCCCCTGTTGCGGTCATAGATACCCCTAGGGGGTGTCACAACTGCCTCCAGGTGGGGGGGGTCACAGACACCCCTGGGGGTGCAGGTACCCTGCCATTGGGGTCACAGATCTTCTCCATGGGGAGCAGATACCCCATGGGGGTCACAGACACCCCTAGGGGGGCAGGTACCCCCCCAGTGTGGGTCACACATGCCCTGGGGGGGGGGGGGGGGGGGGAGGGCAGGTACCCTGCCATTGGGGTCACAGATCCCCCCCGGGGGTCACAGAAGATGCCCGGGAGAGGGCAGGTGCCCCCCAATGGGGGTCACAGATACCCCGGGGGAGGCAGGTGCCCCCCCTGGAGCTCATAGGTGCTCCACAGGGAGGGACAGATAATGGGGGGGGGGGCGGAGTGTGCCCCTGGGGGCGGGCACAGATGCCCCTAAGGGGTCACAGACACCCCCCAGGGGTCACATCTCCCCGCCGAGGCCGGTCCCCGGGGTCGGACGCCCGGGGGGGGGTGTGGGCTGGGTGACACACACAACCACCCCAGCTGTCAATCAGGCCTCGCCCCGCCCCTCCCTTGGCCCCGCCCATTGCAGGCGTGGCCCCGTTGACACGCTCTTCCCTGCTCCCATGTTCCGTGCGGGGCGGCGCTTCACGACTGCTTCCGGTAGGGCGAGGGCCGGGTTGTGCTTCCGGGTCGGCAGCCGGCCGAGGCCCGGCCCGCTCCCGGTTTTTCCACACGTACCCCTTCGCCGCGCCATGTCTACACTGTTCCCCTCTCTGCTGCCCCGCGTCACCGAGTCCCTGTGGTTCAACCTCGACCGGCCTTGCGTGGACGAGACGGAGCTGCAGCAGCAGGAGCAGCAGCACCAGGCCTGGGTGGGCCCCGGGCCGGCGGGTTAGGGGGCTGGGGGGCTGGGCAGAGTACCGGCCCCGGGAGGGGCTGCGGGCCCGGGTGAGCAGTGGGCTCCGGGGGGGTCCCCGCAGCCCGGGCTGTGCTGAGGGATGTGGGGCTGCGCCTCAGCCCCCTACCCCGGTTGCACCAGGGGAGTCCCGGCCGCCCCGCGCGGTGACCTGCAGTGCTGGGGGCCTGCATGTGCGCTGCCGCCAGCCTGCGGCCGGGGTTCCCGCGGCGCTCCCCCAGCGATTTCGCTGTTTCTCCCTTTTATCTGAGGGTTTTGCAGGGTCCCGGAGCCAATGCCGCCGTCACAGGCACTGCTAGCTGGTGGGCTCGTCGCTGTGATCTGTCTGCTGCGCTGGCTCTGTGTAGGCTGGTCCCTTGTTGCCTGCAGCGGCCTGAAGCTCCCTGGTGTCTGTGGGGGTTGATTAAACAGCTGGTGCTGCCAGCAGACCCCAGTTAATTAATTCACCTCCTGAGGAAGGCGAGTGGCAATTTCTGATCCCAGTAACCCACAAGTGCCTCGTACTGTGAGTGCAGTTCAGTGCCACAGCCCTACAGCGGCCCCTGAGTATGGGGGGGAAAACCATCTACTTGATTAAAGCTTAAAAAAGAAACCTCAGTGATTAAATTGTTACAATTAAATAATTTCAATCAATAATTAAAACCTCATAATCTGGGAGAAGGTTCAAGTCCCTTTGGGTGGGAGATGCTGAAGTTTTTTAATTGAGCTTTAATTATCTGCGTCTCTGGCTGAACAGACACCTTGGGTTTGGGTTCTTTTTTATAAAACAAAAAAGCTAAGAAAAATGTGGTGTTCGAGCCCTGCCCACACTCCCCAGGCCATGCATGTGGACATCCTCTCCGTCCCAGGGCGGCTGCTGTGTTGTTGGGACCGCTCTGCCTTGTGCCAACGCATGCAGGCAGCTGCCTGCAGCTGCTCTCCCCTGCCTGCCGCTTGCCTGGAGATGCTGGGGGCAGTGGGACTCCTCCAGCAGCTGCCAGGCACTGTTAGGAAGGGGCCCAAGGGCTGGAGGGGACAGCAGCCAAGTGGGAAGGGCTGGTTTGCTGGTGGGGAGCTATGCTGGGCTGTTGTGGAGCTGTCAGGGTGCTGATGCACCTTCCCCCCCCACACCTTTTCCCTTCCCAGCTCCAGAGCATAGCCGAGAAGGACAACAACCTGGTGCCCATCGGAAAGCCAGCATCTGAGGTGGGTGTGGTGCTGCCGGTGAGGCAGGGGCAAGCCGCTGGGTTCGGGCACAGGGGTGTTGAGTTGTTCGTGTGGCTCCAGGCCATGGCCTAAAGCCCGCAGTGGGGCTGGTGTGTCTGCAGCATTACGATGAGGAGGAAGAGGAGGACGACGAGGATGACGAAGACAGTGAGGAGGACTCGGAGGATGACGAGGATATGCAGGATATGGATGAGATGAATGATTATAATGAGTCTCCTGATGATGGGGAGATCAATGAGGTAAAGAGCAGGGCTGGGGGTGTGGGCTGGCGTCCCTGCCCTACCAAGACCCCAAAGTGTGGGGGGGTGCACGGTGCACAGCACGTGGGAACCTGGGGGCCTTGTCTCCTCCACCCCCTCTGCTTGGTCCTGCTCTGGTCAGGGACTGGGGAGGGTCTCAAACTTTTCCCCTTCCCAGGTGGACATGGAGGGGGCAGAGCAGGATCAGGACCAGTGGATGATCTAATTCTGCTGTGGCCACACCAGACCAGAGGCTGGGGAAGAGCTCTCCACAGCTCTGGAGCCCTGGTGTGTGGTTTGGCGAAGCTCCCACCATGGCTGCTGCGAGGGCTGCGTGGGGCAGGGGGGCTCAGGGTGAGGCTGCCTGAGGGGCGCAGATTGGCACTGGAGTGGCGCTGGGGAGCGTGTGGCTCAGCCCGGCGCAGCATCTTTTCTAATAAACTCAGTTTTCAAGAAAACAGCCCTCGGATCTGGTGTCGGAGGCACACCGGGGTGGGTGCTGGGAGCTGCGGGGATGCCATGCGGTTGGGTGGGGGTCTGTGTCTCTGGGGAGAGCCGGGCTTTCCACTGCACTTCCCTGGGGTCTCACGCAGACGTTTCTCTGTGGCTGTAAGAGGGAAGAGGCCCAGGCAGGAGCTTGTACAGGAGGAGGTCCCCTCTTCCCACCTGCTGCACTGCCCCCACTGCCACACCCCCACCACAGACCACCGCAGCCACCACGTTTCCTCCAGAGACTTTGTTTATAGCTGAGCGCGGTTAGCCGGGGACCCAGTGTTCCCCGTGGTCACCGCAAGGCACGAGCTCGCCGCCTGGCTCAGCGGTTACCGGT
The DNA here is from genome assembly GCF_017639655.2 of Falco naumanni. NCBI lineage: Eukaryota > Metazoa > Chordata > Aves > Falconiformes > Falconidae > Falco > Falco naumanni. Next base: position 251,180 of record NC_054055.1, on the reverse strand, counting down.
ATAGCAGAGCTCGGCGATGCCATCGGGGATGGCGTGGAAGTACTCCAGGCTGGCGCGGTGCACCTTGCAGCGGTATTTACCACAGGTTTTGGCGTACTGCAGGAAGTGGGGTGCACCGGGGAAGAGGACGTTGTCAGCCAGGATGGTGGCCCCCTCAGCCAGCAGCTGGTGGGTTTCCAGCAGCTGCAGGTCCCGCAGGTAGCAGCGCTTCCAGTGATCCATGAAGACGAAGTTGGCCTTCAGCAGGCCGTGCTTCTCCCTCAGCCGGGGGATCACCTCCTCCGATGGGCCCACGATTAGCTCCACCTGTGCCACAGCCCCTTCAGCCCCTGCCTTGTGGTACGGGGGTGCTGACCCACCACCTGCAGCCCTCCCCCCACCCTGCTGCGTGGGGTGTTGGGGAGTGAGAGGTGGCGAGAGCTCCGGGTGGGAGAGGATCTAGCCTTGCCGCTCCCCCCTGTCCCACCCAGCTGTGAGGTGGGACAGGGTGGCAGTGTCATCCCCCCACCCCTCTCCTCTCTGGCAGTGGTGGGAAGAGCCGGCCTTTCCCCATTCCCAGGTGGGGCGCTCACCGTCTGCTCGTCGAAGCCGGCCAGGCGGATGACCTTCTCGGCCACGGCAGCGTGGCGGGGGTCCAACTCCACGGTGTAGAGGCGGGCACCAGGAGGCAGCCCCTGCGCCAGCAGCACTGTGCCGTAGCCACAGTAGGTTCCCAGCTCCAGCACCCGCAGCGGTGCCCGCTCATAGAGCAGCCGCTCCACGATCCTCCCTGCCATGGCCCAGATGCCTCAGCACTGGGGGGCGGGGGCGGGGCAGGGTGCTGCACCCCCCAGACCCCCCTTCCCTGGGCAAGGGGACAGCGCTGAGAGGGGCAGCAGGTCTGGTGTAGTGTGGCAGCAAGGAGGTGAGCAGCTGTGCCACATGCCCCGAGTCAGCCCTTCCCACAGCACCTGTCCCCTGTCCCCAGCCATGCTGGGGGAGCTGAGCACTGGCAGTGGTGCCATGACTGTGGTGGCAGTGCCACCACCATGCTAGCAGTGCTGTGGCTGTACCATAAATGCCATGGCCTATACCAGCAGTGCCACAGCTGTGCCAGCGATGTTGTGGCCATGGCCACCCCAACAGTGCTGTGACTGCACCAGTGGTGCCACAGCCATGCCAATGGTGCCATGGCCACACCGACAGTGTCACAGCCCCGTCAATGGTGCCGTGGCCACACCATCAGTGTCACAGCCAAGTCAATGATGCTGTGGCCAAACCAACAGTGCCATGGCTGTACCAGCGGTGCTGTGACCATGCCAACAATGCCATGGCTGTGATGATGGTCCCATGACTCTGCCATTGGTGGTGTGGCTGTGCTAATGGTGCCATAACCATTCCAATGATACCCCATGCCTGTGTCAATGATGCTATGGCTGCCCCAGTGGTGCAGTGGCCCCATGCCATTGGTGGCATGGTAATATTGGTGCTGTGGCCATGCCATTGGTGCCACAGCCATGGCTGGTGCAGGGACCCCTGCAGCACATGCGGGCGAGGGTTGCACTCACCTTTGATGGGCCCTACGCTGCTGAGGTGCTCGCAGCAGTAGCACCACTGGTCGAAGGTCTGCAAGATGTGCCGGGGGTCCCCGGGGATGGCATGGGCCAGCAGGTACTGGAAGGCGCGCTGCTCCCGTGGGACGCCGGTGAGCCGGTCCCGCAGCCAGCCCACCAGCACAGCCCGGTACAGCAGCACCAGGTAGTGCCGGTAGCGGATCAGCAGGGTGACAAGGAAGGGGAGGAAGGCCAGGGCAATCGCCGGTGACACCATGGTGAAGGGGTGAGGCTGTGGAAAGGGCCCCCCACAGGGCATGCTGGGGTGGGGGGGTCCTCCCAGGGTGCTAGCCCTGCAGCTCTCACTCATGCCATGAGCTGACAGTGCTCTGCACCTTCTGGGAGTGCCTCTCCCTGGGCTCTGGCGCTGCTGGGGCAATTTGCTGGCCCCTAGGGCTGTGGTCAGAGCTGGGCCAGGGCACCCTGGGGTGCTCTGGGGGCAGCGGGGGCACCAGGAGCCCCCTGTGCTGGGGCTGAGTGGTCCTGGGGGGTTGGGCTGTGGGGCTGCTCGGGGGGGGGGCAATGCCTGGCACAGCCCCTCACACTCACCTTGGCCTAGCTTTGCTGCCCCCGTGCCCCACATCCTGCACCCCATATCCTGCATCCCGCACCCCACATCTTGCGCCCCACATCCTGCACCCTGAGCTGTTGGGGGTCCCCAGCTGCAGCAAGGGGACGGGGGGGGGGTGGTGGCACCTACCTGTCCCCACTCTGCAGGCAGCAGACAGGCAGCAGGCAGCGAGCAGTGCCAAGCCCTGCTGCACACTTAATTATTGATGGTGTCACCTTAGTCACAGCCGGCACTGGCTCCGGTTACCCGGCTGAGGGGCTGGGGACATGGGGACAGGGCCAGGCTGGTGCTTGCGGGTGGCTCTTGAGCTGTGGGAGTGGTCCTGGAGCTGGGATCCCTTCTCTAGGGTTGGGGTCCTGTCACTGGGATTGGGGTCCCGGGACTGAGGTTGGGGTCCTGTCACTGGGATTGGGGTCCCAGGACTGGGGTTCACTGGGACTGGGGTCCCGGGACTGGGGTTGGGGTCTTCTTACTAGGGCTGGGGTCTTGATACTGGATCCTGATGCTGGGACTGGGGGACTGGGACTGGGGCTGGGGTCTTGTCACTGGTGTTGGGGTCCTGATACTGGGACTCGGTCCTGATGCTGGGGCTGGGATCCTGAAACTGGGGCTGGGGCCTGATACTGAGGCTTGAGCCCCAGTACTGGGGCTGGGGTCCCGATACTGGGGCTGGGGGAGTACACACCGGAGCCAGGGGGTGGGTGCTGCGTTTGGGGGGTGGGTGCTGGACCAGGGCAGGGGATGCCGGGCTTGGGGCAGGGCTGTGGTGGGGGTGGCTGCAGGCAGTGCCCCTTGGGGACCCCTGACTGCCCAGCCCTGCTCCAAGCCCGGGGGCTCATCCCCAGCCTCTCACTGCATGCTGGGGTGGGAGGTACCTGAAGACCTCCCCCAGCATGTCCCCCCAGCCCCACTGGAGCTGCCTCCCACACAGCTGGGGCGAGGGAGATGTCCTGCCGGGCTGAGCACTGAGGCACTCGCTGCAGCGATGGGCCCAGGGGGAGCCGGCAGCCCCCAGAAAGCTGCACAGGGCTGCCAGGGGTCCCCGTGGCGGGGGTGGGCACGGGGCAAGGGGTGAAGGGGTGCAGGCAAGTGGGGTCCCCATGGGCCTGGCGATGCTGCCAGCACCAGCAGCAGGGAACTGCAGGCAGGGTTGGGGCTGGAGGAGGGGGGAAGCTCAGCTTAGCCCCCCCAGCACGGGGATGTCCAAACCCGCAGGGGGGCTGCAGAGGGCAAAGGGACATCCTCAGGCTTGGGGGGCTCACGGGTTCAGGGGATTCAGGGCTTGGGGGGCTCAGAGGGTTCAGGGGGGCTTGGGAGACTCAGGGGCTCAGGTGCTTGAGGGGCTCAGAGGGTTCAGGGGGGCTTGGGAGACTCAGGGGCTCAGGTGCTTGAGGGGCTCAGGTGTTTTAGGGGGTTCAGGGGACTCAGGGCTTGGGGGGCTTAGGGCTTGGAAGGCTTAGAGTTTGGGGGGCTCAGGAGCTTGAGGGGCTCAGAGGAGCTCGGCTTGATGTGCAGAGTTAAACTCCATAACTCGGGGTAAGTTATAAAGCGGGTGTGTTTATTGCAGCGCCAGGTGCAAGGGGGGGTCGCTCCTCCTAACTTGCACACGTAGTTGTACTCGCTGTAATAAGTAACTAAGGGTGATTTGCTGATCAAAGGGGTTTTTAACAAAAGGAATGATCTTCCTGCAACAGATTTGAGAATGTTTTGTCTGGCGAGAAGAGAGTTAACTGTTAACCATGAGGTGGAGATGTACCTTCTCAAGGCCAATGTTAAACCATAATCTCATGTTACTATGACAACTTTGTCTTCGTCTAGACTTTAGTGTAAAAATAGTTTAGTTTTGTAATATACAGCTTCTTGCTACGGGACTGAGAGCATAACTGTTGGCTTAAACCGGCCTTGAAGCTGAGGATAAAAGGGCTGTGTTACTTGTCGGAATTTGCGAGCCTGGATGGAGCTGTGACTCCTCAGCGGCCCAGCGCTGTGCACAGTTTGGGTTTTTTGTGGTTGGTTTTTTTTTTTTTTTTTGCTTTCCTGCCTTAATAAATACTTAGTGAATGTATTTTGAACTCTAGTTATTTCGAATTCAACTATAACACTCACAATGCATACTTATACATATGTTGGTTAGTTCTGCCCAAAGTCTACAGCTACTAACTAACTACTAACTAAATATTGGTTAGTTGCTTCCTCGCTTCAATTTGAAGGTACAGTTCATTTTAACTTTACTGGGCATGCTCCCTGAGCAGGGGTTCACTCTCTTCGGGGGGGCCACTTGAGTGGGAGGTCGGGATCTCCCCCTACCACAACTATTTTAACCTCGTGTCCTCGAGTCTTACAACTTCAGCAGTTTTTCTTTTAGCACTTAGCAAGTCCTTGTCAGAAGGCTACTGATGGACATGCTTGTGGAGCTCCTCTGCGCCTGTACTGACCGTCCCTTCTGAAGCGCTGCACGGGCCGAGCTCCAGACCTTCTGGCAGCTAATGAGGCTCCTGCCTGACTGTTGATAGTTCCTGTCACCTGTGCAACTCCTGTCTGCAGAGTTTTAGGGTTTTCACTGTATTTTCTCACATCAGGCTCAGGGTCTAGGCCTTGGGGCAGCTTAGGGTTTGGGGGACTCAGGGAGGCTCAGGGTTCACGGCCCTCAGAAATCTGGGGAGCTCAGGTGGTTTGGGAGGCTCAGGGGACTCAGGGCTCACGGCTTGGGGGGCTTTTGGGGGGCTCAGGACACCCACTGAGATCCTGGCTGCAGACGCTCTCCAGAACCCCCTGCCCAGCTGTCCCAGGCGGCTGCAGGCAGCAGGGCCTGGCAGGCAGAGCACAGTGCTGAGGCTCCTGGGCTCAGCCCGGGGTGCTGCCTGTGCCAGCGGTGTGGGCAGGGGGCTGCCAAGCGGGAGGAGTGGGCCGAGCCCCTGGGCACCAGCCATGACTCGAAGGGCCTTAATGAGAGGGCAGGGCAGGCAGTCATGCACGCAGGGCATAGCAGGCAGGGCATGCAGGGCAGGCCTGGCACACAGGCAGGCAGGGCACACAGGACTCCCAGCCCAGCCCTGGCCGTGCCTCAGTTTCCCCACCCTGCTGAGCTGCCAGCTCCTCTCACCCCTGGGCCCCCCCATGGGGCTGGTGGCCCCATTCCCGCCCCAGCAGCCACCCCAGCCATTTCCTGGTCCAGCTGGAGCAAAGTGGGAAGGGGAAGGCCCAATCTTGGCATGCCATGGCCACAGCCCCACGTGGGGGCATGGGGCAAACTGGGGACACTGTGGGCATGGGGAGCACTGGGAGCACCAGGGACATTGGAGTCATTGGGAGCACTGGGGGAACCTGGGTACACTGTGGGCGCCAAGGGCACAAGCGGAAACTGGGGACGCTGGGGGCATTGGGAGCACTGGGGGCATAAGGGGAAACTGGGGACACTGGGGGCATTGGGAGCACTGGGGGCACAGCAGGGAACTGGGGACATTGGGAGCACTGGGGAAAACTGGGGACATTGGGAATACTAGGGGCACTGGGAGCACTGGGGGGAACTGGGAACACAGGGTCACCAGGAGCACTGGGAGCACAGGGGGAAACTGGGGACACTGAGAGCACTGGGGGCACAGGGGAAAACTGGGGACACTAGGGGCACTGGGAGCACTGGAGCCACAGGGGGAATACTGGGGTCACTGGGAGCACCGGGGACGCTGGGGGCATTGGGAGCACTCGGGGTACCGGGAACACAAGGGCACCGGGAGCACTAGGAGCCCCGCCGCCCCGCGCGCGCCCCCGCCCCCGTGCCCGCGGTTGGCACCGCCCCCGCCCGCGTGACGCCGCGACGTGACACCGCCCAGCGCACGCTCCCGGCGGAGGGCGCGGCGCGGAGGGGGAGGGCGGGACCTGCGCGCCTGCGCATTCCTCTGTCCCCGCCCCCGCCTCCCGACCCCCGCGCGCTGATTGGTTGCCCTTCACGTGACGGCGGCGCTTTTAAGGCGGGGGGGGCCAGTCCTCGTCTCTTCTTTTTCCGTTGGCCGCCCTCCCACCACGTGACAGGATGTCGGGTCACGGGATTGGCCGGGGCAGCGCCGCGGCTCCGCCCGCCGCGCGCTCACGTGATCGGTGCGGCGCGGGCCCGTGCGGGTGGGGTGCGGGCGCGGCGGCCCTGCTGCGCCTCGGCATGGGCTGCTGCTACAGCAGCGAGGCCTCGGCCTCCGACCAGGTGGGCCCCGCGCCGGGGGGGGAGGGCGGGGGGGTCTGCGGGCCGGCGGGGGCCGAGACGAGTATTGCCGGGCGGGGCGGGGCGAAGCGGCGCTACCGGCCCCGCTTCCGGAGCGGAGGGTTCCCCTTGGCCGGGGCGGGGCGAGCCGGACTGAACGGCGGGTCTCCGTCCCGAGGGGGGCGGGCCTGGGGGTGTCCTCCTGCCTCCGCCGGGGTGGGCTGCGGGCAGCGCCTGCTCCCCCCCCACCCCGCGGGGACGGGCCTCAGGAGTCTGTGACAGCCGTGGGGCCTGCATCCGCGGCCGGCTGCCGGCGCCTGACCGCCTTCCTCGCTCCTGCCGGCCCCGCTGCGGGGTGTGGGGGGTCTGACCCCACCGCCGCCTGGGTCCCGCTGCGGTGCTGCCCGGCCCGCAGGCCCTGGGCAGGCCGCCGGCGTGGTGCCTGGTGATGTCGCCGGAGTGACAGTGGCAGGAGAAGGGGAGGCCGGTGACCCTGGCCTGGCCTCACCCCGCCTCCGGTGCGGGGCAGGCCTGAGCCGTTGCTCGTGGCTCCTCGGTGCTGCATCTGCTGGTTCCACAGCCACGGGTGACAGTCCCTAAAGAAACCTGCGGGATGCTGGGGCCGTGCCCTTTCCCTGGCGCTGCCTTCCTGCCGTTATTTCTGCTTTGCAGAGCCCCTTTGGAAGCAGCCCCGGTGCTTGCCCTCCACCCTGGTAAATTTGTGGTGGCCGGTTTCCCCCTGTGCCTGCGACTGTCTGTCCGTGTGGGTGCTACCTCCCTGCTGGTGCCCCATTGTGGGGTATGGCCCTTCCCTGGCCCCACAGAGCCAGGGCCGGCCTCTCTCCTAGAACAGTCTACAGGAGCTTCTCCTGCCCACAGTCATCTTTTTGTCTCCCGTTCCTTGAGTTTCTCTTGCTGTTCTAGTGCACACAGCCAGATGCAGTGTCCCTGGGGCTGCGTGGGAGGAGTAGGGGGCTTGATGGATGGGGCAAGAGGAGCCCCCCACCCCTGGCCCTGCCTGCCCTGTACCGATGCAGGTTTAAGCCCAGGGTCCCAAACAGTCACAGTGCTGGTGGGAGCGGTGCCAGGTTTTCCTTCCTGGGACAGTGTGACCGTCCCCACTGCTGCCTCTTGCTGAGGAGCTGCTGCAAAATTGGGGCTGTCACCTGTCCCACAGAAACTTAATCCGCAGCTGCAGTGTGGGCAGCCCCTGCCTGTGCCCTGCCAGGGAGCTCGTCTGTGACAGCTTGTCCCTGGGGGAGCCTAGCCTGCGACCAAGCCATGGTGCTCTCTGGCGTGGGCTGTGGGGAAGGGGAGAGGCCTGGCTGGAGGAGTGCAGCAGCGTTTCCCAGCAGGAGGAAGGGGAGAGAGAGCTGCTGGCCAGGGAGGAGCTGAAGATGCCACTGACAGGGCATGCAGAGGAGTTGACTGCACTCCTCACTCACCCTGGGATGCTGCATATCCTGCTCTCCTGGTTACTTGTGCCTATCAGTGCCCTGCCAGGCTCTTCTAGTTCCTGCCTCGCTGCTTGGCCAAGCCAGAGGATTAAGGCCTGAGCTACCACTCTGCACTCCCTGGGCTGAAGCTGGGGAGGGATGTGCCCTGCGGCTCTGCTCTGTTGAGAGCCCCCTCTGGGCACCCCCAGCCCCACAGTGCCCCTGGGCTGCAGCTGGTGGGGTTCACATGGCCCAGATAAGCACCGGCAGACACAAAAGTCTGGCAGGGATCTTTCTGGCCCTCAGCTGGGCAATGAGACTGTGGTAGGTTCTGTGTAGGCCAGTTGAGCATGCGCTGGGCATGTCCTAATTAGCCACCAGGTTTTGGGCAGGTCAGCGCTGGTGCATTGAGCAGGCAGTTGGGATCCTTTGAGGGGATGCATGCTGTCTGGCCATGGAGTGCCAGGTGTGTTGGCGCAGGCAGGGCTGTAGGCTCCTGTCTAGGATTAGCTACTCTAAATGTGCTGCCACCACACTACCTGATTTCAGCTGTGCTTCCTCACTTTGTGGCACAGGGGGCTTTGGCTGGGAAAAAGCAAAGGGATCTGGAAAGAGGAGCCTGGATGTCACCTTGGCAGAGCCAGAGCTGTGCTGGGGTTATGCTGGGATGTGCAGGGAGTCCTCCCGGCAGGCTGATGGCAAGACTTGCATTGTCCTATGAGGTGAAAGCTGCTGGCACAAAGGAGCTGGGGCTGATTCTCCTCTTGCCTTTTCCCCAGGAAGAAGAGACGAAGCGGCTGTTGGAACCGGCGTCCAGCCCTCCCAACAAGGTGCTGAATGGAGCAGAGCAGAGCTACCACAACCTCCCATCAGCGCGCACAGATGAGCAGGCCATGCTGTCCTCCATCCTCGCCAAAACGGCCATGTAAGCCTTGTGCCGTAACCACCTCAGTGCTGCAGCATGATGGGGTGGGCAGGTGCCATGGCCAGGCAGGCAGGATGTCTTGGGAACTAGCGATGACCGTGGGACATGGCAGCTTTGTCGGGGGTCTGCCTGCAAGTGGCTGTAGGTGCTGAGAGAAAGGGGGGAGCTCTGGCAGTGGCTGCCTGTGGACAACCTCCTACCTCTGATTGAGCCCCATGGGAGTGCAGAAATGAGACCTTGGGTGTGAGGTGACCCCTCAGCTGGGAAAGCGAATCCTTGGGTATGCAGAAAGGGGGACTGGGTGGCACCAGCACTGGGGATGGGGTGTTCTGTCCTCTCCAGGGAGGTTGCCCCTGAACATGGGGGGGGAAATGTGGGGTGGGGGCTGTGCCCTGCCTGTCTGAGGGGGGGGGCTTTGGGTTGCATATGGGCCCTGCCTGGCACAGAGGGGCCAGTGGCAACTGGTATGTGTGTGACACGTGGTGTCACAGCAGCCCTGAGTGCTACTCTGCTTGTGGGTGGGGGGGGAAGGTGTGGGGCATGCGGCCAGGCTGTGGCATGGACCTGGGTGAGTGCCCAGCTCCTCTCTGAGCCTGGGGCCTGGTACCAGGGCTCTCAGGATGGCTGCCAAACGCTTAATCCTCATAGCCCTTATGGCATGGTGAAGCCTCCTTCCCCATGTGGCTGTGTGCTGAGGTCCCCAGGGTACAGGCCAGCCCACACTGCAGGAGGCTGTGGACCAAAGCCCCCAGCACTCTGTGCCTTTGGCTGCATTGGCCTCGGGGCAGTTGCAGGCAAATAGTCTTGGTGTTTCCTTCCCAGCAAGAAGCTGCTCCAGCCTGGCACACTGGTGTCCAGCTGGCTGCATCCGTGCTGTGAGTCTGGCCTCCTAACAGTCCCAGGCTGTTCATTTTAGGGAGCTGAAGTCCTGGCACCTTCACTGGAGGGTGCTTAGTTTGCCTGAGATGCGGAGGGGGCTCGGGGGGGAGTGATGAGCCTGCAGTGGGACCTGCTGTCTTGTGTCTCCACAGCAACATCATCGACGTGTCAGCAGCTGATTCCCAGGGCATGGAGCAGCACGAGTACATGGACAGAGCCAGGCAGTACAGGTGGGACCTGCCCTGCTCCCTTGGGATGCTTGCAGCCCCGCAAAGCTGTGTCCCCAGGCCAGGCCTCGGGGGTTTGGCCTTGGGAGAGTAAACTCAGTGTGTCACAGGGCTCCCTGCATCCAGGGAGGTGGTGCTTGGCCTCGCTCCTCTTCTCCACCCCCTGGCACTGCTGGGTGAGGCCTGTGGCGGTGTCAGTGGGCAGAGGCCTCGTCCCGGCTATGGGCTTGGCAAGGGCAGCCACGCACAAAGGGCTCCTGTGTTTCCTCCTGGCACTCAGAGCAGATGGCGGGTAGCTGGATGTGATTGCTCCTGCTTGAAAGGCGCCTGTGTTGGAGAGCTGGAAGCTCCCTTATCCTCCTACGTCGGGGGTTGGAGAGGGGATGGATGCTGGGAGTGATGCAGCGCGGCTCTCCCTGGTTCCCTCTTGGTGGTGCTTGTGCCTGGAAATGCAGCACGCATCTTCTGCTGAACCTGGGTCTCCCAGTGTCCCCTTGCTCCCTGCGGCAGGCTGGCATGCTCCTTGCCGGTGCCAGTGCTGACCCTAGCCACTCTCCCCACCGCAGCACGCGCCTGGCCATGCTGAGCAACAACCTGACGCACTGGAAGAAGCTCCCGCTGCTGCCGTCTCTGACCAACCAACCGCACCAAGTACTCGCCAGTGACCCTGTCCCCTTTGCAGACCTGCAGCAGGTGAGAGGGGCTGGGGGGAGCTCTGCCCTACAGCTGCTTCCTGGCCCCACCTTGATGTTCCATGAAGATGTGGGAGCTGAAGTGTCCTGGTCCTGTAGAAGCAGTGCTGTCTCCACTCGCTGGGAGCCCTGGCAATTGTGGCAGCGACTGTTTCAGTTTGCAGCCGCCTGGCTGTGCTGGAGATCCCAGGCAGGTCCTGGTGGCCCCTTCTGTCTTTAGCTTGGTGCATCTTTGCCAGAGGAGCACAGGCACCGTGGGCTTGAGCATGGGCTGTGCCAGGGCTCTGGTGAGCGTGGTGGGTGGGAGTCACAGTGCTGGTGGGCAATGCAGAAACATCCCAAGTTTCAGGCAGCCCTGTAAGGGCTTGTTAGTGCTGAAGGCAAAGCCCAGTCACACATCTCTAGAGCAGTAACTGCATGCAGGTTGCGGCTCTGTACTCCTTCCAGTCCCTTCAGAACATCATTTACAGCAGGAGGGTGTTTTGCAGCACAGACAGCTTTGCTCCCAGGGAGACCTCCTGCTGCTTTGAGGAAGGGGCTACTGGGGAAACACTTTTTCCTCAGAGGCAGGAGCTGCCACTTTAGCGCTGGCAAGGCCCAGGTTTGTTGGCAGGCTGGTTGTCCCTGTTCCCTGCTGGCAAGGGCTGGTTCTTAAACCATATGCCAGTCCTCAGAGTGATGGGACTTGAAAGCTGCGGCTTTCCTGCTGGCTGTGGGGCTGGCTGAGGTGTTGTGGCTTCTGCCAGCACCTGGGAGCAGCCCAGTACAAAAACCTCGCTGCAGCTTGTTCTGCTCATCGAGCTTCCTCCTCACCTGGGGCATTTGAGTATTGAAGGATGCAGGGAGAGGAGACTGTCCCTGTGCTGCCAAAAACCCCTTCCCAAAGGCAGACAGGCTGGTATCCAGGCATGTCCCAGCAAGCAGAGCAGCCCTGCCAAGGGACCTCCCAGGGTGGGACATAGCCAGGCCTCAGCTTGTGCAGGCAGGAAGGAGCTGCCGGCAGGCAGGATTCTGCCAGTCGGGCTCTGTCTTGCTCTTTCTGCCAGGCTGGATCTTGGGAACAGCTGTGGGTCCTGCTCAGAGGGCATGTTCTCCCACTGTGGCAAGCTCACCTGCCTGTACTTACCTGCAGCGAGCCGCTGTGCCAGGAGCTGCCCAGGCAGCCCAGCTTTCCCGTTGACTGTGGGGTGGACTGAGATGTCGTGGCTTCTCCCAGGGACAGGGCTGACTTAGGGACAGGTCTGGCCCTGCTGGCACAGCCTCCACTCTGAGAACAAAAGCCTGGTTTTAGGGTTTTGAAAGCATTTTGACCGAGCCCTGCGTCGGGGAGGGGGCTGCTGCTGCAGTGTCTCCCTGGGGCACAGCCCTGCCCCAGTGCAGCCCTGGCAACAGGGACCTTTGGGGAGTGCAAATGTTCCCTGTCCTACAGGTGGGCTGGCACCGCCAGGGGTGGGAGGGCTGCAGGGTGGGGGGTGCTTCCCCCTCCTGTCCTGCTTCTGAGCAATGTTAAACACCTGGGGCTGGTGCCCCGCTGCTGTGGCATGTGCTGGGGCCTCCAGGCCTGCTGCTCTGTGGGGTTTTCTTTGGGATAACCATGCTCGCCGGAGCTGACGCTGGCTGCTACGCTTGCACCCACAGGTGTCCCGGATAGCTGCCTACGCCTTCAGCGCACTCTCACAGATCCGCGTCGACGCCAAAGAAGAACTGGTTGTACAGTTTGGCATCCCCTGAGCCCACCCCACAGCACCACAGCTTCACCGATTTTTGGGTTGCTTTTTGTTTTTTCCCCCTTCCTTGTCTTTTTTGTTTGTTTCTTTTCCTTTCTCCTCTCCTTCCCTCCCTCCCCATGGCACCACAACAGAACTTGTACAGACACCCGATTTCCTACTATTCACCAAGATGCCCATTGCCAGCATGTCAGCCCTGCCGCGGTACCTGCTGGTGCTGCTCAGAGGCTTTCTCCTCCTCTTCCTCATGGGTGGGTGTGTGTGGGGAGGGGGCTGCATTTTGCCAGATGCCACATTGCACAGGGACTACCACAAAGGGAATGCCAACGCGGGGGCACCCCGGCACGGGTCAGCACCATGTGCCGCATCGCTGAGAAGGGTGGGCAGGAACCAAGGGGTGCCAGAGTCAGGCTGCTGCAGATGTGACTCTCTGCGTGGGACTTAGTGGCGTCTGACACCCTTTCTACTCATTTTTACATGTTTGGACCTTTATTTTGGTTTCTTTTTTTAATTATTATTTTTGGCCACAGTAGATAAAATCATGTTTATCCAGCACCTGTCTCCGTTGTTCCGCGCCAACCGCAGCGTGGATGCAGTGGGAGAGCCCTGGGGGAGCTGTGCTGACACACATGTCCCCCTGCCCTTCCTGGGAGCAGGTACAGGGGGTTTGGGGAAGGATGTGCCCCTGTTAAGGGACAGCACTTGCTTTTTTGTGTTCTGGTTACGGGGTTTGCTCTGTGCTCTGGATAAAGTCCCTGAAGCCTTCCTCTAATCTCCCAGCTGGTTACTGGAACCCACTGGACCAGCTTCTGGCAAATGCTCTGGGGGCTGGGCAGGGTGTGCTGATGCCCCCAGCCCCATACAGCGAGACAGGGTGAGCTGGGGCTGGAGGCAGCTCTGGACAGCTGCTGGTGGTACAGGGAGGCTGGGGGGGCTTTCTGGTGTCTCCTCCATCCCAACATGTGGGATCAGATGTGGCCCCATGGCTTCTCCCCACTCTTGGGGCTGAGCAGAGCGGGATGTGGGAGCTGCAAGGTCCGGTTGTGCCACCCAGGTATGCCATAGGGTAGGGGGCTGAGCGTGGCTGCACCGCTGCCAGTGCATCCCCATACCTCTGGGCAGTCCTGTGCCACCGCTAGCCCTTGTGTTGCTGTCTGGGTCTGATCTGTGGGGTGGGGTCCACCTCCATGGCTACCCCAGAGTCCTATTTTGTAGAAAACAACCGCATGAGCCGCTGTCTGCCTCTGTCAGCAGCTCGGGGGAGAGGGTGAGGGTCCTCCAGTACAGAAGGGGTTTGGAGGCTCCTGTGGGGGGAGCGGGGGCCTTGCTGGACCCACCCTGGATGGAGCTGATGCGGCTGAAGTTGGGGAGGGGTGAGCTAGGGGGTCCGCCTGGGCTGGCATCACCCACTGTGGGGCAGGGCCCTTCCTGTGTGGTGCTATGGGGCAGAGTGGGCCTGCACCAACCCTGGGGTTCCTGCAGGTGACCCCCACGCACATCCACACATGTCCCTACCCTGCCCTGGGCCTCTGTGTGTTACCAAAAATTGTAACCAAGAAAATTCTCCAAATCAAACGATAGTTTAGAAAGCTGACGGCAGTTTATTGCACTGCTGGATGCACAGGGGAGATTTCCTCCTAGCGTGCACACCGAGCTGCTTGAGGACACGTCATATACAGCAGAGCCCTTGCACATTCAGCATGCATGATACATTCATTTTCATTCACGCACAGGACTGGTTACAAATGTCTCGCTTCTCGTGCAAACTAGCACGTACCCTCAGGTAGCGCTACTGAAGGTTTTTATTGAGGGCGCATCTCCCCAAGCGGGGGCTGCCCTCTCTCGGGGGGCCATGTGAGTCCGAGGTCACGATCTCCCACTGCCACAGTCATCTTCGCCCTACTTTCGACCAACTTTCTGTGGGTTGCAAGGCCTTATCGGCTGCTCTCCCCTCGGGGCCAGAACTTCCTCACTCGGAGGCTTCTTCCTGCGTCATTTCTGTGGCACACGAGGCGCGGACCTTGCAAGGGTTGTGAGGCAAAGACATTTATTGTTACTTAGTTACAGCTTTTATAATTTATACTCTGTACGTGCGCTGCTAAAAGCGTTATTATCTCTGAAGCTCTACTGTCCATGCACCCAGGCCCTGCTCACTACAGGCAACTCTGCTGTTCCCGCTGTTCCCTTATCTTCGAGAGGTGAGATCACGTTCCCCCTTGTTTCTGTCTCATCCAGGTTTCTTCTCATACTCCCTCAAAGTTATTTACATCTTTGCTGCAGGATCGGAGCTGCACATAGTCAAAGCAAGGCCACAGCTTCATGTTATCAATGTCAAACACCGCACTGTTTTTGTTCCCTACAAATCTGGACAACCGAGATCTTTTCCCCGTCCCTTCCTGGCTCCCCCCTTCCCAAGGCTGCCCCCCGCGATTAGAAGCCCCTTCCTTTGCCGCTTCCACCAGCCTTAGAGAGTCAGCTCGGCCTCAGCTTTGTGCCCGGTCTCTGTAAGCACAGCTACACACTGCAGCAGAGCGTGGGCATCTGGAGTTGAGAGCCGGCGTGTGCCCTGCCCCGGTCCCTCGTGCGTCCCAGCGCCCTGAGCGTGGCTCCCAGGCCAGAGCTCCCCTGGGTCCCATCCGCGTTGGGAGCCGACGGCCCCCCAGGAGCCCCTGCCCCCAAGAAACCCCCTCCTGGTGGCCTGCCAGCCCTGGGCCCCCGCCAGGCGCCCGTTCCTACGGGTGTCCCTGACCCCGACGGGAGCCCCGGCCCCTCCGCCTCGCAGGGACCCCTCACAGGGACACCTCGCAGGATCCCCTCACAGGGACACCTCACAGGGACCCCTTGCAGGGACCCCTCACAGGATCCCCTCGCAGGGACCTCTCACAGGGACCCCTTGCAGGGACCCCTCACAGGATCCCCTCGCAGGGACCTCTCACAGGGACACCTTGCAGGATCCCCTCACAGGGACACCTCACAGGATCCCCTCGCAGGGACCCCTCACAGGATCCCCTCACAGCAACACCTCACAGGGACACCTTGCAGGATGCCCTCACAGGATCCCCTCGCAGGGGCCTCTCACAGGGACCCCTCACAGGATCCCCTCGCAGGGACCCCTCACAGGATCCCCTCTCAGGGACCCCTCACAGGGACACCTCACAGGATCCCCTCGCAGGGACACCTTGCAGGATGCCCTCACAGGATCCCCTCGCAGGGACACTCAAAGAGACCTCTCACAGAGACACCTCACAGGATCCCCTCGCAGGGACACCTCACAGGGACCCCTGACAGGGACACCTCACAGGGACACCTTGCAGGATCCCCTCACAGCGACACCTCACAGGAACACCTTGCAGGATGCCCTCACAGGATCCCCTCTCAGGATCTCCTCAGAGGGACCCTCACAGGGACTCCTCACAGTAAGCCCTCGAAGGGACCACTCACAGGATCCCCTTGCAGGGACACCTTGCAGGATCCCCTCACAGCAACACCTCACAGGGACCCCTCACAGAGACACCTCACAGGATCACCTCGCAGGGACCCCTCACAGGGACACCTCACAGGGACACCTCGCAGGATCCCCTTGCAGGGACACCTTGCAGAATCCCCTCACAGGGACACTCAAAGAGACCCCTCTCAGAGACACCTCACAGTAAGCCCTCGCAGGGACCCCTCACAGGATCCCCTTGCAGGGACACCTTGCAGGATCCCCTTGCAGGGACACCTCACAGGATCCCCTCACAGGGACACCTCACAGGATCCCCTCGCAGGGACCCCTCACAGGGACACCTTGCAGGATGCCCTCACAGGATCTGCTCACAGGGACACTCAAAGAGACCCCTCACAGGGACACCTCACAGGATCCCCTCACAGGGACCCCTCACAGGATCCCCTCGCAGGGACCCCTCACAGGGACACCTCACAGGATCCCCTCACAGGGACACCTCAGAGGAACACCTTGCAGGATGCCCTCACAGGATCTGCTCACAGGGACACTCAAAGAGACCCCTCACAGGATCCCCTCAGAGGGACACCTCGCAGGATCCCCTCACAGGGACACCTCGCAGGATCCCCTCAGAGGGACACCACACAGGATCCCCTCGCAGGGACACCTCACAGGATCCCCTCACAGGGACAACTCACAGGAAGGCCTCGCAGGGTCCCCTCACAGGGATAGTTCACAGGTACCCCTTGCACGATCACCTCGCAGGATCCACTAGCAGGATCCTCTCACAGGATGCCCTCACAGGGACCCCTCACAGGAAGCCCTCGCAGGATCCCCTCGCAGATCCCTTCGCAAGATCCCCTCGCAGGGACACTTCACAGGAACCCCTCGCAGGAATCCCTCACAGAATCCCCTCGCAGGATCCCCCCTCGGGGCCAGAGCTTCCTCACTCGGAGGCTTCTTCCTGCGTCATTTCTGTGGCACACGAGGCGCGGACCTTGCAAGGGTTGTGAGGCAAAGACATTTATTGTTACTTAGTTACAGCTTTTATAATTTATACTCTGTACGTGCGCTGCTAAAAGCGTTATTATCTCTGAAGCTCTACTGTCCATGCACCCAGGCCCTGCTCACTACAGGCAACTCTGCTGTTCCCGCTGTTCCCTTATCTTCGAGAGGTGAGATCACGTTCCCCCTTGTTTCTGTCTCATCCAGGTTTCTTCTCATACTCCCTCAAAGTTATTTACATCTTTGCTGCAGGATCAGAGCTGCACATCGTCAAAGCAAGGCCACAGCTTCATGTTATCAATGTCAAACACCGCACTGTTTTTGTTCCCTACAAATCTGGACAACCGAGTTCTTTTCCCCGTCCCTTCCTGGCTCCCCCCCTTCCCAAGGCTGCCCCCCGCGATTAGAAGCCCCTTCCTTTGCCGCTTCCACCAGCTTTAGAGAGTCAGCTCGGCCTCAGCTTTGTGCCCGGTCTCTGTAAGCACAGCTACACACTGCAGCAGAGCGTGGGCATCTGGAGTTGAGAGCCGGCGTGTGCCCTGCCCCGGTCCCTGGTGCGTCCCAGCCCCCTGAGCGTGGCTCCCAGGCCAGAGCTCCCCTGGGTCCCATCCGCGTTGGGAGCCGACGGCCCCCCAGGAGCCCCTGCCCCCAAGAAACCCCCTCCTGGTGGCCTGCCAGCCCTGGGCCCCCGCCAGGCGCCCGTTCCCACGGGTGTCCCTGACCCCGACGGGAGCCCCGGCCCCTCCGCCTCGCAGGGACCCCTCACAGGGACACCTCGCAGGATCCCCTCACAGGGACACCTCACAGGGACCCCTTGCAGGGACCCCTCACAGGATCCCCTCGCAGGGACCTCTCACAGGGACCCCTTGCAGGGACCCCTCACAGGATCCCCTCGCAGGGACCTCTCACAGGGACACCTTGCAGGATCCCCTCACAGGGACACCTCACAGGATCCCCTCGCAGGGACCCCTCACAGGATCCCCTCACAGCAACACCTCACAGGGACACCTTGCAGGATGCCCTCACAGGATCCCCTCGCAGGGGCCTCTCACAGGGACCCCTCACAGGATCCCCTCGCAGGGACCCCTCACAGGATCCCCTCTCAGGGACCCCTCACAGGGACACCTCACAGGATCCCCTCGCAGGGACACCTTGCAGGATGCCCTCACAGGATCCCCTCGCAGGGACACTCAAAGAGACCCCTCACAGAGACACCTCACAGGATCCCCTCGCAGGGACACCTCACAGGGACCCCTGACAGGGACACCTCACAGGGACACCTTGCAGGATCCCCTCACAGCGACACCTCACAGGAACACCTTGCAGGATGCCCTCACAGGATCCCCTCTCAGGATCTCCTCAGAGGGACCCTCACAGGGACTCCTCACAGTAAGCCCTCGAAGGGACCACTCACAGGATCCCCTTGCAGGGACACCTTGCAGGATCCCCTCACAGCAACACCTCACAGGGACCCCTCACAGAGACACCTCACAGGATCACCTCGCAGGGACCCCTCACAGGGACACCTCACAGGGACACCTCGCAGGATCCCCTTGCAGGGACACCTTGCAGAATCCCCTCACAGGGGACACTCAAAGAGACCCCTCTCAGAGACACCTCACAGTAAGCCCTCGCAGGGACCCCTCACAGGATCCCCTTGCAGGGACACCTTGCAGGATCCCCTTGCAGGGACACCTCACAGGATCCCCCTCACAGGGACACCTCACAGGATCCCCTCGCAGGGACCCCTCACAGGGACACCTTGCAGGATGCCCTCACAGGATCTGCTCACAGGGACACTCAAAGAGACCCCTCACAGGGACACCTCACAGGATCCCCTCACAGGGACCCCTCACAGGATCCCCTCGCAGGGACACCTCACAGGATCCCCTCACAGGGACACCTCAGAGGAACACCTTGCAGGATGCCCTCACAGGATCTGCTCACAGGGACACTCAAAGAGACCCCTCACAGGATCCCCTCAGAGGGACACCTCGCAGGATCCCCTCACAGGGACACCTCGCAGGATCCCCTCAGAGGGACACCACACAGGATCCCCTCGCAGGGACACCTCACAGGATCCCCTCACAGGGACAACTCACAGGAAGGCCTCGCAGGGTCCCCTCACAGGGATAGTTCACAGGTACCCCTTGCACGATCACCTCGCAGGATCCACTAGCAGGATCCTCTCACAGGATGCCCTCACAGGGACCCCTCACAGGAAGCCCTCGCAGGATCCTCTCGCAGGAAGCCCTTGCATGATCATCTTGCAGGATCTACTCACAGGGACCCCTTGCAGGAAGCCCTCACAGGATCCTCTCGTAGGATCCCCTCACAGCAAGATCCCCTCACAGGAAGCCCTCGAAGGATCCCCTCGCAGATCCCTTCGCAAGATCCCCTCGCAGGGACACTTCACAGGAACCCCTCGCAGGAATCCCTCACAGAATCCCCTCGCAGGATCCCCCCACGGGGCCAGAGCTTCCTCACTCGGAGGCTTCTTCCTGCGTCATTTCTGTGGCACACGAGGCGCGGACCTTGCAAGGGTTGTGAGGCAAAGACATTTATTGTTACTTAGTTACAGCTTTTATAATTTATACTCTGTACGTGCGCTGCTAAAAGCGTTATTATTTCTGAAGCTCTACTGTCCATGCACCCAGGCCCTGCTCACTACAGGCAACTCTGCTGTTCCCGCTGTTCCCTTATCTTCGAGAGGTGAGATCATGTTCCCCCTTGTTTCTGTCTCATCCAGGTTTCTTCTCATACTCCCTCAAAGTTATTTACATCTTTGCTGCAGGATCAGAGCTGCACATCGTCAAAGCAAGGCCACAGCTTCATGTTATCAATGTCAAACACCGCACTGTTTTTGTTCCCTACAAATCTGGACAACCGAGATCTTTTCCCCGTCCCTTCCTGGCTCCCCCCTTCCCAAGGCTGCCCCCCGCGATTAGAAGCCCCTTCCTTTGCCGCTTCCACCAGCTTTAGAGAGTCAGCTCGGCCTCAGCTTTGTGCCCGGTCTCTGTAAGCACAGCTACACACTGCAGCAGAGCGTGGGCATCTGGAGTTGAGAGCGGGCGTGTGCCCTGCCCCGGTCCCTCGTGCGTCCCAGCGCCCTGAGCGTGGCTCCCAGGCCAGAGCTCCCCTGGGTCCCATCCGCGTTGGGAGCCGACGGCCCCCCAGGAGCCCCTGCCCCCAAGAAACCCCCTCCTGGTGGCCTGCCAGCCCTGGGCCCCCGCCAGGCGCCCGTTCCTACGGGTGTCCCTGACCCCGACGGGAGCCCCGGCCCCTCCGCCTCACAGGGACCCCTCACAGGGACACCTCGCAGGATCCCCTCACAGGGACCCCTCACAGGGACCCCTTGCAGGGACACCTCACAGGATCCCCTCGCAGGGACCCCTCACAGGATCCCCTCGCAGGGACCCCTCACAGGGACCCCTCACAGGATCCCCTCGCAGGGACCCCTCACAGGGACACCTTGCAGGATGCCCTCACAGGATCCCCTCGCAGGGACACCTCACAGGGACAGCTCACAGGATCCCCTCACAGGGACCCCTCACAGGATCCCCTCGCAGGGACCCCTCGCAGGGACCCCTCACAGGGACACCTCACGGGATCCCCTCGCAGGGACACCTCACAGGGACCCCTTGCAGGGACCTCTCACAGGGACACCTCACAGGATCCCCTCGCAGGGACCCCTCACAGGATCCCCTCGCAGGGACCCCTCACAGGGACACCTTGCAGGATCCCCTCACAGCGACACCTCACAGGGACACCTTGCAGGATGCCCTCACAGGATCCCCTCGCAGGGACCCCTCACAGGGACACCTTGCAGGATGCCCTCACAGGATCTGCTCACAGGGACACTCAAAGAGACCCCTCACAGAGACACCTCACAGGATCCCCTCGCAGGGACCCCTGACAGGGACACCTCACAGGGACACCTTGCAGGATCCCCTCACAGCGACACCTCACAGGAACACCTTGCAGGATGCCCTCACAGGATCCCCTCTCAGGATCTCCTCAGAGGGACCCTCACAGGGACCCTTCACAGTAAGCCCTCGAAGGGACCACTCACAGGGACACCTCACAGGATCCCCTCGCAGGGACCCCTCACAGGGACACCTCACAGGATCCCCTCGCAGGGACCCCTCACAGGGACACCTCACAGGATCCCCTCGCAGGGACACCTCACAGGATCCCCTCGCAGGGAACCCTCACAGGGACCCCTCACAGTAAGCCCTCGCAGGGACACCTGACAGGGACCTCGCATCAGTGCCCGCCCCGTGCCCGGCCCAGAGGCCATGGGCAGACCCTGGAACACCGGAGGGTCCCTCTGACCATCAGGAAACGCTGCTCCCTGCGCGCGTGCCCGAGCCCTGGCAGCAGCTGCCCACTTTATGCGATACGGTAAAGTCGGTCACGGAGAAAAGCTAAGACTGGATTTGAAGTTTAGCCCCTCCGCCTCACGCCCGGTCCCGTATCGGCCTGGAGCCCCCCCCACGTGTCCCCGTACCCTCACAGGGGCGCCCCTTCCCGCGGCTTCACGCCGGCCCCGGTCCTGCTGCAGGGGGCCCCGCGGGTGTCCCCGAACCCGCCGCGGGAGCGCCCCCCCCCCCCCCCCGCCGTTGCCATGCAACGTTCTCCCGGCGTTCCAAGCGGCTAAGGAGAGACTCGGGCCGCGCACAGCGGCCGCTGGAATTTGTAGTCCCCCCCGTCACTCTCGCACCCGCCGCGCGCTCCGCCCCGGCAGCAGCCAATGGTGAGGCGGCGGGGGCGGGCCCTGGTATTTCAACCGCAGCGGCGGCAGCTGGGGCTCAGTCCGCGGCTCGCCGGGCGGCTGTTCCCGTCTTGTTCCGGCGTCGGCGGGGTCTTGGCCGCTCTGCCGCTGGGGCTCCGTGGAGGGCCCCCTGGCCGTCGCTGCCGTGTGCCAGCCCCGCACCGGGCACGGCTGCGAGCCATGTGGGCGCTTTGCCGGAGGAAGACCTGAGCCTACAGCCTGCCCGCAGCCGTGTGCCCGTCTGCTGCGGCCCCTTCCCCGCGCCGTCCCCGGCTGACCGCGGCTTCACCTCCCCAGCCGGTAAGAAAAGCTTCGGGGCGAGTCCCGCTCGGTCCGCGTGGCCAGAGCCCTGCGGCGGCTCCGAGCCGGGGTCCTGCCGCGCCGCGTTCTCATGTCTCGCCCGCCCGCGGCCGATCCTCCGTCTCCGGCCGAGCTCAGCGGGGTCCCTTTCCCGGGAGGCGGGGGGACCCAGCTGGGGTACGGTGGCTCCTGGGGGTCTTCCTTCAGTTCCCGGCTGTTTGCACACACACACCCTCCACTTTATCCAGCGGTGTGTGATAGCCGTGGCCCCCCGGGGCTGCTCCTGCTGCCCCTGGAGCCTTTTTAGAAAAACTTTCTCCGCTACCTGCAGGGTACGGGCCCCTCGCCGGCGTGCTTGGGGCAGCGCCATCCTGTGGCCTCAACCAGCCTCGGGCTTCCCAGACGCCCCAGGGGTGGCTCCCGAGGGCCCCCGGCGAGGGCCAGGTGTCCCTCCCTCGGCCGCTCCCTGCCAGCGCTGAGCGGTCGCTGGGTGCAGGCAGGGCTGTGGCAGCTGCCGCTCTGGACCGAAGGCAGGGGTCCCGCAGCGCCCCGGGCCGGCTGCTGACTGTGGCATCCGCCGGCGGCGCGTTGCGGCGCTGCTCCGGGGGTGAATCCGCAGCCGCTTGGAGGCGGGGGGGAGTTTCTTGGGAATCAGCCGTGCTGTGGCTGCAGCCAGGTTAGCAGGAGCCGGGGGGGAACGTTGGCAGCGGGGCCCCCAGCACCCTTCCCTGCCGAGCGGCCGGTGCTGCCGCTGCGCTGGGGCCAAGGGCAGGGCTGTGCCAGCCCCGCCAGCCTTCCGTCAGCCGGGGCGCCGGCAGGGCGCGGGCAGCGAGCGCGGCTGAAGCGCCGCGGCCCTTTCCCCGCGGCTGCCGGGCGGCGTTCCGCGCTGTGCGCCTTTAAGGAGCGCGGCCGTGGCGCGGTGACGTGGGTGACACAGGGCCAGGGAGGGCAGCCGCCGCCTGCCAGCCCCGCCGAGGAGAAGCACAACAACTTCTGTGCGTGGCCGCCGGCTGCCAGCGCTCATGGATTCAACCCGGCACGCCCCCGGTAAGGCGCCGACGAAGACTTTATCCCGCTCCCTCGTTTGCTTGCGGCGGGGCAGAGGCTCACCGGCTCCCGGTGCGGAGCCGCAGCGTGCGGCTCCCGCCCCGGTGCGCCGTGACCCCTGCGCTGTGACTCCCCGACTCGCATCGGGACGCGGGCGCGTCCCTCCGGCGGGAGCCGCGGGGCCGCGCAGCGCCGTGTTCGGGACCGAGCGGGCGCTGGCGGGGGGCGGCGAAGGACGATGCCGCCAGGGCCGGCGCGGCTCGTTCCCGGCTCCCGCCCCCCGCGGCCCCTTCCGCAGGGCCGGGGCTGGGAAGCGCCCGCCGCAGCTGCCGCGCTCGGTGCGGGTGCAGCGGGCTCCCCGCCGCTGCCCCTCTGCTGCGGCCTGGATCCGGGCAGCGCCGGCGGCACGGGCCGCGGTGGTGGCGCTGGCCGAGCGCTCGGGGCGGCTGGCGTCGGCAGCGACGGGCCGGGCTGTGGCGAGGGCAGGAGCGGGCAGCCTCGCTCATTCCGCCTCTCGCTGGGCGCCGGCGCTCCCGCAGACTGGCGCGGGTAGCGCCCAGCGCGGCGCTGCCCGGAGCGCTCGGCAGGACGCGGCCGGCTCTGGCGGGAGCTGGCGCTCAGGGCGCGCGTTTCGCCGGGGGGTTCGGGAGGGCTTTGGGGGAGAGGCCCCGGCCCGGGCGTGCTGCCCCCCTGGCTGTGGGGCCGAAGGGGCGCTGCGTGCCGAGAGGCCGTGTGCCACGGCTGCGGGGGAGAGGAACTGGTTTTCAGCCAGATTGCAGGGGGGACCTGTCCTGCCGAGGAGCCTGCGCTCCCCAGCCGAGCTGACAGAGGCAGTGGGAGCTCCGTGTCCCCCAGAGCCGTTGTGGCTGTAATGTGCTGGGTGTTCCCGGGAAAAGCTGTGGATCCCAGGCAGGCTCCTGGCCCATCAGGGTGCAGCACGGGGCAAGGAGCTGAGGAGCACCCTCCCCATCTGGGTGATTGTTGGTGGGGGCCCTGCTTGGCCTCTGCCACTGTTCAGGTCTGTTCCCACCAGCTCCCTTGCCGGGAGGACTACCTCGGTGACACTGGGGATGGCCAGCGTGGAGGTGGAGGTGGCCAGAGAGTGCCTGGCGGCGATCCCCCATCCTGGGAACAGTGGGAGGGCTCATCCCCACCCCCATTCAGTGCAGCAGTGCCTGGGGGCTCCCCCCACCCCTGGCAGGTGGCTCTCCTTAGCACCGGTGTCAGTGGGAAGGGGAGCTGGCAGTGCTCCGATGGCTTGGCTGCTGCCTCACCGGGCTTGTTTTGGGCCTGGTGACCTTTGCAGGCTCCTTCCAGCCCCTGTGGCTGTGTCCTGGCCGGGGGCAGAGTGGGCAGCCAGCCTGCCCCCTGAGGGGTCCCAGCAGCCAGGTGGTTGGGGATGAGGGAGCCCTGGTTCCCACCCTGCTGGCATTTTGGGGGCCAGTGGCCACGCAGCTGGGAGGACAGCAGAGCAGCTTTGGGCAGTACCGCGGTGGGAGCTCAGCCCCTTCCTGGGTGGGCAGGGCCAGCTCCAGGCCCCCAGCAGCCTGGGCTCCCTCCTCTTTCTTTTTCTAAACTTCCTTCTGCTGTGAGGTCTGCGGGAGATCCCTCTGCCTGCTGAGGCCTGGCAGGCCGTGCTCTCTGTGGCTCCCACTGCGCTCCTGGCCGGAGCTGGTTATCTTGCCTAGTTTGGGTGCTTGTTTGCCACTGATCCCTGGTCCCCCTCTGCTCCCCAGGGGCCACACCACAACTCGTGGCTGCCTCGTCCTGCTGGGGCAGGCTGCCTCTCTGCACAGCACTGGGGGATTTTATTTTATTTCTTTCCCTGCTCTTGCCCATTCCACAGGACCACTGTGGCTGTTGGTACGGCATCCCTACAGTGCTTTTAAATGTCTCTTAAAAGAACCCAGCAAAGTTTGAGGGGGGAGGGGGGGAAGGAGCCGTGGCAGGAGGTGCTGGTGATGAGGAGCCTGAGCAATGGTTTTCCTTGAGCCTTGCTCATTGGGATCCCGACCTCCAGGGGTAAATCCCGGGGGGCTGTGGGACAAGGACCTGGCTGCTGCTCGGCAGTGCTGCTTCCTGCTCGGTGACTGCTGAAAAGCAGGAGGGTGCTGGCTGCTTGCCTCCGTGCAACCCATAGCCAGCCAGGCACAGAGGGAGTGCCCGGTGCTGTGTGCAAGCTATGTATTAATGTAATTACTATGTTTGGCCTTAATTGCCTCACACCATCCCCCTCCCCGCTTTGTTGACATCCCTAGGTCTGGGCAGTGACCTGGCAGCCTTGCGAAGATGCCTCTTCACGAAACAAGAGCCGCGGCTCTCCTTGCTTGGGTAAAGCCTCCCTCTCCTCCACCATAGCTTGCCCCATAGGGACATGGGACATGGTGCCTGGGTGGGTGCCAGCTGCCACCGGCACCGGCAGCTCCTTGGGGGCACAATGTCTGGGCTGGTCAAGGGAGGGATTGTGGTTGGGGCAGCTGAGTCCTTGCTGTTCCTGGCCAGGTGGGTGTCTGCAGGAGAAGCCTTGCTCACTGTTCTTGTTGAGTAACTAGCGATGCCAGAACAGCTTGGTCTGGCTGTGGAAACTGCCTGGGAGTTGGAGCTGAGCTGGAGCAGGCAGCAGGCTTGGGATGTAAGCAGCAGCTGGACCATGAAGGGGCTGTTGGGTCTGCCTTGCAAATCAGTGCTTTGCCAGAGCAAAACATTGCAGCGTGATATGAGACCTGTGCCAGCCTGTCTGGCTGTGGGGATTGTGTTCAGCTTTTGCCTAGGCCAGGCAGGGATGGTTGGGAGGGCTGGCTTTGCTGTCACACGCAGACCAATCTTGTTGTCTCCTGCCAGGGGTGTGAGGTAGCATAGTGCGGTGTGGTGTTGTCTTCTGACTGTCTTCACCTGTTTCTAGCTGAACAGCACAAAAGCCTGTACTCATCACCTTGATGATCTGTCACAGCTCCAGGACTGCAGTGTCTTCATCAGAATCATCAACAAAATGTGAGTATGGGGAGCTGGGGAGCACTCTTCAAGCTGCCTGGCTTGTCTGAAAGGTGGCAGTGAGCATGCTTGGGGCTGCATCCCAGAGCCATGGCCTTGGCCTCCAAGAGCCTCTGGCTGCAAGTGTGGTCCCTGTCTGGCAGGGTGGGAGTGGGAGTCCTGGGATCTTCCTCCTCTGGCAGACCTGATGCTGGATCTCCAGCTCCTCTGTGAAGTTCCAGCAAAGCACAGCACCCGCATAAGCAGCACTTTCTGCCGGGTGTGTTCTGAAGCCCGCTGCAATGAAACACAGGGCTTGTGCCTTCACACTGCGGCTCCTTCGTGCATAAACCCACCATGCATGGGATGATAAGCCTTTTGGGCTGCCCTGCTTGGCAGCCTCCCTGTGTAGATGATGTACTGCTTCTGAGTATGATACAGGCATGACAGAGCCTGCTTGCTCTGTCCTGGGACCTGTGGTGGGAGAAATGCTTCCGTCGGGAGCTGTGTCTGTTGCCTGTGAGCCAGGGCAATTGAAACCTGCAAGCCACAATGGGCATCAGAGGACTGAGTGTGTAGTAGGACTGAGCATGCTTTGCTCCAACTGTGTGTTGTTAATGAGCTGGTGAGGCAAACTGGGAGGGTCTGAGACTGCAGAGTGTGGCATTGCTTTCAAACCCTTCTGGTGGGAGGCTCTGTGGGAGCCTGTCTACTCTAATTGCCTCCTGAGTGGTGTAAGGAGAGCCTGCTGGGAGTGGGGGTCTGCTTGTGGTGGGTGGGGTGGAAGGAGCTGCCTGCACTGGGGGTATATTTAGTGAGACCTGGTTGATCTCCTGGGCCTGCGCTCTAGCTCAGGTTAGTGAGATCACCAGCGGTGTGTGCTCACTAAAGAGGCCTGACTACAGCTTGATAAGTGGGGCAGACACTGTGGCAGCTGGCTGAGCTGCGGAGCTCCCCACAGCTCCAGGGGATGGGCTGTGGGAAATCCATGAGGATGAAAAATCCTTGTGCCAGCCCCTTCCCTGGGCCAGGTCCCTGCTTTCAGTATTCAGGGAGTAACTGTAAGTACCAAAGTGGTGCTGGTTGAGCACAGCTGGCACAGGTTATAGGTACATGGTTTCTGAGCTGGTGGCTGTTTAGGAAGAGTGTAAGCTCAAATAAGAGCTGCAAGAGGCAGCTACAAGCCCCCCCCATCCAGTGTGGGGTCCAGAGCAGTGACCTGGAAGGGAGAGGGGTTTGCGTGTCTCCAAAATGCTGTTTCCCACGAAAGGTGACACTTTGCGATAGCAAGTAAAACAACTGGCTCCATGCATGACCTCCCGTCCCCTGTGGTGCCTCCCTGCCTGGTGGGGATGCTGCCAGCTCCCGATGCTGAGGCTGGCAGGCAGAGGAGGAAGCGGTGGAGGCCAGCAGTGCTTGGACACATGCGCCAGGGGGGCTGGCTGCCTGTCTCAGGCTGTTCACCAAACACAGCCATGTTTGCCAGGGCTGCCAGGAGCGTCTGCTCCTGGGCATGGTGTGGTTGGCTTTTGCTTCACCACCCACCCTGGCGTGGGGGCATAGGGCAGGCCAGCATCATGCCTCTTGCTCAGCAAGCTCTGCTGGGGGAGTGGGGGGAAAGGAGCACCATTTGTTTAATTCCTCGGCAAAGCATTAATGCAACCTGTACACTCTTCTAGCCACAGGAGCAAGGAGGGGGAGTCTGTGCTGGAGCGGCCACTGCCAGAGAGGATCTCCTTCATCTGTGGCTTCCTGGAGAGTAAGAGCTGTCCCTGGGGGAAGTGGCTGCCCCTGCTCGGTCTGGTCTTGTGTCTGCAGGCTTCCCCCTTCCCAAAGTGACTCTCTGCTGCATTGGCAGCTTCATGATGTGCAGGCAGGGCTGCCCTGGCCCTGCGGCAGCGTGTGTGAGGAAAGGTTCCCAACGGAAAGCCTTGCTAGAGCGCAGGCTTGATGCAAAGGACAGGGTGCCGGTGGCTACTCTGGTGATGCTGCTTTGGGGTAGTATTCCTAGCCCGGTGCCTGGATTCAAGCTGCTCGCATTCCATGGGAAAACATAAAACTGAGCAGGAATCCTAGGAGGGTAGTCTTGCACTTTTGCTTGCCCTTTCCTGGAAGGGGAGACATTGTATCCCACCCTCCATAGATGTGACTCTGCTGGTGGTGGAGGAGCCAAAAGCACAAAGAGATGCTGAGGGTGAGGTGCGGAGGCTGGGACTGAGGGGGAAGTTGCCAGGGAGGGGAAAAAAGCCCATCAGACTTAATGGCAGAGGCTGAGCACTGGGGGCTTGGCTCTGGAGCCCAGCCCACCCTGCACCCCTTCTACCTGGGGATGCATCCTGGTGTCCCCCAGCCCAAACACATCACTTCAGGGGGTGGACATGTGCCACGGGCTGGCAGGCAGCATGCTTAGTGGTAGGGGCTCCTGTGTGACTGGGAATCCCGCTTCACATTGCAGAGTACTGCAAGCACAAACAGGCCGCAGAGAACCTGGTCTTGTCACAGAAACTCCTGGAGGGAGAGGAGCTGGCGTTGGCCAAGGTAACTGCAGGGCACGCTTTATTCCTAGCTGGCACTGATGACTGACTTGGGGTTGGTGATGCTTACCTGCCTCGTTTCAGGTGACTGTGCTGCTCCTGTATTACACCTCCATGAGCTGCAAGAGCCCTGAGGAGTGGGAAGAGTTTGACTATGAGACCCAGGTAATCCCTTCTGTATTCCTGCTGTGGACCAGGGGTGTGGGGGGAAGCAGAGATGCCTTTTGGGGGGCCCTCTGAGACCTGCCCTCCTGTTCTGGGTTCCCTTGAAAGATGGTGTGGGATGGGTGCTGCAGTGCTGGCCAGGGCATCTGGGCAATCAAATGCTCTAACTGCAAGCGTGGGCACTTGCCAGTGCAGGCACAGGCAGGCAGGGAGCTGCCTGTTGCCCCAAGCCTGCTGTGGTTGCTGCCTGGCTGGCCCCACTCTGCCCACGAACCACAGCTGCTGCAGCACAGCTGCTGACCCTGTAGCTCCTCTGACACAGGTTGAGCTGGCATCAATCCTCAAATTTGTGCTGGATAGTGAGGAAAGCCTGGATGAGAACCTGGAGATGTTTCTGCAGAGGAAAGGTGAGCACCAGGTCCTGGCTGCCTGTCCTGTGGCACCAGCCTGGAGTAACAGGCCAAGCCTTGTGCAGGCATAACAGGCACTGGGCATGTTTTTCTCCTGGCTGGCACCAGTGCAACAGCCTGATAAGATGGAGAGGTTAATGTGTTTGCTGTGGTGATGTCCAAGTGCCACCTCTGAGTGGGACAGACAGTCCATAACCTTGCCGAGGGCAGTGCTGTGGCACACTGAGTGCTGAGCGCTGCTTGTATCTTCCTGTACGGCTCCTGTGCCGAAAAAAAGCACCAAACCGGCATGGATGACACTTTTCTAGAGCATAAAAACATTGTGGTTTTTTCCCCTGTTTGTGCTGCTGTAGCTGCCAAGTCATAAAAGCAGCAACACCATCCAGATCCCCTCAGCCCAGGACTGAGTGCTGTCCCCTGTAAGCTCTTCTGTAAGAGCAGGGCTGCCTTATGCCTGCCAGGCTCTTCCCACTTGGCAGCATCCCAGCCTTTGTGGCACATGCTGCTTTTGCTGGAGGAGTGAGGCAGGTGGGATGTGTGCAGCTTTGTGGTGGGAGTGGAGTGCCGGGGCAGGGTTGTAAGGCAGGTTTATGGCTCCCTGGCCTGGAATTTGTTGTTCCTGCGCACCTGGGATTTCAGCTGCTAAACCCTCCCTTCTGGTATTAATGTGAAGGTCACAGCCTGCTTTTCGCTTGTGCTTTGCAGCACTGTTGTCTGCATCCAGCAGCAGCTCCGAGGAGCACTCCCTGCTGTCCTCCTTCCCACACAAGAAAGAACTGCGTTTTCTGGAGCTGAAGAATGTGTCCTCCTCAGATTCGTACGTCCTCAGCCTTTTGGCTGGCAGAGGGGGAGCAAGGGGAGGGAGGAACAAATGACACCTTCTGGGACCTGGAGATGCAGCTGGGCTGCACACTGACTTGACAGACCCTTTTCTGCCATGGTGTTGTCCTCTTCCAAACTGCTCAGGCTTGACATGGGGATGTATGGTGTGAGATTGAGGTCGGGCTGTAATTGGCTCCTTTTAGCCCAGCTCATTTCAGCCTAATGGGCCCAGAGACTTCCCAGAGCAGCTTGTGGTCCTCCCCTGTCTTGGGGTGGGTTTGAAGTTATCACTGTGACCCCCTCTGAGATGGGGGAACCAGAGCGGGTTTGACTGTGCGGGGAGAGACATTGCCCTGTGGTCAGCCCTGGGTAAGTTAATGGTGTGCCTCTCGGCAGACCGCTGCCCAGCACACCGTCCTTGCCCGTGGGGGGAGTCATGCGGACCCCTCAGTTCCAGCTGCAACGCCTGAAGAAGCAACTGGCTTCTGAGAGACAGAACCGGGATGAGCTGGAGGTGGAGCTGGCAGAGAATCTCAAGCTCATTATGGAGAAGGGTCAGTTGCTAGTGGGCCATGCTGGGGTGTGGGGAGGGGTTTCTGGGGCTGAGACCTCGCCTGGTTTCTCTGACTGTATTATGGCTTTGACCCCACCACAGCTGTGCTTGTGCATGGTCCATCCTACCAGACCCCAAGTGAGCACAGCTTGTGGCTTTGGGGCTTTTCTGCTTTCCAAAGCAGACAGGGCAGGTTGGTTTGCTGTGCCTGGCCCCGTGGTGGACCAAGGGGACCCTTCCCCGTTAATCTGGAGCCAAGCATGATGCTGAAAGCCTTGCTGATGGGAGCCAAGACAGCTCTGATGCTGTTGTTGCAACTCTGAGATGGCTGTTGGTCCCCCTGCCAAATGATTTGGAGCAGGCTGGCAGGTGTAGGAGTCTTGCCATCAGCATCTAAAGCTGTCTCCACCCCGGGGGTTTTCCCCAGGTGAACATGGAGCCTCCAGGATCCTTCTTCCCTCTCCTATTCCCTTATATACCCTGGGCAGCAAGAGCCATGACTGAAGCAACACCCATGCTGAGCACCAGTGCTGGCAACCTGGCTCTTCCCTCTCCTGCTGCAAAGGTTTTCTAAGCAGCGGCTCCTCACCAGCTTGGAAGAAGGAAACGCATCCCCCGCTGTGCTATTGGTGGGGTTCAGGTGACATAAAAAGATGGTAACTGGTCCTTTCTTGCCACCTTCCGCAGAGGCTCAGATCACCGTGATGCAGCAGCGGATTGATCACTTAGTTCTGCTCAACAAGAGGCAAACTGCAGACCAGCTGGAGCCAAAGGAAATGGAGGAGCTGAGGGAGAGGAATGAGAGGTAATCCAGGACGTCTGCTCCCTCCTGCTAGGCAGGTCCTTGTCACTCCCATGTCCCCAGGGTCTGTGTTTGTCTCTTTCCCCAGCAGTGCAGTAAATGGGTGAGGGCAAACCTTCCTCTTGTTCTCTGCCTCCTCTGCAGCTGCACCCTGGAGAGGAGATGGCTTTGGCAGCTGCAGAATCACAGAAGGGTTTGGGTTGGAAGGGACCTTCAAGACCACCCAGTCCCACCCCTGCCAGGGGCAGGGCCCCCTCCCCCCAGCCCAGGCTGCTCCCAGCCCCGTCCAGCCTGGCCTTGAGCCCTGCCAGGGATGGGGCACCCACAGCTGCTCTGGGCAGCCTGGGCCAGCGCCTCGCCGCCCTCACGGGGAAGGGTTTCTTCCTCACGTCCAACCGAAATCTCCCCTCTCTCAGCTTCAAGCCATTCCCCCCTGTCCCACCGCTCCCTGCCCTTGCCCAAAGCCCCTTCCCAGCTTTCCTGTCGGCCCCCTCCAGGCACTGGGAGCTGCTCTAAGGTCTCCCCCGGAGCCTTCTCCTCCCCAGGCTGCACAGCCCCAGCTCTCCCAGCCTGTCCCCACAGCAGAGGGGCTCCAGCCCTCTGACCAGCTCCGTGGCCTCCGACGGGCCCGCTCCAACAGGTCCGTGTCCTTCTGATGCTGAGGACCCCCGAGTTGGACGCAGCGCTGTGGGGGGGTCTCAGCAGAGGGGCAGAGCCCCCTCCCTCGCCCTGCTGGCTACACTGCCAGCAGTGCAGCCTGGGGTATGTTTGGGCCAGCAAACACACTGTGCTTTGTGGTCAGGGCAGTTGCAGCGTGTAGCCTGTTTTTATTGCAGGGGGCAAGTCCCAAACCACACAGCGTGTTCTAACACCCCACTCCCTACCCTAAACCCTGCATGGGAACAGGCATGCTTGTTGTGGGAAAAGTGTGCTGCTAGCATGGGACTTGCCTGTCACTGAGGGCTCTAAGGCTGATACTAGAGCCACTTCCCCAGCTGCTGGCCTTCCAATTTGATCCAGTTTGTGTGGATCTGAACTGGGTGGTGTCACATGCTTGAATTCTGTTGCCTGTCACACTGCATCCTGGTCTTTGCCCTGTCCCTGTGCAGCAATGTGTTTACTTGGGAAGGATGCCTAGCCTCTGCTAGTAGGTGCCATGCCTTTTTTTTTTTTTGTCCTTTCCTCACTTATTTCACTTTGCAGAGAGGTGACTGGAGTCCTGCAGCGGCTTCTGCCCTCAGTTCAGAGCAGTCAGGCTCCTCCAAAGCACAGACATTGCTTGTCTCTGCTCCACTTGATGACGTATTGTGACCCAGTCTAGAGCTGAATTTATGGTAGTTTTGCACCATGGCACAGAGATACCTTTGTACTTCAGTAATGTTCAGCAGCGTTGGTTCCCAGCGGTGTCCTCACCTGCCTTGGGCTCACACCCCTTGTTTTAACTTTGGCTCCTCTCCCACAGCCTCACGGTGCGCTTGCACGACACCCTCAAGCAGTGCCAGGACTTGAAGACTGAAAAAGGCCAGATGGAGCGGAAAATCGACCAGCTCTCTGAGGAGAACGGGGACCTTTCCTTCAAGGTGCAGGATGCTGTGTCCTCTCCCTGTTCCCATAGCCTAGTCATTTGTGATGGGATG
The DNA here is from genome assembly GCF_017639655.2 of Falco naumanni. Lineage (NCBI taxonomy): Eukaryota > Metazoa > Chordata > Aves > Falconiformes > Falconidae > Falco > Falco naumanni. The sequence continues at coordinate 218,478 of NC_054055.1, read as the reverse complement.
CAGGAGGAAGGATTTGATGGCAGTGATGGCTGCTGGGTTGCTTATAGCTCTGCCACTGGCCTCGTGACCTTGACCGAGTGTCTGAGTCTGCTCTGGGCTCCAGATCCTGATCTGAAGGGGAACCATGGTGGGGAAAAAGAGGGGCTAGGCAGAGCTGCTGGCATGCAGTGCTGGTCCAGGGCATGAGCACCCAGGACCTGGAATGCCTGTGGATGCTGCAGTGCTTAGTGCTTAGAAGAGGGCAGCTGGGCAGTGTGGGTGCTCTCTGACCCTCCTCTGGGATAAGGGGTTTTTCTCTTTGTAGCTGCGGGAGATTGCCAGCCGCATGGCCCGGCTGCAGGAAGCCCTGAATGAGCTCTCGGAGGAGCACAACGTGACCCTGGCACAGTCACGGGTAAAGCAGGGACAGCTGGAGGATGAGCTGTGTGCTTCCCTGCAGGAGAAGGTGAGGGGGTTCTGCCTGGGTGGTGAGTGCCTCCTGCTCTTGCTGCTCCTGGGAAGGGTTCCCTGCCATGCGACAGGCTGCTGCCCTCCCCGTGAGGAGAGAAACCCTGATCTTGCCAAGACCTGGTGTCAATTTAAAGCTGGGTGACTGTGCCTCTCCTTGCTTGGTTCCCTTGTGTTGCACTGTGCTCTATCCCATGTCTCTGTCACCAGAAATACTTGGAAGAGAAGATTGAGATTCTGCAGGGGAAGATTTCTGTGCTGGAGGACCAGCTGGCCAAGCTGGAGGACTGCAGCACCCAGGAGAAGGGAGAGGTCATGGGTGACGTACTGAAGGTACGGCTGGGTCTTGAGAGAGCCTCTGGCTCCCACAGCGAGGGCAGGCAGTGCTGGGATGCAAAACTAGCTGGAGGGGGTGGCAGGTGCTGGAGGAATGCACGGCAAAGCCATGCAGGGCAGAGCCAGCTGCTCTCTGCTGTTGGATGGGGGTTGTGGGGCTGAGCACACTGTGGGGAGCCCCTTTTGTGCTGAATTTAGAAATACTGCTCCTGGGTAGCTGCTGGCACCCCCAGCCTCCCATAGCAGTGATCTGTTGTGGAGGGGGTGGCTCTGCGTGGTGGGAAAAGACTTCTGGTTTGAGAGAGCAGAGTGGCCCAAGGCTAAGGGGAAGGTGGGGTGTGTTGGGGTGCACTGGGGGTGCTGGGAGGGCAGGCAGGTGCCAGGCAGCTCCCATTGGGATGCAGTGCATGGTTCTCCAGTGAGAGTGTAGGATGCAGCTCAAGTAACACCTGTGTGTGTTGTTTTTTCCCCTCCCTCCTCTTTGCTCTGCCAGCTGGAAGAGCTGAAGCAGGAGGTATCCAGCCTTGTCACTAAAGGGGCTGAGCTCCAGGCCACCATCCTGCGGCTGGAGGAGGAGAAGCAGCAGCTGAGTGACCTTGTTGCCAGCCTTCAGAGCTCCCTCTCTGAGAGCCACCAGGCCAGGGAGAGGCTGGTGCAGGACCTGCAGGCATGGGAGGCCAGCGAGCCCAGCAGGCAGCAGGAGCGGGAAGTGGAGGCAAAGAAACTGTCTAGGGAGTTGACCCTGCTGAGTACCAGGCTGGAGGAGTCACTGCGGGAGATGGCACGCCGGGAGGAGGAAGCTGAATGCTTGCGTCAGGAGGTGGAACGGGCCAAGGCGGACTGTGCTGCTGAGCGAGCCTGTAAGGCAGAGCTGGAGGAACAGCTGCAAAACTCGCTCAATGAGCAGAGGGTGCACCAGGAGGAGCTGGCCCGATGCTGGGAGCTGATGAAGGAGAAGGATGGGGAGCTGGATGAGCTCCGCCAGAAAAACATCTCACAGGATGAAGAGCTGAGGGACCTGCAGAAGACTGTCAGCGAGCTGAAAGGAGAGCTTTCTTTGGAGATGGCCAAGGAGCAGGTGCCCAAAGGGGACAAACTGCAGGGATTCTCAGAGGCCACCCAGAGCAGGGATGTGGAGGGGGACAACATCAAGGCTACCTGCTCAAAAGAGATGTCCCTCAAAAGCTTGGAGGAGAAGACTCATGACAGGGAGCAGGAAGCTGGCTTGAGCCAAGACCTTTACCAGGGGAAGCTGAAGGAGAGCCATGTGCTTAGTTTGCAAGTGGAGGAGCTGGAGCAGCAGGAGGCTATGGCCACCCTTGAGCCAGTGGAAGCCAAGGCGGAAATAGCAGAGGCTTTGAGGGAAGCAGCCCAGCAGCAGGAGAAGGCATTGGAGCTGCAGAAGGAACTACAAAAGGGCAGGGAGCTGACCCAGAGCGAAACAGCTGTCACAGCTGCTGAGAAGGAGCTGGCATCCCTCTCTTCTGCAGGGCAGGAGAAAGGCTGGTCCGAGGAGAGCTGGAAGGAGGAGCTGGAGAAGCAGCGGTTGACTATCAAGGCTCTGAAGAGAGACCAACGTTTCCAGAGAGAGCGGGAGGACAAGCTGCGTCAGGAGGTGAAGGTCTGCCAGGACAAGTGCCTCCAGAAGGAGCAGCAACTTGCTGCCCTGCAGCGGGAGTTGAACAGTGCCCAGGCGGAGTGTGCCTCCCTGGAGAGCCAGCACTGCCAGGAGCTGGAGCAGAGGGCGAAAACCCTGGCTGCTCTACAAGCAGAGCTGGCAAAGGCCAGGCTGGAGGCGACTGAAGTGCCATCCCTGCGGGAGCGGTTAGCAGAGCAGGACTGGGCCAACCAGCAGCTGCAGGCAGAGGCAGCAGAGCAGGCGGCACGGCTGGCAGGGCTGCAGCAGGCTGAGGAGACCCGGAGCCGTGGGCAGCGGTGGCTTGAAGCGGAGCTGGGCCGGTTCATGGAGCAGCACACGCAGAATATGAAGCGGCTGCAGGAGCTGGCAGCCAGCAGTCAGCAGGAGGCTGAGGAGGTATTGCGCAAGTTCGAGATGAGGACTAAGGAGTATGAGACCAGCCAGGCAGTGGTTCTGCAGGAGAAGAGGAGGATGACTGCTCAGGTAGGGGCTCCTGCAGCTGGGTGGGCTGTGGGTTGGGGGAGCTCCCCAGGAAAATGGGTATGTTTGGTCTTCTGCGCACACCTGAATCGCAGAAGGGTTTGGGTTGGAAGGAACCTCACAACCACCCAGGCCCCCTCCCCCCAGCCCAGGCTGCTCCCAGCCCCGTCCAGCCTGGCCTTGAGCCCTGCCAGGGATGGGGCACCCACAGCTGCTCTGGGCAGCCTGGGCCAGCGCCTCGCCGCCCTCACGGGGAAGGGTTTCTTCCTCACGTCCAGCCTAAATCTCCCCTCTTTCAGCTTCAAGCCATTCCTGCCCACTCACGAGGGTGCCCATGGCTTGGCATGGCTTCTTGTTCTCATGCTCCTGGTGTGGCCATGGGGCATGTGGCAGGCAGTGCACCAGCACTGACCGGCTGCCGAAAGTATCCAGGGCTCCTTGACAAAGGATCATTTGTCCTGTGGTACCTTGTCCACAGAGAGAAAGGGATTTGGGGGGAGCTGGGGCACCCTGTTCCTTCTGAGTTTTCCCACTCTCTTGAACTGAATTTCAGCTTGTCACCCAGTTGGCAGGAATGGCTGCTGCTGGGAGGAGGGGGCTGTGTTCCCAGACAGGGTGGTCCAGATGTGGCCAGAGGTGGGTCGCTTTACAGCAGCATTGATCTCAGACAGAGCATGGGTTAGCACTTGGGGAAACAATGCTGGAAAAGTCCCATTTCTCTGCCCAGGGACCCTGCAGAGGCCTCGTGGCTGTGACCGGGGGTGGCTGGGGGCTCCCTGAGCATCCCCCAGAGCAGGGAGAGCCTGGCTGGGCGGGAGCTCTCAGCTGCCAGGGTCTGGCAGCCATCTCCCCTTGCTGAGACCGACAGCTGACCCATGGGACTGCAGCTTGCAGGCATCCAGGCAGTGAGCACACCCACTGCTGAAGGATTTATGAGCTGCCTGCTCCTGCTGTGTCTGGGGGCCTGGCAGGGTCTCCTGGCTCTTCCATGGTGTCACATCCCACGTGTCTGTCAGGACAAGCTGCCAGCAGCCACTCCCCACTTATGAGCCACAGAAGCATCCCCTTGGGGCTAGGATGCCTCCCCTTGAGTTGGCACAGGCTCCCCTCGAGTTGCATGGCTTGAGGCTTGGCACAGAGGATGCCCACATTGGGATGAGCCTCCTGCTTTTACCCTGATAACAAACAGCTGGCAGTGGAGATGCCTGCTCTGGCAACTGGTTATTGCATAACTGCACTGGCTTCCCTTGCCCTTCAGCCTAAAGGGGTCTCAGCTTTGCTTCCAGTGCACAGCTGCTCCTTACGCTTGGGTAGCGCAAGCCTCCTCCCTGCAAAGACTAACATGGAGCAGCTGTGTTTGCCTGCCTCAAGTGTGGTACCTGCAGTACTGGGAGCTTGCTCCGTGAAGGTACAGCTGAACAGCCCCCCGGGGCAGGAAACCTCCGGTGTCCTGCTCCCGGAGCTGGAGGGGAGGGACATGCTCCTCCACTGGAAGATTGTAGGTGGGAGTCTTGTGCCTGGAGCTGGTCTAACTGACCCATACTCTTTCAGGTGGAGGAGCTGAATAAAAAGCTGACCCAGCATGAGAAGGCTGTCCAAACCCAGGAGCAGAGAGTTAAGGTAAACGGGGACCAAAATCCTGCAGGGCTGAGCTCTTGGCCAGCCCTGGAGCTGTTGGTGGCTCTCCAGGGGCTTCAGCTGGGTGAGGCAGGGGTGTGGGGTGCCTCTAAGGCAATTTCCTCCTTGCCCACAGGTGCTAGAAGGGGAACTGCAGGCAGAGGCCACCCGCCAGCAGGAGAAGGTGGCAGAGCTTCAGGCACAGCTCACCCAGAAGGAACAGGCAGCCAAGCACTACAAAGAGCAGGTATGGCAGGGGCTGGCATGGCCCTGCTGCCCCCCTGCCCCCTGAGGAAGCTTGATGGGTTTTCTCTCCTTGTCATCCTAGATGGAGAAAGCAAAAATGTGCTATGATGCAGTGAAGCAGCAGAACCAGGATCTGGCAGAGAAGCTGAAGGCCGTGGAGCAACTGCAGAAAGAGAATGCGGAGCTGCAGATGGAGTCAGAGAGGTTGGCCAAGGAGCTGGAGCAGAGCATCCTGCAGGTCAAGGAGTCAGAACTGAGCTGCCAGAACCTCACCAGCCAGGTCTGCAGTCTGGAGGCTCAGGTGGGCACAGCACAGCAGGACTCCACACCCTTCCTCCTCCTCCCCTTTGTTGCTGGCTCTCTGAGGATCCATCCCTTCCTCCTTCCCATCCAGGTGGAGCTTGCCAATCGGCAGCTACAGGAGCTTGGCAAGTTCCAGGGGGCAACAGACACGCTGAAGGGCCAGGAGACTTTCTGCCAGAACCCTGCTGATCTCAGCGCTGACAGCCTTGACCTCAGCGGTGGTGAACAGGCACTTAATGCCACCAGGTACCAGCACACTGCAGCTCAGCAGAGGTCGTCCTGCTGCCAGCATTGCTAAACCCCAGTGTCCCCAGTTCTTGCTGTTCCCTGAGGGCTTGGTAAGCCTGTCCATGCTGCTGTCATGCCCCATCTGCAGGAAGGCTGGCTGCCCACAGCTGGAGGCCTTGGTGCCACCAGGCAATGAAGAGTCACTGGCGTCCAAGCAGCTGCCCCGCAAGGCAGAATCCCTGGAGAGCCTCCACTTGGCTCCGCGCCACAGCCACAGGCAACTCCACCTGGGGACCAGTGCCCACTCCCTGGGTGACCTCTCGCTTCACTCCGGGGACAAGACCCCACCGACCTTGAAAGTGAGCGGTGGGTCCCCTGGGCGTGGGGCAGGACGGGGATCCTCTGCAGAAAGAGATAAGGTTTGCTGTGCCCTGCAGCCCAGGGCTCACTGGGGACTGGAGGGAAAGACAGGGGGTGGCTTGGGGAGCTTACTTCCAATGCTCTTGCAGTTGGCTGGGGCTGCAGCCATCACCGAGCTACTCCGAGGAAGCCTGAGCTGCTGTGGGGCTCTTTGTGCCCCCTATGTGCCCTTGTGCCGACGACTGGTCAGCCCTTCAGAACCCGTGGTGTGGACAGGGGGGTCCCAGGAGGTGCAGCCTTTTATCCGCTTCCTCCCCTCTACCTGTCACCCCGTGGGGCAGCAGCCAAGCAGCTGCAGGGCACAGCACCCCAGGGGTGCTCCAGCCCCGGGCAAGGGTGGCTCTGGGATGGGCTATGGGCTTTGGTGCCTGGGTGTTGAGGTGGGGGAGCAAGCCCTCATGTCAGTGCAGGCTGGGGGATGAAAGGATGGAGAGCAGCCCTGCCAAGGACTTGGGGGTGCTGGGGGGTGAGAGACTCAGCATGTCCCTGCAGTGTGTGCTCGCAGCCCAGAAAGCCACCCGTGCCCTGGGCTGTGTGGCCAGCAGGGTGAAGGAGGAGGTTCTGCCCCTCTGCTGAGACCCCCCCACAGCGCTGCGTCCAGCTCGGGGGTCCTCAGCATCAGAAGGACACGGACCTGTTGGAGCGGGCCCGTCGGAGGCCACGGAGCTGGTCAGAGGGCTGGAGCCCCTCTGCTGTGGGGACAGGCTGGGAGAGCTGGGGCTGTGCAGCCTGGGGAGGAGAAGGCTCCGGGGAGACCTTAGAGCAGCTCCCAGTGCCTGGAGGGGCCGACAGGAAAGCTGGGGAGGGGCTTTGGGCAAGGGCAGGGAGCGGTGGGACAGGGGGGAATGGCTTGAAGCTGAGAGAGGGGAGATTTAGGTTGGACGTGAGGAAGAAACCCTTCCCCGTGAGGGCGGCGAGGCGCTGGCCCAGGCTGCCCAGAGCAGCTGTGGGTGCCCCATCCCTGGCAGGGCTCAAGGCCAGGCTGGACGGGGCTGGGAGCAGCCTGGGCTGGGGGGAGGGGGCCCTGCCCCTGGCAGCGGGTGGGACTGGCTGGTCTTGAAGGTCCCTTCCAGCCCAAACCATTCTGTGATGTCTGGATTTCCCCCTCCTTGAAACAGGCCAAGACTGAGCAACTGGACAGTGCTGACATCTCCTGTACCACCTCAGCAGCTCAGCCCCCAAATGCTGCTCCTGGCACCTCCACAGGGTCTCTCACCAGCATCCCCTCCCAGGAGGCCCTCATCAAGCAGGAAACCTCCTCCACACAGGAGGCCCCCAGCAATCCAGCACTGTTGGGCCTCCCCGGCTACCGGCCGGTCACTGGCAGCTCTGCCAGGCAGTTGCAGAGCGGGGACAGCTCCAGCCTTGGTGCGTGTGGGCAGGGGGGCTGGCTGGGCTGCTGGCTGGGCAGGCTTGGCTTGGGGTGGCCACTTTTTGCCTGGGATCCCCACCTCAGCCTTCTCTGCTTTTGGGTTTAGACCGGAGCAACATCTACCTGGGCCCATGCCAGGATGAGCCGGAGCAGCTGGACTGGCAGCGCATTGCAGAGCTGCAGCAGCGTAACCAGGCCTGCCCGCCCCACCTGAAGAGCTCCTACCCCCTGGAGAGGGTAAGGTGGGGCAGCAAGTGGGCTGCTCCTTTGCCACATTGGGGCTTAAATGCCCACAGGAAAGGGCATGGAGAGCATTGGTGATGACACCTCTGCATTTCCTCCCCAGACCTTCAGTGGGACCATCACCGATGAGCAGGTGAAGACTGGTGACCCAGAGGAGACACTGCGACAATTCAGCATGCAGCCCTCTCAGAGGGCCACTTGGCACAGCACCCTGGCTGGCAGCTGGCAGCAAAGGAAGCACCTCCTGGATGAGTCCTACCAGGAGACTGAAACCCCCCAGGTGAGCTGAGCTAAGCCTGTCACAAGTGTCCCAGCTGGTACACAACTTCCCTGGGAGCTGGGCTGGGGATGAGGGGCCATGAAGGCTGGTGGACAGCCACAGATGTTCTCCAGATGTTGAGGGGGTTGTTGGGCCACACCAGCAGTGGGACCTTCTGAGCTGGTGCCTCCCCCAGGGCAGAGCTGGCAGGTCTGAGCCTTCTGCTTTCCCCCAGGCTCTGTCCCCTCCCCACAGCTCTCCTCCTTGCTACCAGCTCCCAGGAAGGGTGACCAGGGCTCCTGTTCACCAGATGATGGTTCCAGCTTGTGTTTTCCCCCCATCTTTATTCTAGCCAAAGAAGTGGAGCAGCTGCTTCCTGCTGCCCCAGCCCCGCAGGGAAGGCAGTGAGCCGTGCAGCTCTGAGGGCCCGAGCGACCAGCCAGGCCCCAGCGGGCAGGTGAGCAGCAGGGCTTGGAGCAGCCTGCTCTGGCAAGGAAAGTGGAGACAAAAAAAAGTCATGACCATCCTGTCCTGCACCTTCTTCCACAGGCTGAGAAGCATCAGCCACCCCAGGACTTCAGCGGGCAGCCGGGCCCCAGCGGGCAGCCGGGCCCCAGCGAGCAGCCGGGCCCCAGCGGGCAGGTGAGTAGCAGGGCCTGGAGCAGCCTGCTCTGGCAAGGGAAGTGGGGAGGGGGAAAAAAAGTCATGACCATCCTGTTGTGTTCTGCACCTTCTTCCACAGGCTCGAAAGCGCCAGTCGCTGGGGTTTAGCATCCTCAACACGCCGAAGAGGCTGGGGACCAGCCTGCTGCGCCGGGCGGGTTGGCAGCAAACCTCATCCAAGAAATCTGGCACCAGCACCCGCCACTCACCCCGCATTGCTGCTGCCAAGGCCCCCAAGGACAAGGTAGGCACAGCCAACCCCCTGCAGCAAGCTCCCCAGCCTTCTGCAGTGTGGGGGTTGTAAGGAGAAGCACATGCCCACCCCAGTGCCCCAAAACCCTGCCCTGGTCTCATGGAGGTAAGGGGGGGGACCAGTCCCTGCAGTGCCATGGAGGTAGCAGTGTCCAAGTGTGGGCACAGCCACCTCCAGGGCAGTGGCCATGGTTCACAGTCACTAATGCCTCCTCTCTGCTTTGTCCCTTCCAGCCCAGTCACCAAGAAAAGAAGTCCTGAGGTGCCCTGCCTGGGGGGGAAGTGTCTCCTATCTCCCCTGTGCTCGCTCTGCCCTGGACCCAGTCTGCACCCCCCCACTTCTCTTTGCCCACCCAGCACTGTGGATACATCCCCAGGGGGGATGGGGCTAGACACTGCAAATTTTCTATTTGATAAAATAACTTGTATTTTTCCTGCTCTGCATGTCCTGGGTCATGTGTGGCTGCTGGCTCCTACACCAGGCTGTAGGGTCAGCCAGGCCAGCAACAGGGCACCTGGGTGTGTCCTGAAGAGTGGAAAACCATGATTCCCCTCCTTTAACTTACGCTCTAGCACCAGCTCCTGTCATTACAGTGTTTTGGCACCCATGCAGCCCCCACACTTCCTCCATGTCTGGCTGTGGGGCTAGAAGCCTTGCCACAAATTCACAAGGGCTGCTGCCTCTCTGCCAGCATGGCAGACTTGTTCCCTCCCCAAATCCTGTGCCTTGCCATGGTGTAACTTGGTCCAGCGCTGTGGCTCTGCCTGTGCAAGCAGCAGCTTGCCCGGATGGGGCAGGCAGGGTTCTGGTCAGTGTCTCCAGCCCCTGCAGTGTTGTGACAGAGGGAAGACACAGTCACTCAATATGAGTGATCAGCAGACTTCATTTATTGTACCTTACAGTCACCTTTTATGCCTTGTTATAATTAGCTCATACATATTAAAAAGTTAAGCTCATTATTGGTTAGTTGCCTAAATACCAAGCCTGCCCCTAGTTTCTCTTCTGTAGTTATCTGTTCCCACCTGCAACATTCTTTTCCCACCGTGATCTTCCTGTTATTGTGTAACAAGGACAGCCAAAGACAGTGTATTTTGCTTTACTTCAGATAAGCTGAGAGCAGTGTGCATTTTTGTCCTGCCGGCTGGACTATGAGACCTTTTTTCAGCTAGCCAGTTATCCACACTGCAGCAGCACTGCTTCAGTCCCCGAGTGCCATGACATGGGGCTTGTCCCCACTGTGCTCACAGCCCTACCCCAGGGGGTAGGATGAGGCCAGGGTGCCTGGTGTCCCTGCCTGCTCTTCACAAGTGCTGGCATGTCATTCCACCTCCACCACATCAAAGGGCAGCTCACAGATGGGGCAGCACACCCAGGTGTTGCAGGATGCCTCTGACCGCAAGGATGAAGGCCAGGCTGGATTAGGATCTTCCTCTCCACAGCAGGAGGTGTGTGCAAGGAGATCCAGGCTGAAGTGACCTGCAGAAAGGGGAGGTGATGCCATTGTCCCAGGCTCTGCAGTGCTGGGGTGAGCACAGGGGCCTCATGCTCTCCCTGAAGGTTCCTGTGGCAGCCCGGCACGCCTGATATGCTGTATCATCCCTCTTCTGCCTGTCACAGGGCTGGTGCCAGGGTGCCCTGCATGTGTGGCAGTGACATGTCCTGGCTGTGCAGCTGTCACTGCTTCTCCCTGAAAAGCTGGGGTTCAACGCACATGTGGGGACAGCAGGGACAGCAGAGCCAGCAGCAGCCACAGGTGTCCCCTCACCTCTCTTCAAACCCAGCCGCCTCCACTTGGAACCCACCTCAATGCTGTGGCAGCTCCACAGCCACTCTCGTGCAGCTCAGCTTGGCCTCCATGGCTCCCACAGCACAGGACAGCTCACCCAAGCACCATCCTGCTACTGCCTGGGATGGCGGGGCCAGGACCTGCCCCAGCTCCTGGGGATGGAGCTCTGGGCTCACCCCCCACAAGTCTCTCCCACCATCGCTTCAACGCCCAGCCTGCCTGAGGGGACTCAGTCACCAGCTGGACAGATGAACAGACAAACACAGTGTGCTCTGGCCCAGAAGCATGTCCTGCTCCCTGCTCAAGTCAGCCATGCAGACTCCATGTTTACAGGCAGGCTGTTTCAGGCCAGAGGACCCACCTGAGCATATGGGGCAAATGCCCGTGTCATGACTGCTGTCACCCCTCTTGGCCTGTCTCTCACATCGGCTGTGGGCTCTGGCTCTTCCTTCTGCTGTGGACTGCCCTGAGGCAGCTGGCAGAGACCTACAGGGGCATTGCAAGAGCAGGCGTGAGCTTAGGGCTTGCTCCGCTGTGCCCTGCCCAAAGCAGTGAAAGACTACCCCAGCCAGGGACCAGATCTGGCAACGCACCAGAAAGGAGAAGGGAGCAGTGCACCAACTGCCCGGCAGGAGCAGGCAAGGAAAGATTCAGAGCAGACAAATCACCGGGGTGAGGGCAGGGGATACACGGTGACTTGAGGGATTGATTACCTGCCCGCCGGGCTGGGAGGTCTCTGCCTGGCTGCCTGTGGGCTCTCGTGGGGGCTGCAGGGACATCCCGTGCAGAGCCTGGGGAACAGCAGACAAGAAGTAATCGTTCCCTCTGCCCAACAGTGCCAGATCTCGTGGTGGAAGGGGCCGGGTGAGAACTGAACCACTAGTATTCAGGGGTACAAAAAGACCCCTGTGACACAAAATAACAATCACCCCTTCCAGCTGCCTTGCTGCGGACACTAAATGGAACGCAGGAGGTTTCTCGGTGGGCTGTGGGATTTACCATTGAACTCCTCTCATGCCAGTAAGGAGGGTGACTTGCAGAGAGGAAGGCCACTCTTGCCAGGACACAGCCTGCAGCCAGTGGGGCAGAAGAAATGGGATCCCTCCAGGCATGGGGAGCACCCTGGCAGCTGTGGATTCACCCTAGCCTGCCCCAGGTGGGATCACTCCAGCCACGGGCAGAGCCCTCAGCAGGACAAGATCCATTTGGATGATTTTGGGGGGTGCGTACCAACTATGCAAAGGCTCTCTGCACTGCAACATGCCCTACACCAGCCATGGGCAGCTCTGGCTCACCTGGGTCCTCAGCTGGCAGCTCCGGGTCACCCCCCTGGGCTCCTGTGCTGGCTCTGTGCCTCAGCGCCTGGCTCCACACTGCTGACAGCACCATCTGGGCTGGTCGGCTGAGGCAGGCTGGGCTACAGGCAGCTGGCTCTAGCTGCTGCAGGCGGCTCTTCAGCTGCTCCTCCTCCCTTGAGCTCCTGGAGGCAGACAGTCAGCCCCGTGGGGAGGTGAGAGCAGGCAGGCTGGCAGGAGCCAGAGCTCCAAGCACCTGGGGGCTTGGAGGCAACACCTCAAGGCGGCTCCAGGCCTGGTTGCACAGGGCAAGGATGGAGATGGACCAGAGCGGGCTACATATGAGCATGGATTTGGAAAGAAAGTCCAGCAAAAGGCAGGGCTGGAGCGCCAGGGGCTGTCCGCGGGCTCGGGATCCTCCTGCAGGACAAGGGAATGCCCTAGGGAATTGAGACAGGCACTCTGTGCCCCTCACCCCGGGTGCAGCCCCTGGTCCAGCCAGGAGAGCAACCTCTTGCCCTCTCCATGAAGCACGAGCAGCAGAAGTGGAAGAAGCAGTGGAAGCCCCATCACTGCTACCTCCCAGTGGGTTCCCGCATGATGAGCACACAAGGGGCACCTACTAGGCTTTGCTGTGAAGGAGGGGGTGGCTGGATGTCCTCAGGGTCCAGCAGCGTGCGCACATGGATGAAGGACAGTCCAAAATGGCTGTGCTTGCTGAAGGGCTGGCTGCAGGTGAGCCGCAGGCGGTCCCACTTCTGCCCCACTGCCAGCACCAGGAAGTCTGCTGCAGAGGGGCAGCAATTAGGGTGGAGGGGGCATACTGGATACCACTGTCCCAGCACCGCTCCCACCTCAGCTTGTCACCCTGTGTCATTGTTCTCCCTGCAGAACCAGGACACAGTGACAACTGGGGGATTATGGGTATGGGAAGAGGCCAGGGCATGGGAGCAGAGCTGGTACAACCCTCCTGAGGCTGCACAGTGAACAGGACGGCCACAACCCCTGATCTCCATCCCTACGTGTCATTCCCTAGTCTTTCCTTCCCTTTCCACCACCCCCAGCCAGCTGCAGCCCATCGGCAGCCCCCCAGCCTCTCTGCTCCGGGCCTCTTTCCTTCATATCGGGCAATACTTACCTTCCTTAAACATCCGGACCCTGCAGCGGTTCTGGTCCAGCTTTGAGTCAGCTGGTGTCATCAGCGCAACACTGGGAACCAGGGTGAGATAGGGTTGGTTTAGTGGCTATGAGGAACATCCCACCTCGATCTGGAGGAAGGCGCAGCCGCAGTTGCCTGTATTAAAGCAGGAAGGATGTGAGGTTCAGGGCTGCCAAGCCCATCCTGGGTACAGCCCTGCCCGAGCTGGCAGCAGGGAATGTACCAACATCCACATAGCTGATGGGACTGGCTCTCTCCAGCTGCAGCTCCAATCTCAGCTGCCTGCTGCGGTCTTGGGGGCAGCTGAGCCAGGGACAAAGCCTGTCCTCAAGCAGCAAGTTCTCCACCGGGTACTTGGGGTCCTGCACGTGATGGCAGAGGTGCCATGTCACACACCAGCTCCCTCCCTGCCTGCCTTCCCCTTCCCCTCCATCTCGTTCTGGGTGCGGAGGACTCTCTGGCAATGCACAGAAATTGCACTCCGCTTTTTGAGAGGAAGAATTGCACGCAATTCCTGCCCTTCAGCACTAATTAGCAAGCTTCAGCTGGTACTTAACTAGGAGAGCTGTGGCGCTGCACCCTGTCACACCCCATACCGAGACCCCCCCCTCCCTCTTCAGAGACCTCAACAACTCAGAGGGAAACCTGGGCTTTGCAAACCTCCCATCGAGCCCCCCGCCTTGAGGAAACACCCCAGAGACCTGTGAGGAGAAGAACACAACATAGCCGATTTTGACTGGAGCCATCTGAGATCCCCTGGAGACAACTCTCTGTCGGGACCGAGCTACCTTTTGGATCCCTCCGGCACCTGGTGAGGAGAGGGCAGGTCTGTGGCAGGACTGAGCATCTCCTGGCAATGAGGAGCTGGGGCTCCAGCCAAGCCTCTGCCCCCGCCTGCCATAGCACAGCTCTCCCCACTTTCAGATGGTGCAAAGTGGGGGGCTCTGGGGCAGCCTCTTCATTAGTCCCCGTTGACTCCAACCTCACCCCCCAGCCTCATCCCCAGCCCCAGCGCCTCCCAGCTCTGCCCCCTGACCTTGCAGCCTTGTTTTGCCACAGCATTAACCCCCCCCAACTGACTCACAACCCCCCAGCCCCATTCAGCCACCCCTCTGCTCTTAACTCACCCCACAACCCCACCCGCCCCCCCCGGCTCCATTCCACCCCCCTGGTGCCACCCACACACAGCCCACAAGCTGTAGCCCCATTCTGTCACCCCAGTGCCCCTAGTCCTTCCCCACAACTGCCCTCAGACCCTCCAGTCCCACCCCCCAGTGTCCCCAGACACACACACAACCCCCCCCAGATCCATTCTGCCACCCCAGTAGCCCCCAGTTCTGCCCCATGCCCCCCAGCCCCATTAATTCCCCAGCCCCCACCCCATTCACCCCCCGTTCCACCCCATGACCCCCTCACAGCTCTGCCCCATGACCCCCATCCCATTACACCCCCGCAGTGCCCTGCAGCCCCCCTACCCATTCAGCCCCCCCCCCCAGCCCATTCAACCTCCCAGTGCCCCACAGGCCCCTCCGCCCCACAGCCGACCCCCCAATCGCACCCCCAGACCCCTCACAGCCCGGCCCCACAGCCCCCCTAGCCCATCGCACCACCCTAGTGACCCCCAGCCCTGCCCCCCAGGCCGCCCCCTCACGGCTCTGCCCCACGGCCCCCCGAGGCGCACCGATCCCGAAGCCGCCGCCCGAATCTTCCGCTCAAACCCGGTGACCCCTGACCTCCGACCCGTGACCCAGAAGCCCAGTCCCCGCCGGCCTGTCACTCCCCCCTCGCTTAAGTCCCCGGCCGCGGTGCCTGACGGGACACGCAGTCCTCTGGCTGGGCCGCGTTGCCGCGCCGCGGCCCTAAGGAACCGTCTGCCATGTGCACTCCCTCCGAAATAGCGTAAGGGGGCGGTGACATCGTTAGCCCCGCGGTGCGAGGCGGCCGGTGTAACCGGGTCCACCGGAAGGGACTGTGCGTCCCACTTTGGGACTGGAAATGGCAGAAGATCCCTGGCCGTGACAGCTCACCCCTTCCTTCTGCCTGTAGCGGCGCCTCTGGCGGCTGTCCCACCCCTCCTCTCCTCTGATTGGCCGTCGGGGCAGCGCCGCGCCAAGCGATTAGCGGAGGTGCGACGGCGTGGCCGGTGATTGGCGGACGGTGGCGGAAGAAGCTGGCCGCAGGGGACGGGGGGGGCAAGATGGCGGCGGTGCTGGAGGTGGAGGTTGGGGGCCCCGTCGAGCGCGATGTGGAGGAGGTAGCGGGGGGCCGGGAGCGCCGTGGACCGGGGCCGGCTGGGGGCCCCCGGGAGGGTTAGGGAAGGGGGGCTGTGGGGCGGGGGACACCGGGTTGGGGGCACTGGCTAGGGGACAGGGCCCTGCGGCGGGGACTGCGGGGGGCTCGGCAGCGGCGGGCAGCGGCAAGCTCGGGGCTGGGGGTGCTGGGGTCGGGGGAGGTGGGGCGGACGGGTGTGGGGGTGTGTGCACTGAGGCTGCTTGGGGGGACCTTGGGGCGTGGCGGGGGAGGGTGGTCTGGGGCACTGGGAGCTTCCAGGGCTTTGGGGCGGGGGGGTATGGGGACCGTTAGGGCTGAGGGGCTCTGGGAGTCCCTGGGGCGGGAGGGCCCCGGGAGAACCTCCAGGCCCCTGGGGCAGGGGGATATTGGGGGTCCCTGGGGCAGGAGGGCCCTGGGAGCATCTGAAGGCCCCCGGGGCAGCGGGGCATTGGGGGGTTCTGCGTGAGGGCGCCTTTGGGCTTTTTTTTGGTGAGCTGCAGTGGATCTGCAGGGCCTCAGGAGGAGGGGCTTTGGAGGGCTGTGGGGTCCCTGTGGGTCTCGGAGGCACTGGGGAAGGGTGAGATGGATGAGAATGTGCCTCTGGGGTGGGTGGCCGTCCTGAGTGGGGGGTGAGAGGCTGGATGTGGCTGGAGGCAGCTGTGAGGAGCGCAGGGGAGGAGGGCGATGGTGGAGGGGAAGCTCAGAACAACCTTTGAGCTGTGTGAGAAACTGGCAGTTTGGGACATGGCAGGTAACTGGCGACAAGGGCCTCTGAAAGACTTTGCATCCCTGAAGTGGCCAAAGTGCCTGTTTCCAGACAGGGCCCCTCGAGCTGGCGCAGCTGAAGAGGGGCCCTGGAAACACTAGCTGGGTCCTTTGGCACCTGCGAAGCTTCTCTGCTGTTAATTCATTCTCTGACTTTAAAACTCACTGCTGGAAAAGCCATGCGAGACTGGGGTGGGATTTGCATTTCAGAGAATACGGGAGGACGCGGGGCTGCTTGCGGTGCCCTCGGATGCCGGCAGCACGGGTAGTGTTCTCTCCTGGCAGCGACTTCTGCCTGTCACCTTGGTGCTGCGCCGTGTGAACTTCCGTGCTGAGATAATCAGTGGCCCTTGTTGCTCTTGGGGAATTGAAGCCATGTGAGGTAGAGGGCTTTAACTGAAGTTCCCACTGTTCCCATGATGGTGTTCAAGCATTCCTGGAGATGAAAAATTATAAAGCCCAAAAGAAAAAAAATCCGCTCAAAAAGCTGGAATTGAGAGCAGGGGCGTGCCTGCTTCTACACAACGGGAGTGTGGCATCTGTGTCTGCCACGGCATGTGTGCCACCGTACCACAGCACTGTAATGGCACTGCTGTCCTAGGCTTCGTCATGGCTCTTTGCTGTTACCTGCGCTTTGTACTCAGGAGTTTTCCTTTTGCTTGCAGAGTGGTTCTGTGTGCGTGCAGCTGGCAGCCCTGCTGGAGCAGCAACACAAGGGGTACAAGATGCTTGGCTGGTGCAGTTGGGGTTTTTCAGTGCTTTTCCTCAAGAACTGGTAGTTTGGCTTAAAATTTTTCAGGTGCTGAAGGTTGTATTTGGGAAGTTTACTGGCAGGGTTGACTTGTGGAACTTCCCTCCTGTATGGCTGAGCTGTGTGAGCAAGGTGAGACAGTCTGCCTGAAGCGCAGTAAGAGCTTGTGCATCCTTCCTGTGCCATGTGTTGCTACCAAAGAGCAGGTACAGTGGGATGACAGGAGGATTCAGCCTCAAATCCAGTGACCAAATGTCTTTAGCCACAAGTTGGTCACTCTTGAGTTGCTTCTTGTTATATTTTAAGATGTTTACTGGTGGCTTTTTTATGCCAGAGAGGTGTTTGTCCAGCCAGGCTTTGAAGAACACAAAGGTGTATGTGTGCATGCTGGAACCAGGCTGTCTGAACTCCTCTCTGAACAAGCAACCCTGGCATCCCCCTGTGAATCTCTTCCATTGTGATAAGTGAGACTCAAAGCAAACTAGTAAGCAAACAGTAAGCTCTTGCACTCATGAGCTCTTTAGTTCAGTGCCAGCAGTAGATGGGAAACCTTTTCCATGTAAAAACATAGAAGAGCTGAAGATGCTTAGAAGTGAAATTCCTGTTTTTCAGTCCAACAGAAAACTGTTTTTGGGACTGGCTGAGAGGGCGTTGCGAGGAGGCAACTGACGGGCTGTGCTTAACTCTGTGCTGTGGTTCCACAAAATCCACATCCATCAGGACAAAATCCATGTGCTTGTGTTTGAGATCTTGGCAGCTCTGTGGGCTGAGCACATCGCTGACGAACAGTTAACGGTGGAGCTGGTGCACGGTGGAGATCTGAAAGCAGTTTAATGTTTCACTTGGTGCACCCATGTGGGATAAACACTGAGTGTCATGTGGCTTTGGCTCTGCCTGATTGTAACTCAGGCTGTTGTCAAAGGTTTAATTTGCGATTGTTGAAACATTTGATCAGTTAGGGCCTTTTACTCCCTGCTGATTGTTACTGTGCTGTTTTGTGAGCAGAAGAAATGAAGACTTGAGATTCCAAAATTTTCTCAGACTTCACTAAAGAGCCTGCCTCTTTAAAATCTGCTTCAGGTGAATCACTGCACTCTGGGCATTCTCTTGAAAGGTATTTATTTCTCTTGAGATTTATCTTCCAGTTATTTCAGATTGTTCCTAGTGAGTGATGTGAAATATATACTGAGGCTGGGGCTGTGGGAGAGATGAAATCAGGTCCCGGGCATCCTGGACCCTCGGCTCTTGTGCCTCTGCCCGGTGCTGTGCGTAGCAGATGCTGGCTGCTGTTGGTTTTGATGGCCAAAATACTGTGGAGCTGTGCAACATGAACTGTAGGCTGGTCTGTAGCTTGGAACTGAAATCAGCAGCTGCTTATTCTCTGTCCTCAAGACGTTCTCCTTACCTCCTTCCCAGATTTAGAGCGTAAGGAGATTACAGCCAGCTTGCAGCTGGGTGGTTGGTACATGTGCCTGGAGATCTTCCTGTCTCCCTGCTTCTGGACTGCAAGAAACAGGCGGTTATGAGGTTTGTATTATAGGTAACCGCAGCCTTTGTGTTTTCCTAGAGAGGAGTTCTCTTGACTGTCCTGGTGATGGGGATCACAAGTTTGCTGAAAACTGAAGAGTGGCATGAGTTTCTTCCAAGGGTCATGGTACTGTGTGCGAGGAGAGAATTGGACTTTAGTCATAGATAGCCAGTTTTGCCAAGCTGTCACGCTGAGGGGGCTGGGCTTTTTGAATGGTTCGTGAGTTCTGGAGGAGACAGCTAGCAGAATATATCATTCTTAATTCCTTATGTTTTTTTAAAAAAATAGTTGTTGTAAGAGCTCTGGTTTGTCAGACAGAGGGCATCCTGTGCTGGTATTGCCAGCAGGAGTGGTTTGGTGCTCAGGGCTTGGTGGAGTGTATCTTCAGATACTTCAGTCATTGTCGTGGTTCTTGTCTAACCCCTCTCTGCTCTGGTAAAGGGAGACTTATGAGCAGAGGCTCTTCAGCCTAGCTGATGGGGATAGAAAGGGACCCAAAACCTGGGTGTTAAAATGACAGACCCAAACTAGAAATAGAACAAACACTTAATGGTAAGAGCAGGTGCTTCCTGGCACAGTCTCTCACGCTTGGATTCACCATTGCTATTCATTTTTAGAACCAAAGCTAGATTTCTTTGGTAAAAGAGTGTGCAGATCAAGGAGGAGTTAACTGGAAGGTTCAGTTTGCAGTGGCTGCTCTGCCAAGTCGTGTCTGACAGTCATCAGATCGCTCTGTCTCTGCTTGAACATCCCGTCTGTCACGTCCTGGCCCCCCCTTAACAAAGTTATTTCAGGAGCTTTAAGCTCTGGGGAATCTGGTGAAGCTCAGTCCCTGTAATTGAGTGAAAATTGTGTCTGATGCTGTGGATTCTTGCACCTGCAAGGACAGCTTACATGGCAGTTGCTGCTTTGGAGGATGGCTAGGTAGGAAGCGTTCTTCTCTGTGAAATGCAGGATTGCCTTAGGGTATGGGGCAGAGAAGGCTTTAGCTCTTTTGCTGGAAGAATTTGTAGATTTGGGAGAGAGGCTGAAAAGTGTTCCCTGAGCATGGGACAGAGCAGCGTGGATGGACCAGCTGCTGGTGTGCCACAGAGGAGTGACCACAAGCTGCTGTATGCTGAGGGGAGAAATAATTGATGTGTTTGGAAGGTGCTGGACTGTCTGTGCTCGTAAAATGTCCTCATGCAGTGAGGACAGGGGTAGAGCCTGGGGGGAGCAGGGATCTCCTGGGGAGTGGCAGTGGGAGCCCCTGGTGACTTCCCAGAGCTTGCAGAGGGGTTGACCTATGCCAGAGCTGAGCTGGGCCAACAAGCACTTGGAGTTTATCAGCTTTTGCTCGCAGTGATTTGAGAACATTTTTGAATGATTTTTTTTTTTTTTTTTTTTTTTTTTTTACTGTTTATCAGAGCAGTTGTTCCAACTCTGAATTGGGTAGCTGACTTTTTGAAGGGAAAGCAGTGACTGAACTGATTAATCTGGATGTGGATGTTTTAGGAACAGAAGAGCTTGGGGAATTTGGGCAGTGCAAGCATACTTCTTGGAGTCAGTGTCAGATCGTCACATGCTGTTTCCTATGCAGGCAGGCCAGTGAGCTTGAACAGGGATTTTCATAGGTCTATGTTTTGCATTTGCCTAAGTACTGAAGCGCTTCTTGAAGGCCTTGGGGACTGAACCTCTCGCAAGTGTTGCTCTAGGGTGAAGCACAGCAGATGTCTAATAGCACACAGACGGATTGCTGCCACGCACGTGTTTTCCTGCCTCCTCACCCTGGGATATAATTAGGCGCCGCAGAGGAAATGAGGCAGCTATGTGTGTCCTCAGCTGAGCCCAGGTGTAATTGGAGGTGCTGCCTGCAAGGCATCGGTTTGGGGAACAGTCCCAAGGTTGAGGGATATCCCTGTGGTTCAGTACCCAGTGATCCAAGGCTGGTGGTGCTGAGGTGGAGCCTGTTCCTGTGTACATGTCTCCAGTGTGTACAGGAAAGCGTGATGATAAAGTCCTTGCTGTGCCTTGGTTTTGGTACCTTTTCTTATGGTTCCACACCTCCTTGCTGGTAAACATCCAGGTGTGGGTCATTCCGGGCTGGCCAGCCATGCACTGGGCTGTGGCTGTGCTGGGAAAGAGTTAGCAGCCAGGGCGGGTGCCAGCCCCTCGGCTGTGCTGGAGGGTCTCCAGCCAGCTGGGGGGCTGTAAACTGTATGTTTATATGCCCAGCCCCAGCTGAGCTGCTGTAGGTTTTATCTGTGTTTGTGTCTTGCCAAGGAAAGGTGACATGAAGTCAGAGCAGTGGGATTTTGTTTGCTGCATCCCCAGCACTGTGTGTCAGGGTTTGTGCTGGTGCTGGGATGCCCAGCCAGTGAGCCCGTGCAGGAATGTGACTGGTGCTGGAGGCCTCTTCAGTTCTTATGCGAAGATATAAAGCTCCAGGAGAAAGCTGAAATGCAGTATCAAAGGTGCCCTCACTGCTGCCCAGTCCAGATGCCTTATGGAGAGAGTATTCATGCCAAATTTTGCTGGGGGAAACGGGGAATTCTGTGAGACTCTGCCTTTGAATGCTGCTTGCTTGCAAGCTGAGAAGGTTAGCCTGGGGTCATGGTTCTGCAGAGGGGGGGGCCTTCTAAATAACAGGCTGGTTCCTTTTGTCCCCTAAACCTGTCAGGCAAAGGATGTCCTTGACGCTCTGTGTGCAGCTGGGCAGTTTCAGCTTGCATTAAGCACAGATTACACCAGTTCATCATCTCTTGTTGGTAATAACAGCAACTCCTGTTGCTCTTGGTTGCTCCTGTTGGGCAAAACCTGCTGCCTGTAACACTTGGGAGAGACACCCAGCCATGTCAGCAAAGGAAGTCCTAAATCTTTCTTCTTGCATGATTCTGTCTGAAAATTTGTTTGTCGATGATTTGTGGGTGACATGTAGACACCAACCCCTGTCCTGCACTCTGGTGGAATTTGGGATTCCCCTCTCTGTCCTGTTTCTGATGTGCACTGGGATCGCCCCTGTGTGCCCAGAGATGCCTGGCTGGGTTTTGAACATGGGACTTGAACCAATTCCTCTAGGACGGTGAGCTGCAGTGAAATATGGGAGTATGAGGGGAAAGGTACTTGCAAGTGGTGGAGGAGCAGGGGGACCCTGTGGCTCTCCCTGTGCTGCCTGGAGGGTCAAAAGACAGCTCTGGGCTGCGGTGTCACGATGGCATGTCCAGGGTTTGTTGTTTAAAGCTGCTGAATCTAGGGTTTCCCCCTTGTGAAAGTTCTCAAAGAGCAGTCCTGGGGGTCTCACAGGATGCCTTTGCAGCTGCTGCTGCTGTCATCACTGATCGCATCTCCCCGGGAGATAAAGGAGCCAGGTGCTGCGGCCGTGTTTCATGCGATGAGCAGGCGGTGTAGACGCGGCACAGCCTTGCTCCTGTGGGACATAAACCAGCATCTGTGCCGATTGGGCAGATGAAGGAAATCAGCTATCTGTTCTAGGCTGGTACTTCAATAGCTGATTTCTGTGGTGTTTTTTTTTCTCTCCCTAGGTTGATCTTTCACACTTGTCCCCAGAAGAGAGATGGAGGTGAGTCTGTGTTGTGAGGTGAACTGACGATTACAGCTTGAGTGAGCTCCTGCTACTGACCAGAGCTACCAGCAGCACAGCCCATTTTCATGATGGGAGAGGACAGCGTTATTTGTTAGAGGGAAGTAGGAACTGTCCTAAAAGGCAATACTAATATGTTTTTCCTTTAAATTGCTGACTAGATACTCCTCCTTTTCCTCTAGTCAAACCCATTTCAGCCAGACATTTGTTGAAAGCACAGTAAGGCTGGTCTCTCAGTATGGATTTATACAGGGTGGCTTCAGATCAGAGAATTTGGCATATTTGTTGGGTTTGGATATTTTTTTTTTCCCCCCTAAGTTGAACTGTCTTGTCAGCTTGAGACAGAGATGTAAGGATTTAAGAGGTCTTAATTCTGTCTTGGGTTTTGGTTAAACAGCACAAGCTGCAAAGAAATCCCGGGTGTCTGCAGAGCATCAGTCTGGAAATCTCTTCTTCCAGGATACGCATGGGGTTATCCAGGGCAGAGAGAAGCAATTTGCTGGAGTCAGAGGGTTTTGCTGGCTATAGACTGTGCCCTGCCTGTCCAAGCCTTTTCCTTGCTGGGTGAGAGGGAGGATGGTGCTGGTGGCTCTGAAACTGGGCTGAGGGTTTGGTACTGAGAGCTGGTGCACACTCGTGGCGTCAAACAGCCACTCAGCTGATGCTGTTGCAGTGGTGAGTGAGTTACGTGAAACGTGTACTCCACGTTCCTTAGTTCAGATATGTCAGTGTGAGTTCTCTCTGCCTTGTTCATACCGGGATGGGCTGAATGGCAGTCTTGGCTTTCACAGTTTAAGAATGAGCTAGTCTCAGAGAAGCCTTTTGTCTTTTCTCCTCTGGATTGCAATGCAGCACCCATCTCCACGATGCTCCTTTGTGGTGTTTCTCAGTCTGGTCTTCCTGGCTGCCCGTGCCGAGGTGTTTGTCAGCCCCACGGTGCTGTTAGCATGTGATCTGTGCCCGCATGCTCTTCAGCCACCTTTTCCCTGTGTTGCAGGGTGGAGCATGCACGAATGCATGCCAAGCACCGTGGTCACGAGGCTATGCATGCCGAAATGGTCCTCATCCTTATCGCCACGCTGGTGGTGGCACAGCTCCTGTTGGTTCAGTGGAAGCAGAGGCACCCTCGCTCCTACAACGTAAGTGTCTCCCATGCAACCATTTTGTCTCTGAGGCGGGGTGTGAGTGCTGAGTGATGCTGTCCTTTAGCTGATGAGAAGTATGCTCCTGGTTTTCTCTTTTTGGCTGGTGTTGAGATACCCCTTGTCTTCCCAGAAGCCTGCAGGGATTCTAGCTAGGGATGAGGTTACATCTGTTACAAGTGATGCCAATAACTCTGTTTTTCATAGTGCTTTGACACCAGGTGATCGGAGAAACAGATCTCCGGTATTGTCCTGAGGGTAATGCAAAGAGAAGCTGTTTTTTCTGGGTGCTTCCTCAGAAGCAATGGGGACTTCTTGCTGCTGGGCCCCTGGTTTTGACAGTTCTGGCAGCATTGTCTGCTGAGCAGACCTGCCACTTGCTGATGCCACTGGCTTGTCAGGGACTGTTATTCTACCTTAACTGACCTCACTCTGATTTCGGTATCAAAAGTAATGTTTCCAGGCGATACCTATAACCCTCTATGAACTTTAAACTGAACCTGTTTGCCTGTTGCCCCTCCCGCAGCACCACAGGAGCTCAGCTGCAGGGCTGTAGATCCCTTTTGGGAATAGGCTGTAGGGCAGAGGTGAGTCTGAAACCTTCCACTGCACCTGTCTCCTTGTTTAATATTTGTCTGATGTTTGTATGGTTGCTGTGTTCGGGTCCTTGGAAAGGTGAAGGTTTATATAGCAGCCTTACAACAACTAGTTAGGTGGATCATCTCCTGTACCTTCCTCTGGATATGTTTCCTGTGCATTCTCCCTCTGGCTCTAGTCCTTTGTTACCAAAGATCACGTGGCTGCTGCCCCAAACTTCTTCAGCCAGGCTCTGAGCCTGTTCTCTGGGTGCCACAGACCAAACTTCCTGAGTTTCCTGGTTGCTATTCAGAGCCCTTTGATGCAGGGAGAACAGCTGCCAGGAGTGGCAGGGTGTTTCTGATGAGCAGAGAGCCAGCTCAAAATGCTTTTCCTCTGTTCCTGCAGATGGTGACCCTCTTCCAGATGTGGGTAGTGCCTCTGTATTTCACGATCAAGCTGTATTGGTGGCGGTTCCTGGTAATCTGGGTGCTATTCTCAGCAGTCACAGCTTTTGTCACCTTCAGGGCAACTCGAAAACCTCTGGTACAGACAACACCCAGGTTAGTACATGTGTTTCTGGGAAAACTCCTCAGCCCCAGGGGAATCATTACAAGGCGCTCTTTCCAGTTTTGCTGCCACAGATCATTGTCTTAAACTTTGTACCTTGGGAGCACTCAACCCCTGCCCGTGCTGCCCATGTCAGTCGGTGTAAAGCACTAATTGGCTGCTGGCAGCCAGCCCAATGCATGTGGTACGCGAGTGGGTGGTGGAAAGGCAGATACTTCATCCGAGGGCATTCCCAGTATGAAGCACACTTGCTTGTAGCCTTTGGAGATGCTGAGGTTTCTGGTTTGGAAGTCAAGACTGTAAGTGGCCCGTGGCAGGGATGGTTCTGTGGCTTGAAATAGAAATTTAAAGCTCATGTGTGTGGCTAGTTGAAGTGTCTGCTGACACCACCATCCAGGTTTACAAAGTACTTGCTGCAGTTTCTTTCAGGAAAAAATGAAGTAGTTAAATTCTTGTTTTAATTCTTTACAGGCTGGTTTATAAATGGTTTCTACTAATATACAAGATCAGCTATGCCACTGGAATTGTAGGGTACATGGCTGTGATGTTTACGCTTTTTGGTCTTAACTTATTGTTCAGGTGAGTGAATCTTTTGGGTCCCACTCCTGGGGCGAGGGATGTAACACACTGTGTGGAGTAAGGCTGCGACTCTGGAAAAACAGTTGTCTTAGCAATCTGATTAGTGGGACCAAAGAGACTCCAGGGATGCCCTTTTCTTGCTGGGAGGATCACAGGTAAGATGGTGCTACCTGAACTGGTCAGGGTCGCTGGAGAGCCCTGCTTCCAACTCGGCTGCGTTGGCAGCAGCTCCTCCATCTCTGCCTGTGTCTGGCCTGGGAGCAGCAGTGGGATTTTCTTTGCTTCCTGATAAAGAGTAGCATTTTCTTTGCTACCCTGACGAAGGGATACCTGCAACAGGCAGCCAGCCCAGGTGTGGTAGCAGAGGACCCTAGCCCAAGCCTTCATGTTTTAGAGAGGTTGATTCCTTCTCTGGTGTATGAGCAGACCTGGCAGCTGCCTGCACAGACATGGAAGTATTAACTGGGGGCTTACTGGGAGCTGATCTGGTGCACAAAACAGTTGGGAGATTACTGTAGTTGCTCATTCCAGAGGCTGGTGAGGGTGGTGGGCACCAGATACGAGACACCTGGGTGTTACACCCACATCTCCATTCAAATGCTGCTTTTTGACATCCAAGGAGAAGTGTCCCAGAAGCAGGGGCTGGGGCTGTTCTGGGCAGGCACCTAGAAGACCTCTGCAGGTGATGCTTCTGGGTGACATGTGTCTGCTGCTCTTGTGATGGGAGTTAGCGCTGTGTGCTATGTCAGCACCCCTGCAGCCCCCCCAAAAAAGCTCTTGATGTCATTTTGGCTCTTCTGTTGTAGAATCAAACCAGAAGATGCGATGGACTTTGGCATCTCCCTCCTCTTTTATGGTCTTTACTACGGGGTTCTGGAGCGGGACTTTGCTGAGATGTGTGCAGATTACATGGCCTCAACGATCGGGGTGAGTTAATGCCATGCTCTTCCCCAGGTGAGAGTCCTGCCCCATTATGGGAGGGCCTGAAGTGTGTCAGTTGCAGCAATAGCTTTTGCCTCCCCCAAATGGGAAAGTGCATCAGACTTGAGGAAGGGCTTTCTGAGGCTGCTGCCTTTCCCGCTGTGCTCTCTCTGGACCCGCTGCCATGGTCAAGGCTGGGAGGTTTCTGGCGTAACAGAGCTGCTCCGAGATCTTTCCTTAAGAGCAGAGCTTCTTCAGGTGTTCCCTAGTCTCCAGAAGCACAAGAAATAAGGAATGGAAGGATCTGTTCAGCCCCTCTCTAAACTCCTGACAAATATTCTCTCTCTGGGTCTTTAAAATCTCCAGTACCAAAGAGCACTCCTGCTTCTGGGACCATGCAGCAGGTGTGTTAACTTAAGAACTTAAGGGTTCACACCATGGGCTTCCTTCTGCTGCTTGTATCTGCTGCAGCTTGTGCTGTCCCTGTGGACAGAGGTTATGTTCCCATGTGCCTTCAGTGGTGGCCCACTCACCTGCTACCAAACAAAGCCGCACTCCACCAAAAATTACATGCAGTAGGTCATGTTGCTGCTTTGCAGCAGCCCTTTAAAGGTCTTGGACTCTTATTTACTCCTCCTCCTCCTCTCAGAGCTTTCTGCTGCTGCTCCTTGGAGGTTCTGCCTGGCAGGACTGGGGAGCCCCAGCCCCTCACCAGCCACCTTCCATTCACACTGGGACACCTTGGCAGAGCTCAGGTCTCCCCCTGCATAGGTGGTGGGTACCCAGGACAGACCCCGAGGGTCTGGCCTGTCTGCAGGACTGCCAGGAGGGTGCTGCTGCTAGTTGGCACCACGGCCCAAGGGTGCCACTCCATTGGGTGGTCAGAGCGAAGCTGTGCCAGGTCTGCTGGAGGCAGGTTTTGCTGATGATACTAAACTAGGAGGAGCTGTGGACTCCCTTGAGGGCAGAGAGGCGTTACAGAGCTGGGCAATCACCAACTGTGTGAAATTTAACAAGAGCAAGTCTCAGATTCTCCACTTGAAACAGGGTAATCCTGGTTAGGGGGACGAGAGGCTGGAGAGCAGCCTGGGCTGATGACAAGTTGAGTATGAGTCAATAGCGTGGCCTGGCATCCCAGAGAGCCAACCGTGTCCTGGGGGGCGTCAAGCCCAGCACAGTGAGCTGGTCGATGGAGGAGATGGTCCCACTCTGCACTGCACTGGTGTGGCCCCACCTCGAATTCGGTGTGCGGTTTTGGGTGCCTCCATGTATGAAGGACATCACACTACTAGAGTGTGTCCA
Organism: Falco naumanni; assembly: GCF_017639655.2. NCBI lineage: Eukaryota > Metazoa > Chordata > Aves > Falconiformes > Falconidae > Falco > Falco naumanni. The sequence goes on along the minus strand of NC_054055.1, from coordinate 191,747 downwards.
GAGGAGGGCGACCAAGACTGTGAAAGGTCTCGAGGGCAAGACCTAGGAAGAGCTGCTGAGTTCACTTGGCTTCTTCAGTTTGGAGAAGACTGAGGAGTGACCTCATTGTTGAGTGACCTCATGGCATTCTACAGCTTCCTCAAGAGGGACAGCGGAGGGGGAGTTGCTGATCTCTCTCTGGTGAGCAGCGATAGGACGCGAGGAGATGGGGTAATGCTGCATCAGGGCAAGTTCAGACTGGATGTTAGCGAAAGGCTCTTCACTGAGAGGGTGGCTTGTCGCTGGAATGGACTCCCAGGGAAGTTGTTACAGCACCAAGCCTGTCAGGAGTTCGAGGAGCATCTGGATAATGCTCTTAGTCATGTGGTTTAGTGTTACGTAATCCTTTGAGGAGTAGAGAGTTGGACTCAGTGGTCCTTATGGGTCCCTTCCAACTTGAGATATTGTGTCTCCTAGCCAGGACACAGCATGAGTGACCCAGGGCTCGTGGCCACCCCTGGAGCGTGTGGGACCAGACCTGCACGCAGGGAGATGTGGTTGCGTGCCTGCACCCTCCTGCGTGCTGCATCAGGCTGATGCTGAGCCAACAGGCTTGGAAATGGTTGGGGGGTGGCTGCTCTGCGCTTTGTTCTTCAGCTGACTGAGCTTCAGGGACCTGTGGGGCTGGAGGCTTGGACCATATTCAACTGCCAGCCCAAGGCTGCCATTTTGGGTTAAAGCTGTCACCTCCAGCTTGTCCTGCTCTCACCCCCAGCCTCTGCCCTTGCTGCCTGGCATGGGTGCACCAGCCCAGCAGGCACCTGACAACTGACCAGGCCATTGGGGAGTGAAGGGGGGTGGTCCCCGGCATGGGGAGGGGGTTGTGGGGCTGGCAGAGGGCCTGGGGTGTGATGGGCCACCACATGGCTGAGCAGCTCCCTGTCCTGTTGTAGTTGTTTCCCGCAGCTGGGCCTGTAACAAGGTTTTTAAGCCCAAAAGGCTGAGGCTGGACTCCAGGTGCTGACCCCAGCCCTCCTTAAAGTTTAGCTGTGCTGACGTAGGCATGGGACACGTGCCCTCCTGCTGTCACTGCTTTCCCTCTGCTCTGCCCTCGCTCAGTTCTACAGCGCCTCGGGGATGCCCACCAAGCACCTCTCTGACAGCGTCTGCGCTGTCTGCGGCCAGCAGATCTTCGTGGATGTCAATGAGGAGGGGATCATCGAGAACACCTACCGCCTTTCCTGCAACCACGTGTATCCTTTTCCTTGGGAGCCAGCCCACTGCCTTGCTGACTCCCTGCCAGGGCTGGCACCAGAGAGCTCCTGCCCTGCACCTTCTCCAGCCTGGGGTGAAGAAACGCCTGTCCTGGGACTTGGGGCCATTCTGCTGATTTTACATGTGATCCTTGCCTGTGTCATCGCTGACTTGGCATGGGAAGAGGCAAAGTCCCGCATGTCCCTGAAATCAATGCCTCGTTGCTTCCGTTTTACAAGTGGTTGTTCTTCCTTCCCCTCTCCAGCTGCCCCTGCTGTGGCAGCGCTGCTGTGGAGCTGTGCCTTGCTTTCCAGCTACCTTTGCCAAATCTGCTGGGACTTGACTGCCCAGCGCTTGCTGCCATGCCAGCTCCCGTCAGCATGAGGTAGGGGCGTGAAGTGTCCCTGGTCCAGCCGAGCAGTGCTCTGTGTGTCACACTGGCCCCTTGTTGGAGAACTACTGCTGCAAGTCCTGGCTGAGAGCCTCCGAAGGGAAGAGTTGGGGGAAAACACTGCCTGCCCCACGCAGCATCCCTTGGAAAACAGCCCCTGCAGCTTTGTGCTGCCAGTCAGTGCCTGCCCTGCCTACTCCAGCCACAGTCCAGCAGCTTCCTCCTTCCCCAGAAATCCTCCAGCGACTCTGGCCGCAGCGGGGTTTCCAGCACCCTGGAATTGCTCACCCTTCCCCTTCAGCTGATTTTGAAACTGGAAGTCCTGGTTGTTGCTCAGCCCCAGCAGGGGAGGGCTCAGGGTTTTTTCCGGTAGTGACTCAGCGGTGGAGGAGATGGGGTGTCCTCTGGCACTGCTTGCGTTACTGGCTGCGAGGTGCTTTCCAAACTGGGCCTGAGCAAAGGTCATGGTGGCAAAACTCACCTAAATTTAATCGCTGTAAAGTGTTTGCGAGGTGTATGCCAGCCTGGCCCCAGCATCTGACCCCGTGCAGGGCCTGAGCCTGCCTGTCACGCACCCTGTGGCAGCTTGGTGGGGGGTTGTGGCTGTTGAAGGAGTCTGTGCTTGTGGTAATCCCTGGGCTGAGGGGGGAGTGGCTCCTGCTGTTGCTCTGGCATTAACCCTGGGTCTGAGCAGCAGAGGCATTACCTGGGGGAGTTTGTTTGCTCAGCAACACCCTTATGCATGGCAGAGTTCCCCAACAGGGCAAGCGGCCTCACCCCAGAGCTGTGTCATGGTGGCTGCAGCCACCTCATGTTTCCCTGTGACTTCTTCAGGGCTGGGCTCAGGTTGAGTAAATCCTTGTTACTCATCTGCCATGATGGAGCGTAGCTGGCACCTGCAAGTCAGTCCCTGGGAGAAGTCCCTTAAATACGTTGTTAATCCTTGAGAAGCCGTTGTGTAACACACAGAGTCAAGTTTGCAGAGCTCTCCTGGGCTGTACAAACCTTCCCAGAACTCAAAGCCCCAGCATTTCGCAGCCAGACACATCCCTGCCAGTCCTCTGCTGCCTGCTCCCACTCTCAAATTGAGGAGCTTCCCCCAGCCACCCGTGTCGGTCTAACCCTGCTCTGGTGTTAGCGTGTGCTGGGTTACGTGTGCGCCGGGCACTGTCGAGACACAGACTCTTCACCATCTCATCATAGCCCTCATGATGCCTCCCCAGCCCACTGCCCCATGAGCTCCTTCCTCTCTGCCTGGAAGGTGCCGTGCCTTCTAGGAAAGGGCTGCAGTTGTGCAATGTGGACACCCTTGCCTGTCTGATACCCTGTGCAGTGGCATGGGGATGACGTTTTTTTTTAAGCTCAGTGGTTTCCTCCATGCTCAGTTGTGTGCCATCATTGTTTCCCCCTGCCCCAACATGAAGCAGTTCCCCTTAACGTGCCCCTCCCCAGGTTTCACGAGTTCTGCATCCGTGGCTGGTGCATCGTTGGGAAGAAGCAGACGTGTCCATACTGCAAAGAGAAGGTGGATCTCAAGAGGATGTTCAGTAACCCGTATCCTTTCTCCTTGTGAAGGGGAACAGTGGGTAGGGTGCATGAGGGGCTCAGGGCCATGCCTGGGAGCTGCTGGCTGCTCATTTGGGCTCGCCAGGCCCCCCCAGGCAGGTGGCTACCAGCCCACAGCAATGGCAGAGACTCTGCAAAATCTGTCCGTGAGCTGGGCGTGTTGCCTGGCACGGGGCAGTGGGCATGTCTGGGGGAAGCTGGGAGGCTGTGGGCTCCACTGAGGGTGCTGCTCCCTCCGGTGAGAGATGAAAATGCTCATGAAGCCCTTCGTGGCTGAGCCCCACAGCCCCTGCTTACCATGAGAGGGCTCAGCAGCCCTCATCCCCCTCCCTGCACCGCTGTAAGGGATGGCTCAAGCCCCACGTTTTGCTTTTCCGCCTGTGGATGTTCCTGTGGGAAGTGAGTTCCCGCAGAGCCGGGCACTGGATTTTGCTGCCTGTGCAGCATGTGTGTTGCCCCCTCTCTGAGGCAAGTCGTGTCGGTCCCCTGGGAGGAGGAGATGGTTAACCTGGACCCCCACATCCTGCAGGACACCTGGTTGCACCCCACACCCTCCTTGCCAAGGCACAGCTGAGGTGAGCCCCAGCCTGGCCAGAGCCACCCCTCCCCAGGGAGCCAGTGCTGCAGAGGGTTGAGGCTTTGTTCCCCCTGTCCCTGTGGTGTGGCAGCTTTGAGTGTCTCCTTGGTGGGCTACACTCCTCTTGTCCCTGTCCCCGTGGTTCTTTAACTCCTTCCTACCCAGCTGGGAGAGGCCTCATGTCATGTATGGGCAGCTGCTGGACTGGCTGCGCTACCTGGTGGCCTGGCAGCCGGTGATCATCGGACTGGTCCAGGGCATCAACTACATCCTGGGGCTGGAGTAAGGGCAGGCGGTGGGGGAGCCGTGGAGCCACGAGAGGACACGTGCCCAGGGCAGGGGACAGCAGCTGGCTGGGAACGCTGGCTTTTCTCTGTCACTTCTCAGGACCTCAGCCGTCCCCAAGGACTGCAGCACTGGGGGCCGAAGGAGGACTCTGCCCTGAGGCCCCTCCCACTAGGGCTGGGGGAGTCTTTTTTTAAAAAGCAATTATTTTAATGAGCATATTGAAAACTTTCTATTGCAGCTGAAAAGAGACGCTTGTCCCGTTTCCCTGCCCCAGCCCCTCTCTGGCCCTTCGCATGGCCCCGGTGTGCTGAGCGTTTGACTGGGGGCTGTTCTCCGTCTCCCTCTCCTGCTGCTTTGCCGGGAGAGGTGACAGGGAGAGGGCTGAGGCTTTGCCAGCTCTGACGCTTGCTCCCCGGAGCAGCCTTCCCAGCAGTGAGGACGGGACATGGGGAAGCAGGGTCAGGGCTGGGCCCCTCTGCTGCGCGGGGCTGCAGAGGAGAGGCTGCCTGCGGGGGCTGGAGCTCAGCACCCTGGAAGAGGGGATGGAGGGACACTGCTGCCCTGGCACTGACCGCCATGGGCCAGACTTGGCTGCCAGGTCCCTGGTGCCGTGGGTGCATGGGGAGTAACCGAGCCCCTCTCCCGCGCTGTGATGGTGGGCTCTGCCTGTGCCCTGCCTCAGCTAACCCTTTTGTACACTCCCCCTTTTTTCTATATTCCTGCCTGGAAGCTGGTGGCATCACCCAGCTGCTGCAGCTCGGGGACCAGCCAGGGCACAGAGTGTGCTGTGCCATTTCTTTCCCTGCACCTCTTTCTGTGATGGTGATGGTATGTCAAGAGCAGCCTGAGAAGAGTGGGTTGCCCCTGCCCCAGGGCGCAGGGGATGCCCCGCTGGGGTTTGCTCTTTTTGGCGCTGTAATAAAAGGGATCGAGCAAAGGGCGTGGGCAGGGCTGGGCTGCTGCTGGTGTTTCCCTGCCCCAGCATTGCTCCGCTCCTCGCCGTGCCAGCACAAGGAGCCGTGCCCCCATCAATCTTGTGCAAGGGGCTTTGGGCTCATTTTTTGGCAGCGGGTGAGTACAGCCTGTGATGGCAGCATGTGGGAGCAAGGTCCTTGACCCCAGGGCCAGCTGTGAGGCTCTGGGGGAAATTGGGAGCGTTTTGGGGGTGGTCAGGAGCCAGCCCTCTCAGCGGTGTGAGGGCTTGACCTGTGTCCCGTGAGGGTGCTGGGGTCTGACGGAGACACATGAGGCAGTGTCACCCCCGTTCCTGGTGTGAGGGACTGTGCCACGTTGCGCAGGGGATTTGGGAAGTGGCCACAGTGGCAGCTCGGCTGTGGGCGCAGTGGAGGCTGTGTCACCCAGGGGAGACCTGGCGTGGCTGCGCCACGTGCCCCGCTGAGTCCTTTTGGTTTTCTTTTGGGTGAAACCACATCACAATGTTGTGCCAAACACAGAAATAGAGTCCTGGAAACGGAGATGCGGCCCAGGGTTTTTCTTGATCGTCTTCCTTGCTCTAGAGTGAGGCCACAGTTCCTCCTCCTCCCTTTGTGCTCTCCCTCAGTGGGGACAGATGCCAAAAGTGGCTGGGGACAAAGCACCCTCCCCATGGGTCCTGCCCACGTATTTCACATCAGGGTAGCCTGGGCTCAGCTGGGTTGGGCTTTTGTGGGGATCAGGGATGTGGTGGAGGAGCGGAGGGTGCTGGGCTATCCCCATACATGAGCTGCCTCTGGCCCCTCGCTGCCCGCAGGGCCCCTGGGCCAGTCCCGTTGCAGCCCTGGCCACAGATCCCCACGGGTGCTGTGGGGATGATGCGGCCACTGTCCCCGTCCTGGTGGGAAGGAAGGGGACAGGTTGTGCTTGGCAGGCTTGGAGATGTCCCTGAGAGAACCCTTGTAGCTGTGGTCCTGCCCTTCTGGGAACTGTTGATAACAACAGCCAGGAAACTCACTGGGCTTTTAGGGGCTTTTTTCCATGCGGTGCGTTGGTCCTGTGCCTGCACCACAGGAGCTGCCAGCGCGTGAGGCTCGGGTGGCTCCTCCTGCCCCGTGGCTGTGCCTGTGCTGCGTCCCTGCCTTGGCCATGCTGGGGAAGCAGGTCCCGGGGGCTTCCCCTGGTTTTGCAGCATGATCTTGGTGGGTTTATGGAACCCTCATGTCTGCCACTCTCCTGCTGCTGTGGGTTGGCCCCAGGGGGCTCTGCCACAGGGAGAGGGGCTGGGTCCTGGTCTGGGGTCCCCATGCCCCTGCTCAGGTTCCTCGCTGGCCCCCGGGGCTGGCTCCCCCGCAGTCAAGCACCAGAGCGGAGCCCTGGCAGGTCCCTGGGGGTTTCTCTCCGTCTTCTGGAGCTGGGAGGCCTGCGCTAAGCTGTGGGCCTGCCCCAGCTGGCACACGGCCCAGCGCCCAGGGCTCCCCCCACCCAGTGCTGGTGCTCAGTTCCCAGGGGGCTTCACCCACCTCCCTCTCCCCCTGCCCAGACCCTGCCTTGCCCCTGGCCAGCCCTGAAGTGTGGGGAGCCAAACTGGTCCCCGGCATGGGGACCACTGGCTGCGGCATGGCCCAGCTCAATATGGGCAGGGCATGGCATTGGGCTGTCAGCCTCGGGGACTGTCCCCCAGCCCTGTGACACCATCTGGCTCAGGGCCCCATGCAATGGACATGGGTGCGCAGCTGAGCCCCGCTCCTACAACCCTGGGGTGCACATGGCTGCTCGTCCACGGGCACGGGAAGGGGGGCGGGGGGGGGAAGTAGGCAGGGTGGGCACATGGGGTGCAGCGAGGCTGGTCATGGAGTGGCTGTGGGATGTGTACAGCCAGGCACAGGGGGTGTGGGGCACAGGGCATGAAGGACAAAGGACACGGGGGACATGGGAAGGAGTATGGAGGGGACGTAGTGAGGCATGGGGTGCTGTACCGGGGCGCACAGGACATGGGGACACGGGAGGTGGAGGGAGGTGGGACAGCAGACAGAGGGAGATGGATGGTGTGCACAGGGCACGGCCTGGGCTCCTGGGGGACACGGGGCGCAGCGTGGGGAGGCAGAGGGAGGCAGGGGGTCCTGTACCGGGCTACAGGGGGCATGGGGTGCTGTGCTGGGGCACAGGGAGGTGTGGGACACGGTAACACTGGGCATGTCCTGGGGGCACCGGGGGGCTGGGGAAAAGGCGGGAGGTGGAGCAGGGCACGGGGCCCGTGGGCGGGTGCGGGTCCCGGTCCCGGTGAGTCACGGCGCTCCCGCCCGCCGCCCCTCGGGCCGCCCCATAAAGCGCCGCTGCTCCGAGCGCCGCTGTCCCATGGCTGCGCCGTGCCCCGCCCGTACGGCTGCTGCGGGACCGGGCGGGGGGGTCGGGGCACCCCGGGGGGTCGCCAGCCGGGACTTGGGGGGCCCCGGGAGGGGGATCCAGCCCGATGCCTAGGACTTAGGGGGGCCCGTTGCGGGTCTGGAGGGGGCCGTTGAGGGGTCCATGGCCACCTCGGGGGGTGCTGGGGGGACGGGAGTATCCCAGGCTTGGGAGGTGCTGGGGTGGGATACCGTGACCAGTTCCAGGGAAGCTGAGGGGGATGCTGCGGGGGTGATGCTGGGGGGAGCTATCCCAGGCTTGGGGGGAGCATCCCGGCATGCCCAGCACTGAGCCCCACCTCTGCCCACAGGGACACCCCCCCGCCCTGCCCAGCTCCTCCTGCCCCTGCTCTGCTGGGCCCTGGCCTCCTGCTGCACAGGTAAGTGGGGGCTGCTGAGGGGGCTGGGGCAGGGGGCAGAGCCAGCTCTGGGCTCTGTGCCACCCCAAGAGGCCTGTGCCCCTGTCTCCTCTGTAGGACCATGCCTTCCTGCCCACTTCAGAGATGTGGGGTCTTGAGGGGCAGCTCTTGTCCCCCCACCTCACCCCACTCTGCTCCCTCAGGTGCTGTGGCCCTGCAGCCCCCCAGAATCACTGTCCTGCGGATGCCAGCAGAGCCCCCCCACCCAGGTGAGTGACCCTGGGGCCATGGCAAGGGTGGCCTGAGGATGGGGGGTGCTGCAGTGGGACCCCCACCCTGGGGGAGGCACGGGGGTCAGCTCCTGCACCGGCCCCAGCAGACATGCGAGGTGCGTCCTCCACCTGCAGCTGAGATTTCGGGGTGCTGGTGAGGTGGAGGACATTCCCCTTTGGGGGAAGGAGGGGGTGGGCCATGCCTGTGGTCAGAGGCAGCCTGGCCCAGGGGGCACTGGGGGCCCTCGCAGCCCCTCTGACTCCATGTACCTCTCCGGCTCCAGGCGAGAACGTGACTATTTCATGTGAGGCAGCGAGTGGCCTCCCCGAGCTCACGCTGCTCTACTGGCTGGGGAACAGCTCCTTCGTGGAGAAACTGCACCCGGATGGGGCCGTGCGTGAAGGGATGGTGCTGTGAGTACATGACCAGTGGGTCCTGAGGGTCAGCAGGGCTGCCTGGGACTGCTCTGGGACTGGCAGGGAGGAGCAGCCTCAGCCAGGACAGGGACTCAGGGTCCCCCAGCCTTGAGGGGGTGTCACAGAGCCAGGGATTGGCACTGATGTGCCCACCCTGGGTCTGCAGGGAGGAGCCACAGGGTTCAGGGGTGGTCCTGCACCGTGACCTGCACTTCATCTCCTTCAGCGTGTGGCACCTGCACACCAACTTCACCTGCGTGGTGCTCAGCCCCCTCGGCGTTGATACCAGGGAGGTGCAGTGGCTGCCCCCGGCACCAGCACCAGCCCCTACCAAGAGTGGGGGACTGGGCTGGGAACAGGGAGCAACTCCTGATGGGTGAGCACCCCATGGTGTGGGTCCCTGCTCTGATAGCCTTGCGCTGCTGCGTGGGGATGTGACACCTCCATGGAGGCCTGTCTCCGTGCCCTGCTACAGGATCTGCATGGCCCCACGTGCACCGGCTTCTCTATGCGCGGGGCTCCTGCTGCCCTTCACGGAGCTAGGAGTGCTGCCCAGGACAGCCCAGGGACCTGCCCATAGCTGGCTGTGGGACCCCGAGGTTTATTAAAGCACATCAAGGCTGCCCGGTGTCACCTGTGTCCTGGGGATGGGGCTGCTCCTGGGTGCAGAGGGCACCCGTGGGGTGAGGAGGAGGGGATGGCTTGAGTGCCCACAGAGGGCAGGATCCATCCCTGACGCCCTTGCTGCCTGGTGAGGGGTTGGAGAGCCACAGACGGCCCTGGTCCTGCCCTAGGGATGCCCAGCCCCATGGTTGTGCCCTCTGCTGAAGGGAGTGGGGAGCCCTGGGGCACAGAGCCCTCATATCCCTCCTCTGTACCCAGGAGGCTTGGGGCTCTCCCCTGGCATGGCATTGCTGAGCCCCATGTGCTGCTCCATGGGGCAGCCTCCCACCCATCTTGTCCTGGCAGGGCTCTTCTCATGGGCACTGGGGCTGGCGTGGCCAGTGCCAGCCCCCATTGTGCTCCCTTGGGTGCTGGTGGGGGCAACGACCACCCTGAGCTGCAGGCAGCTGTGGGACAAGTCAGGGGAACAGACCCCGGGAGGAGACATCCCCTGCTGGACGCATCGAGCAGGACCTGGGGTGTGTGCATCTCTCTGTAGGGATGCTCTGGGTGTGGGAGGGCTGGAAATGTGGAGGAGCTGGAGAAGACCCCGTCTGCAGCCCCCATGAGCTGCCCCCAGGAAACCCCCAGGGACACCATGGTCCCACAGCAAGTCTTTATTCCTCTGGGAGTCAGGGAATGGCAAGCAGCTAAGCAGCCAGCCAGGCAGAGGCACCTCCAAAAGCAGCTCTGTTGCATCCCCCCAGTTCCCATCAGTGCTGGCCCCCATCCCTGGGGCAGCCCCTTGCAGACCCCACACTCAGCTGCATCCAAAAGCCCCAGCTGCAGCTCTGCAAAAGGCCTCATCAAGGCTTGACTGGTGTCCCGGGGCTGCCAGCACATCCCAATGCTGGTGACACCATGGCAGGGCCGAGCTGGGCACAGGTGGCCTTGCAGGACCCTGCAGTGGGACCATCTCCATGCCCCCGGCCCCTCCTGGTGTCCCATCCCATCCTGCCATCTCAGTGAAGCTGGTGGCTCCCATTCCTGACCCCTTTCCCTCGCCATGGTGTGGTGGCAGCGGTGGCCTGGCAGCTCAGAGGCCACCAGCGACTGCCAGGACTGTGGCTGCCAGGAGGAGCTCCCAGAGGTGTCGGGGGTCCCCGGGGATGCTGCAGCCTGAGGGTGCCAGAGAGGGGGAGTCAGGGGCAGCCGAGGAGAGGCAGGGGGCCCAGCAGGGTGCCACCCTCCCCGGCTGCAGTGGGGGCTGTTGGCTCACCTGCGCTGAAGATGCACGGCTGGCTCTTGCATCTCTTCTCTGTCAAAGAAACCAACTCTGTCTGCATGGCTGCTGCAGGCTCCACATTGCACCACTCCCCACCCTGACCCTGCCATGCTGTGCCATGCCATGTGTGCCATGCTGTCCTTCACCCTGCCATGCTGTGCCATGCCATGTGTGCCATGCTGTCCTTCACCATGCCATGCTGTGCTGTGCCATGCTTTGCTGCTGAGGGTCCCTGCTGTGAAATCTGGGGGAGAGTATATGGGAGATGTGCAAGGGCGCACACCCGAAGGCCAGCTCCCCATGTTGCCCTCCCCATGATCAAGAGCCCCCTTTCCCCTTAAAGCTGGTGGGAAGGGGCCACCCCCTGCCCCCTGCACCCCAGTGGCAGGGAGGGACCATCACACAGGGACATCACCTTTCACCAACTCGCAGTTGTAGGTGCTCAGTGCACCCTGGGAGCGGAGCTGGATGAGGGCTCTGTCCCCATCATGGGTGATGTCGATGACCTGGAAGGTCTCGAAGGGTGGGATGAGGACCTCTTCCTCCTCAGGGAAGAAGGAGAAGTCCCTGATGGGGACACCGTAGCAGGTCTCCACTGAAAAGAAGGTGTCCCGGCCAAAGGGCAGGGTGCTCTCATTCTGGAGGGAGGTGGAGGTGAAGTGGCCGAAGCGGATGGATTGGTGGCGCTGGGCAGTGAAGCGTATGCCATGGATGCCCCGGTAAACGTGGTGGCAGTGATGGGGCTGGGCATCCCGCAGAGTGCACAGGGCCTCGCTCAGGAGGAAGTGCAGCACCTTGAACTGGAAGGCACCCAGGTATTCCCTGCGGGAGTGCCCAGCCTTGCGAACAGCTGTGTTGAACGCCTGGTGCAGGGGACCCTGTTCCGTATATGCCAGTAGGGCAATCGCCTGCGCTGGTGTCAGTGCTCGTGTCTGAGGAGCACGTCCCCGCCGGCTCCGCCATTCAGCAGTGGCAACGGTCCAGGCCTTGGCGTAGATGCTGTTGTTGGCAAACTCAGTGCGGTTGAGCTCCTGCAGCTCCTCCTCCATCATGTGGCTGCAGCCCTGGTACCGGTCATCAAAGGAGGTGGGGGCCATGTCCAGCGCCACCTCCTTGACAGGGTTGAGGTCTTGCTGGTGCAAGGGGCTGCCAGCAGCCAGTTTCCCAGCCAGCAGCACCAAGCCCAGCACCAGATGCTCCATGGTGGGCAGAGCCGCCCTGAGAGAAGCCCCTAGATGTCACAGTGTCACGGGCAGGGAAGCAGCCAGTTCCTCCGCAAGCAGCTGGGGAGGTGGGGGAGTGAGAGCAGGATCAGCTTGGGGAGGGTGGCAGGACATGGGAGGGGGCTGCTGAGAGAAGCAAGGCAGGCTGGTGGAAAGCACCCCCTGTTGCATCCCCAGCCAGGGGCACCCCACGTGGCACACGTCTCAGCCCCGGCTGAGACCCCAGTCCTGTTCCTTGCATTCAACCCTGCCAACGGGTGGGCGGCCCCAGCACCTGGAAGCATGGCCCCGCAGCCCGCAGTGTCGCTCACCAGGAGCAAACCCCTCAGGAGCCCCAGCGAGAAGCATTACCTGCTCCCTGTGGTGGACGTGGGGTCGGGGTGCTGTTCCTCGGCTCCTGCAGCACCCAGCCCCTCGGAGCCCACCCGCTGCTGGCCGGAGAGGCGAGAGGCAGCTGATCTTTCTTTATATAGCAGCCCTGGCTGGGATCCCTTGGGCCCAGACCTGGCCCCCACCTCCGTTCTTCCTGTTATTTTTACCGTCCCTGTGTTGAGTACCCACAGCAGCTGCTGCCCCTTCCTGCCTTGCAGCGTGGCTACAGGGGACAGTCAGGAAATCCCCACAGGAAAAGTTGCCTTTGCTTTAACTTGGTGCAAGTGCCATCCCCTCGGGGGCTTTGCCTTTTCCTGCAGGAGCTAACACGGATCCAGCCCCACCAACCTGGGACACCATTCTTGCACTGACCCCCCTTCATCATGTGGCTGAGGATGGGGCAGGTTGTGGCTCAGATGGCATGGAGGTATCAGTGGCACTGGTGGGGGCATCCATGGTGGGTCAGCCCCTGTCCACAACCCATGGACTTTGGAGGGGGTTAGAAGGCAGAAATCACAGAATCATATAATTGTTCGGGTTGGAAAAGACCTTTAAGATAATCATGTCCATCCGTTAACCCAGCACTGCCAGTGCTACCACTGAACCATGTCCCCAAGCGCCACATCTTCGTGTATTTTGAACCCCCCCACGGACGGTGCCTGCACCCCGTCCCCGGGCAGCCTGTGCCAGCGCTTGGCCACCCTGTCGGGGAAGACATTTCTCCCAGTGCCCACCCTGAACCTGCCCTGGTGCGGCTGGAGGCCGTTCCCTCCTGTCCTGCCGCTGGTTCCTTGGGAGCAGAGACCGACCCCCCTCGCTGCAGCCTCCTGCCAGGCAGCTGTAGGGAGCCAGAAGGGCCCCCCTGAGCCCCCTGTTCTCCGGGCTGAGCCCCCCCAGCTCCCCCAGCCCCTTCCCCAGCCCCTGCCCGGCTCTGGACACGCTCCAGCCCCTCCGGGTCTGTCTGGGGGTGAGGGGCCCAACGCTGAGCCCAGGGCTCGAGGGGCGGCCGCACCAGGGCCCAGCACAGGGGGACGGGCACTGCCTGGCCCTGCTGGCCACGCTGCTGCTGACACCGGCCAGGGCGCTGCTGGCCGCCGTGGCCACCTGGGCACACGGGGGGCTCATGCCCAGCCGGCTGCCGACCAGCCCCCCCAGGCCCTTCCCCGCCGGGCAGTTCCCAGCCCCCTGCCCCCAGCCCGCAGCGCTGTGGGGGGCTGGTGTGACCCACGGGCAGGGCCCGGCACTTGGCCCCGTTGGGCCTCATACAACTGGCCTCGGCCCCTCGGCCCGGCCTGCCCAGACCCCCTGCAGAGCCCCCTGCCCCCCAGCAGGTCACACTGCCCCCAGCTCGGTGTCATCTGCAAAGTGACCGAGGGAACACTTGATCCCCTTGGCCAGATCGTTGATATTAAACAGAACCGGCCCCAGCAGGAAGCCCTGGGGAGCAGCCGGTGTGCCCGGCCGCCAGCGGGATGTGACTCCATTCCCCACCACGCTTTGGGCTCAGCCAGCCAGCCAGCTTTTAACCCAGAGTAGAGTACGCCTGTCCAAGCCATGAGCTTTGGCCCTTCTGATTTCCCACCTGCATAATTTCACGGCATCTTTGTGGTCCTCCTGAGTGTCCTGCCCTTCTTCCCAAGGTCAGAAACTCTCCTCTGTTTTCCCTGACTTTCAGCCAAAGCTCTCTGTACAGCCAGGCCAGTCCTCTTCTCCGCCAGCTTGTCTTTTGGCCCATGGGGATGGCCTGTTCCTGCGGAGCAGGAGCCCAATGGAGGTGACGAGGAGATGCCCCACGGGGCCACACAGAAGCAGCTCCACGGGCCTGGCCAGCACCATCCCCGTGGAGCCAGGCACAAGCAGCCTGGCAGAGCCCACATCACCGGGCACCCGTGGGCCGGGCACGTGGCCAGGCAGCCCCAGGGCACGGCTGGGCAGGACGGTGCCTGGGGGGGAGCTGTGGCACCTGCTGGGCTTTTGTGCCGTAGCGAGTTCGGTGACCGGTGCGCAGCGCCAATTCACACACCGAGTCGAGGTATTTCTATCCCTGCGTTCCAGTTTGTGCAAAGCAGGGCACTGGGTGGTAACCCACAAACGCCTAGCTCCCCGGCTGTCGGAACTTTATGCTGTTGATACAGTTTGGCAAACCAAGACATCAGCCTTCACTGGTGACAAGTTACATATTTCTCTCAGTATTTATGACTCGTTTTCCTATTTGCTAACCAAGTCTCTCAGTTTTTATGTTAACTAGTCCGCATGCTCAGCCTCTGCTTCTCTTTGGGCCAGGGGCGTCTCTTGAGTCAGTGGTCAATGAGTTGGTGGTTGCCATCTCCCGGGGTCGCAATTACCTTTCCCCTAGTTAGTGCTTAGTTTTGCTGAGCTCATTTCTTGTGGTAAGCTTCCAGCCAGCTCATTCATTGCATGGTGCTACTTTCTTCTTTAAGTTCATTCTTTAAACAAACGACTTGCTGGTGCTTTACAAAGCGCTTACCAGGGCGTACCAAAATGCCTGTAACCGAACCTAACTGTTCAGGTACCAACCATGTACTTGATTTTATTCAGCGCTCGATATCCCGGACACGTCGTGGGGCTGGGAGCTGCTCTCACCTCCTCACCCAGCTGCTGGGGGTCCTGCAGGGCTGAGGGAAGAAGTCAAAGCACCGGAGGAGCGTGGCGAGAGCCCGGGCGGAGGAGCAGAGCAGCGAGCAACCCCGGCACTGAGCACCCCACAAACGGGTGACACCCCACAGCAGCCCTGATGTGGGGCTTTGAGCTGCTGGCCACCGTAAGGGATGTGGCCCAACTGACTGTGCTGTGAGCCAGGGCCACGCTGCGAGAGAAGGTTCCAGAGGCAGCAACAGGCAGTCACGGGGAGGTGGGGTCTGGTGTCCCTTCCCTTGACTGACGGGTGTCTCCAGCACGCCTGGAGCTGGGGAGAGAGGCGGTTCCGGAAGCCCAGGGGGGGGGCCAGTAAGTAGGAGCAGGTACAAGCCTCTGAAGTGCTCTCTGCACCGAATACCCCCATTGGCAGGTCTGACGCTGGGTGCAGGACTGGTGATCTCCCTCCCTCCCTCTCTCTCTCTTTTATTTCTCTTAAAGTTGTTAAGTAAGATGAGGCCTATGTCAATTTCTCATGAAGCCACATAGCTTAGGGGGGTATAATTGTGAAAGGGTCAGCGTTCACTGAACGTTTGTTCCATTAAAATGCATGTTCACGTACGGACCTTGAGTGTTATTTTGCCTTAATCCACACTGAAGGGATTTGCGAAGCTCAGTCACTCTCCCCTTCCCGTAGGTGGGATGTGACATATAAACTGGCGTCATGGACAGGATCCCCTCAGTGTTGGAAGGTCCTAAGTGACGGTGATGCTCCACCCGGCGAGGGTGGGCAGGGAGAGCAGGGAAGCGACCTCTCCGCGTAAGCCGGGAGAGGTTTGAGCACTGGCAAGCCATGGCTGCCTGGGAAATGCCGGTGCTTGACTGCTCCCCTGTTACTGAAAAGTTGAAGGACTGTAAGGCGTGCCTTTCCTCACCAGGGATGGCACGGGGCCATGTTAGCTGGCACGATTCAAAAGCTGTAGCAGATAGGATGACACCACTTAGGAAGGAACGAGAAGCGTGACCAGGAAAAGCCACGGTGCGTGCTGTGTTGGGAGCCGCACGAGTGGCGGCCCAGAAGGAGAGGCGCCTGATTAAACAAACTCATGATGAAATGGTTAAACCCTTGCAAGAACAAATCAAAACCCTGCAGAGCCAGCTAAGTGCTGAACGTAACAGCACTCAGCGACTCCACACGCTCTCTCAGATGCATTGGACGGAGAACAAACTTCACGGTCCGAACGAGAGGAAGGGGGACAAGAATCTCCTGATCAGACAGATCTTAATTCTGTTCTGGATAGTCTGCTGGGATTTACAAGACTGGCACGGCTGGCCGAGAAACAGGGCCCAAGACCTTTGTACTTGTCTAAGGAGTTGGAAATGGACCGAGAAATATTTTACCCCAAGAATGAGGAAGTTGTAATGAGGCCGGTGATTAAGCTGAGACCACCGACAGCAGCCAAGGTGGGGAAGCCCCACACGTTACTATCCGGACGGTGCCGCACTCGGCAGCCAAAGTGTCGAAGTTCCAGGAAAAATACACCAGGTTAGCTCAAGAAACTGAGACAGAGTATGTCTGGAGAGTATCACTGACAGGAGGCTATCGAGTCCTGCTGTTGGAAGACGAGGCCCAAGGGTACTGGGGGCCAGGGGTTTCCTAACTGCTGATGACCCAAGAGAGCCGTGGTCGCTAACTCTACAAGCTGCCTATTGAGCAGGGGACCCGGACCCCTTGGAAAGGGGGGATCCAGTATGTATCGAGACCCCATGGTGAACCCATACACCATGAATATAACGTCCCGTTATGCCCGAGTTGGCATATTCAAATTCGTAACAAAAGAGGTACGTCCACCATAATCGCTCTTTCATAATCGAGCACTTTCATAGCGTCGTCCCTTAAACGTTAAACGAACGTGGTCCTTAAACATTCCAGATAATAGAGTTGAAACGTGGGTAATAAATCCCCTACCCCATGAGAATACTCCCCTAAGGAATTGTTCATGAAAAATGAGTTGCAAATCGTTACTGTGGCACCCAATAGAAACCTGGTGTGCCCCAGAGCTGCGAACATTTATTCGGCATATGTGTAGTTGTCGGGGTTTTCCGGCACCAGGGTTACACCTGGAGATCCCACGTGTGATGGAAAAACTACCCATCGAGAAACTGCCTAGATTAAAATTAAAAAAAGCTGCCTAAATTAAACTATAATTGCAAGCCTTTGGGAAGACCCAGTGACAATCACAAGTCCTTGGTGCTCTGCTGCTGTACATTTGAGCTCCCAGCACTCTCAGGGACTGCCCCTCTTCAATGTAACCGAGGGAAGAGCTGGCAAGAACTGATGGGAACAGCCCCATGGTATCTCCTCTGGGAGATTACAGCTGCTGCGAGGCTGAACTACTGAAATGAAACGTGGAGATCTTCCCCATTGGAGGGGAACAGAATGCATCATCACTTAAAGGGCTCAGTTCTTCTCACACCGCTGCGTGGTCCAGCTAGCTGAACTGCTGCAGCCCACAGGGGGAACTGGGAAGAACAGATCCCTGCCGTTTTCGCCCAGCAACTATCCTGGCTCTTACTGACTCCAGGCCCTGCTGCACTCCCAAAGACAGAATCAGATGCTTACAAAACCAGAGCTCCCAGGGAATCTGAACTAACCTTGGAGGAGACAAGACTGTAAAACTGGGGCCAGCAGACTACTGCACAGGAAGGGTAAGGCAGCCCGCCATCTGCTCCTTTGGCCCTTTTCCAAAGCCATCCATTAAGCCCTTCTGCTGGGCTTCTGAGAATTAAGGAGTCTCTTACTGGAGTGACAAGCTGCAGGGCAACAGTCCTGCTCCCTTCCCTTGTTCAAAAACCAAGCAGAAGAAAGGCAAGGAGCGCATCTTTTCCCTTCTGCTCTCTCAGCTATTGAAAGTTACCGGCTTATAACACTGCAAGCTTTTCTGGAGGACACACCTCAGAAGGGACAAAGAGACACAGGTCCCTGCCTTTGTAATGCCAGGAAGTGACAATGTTTATACTAAGTCAAGGACTTTTCAGTTTCTCAGCGAGAGAGCTGGAGGGGATGGGAAACTGGGAGGGGGCACGGCCAGGACAGGTGACCCAAACTAGCCAAAGGGATGTTCCGTACCATATGATGTCACGCTGAGTATATAAACTGGGGGAAGAAGAAGGTGGGGGGGACGGCACATTTGGCATTATGGTGTTTGTCTTCCTGAGTAACCATTACGCGTGATGGAGCCCTGCTGCCCTGGGGATGGCCGAACACATTCCTGCCCATGGGAAGTGGGGAATGAATTCCTTGCTTTGCTTTGCTTGAGTGTGCGGCTTTTGCTTTACCTATTAAATTGTTCTTATCTCAACCCTCGAGTTTTACACTCCTTTCCGATCCTCCTCCCCATCCCTCTGGGTGAGGGGGAGAGAGCAAGCGGCTGTGTGGGGCTGGGTTGCCGGCCGGGGTTAAACCACAACCATGACCTGAGATACACTTGCTTTCACTTATTTAATTATGCTTGACCGAGCGTTTCCAATGATTGCGCAAAGTCATGTCCCTTTTGAACACAGCACCGTTCCTCACTTCTCCTCTAAGGACTACCACTACCACCACAGAGCTACTTTTGAAGATACTTTTATTTACAGCAACACAAAGAGCAGTAAAAAAAAAAAAAAAAAAAACAACAAAAAGACAGGTAAGATATGCAGCCACTTGTAACTGTCCCTTTTAATCCTCCCCCCACCCTCTACCGATGCATTCTGGATAGAAAATCTTTGCAGAAATATTTTGTTGCTCTTGGACCTACGGGTGAATAGCTGTCTCACCACAGTGCAGCAGCATTGTTTCAGTCCTGTTTGGTCCCAGTCAGTGGCTGGTCAGGATGTTGCTGAGGCTCAAAGGCACAGGCTCTGGGTTCAGGTGTGTCCCAAAGGAGAAGCAGTTCCCACCACCACCAATAAGCAACAACTCCTTCTCATCTGGCAGAAAGACACTACTATGCTTATGCAGCATTAATGGCCACTCCAGCTGCTCCTAAAAAAGCAAAGGAGATTTTGAATGTACAGGACTTCAACATGTGGGTACCTCATAATGCTGCAGAGATACTTCATATGGTGCCTTCATTAGAAAGTTAAGAACAGCCACACTGGGTCCCACCTAGGACCATTTAGTCCACTATACCACCCACAAATGCGAGCAGAAATAGATAGCTAGAGAACACAGGAACAAGGAAAACATGATACACTCCTGTAGTATACTCCACTCACCCGGTAACTTGCAGTTCAGTGATTTTTAATGAGAGGGAATGTACTTCCTGAACCTTATTTTTTTTCCTTCCAAGAACACAGCCTGTCACTTTTTGAATCTATGTAAACTTTGGCATCCATGTCCTATGGCAAGGAGTTAGAGCTTACCTATGTTTCACACGAAGCACTCTTTTGAAGTGTGTTGCCTGCCAGCTTCTTCTAATGTCTCCCAGTTCTTATATCAGAGGAAGCAGTGAACAGTTGTGCCCCCTTCACCACAAAGGAGACAGCCTAAAGTACACAGTTATACATCTGAGGTCCAAGAAACATCTGATTTAGAACCTGTATATCTGACAACCTGAAGAAAAGCTCTTTCATGATGACTTCCAATATTCAAAAGCTCAGGAAAGCGAACCTTGGAGACACACTTGTTGCAGATATCAGACTGCAGCTGTAACAAAGCTGCTGTGTTGGCAATTCAGGGGCCACTGCAACCTGAAGAGGACATATTGTAGAGGCTTCCCTTGTAAAATGCTCCAGACAGAAGGCAACTTTTATGACAGCACCTTCACCTTCGTCTATATTCTTGAAGAAAGGTTAATGATTAAGAGAGATATATCTGCCCATGGTGACTGTTCCATGGCTTTTTCAAGCACAGAGAAAGCTGCCAGCCAATGCTTTCGGTGCTGTCACCTTCTAATGCATGTATCAATGCTGTATCCAGTACTGCACAGAAAATCACTGACAATCCCAGTCTTCCAAAACTTGGGACCAATCACATATACTGTACAGTACTATCAATATTCTAGCACAGTACTGGTAGTTCCAAAAGCCTACAGAGTTTCACCTAAGTCCAAGCAAACAGCTCATAAGCAAAGGCAGCTACCAATCCATCTGCATCCACTTATTCAATGTCAACAAAGAAGTTCTATTCTTTTAGATGCAACTTTATTATCACGGTACCCATTCTCAGCACTATCCAACAAGGATAGCCTATATTATCTAAAGGATATTAGGTCACTTATAACTTCTGCTACAGAGTAAGAAATAAGTCAGTTACATTTAAGCGTACTTCATGCTTTATGCCCTCAGGAAAATGCTGCAAGGTCAGCCAGATGCACACATACTGCCTATTATAAAAAACAGACCTGTCACAAATTCTAGTTTCACCAAGGACAGGAACCATATGTACAGATACCTAAAAGAAATGCGTTTCTTTAAGTAAAAGATAAATAAAAACTTGTCAAGCAACGGAAGTTTTCTCATAGAATGGTTTGCATTGGAAGGGACATTTAAAGGTCATCTAGTCAAGCGTCTCTGCAATGAGCAGGGACATCTTCAACTACATCAGGTTGCTCAGAGCCCTGCCTAGCCTGACCTCAAATGTTTCCAGGGATGGGGCATTGACCACCTCTCTCTGGGCAACCTGTGCCAGTGTTTCACCACCCTCATTGTAAAAAAATTCCTCCTTGTATCTAGTCTGAAGCTTCTCTCCTTTAGTTTCAAACCATTCCCCCTTGTCCTGCTGCTACAGACCCTATCAAAAAGTCCATCCCCATCTTTCTTATAAGCCTCCTTTAAGTACTGAAAGACCACAATAAGGTCTCCCTGGAGCCTTCT
Organism: Falco naumanni; assembly: GCF_017639655.2. Taxonomy (NCBI): domain Eukaryota; kingdom Metazoa; phylum Chordata; class Aves; order Falconiformes; family Falconidae; genus Falco; species Falco naumanni. Next base: position 171,369 of record NC_054055.1, on the reverse strand, counting down.
CTTCTCCAGGCTGAACAACCCAAACTCTCTCAGCCTGTCATCACAGGAGGGGTGTTCCAAGCCTCTGATTATTTTTGTGGCGCTCCTCTGGGCCCACTCCAGCAGGTCCAGGTTTTTATTGTACTTCAGGCGGCATTATCACAGGTGAGGGCTACTCACAGATTTAGACTAAGTTTTGCCCAGAGTATGCCAAAATCCTGGTATGTGACATCACCTGTATGATTGTTCTTCACTGAATCATAGAACAAAATCACAGAATAGATGAGGTTGGAAGGGACATCTGGGTATCACCTAGTCCAACCACACCTGTTCAAAGCAGGCTCAACTACAGCAGGTTGCTCAGTACCTTGCCCAGTCAGGTGTTAAGTATCTTCGACGACAGAGAACCACAGCCTCTCTGAATCTGTTCAGAGTTCAATCACCTTTACAGTAAGAAGTTTTCTTATGTTTAAGTGCAGTTTCCACTATATCCATGCCATTTTCTTCTTATATTTCAGGAAGCAGCTATAGCACATACCCATTTCCACCATGAATTTTTTAATGAAATTATACCACAGACCTCCATGAAGACTAATTTAGGCTCTGGTTTGATCTGTTCTCTTCTTCCATAGGCACCCTGAAATCACTGGGCTTGTGCCTACCTCAGTTCTGCTCCCCCTGTTTGGAACAGAGCAGCTCTGTGCCCTCCAGTCTTCTGCACACTCAGACTCTCCCTCTCTTAACACTGTTCTGTACTCTTGGGTTGGTAAGAGCACTTCAAAATTAGATTCCATCTCAAACAAGGAATGTTTATTCCACTCACAGATTTGCCTGTTTTGCATTCCCTACTGTGTTTCAGGGAATACCCCTACAGTTAACATTCCTTCACACTACACTGTTTACCCTGAAAGAAAAATGTCAGTACTTACCACATTAATCGTATAGTCCAAGCAGAGACCAGTCATTAAGTCAAGAACAGTGATGCCTGGCACAGAGGATGAGTGAAACCACACTCCACCAACAAGCAGAAGCTTTCCATCATGCACATGTGCAGTATGTGAATACCTGTGAGTTCAAAATGAGAAACTCCGTTCGTAAGAGAGGCAGGTAGATGCAGGCTGCAGATTCACTGCTGGATGCCTTCTACTTACCTTGGGATGAGAGAAGGGTGTGTCTCTACTGTCTGCCACTGAAAGCCATGTTCAAGCTCCCTCAGAAAGAAAACTGAACCTAAGGGCTGCTCAGCTGCTCCCAGACCTCCTGCAATTAGCACTCCTCCCTTCCAGCTGCAGGCACTGTGAGAGTGACGGCTTTCTGGTGCTGGACCCTCAACAGGAATCTAGGAAAACCTAAGTCCAAGGGTCAAGTTGGGCAAGCTAAATGTCTCCTTCATGTCAAGGCTCTTAAATGATCTCTTCCTGTTGCATGTCCTGTGGGATGTAACAGTCCTTCCTGCCACGGGATAGGAACAGTTGCTGGAGGGGAACAGGGTAACCACGATAGGGAACAATTCAAAAAACCCAACCAACACCCATTCCTCTAGGGACTGCTGAGTAGAAGTGTTTCCATTTAGACTATCTCCGATACGTCTCTGGCCCTCAGTGTATTTAGTACCATTCAGTCTTGAGAGGGTTTTACTTCTGCACATTTATTAGAGGCAACTTTATGTGCATTCTTACATGCTGCTTTCTGTTCAAGACATGCACCTGAGAACCACAAGTTTACAAACACAGGGACTAATGCAGTGACCAGCAAAGCGCTCAAACCACAGAGCAAGGTAAAATGCTGAACTGCAGTACTAATGTGCAGAAAGCAAACCTTTAGTGCTTGCACTAAATGAAAAACTTTAAGATGAGGGATTTGAAAGAATATCATATCAAAAAAGCCGTGGAGAAAATTTTGGAGGCCATCTGGTCCATTGCTTTCTCCTAAAGCAAACGGAACTATAGCTATTATCATCTGGAGAGATGGTTATTAAAATTCCTGAAAGTCTGCAGTGACGAGACTTTTCATCTCTTTAGGCAGTCTACTGCAGCACTTTGCAATCTTCATCATTAACAGCTTCTCTCAGTGTCCTGTTGAAGTTGCCCTTTCTATAGATTTCCTGTAGTGCTCAAGGTAAAAATGGAGAACAATGTTTGTCCTCTCTGTAGCTATATTTTACATATTTGAACACTTCTTTCTATCTTGAAACTTCTCCAGGCTCAATAGCCACAAGCCTTTCAAAATCTTCCGCTATAAGGTATGTGGTCTGGTCATTCTCTTGCATACCTCTATAGAGCTGGATATAGTATACATCCTGTCCACCCCTTTTTCTCCGGAATCAGCTCTGAGTATTCTACAAGGATCCTGCTGAGATTAAGAACACTGAAGAGAACAGAAGGACCAATTCATGTGTCTTAAGAGATAACATTACTGGTTACATACCTGAACACACCGTTTAGGCCCTCCACAACAGCATGACCCTGCTTACTCTTATTTAGCCTGTGATCCCCTATAATTATGCATAATTCTGCTATGCAGTATTTTTAAAAATTAGTCTATCTTCAATAACCTGCAATTTGTTTTTCCACAAGTACTTCCTCCATGTCAAAGTAATTTTGAGTTTTCTTCTTGTCCACTAAGGTACGATTTGAGACTACTCTGCCTGATGTTAACTACCTGTAAAATACAAATACTCTTCACTTCATCATTTTTGTCATTAATAATCGGACCCCAGGACTGATCCTGTGGGACACCATCATTTCCATAGAGTGTCATTTCTAAATTTTCTCAGTTTGACTTCCAAATAATTTTGCACCGCCCTGCAATACTCATCTTTAAACCATGTTTTCTTAGTACGTTATGAACGTGTCACACAAGGTGAAGTCCTACTAAAGTCTTGATACATATGCATTCTTCAGAAAAAAAATAATCTACTGCCATGCCACAGAAACACAAATAATGTTAAACAAATAACTTCTTGAACTCTTCTTGGTGGTCACTTACCTCCCAATTATCTTCCAGATATTTATAATCTGTTACTATCGGTTTCTGTATTTTTGAGGACCTGAGATACAGTTGATTTGGCTTCTGTAGAAGTTCAAAGCATATGTGGAGGGTGAGCACCTGTTTCATTAAGTTTACTGGATCACAGTCACTTTCAATGCAAATGGAATAAGTAAAGGGGGAACTGATAAAACAAAACCAGAGACACAAACCTGACCGACAAGGGACAACAGAGACAATACCAAAGATCAAAAGTCTCCCATCACTAATTCATGGGCCATTAAGAAACTCCAGGCACAGCCTGAGGATGGTCAACCTGGACTTTGAAACTGGTAAGAAGGTGGAAGTGACGAACAAGAGGATTCAAAGACTCAAAGGAGGGTCCTGTGGGACTAAACAAAACTTACTAAGAAACCTTTACAAGAGGATCATTAGGGAACAGAGGGGGAACAAACACAAAAGGGCACTGAAGGGGTCAGTCGCATGTAAACAGTCACCGGTCAGTACACTTGTCTGACCGAGCTCTGCACCTGATCAATCTATCTTCCTGATTAAATCCTTTCTTAACTATCTTTCTGTGTAATATCACACTCTACTCCATGCAAGTGATGCACGGACTAGGTGCCTGCAACTGCAAAGACAAGCATTAATGAATATGGAACCAGAAAACGGAGTCAAGAGCAGCAGGGGAAAACACTCCTGGGCCTTTTGTGCCCGCAGCTAGAACAAGCAAGAGCCTCAGCATCAGGAGTTGGAGGTGCCACAGATCTTGAGAGCATCTTCGTGGCTCTCAAAGACTTTGCCTCCAGACTGTCAGCTACTGGAGGGGCCGGTGTGAGTGAATTTGGGACAACAAACGAGTCAAACTGGGAATGCAAGCACTCCTGGGCCTGTGGCGTGAGTGGAAGACAAGACCATCACAGGTCACAGGACCTGTGCATGTCCCAGAGGCAACTACTTGGGTGACTGGGGCAACTGAATCAAGTGAGAAGCTCAGCTTCAGCAGCTAGAACAGGACCACGGATTACGGCACCCACGTGTCTGGATGCCAGCTGCTAGAGGGCAGACTTGTGCGTTTGTATTTTCCCTGAACCTTGCACGTACGTGAGCATGCATTTCCAAGTCTTGTGCTCCACACCTTTCACCATGTTGGTTGCCTTCAAGGAGAGAATCACAGAACCACAGAATCAGAGTATCTCAAGTTGGAAGGGACCCATAAGAACCATTGAGGCCAACTCCCTGCTCCTCACAGGAGTATCTAAAACTAAACCATATGACTAAGAGCATTGTCCAGATGTTCCTTTACCTCTGACAGGCTTGGTGCTGTGACCAATTCCCTGGGAAGCCTGTTCCAGTGACTGGCCACTCTCAGTGAAGAGCCTTTTCCTGATGTCCAGTCTGAACTTCCCCTGATGCAACTTCATTCTATTTCCTCATGTCCTGTCACTGGTCAACACCTCTCTGCTCCACTGCCTACCCTGAGGAGGCTGTAGACTGCGATGAGGGCACCCCTCAGTCTTCTCTTCTCGAGGCAGAACAGGCCAAGTGACCTCAGCCACCCCTCATAAATCTTGCCCTCAAGACCTTTCACCATTCTGGTCACTCCCCTCTGGACATACTCTGATTTGTCCTTCTTAAATAAAGGCACCCAAAACTGCCCACAGAACTCAAGGTGGGCTGCACCAGTGCAGGGTAGAGTGGGACAATCACCTCCTGACCAGCTAGCTACGCTGTGCTTGATGCACCCCAGGACACAGTTGGCCCTTTTAGCTGCCAGGGTACACCACTGACTCACATTCAATCAACCCAGTCCCCAGATCTCTCTTGGTGGGACTGCCCTCCAGCCTCTCATCCCCCAGTTTGTATGTATAACCAGGATTACTCCATCCTAGGTACAGAATCTGGCACTCGCTCTTGTTAAATTTCATATGGCTAGCAATTGCCCAGCTCTCTAGTCTATCCAGATCTCTCTGTAAGGGCTCTCTGCCCTTGAGGGAATCCACAGCTCCTCCTAGTTTGGTATCATCAACAAACTTACTTAAGGTACATTCAACTCTTGCATCCAGATCATTTATTAAAACATTAAAGAGCACTGGCCCTATACTTGAGCCCAGTGGAACCCCACTGGTGACTGGCCGCCAGCCTGACGTAACCGCATTTACTAACTCCTTCAGTCTGACCTGTTCACCCATCATATTATGGGCTTGTCTAGCTGTATGCTGAACATTTTGTCCAGGATGCCGCAAGAGACAGCAAAAGCCTTGCTACAATCCAAAAAACCCACACCTACTGGTTTCCCTTTATCAACAAGAAGGGTGACCCTGTCATAAAATGAAATTAAGTTACCTGAACAGGGCTTTCCCCTTCGGGAACCCATGCTGGCTATGACCAATGACTGCACTGTCTCTCAAGTGGTTTTCAGCAACTCCCAGAAAAACCTTCTCCATAATTTTACTAGACACTGAAGTAAGACTGTCAAGCCTGTAATTACTAGGGTCTTCCTTCTTATCCTTCCTGAAAATTGGGACATTTGCCAGCTTCCAGTTGACTGGGACCTCTCTAGACTGAAGACTGTTGAAAAATAATGGAAAGAGGTCCTGTGATATCTTTACCCAGCTCTTTCAGTACCCTCGTATGAATCCCATCGGCCTCATAGATGTATGCGCATTCAGCTGAGGCAGCAAGTCTTGAACAAATTCAGAGTCAGCTGGGAGTTTATCATTCCTCCAGTCATGGTCTTCCAACAGTGGGCTCTGGAGGTCCAAGAGCCCACCGTTGGTTTAAGAGACTTGTTCTCCTCTATCCCTTAAATTACCATGTTCTGCTGGGCAGAGGGATAGGGAATCCTCCATATCACGTGTCTTGTCTGCCTGACAGGTTTGTCCCAGGGAAGGTAGGATTCCAGTAGACAATCTCCTTCGCAGACTCCCTGATACTCCTCAACCTACTCACCTCCTCCTGGAGCACTGCCACTGAGCAGAGGAGCTCCTCCACCTGGGCATACCTCCCACAGGTGTGCTCACTGTTGCCACCCATACTGGTACCGCAGTGGGGCACACCCTGCAGCCTGACGGCTGGGTAGCAGCATGTTCCCATGGAAGCTCTGCCTGGGAAGCCGTGTCAGCTGCAGACATAGCCGCCTACCGGATAGGTACCACGGCTCCCTGTTCGAGCCAGCCAAGTTACAGCACCCTGCCATGCAAACCGCCATGACACGCCCTGGCTGACACACCAGGCCCTGTCTGCCTGCCCTGGTCCCTAGTGCTCCCCAGGGGTTTCTTTTAGAGGTGTGGGGCTCTTGGCCGCAGTTGCTCCTGGCCCCCACCTCTGCACTCCCCTGAGGTTTTCCCAGTTCAGGAACCTCCCCTGCACCACACGCTACAGCATCCACAGCAGACTGTGCTGGCACTGGAGCCGCTTGCCTTGGTGACCGAGAATGCTCATGGGGAAATCTTATCAACATGCATAAATGCCCAATGGGAGAAATGAAAGAAGAGAGAGACAGAATGTTCCCAGTAGTATCCAGCAACAGGGCAATGGGCACAAACTGAAATACAAAAATATCCACTTAAAGATAAAAACTCCTCACATTTTATTACGAAGGTGGTCAAGCACTGGCACAGGTTGCCTAAAGAGGTTGTGGAGTTTCCATCTTTCAAGATAATCAGAACCCAACTGGACAATACCCTGAGCAACCTGTTCTAGTTAGACCTGCTTTAAGCAAGGGGGAGGGACTAGGGGATCTCTAGATGTCCCTTCAAATCTCAGCTATTCTGTGAAGACTGTATTCCGCTAAAGAGCAAGGTGCCTACAAGTTAGCTCTAACTCTAATCACTATAGAGTGTGATAGTACTACCAGCGTCACCCACTTCAGTATGGTAATACCACTGTGATTTAGTTGGGCTTGCAATACAGCAGCATGCACCTATGAAGCAAAGGCAACTTCTACTCCCCAGGGCCTCCCTAAGTTCTTACCACAGTGCAGAAAAGTTCTTGAGTGTGCAGGAAATACCAGTCACCTAGCACAGGCTCCATAGCAGAGCGGCCACCATACAGAAACAGATACTTCTTGCCTATGGAAAAAGACAAGGAGGTGAAAAGAGAAGTTAGAATTTGGTGCGTCACAAAAGCAAAAATTTACTTCGTTAAATTTTTTGGTTAAATTTCCTGTAGAACGGAAGCTAACCAAAGACAGAAATTAATGCAGTTAGGCAGTAGTTTTACACACTTTATATTAAGACATAGCAATCCGACAAACATTTCCAGACTTTAGCAATAAATGCAAGAAATTGTTTCAAAGATACAGGAATTACTCTTCTATCTAGACCTTTTATAAGACACATGGAAGACTAAATATTTTTATTAACATTTTTCATGTTTGTGGTCATTAAGAAGACCCTTATCATCCACTTATATTATGTAGTTTCTGAATATGTGAAGTCTGAATGGAAATCATACACTATAGTCTCAAAACCAAAAGGAGAAAGCACGTTTTTTAATATACCTAATGGACGTAAGGAATGAAAACTAGGCAAGGGGAAGATTACACCTGTAGAACTAATAAAACTAGAAAACCCTAAATACATAAATCATAGCAACACAATGACATCTGTTTATCCCAAGAAAACAGATAAATCCTCATAAGGCAACAAGAATGTCTATTTGTTCCTGCAAAAGGGAGATAATGGTAATTTAAGTGTGTAGGAGTTAATCTGGAGAAGCCTCAAAAAGGGGATACAAAATGTGCAAAAGTACTCTTGGTAGCTTTCAAGGATGTGTGTTAACTGCACTATGTACTGTCAGCTTACTTCTTCGTAACGGACTGGGCAAATAACACAATTGTTGGTCACTTCAGCTACAAAGCAAAATCAGGGCAAAAATAAAATGATGCAGTACAGTCCAACAACAACAAAAACCAATGTATCATTTATAAAACGTTATTTACCCATTGAGCAGTTGCTTCTTTGATATAAAATTTTGACTAGAAGGCTGAACTCTAAATTACATTACGGTGTTCATTAAACACTGCTCCACAAATTCAAAGTATGCTCCAGACTAGACTAATGACTGCTTAACAATTCCCCTGGTGTTCCCCTTCAATAGCTCCCTGCCAGCTAGCGGAGAATGAAACAGTTGAAGAAAGGACAGCTTTCGCTCCCTGAATTCCACTAGGACGCACCACTGACTTGCTAATAACTGCTGAAGATTTTGCCCCGTACAGTCAATATATTTTACTAAACAAACCTTCAGCATGCCATTGCAGGGCTTGATTCTAGACCTATTCAGAACTACTGAATATTTGACAATTGCTACTAGAAGAGTAACATTTTGTCTGAGGCACTTCTCCTGGATAAAGAGCTAGGGATCCTGCTCCATAATGCTCCAGAATTAAAATACTATCCTTCAGTGAGGAAGTTCTGAAACTTCTTTCTGGTGTGATCAAGCATGAATAACTTCAGCCATAAATGATCTCAAGACCCAGTCTTCCAGAACAGATTATGTCCCTAGGTTTCAATGCTACTTACCACTGGGTAATGCAGCATACAAAAGAGGAAATTATCATATTTCAAGTGTCAAGAAGAGAACTCAAAGCTTCTTTTAATTTCTTTTCTACTGGCAGGCTTAAGAAGTAGGACAATATGGATCTCATGAAGCTTAACAGGGCCATGAGAAAGGTCCTGCACGTGGCCCAGGGCAATTGCCAGTATCAATACAGGCTGCAGGATACATGGATTGAGAGCAGTCCTGCAAAGGAGGGCTTGGGGATACTGTTTGATGAGAAATTAAATACGAGCCAGCAACGTGCACCTTTAGCCCAGAAAGCCAATTGTACCACGGGCTGCACAAAAAAAAAAAGTGTGGCCAGCAGGTCCAGGGAGGTAAGACCCCACCTGGAGCACTGCATCCGGTTCTGGGGTCTCCAGTACAAGACAGACATGAACATCTTAGAGTGGGTCCAGAGGAGGCCACAAAAATGATTAGAGGGCTGGAGCATCTCTCCTGTGAAGAAAGGCTGAGAGTTGAGGTCGTTTAGCCTGAAGAAAAGAAGGCTTTCCAATGACACCTTATTGCAGCCTTTCAGTATTCAAAGGGGCTTATAAGAAAGAGTGGGAGAGACTTTTACCACTGCCTGTAGTGACAGGACAAAGGGTAATGGTTTTAAACTAAAAGAGGGTAGATTTACATTGGACGTAAGCAAGGAATTCTTTACTATAAGGGTGGAAAGACACTGGAGCAGGTTGCCCCGAGAAGCTGTGGATGCTCCATCCCTGGCACTGTTCAAGGCCCGGCTGGACGGGTCTTTGAGTGACCTGGCCTAGTGGAAGGTGTCCCTGGCCATGGCAGGGGGGGTGGAACTGGATGGTCTTTATGGTCCCTTCCAACCCAAACCATTCTGCAATTCTAGGACTTACATAATGGCAGAACAGTATTCTCCATTCTGGGTTTTGTTCCTTTACTAGCAATTCTTTTAACACTAAGAATTCTTAACATTTACTTTGCTTTTCTTGTAAGCATCTGTTTATACAAAGCCTCACTCACTTGCAGTGCTAGGTTACATGCTAAAAAGCTCACCTGCACAGTCAAAGAGGAGCACAGAGGCAAAACAAGGTGGCAGAACCCAAATAATATCCTGCCTCAGCTGCTTCCAGGAGAGCAATCAAGCCATAAAAGGCTCATTTCCTCACACACAAGAGGAGGCACAGAGAAGCAGTAGCAGTTGTGCAGGCAAGAGAACCCCAATTACATGATTACAGAATCAGACAACATGTCCCAGCTCCTCCCAGAGCTGTCCAAAGGGAACTGTCAGCCCCATTACCAGCTGTGAAACTCATCAAAATGAGCAAACAGGAGCAACTCTCTGGAGGTGGGTACTGCAGGGAAAGAGGATTTGGGATTTGCATAAGACTTACGGGGTGCTCAAGAGAGAATCAGAGGCAGGAAACGGGATGGATATCAGTGATTTGTGGAGGTACGAACACAGGAAGACAGAGGGATAAAAGGATAAAAAGGGCTAGTGACATGTAAGCAGGTTGCTGGTCAGTATGCCTGTCTGGTCACATCCTGCATCTTAAACAGGAACAGCTGGGAATGAGTCTTTTAATTTGTGGGTAGGTGTGTTTGTGAGAGCGGAGCCAACCAAACTGCCGTTGCAAGTGTATAGTGGCACTTTAAAAAAATGCATTATGAACTTTTTTTCAGCACTATACAGTCATTTCTATTTTTTGATTCCTGCCCTGCATCTAGAAAGCTAACAAGATTACAGCTCATCTATAATAAAAGTCATTATCACAAGGTATCTGTCATACAGGTTCTGTAATGAATTGACCATGTATTAATGGTATAGATAATTGAAATCCTGCCAAATTGTTGGATCAAGGAGTTCAGTTGCTCAGTTCAGGAAACTCAGCTGAGACTACTCAAGTCTGTCCCTTTTGTCAGATTTAGCAAAGCCTCTCACATATACTTCTGGGCTTGACAAACAAAAAGGCACAACAAGAACTGGGTGGATACGATAAGAATACATTCACACAAAATTTAAGCCTTGACTCTTTTAAGCCCCGGGGAAAAAAAATCACCACTGGAACAAAACCTTTACAAAACGTAACTGGATTCTCTAAAGTGGTGATGAATCTATCAAGATCATATGCTTTCGGAAATGTTCAGCAAAAAGCTATTGTTTCAAACGAATACAATGCACCAACATTAACTGCATAGCCTGTACTACATAGAAAGTAAGGTTATATCATGACAATTTGCCTTTTAGACCTCACTCTCTGGCCAGGACTACCCCATGTATTTGGAATTTCTATACCTCTGCATACCTACAGCCATTTCCACTCTTTCCAGGCTTTTTACCTTTGAACATTACTTCAGTTGTGCTGTGTCTCCAACGCAAAGCAGCTGGTTCAGCAGCAGGCTGCACACTTAAAAGGTCCACTGTAATATCACCTAGGTCAGAAGCATTACAGGTTTCAGGGAAATTTAGCCACAACATTCCCAAGCCTGCACTCGCTGGGGATGTTCGTCCTCCTACCACCAGGGCCAGGCTGTTCGAGAGACACGACACAGTATGGTACAACTGCTCATCTGTGGAGATACAGAACATCACAGGTCACACTGGTCTTTCTCCCATGAAATGTATAGAATCATTGATTCATTTAGGTTGGAAATGACCGTTAGTATCAAGTCCAACTGCATCACTAAACCATATCCCTAAGCACCATGTCTACATGCTTTTTAAATACCTCCAGGGATGGTGACTCAGCCACTTCCCTGGGCAGCCTGTTCCAGTGCTTGACAACTCTTTCAGGGAATAATTTTTTCCTAATATCCAACCTAAACCTCCCCTGGTGCAACCTGAGGCCCTTTCCTTTCATTCTACCACTTGTTACCTGGGAAAAGAGACCGACCCCCACCTGCCTACAGCCCCTGTCAGGTAGTCGTAGGGAGTGACAAGGCCTCTCCTCAGCCTCTTCCTCTCCGGGCTAAACAGCCCCAGTTCCTTCAGCCAGTCCTTACAAGCCGTGTACTCTAGACCCTTCCCCAGCCCCTGCCCGGCTCTGGACACGCTCCAGCCCCTCCGGGTCTGTCTGGTCGTGAGGGGCCCAACGCTGAGCCCAGGGCTCGAGGGGCGGCCGCACCAGGGCCCAGCACAGGGGGACGGGCACTGCCTGGCCCTGCTGGCCACGCTGCTGCTGACACCGGCCAGGGCGCTGCTGGCCGCCGTGGCCACCTGGGCACACGGGGGGCTCATGCCCAGCCGGCTGCCGACCAGCACTCCTCCTGTGCTGGGCAGCTTCCCACCCACTCTTCCGCAAGCCTGTGGTGTTGCACAGAGTTGTTACGACCCAAGTGCAGGACCTGGCACTTAGCGTTCAGAACCTTCAGATCTCTTTGACTGCCAGCATAACCATGCTGTGACATCACTTTTCCACTAGACATTATTTCATTGTTAGCACAAAAACGACTTCCATACGCTTGCATCACTATGGGAACTCACCCCGTTTTTTATCAGGATTTTTCTTTTTCACACAGCCAGCTTTCCAGTAGCCTGCATGCTTAATTAGCACATGAAAATTTCTCATACGGCAGTGCTGTCCATCCTCCTCCCCAAAGCCTCCAGTGGTGAGAACCACATTGGGTTTTATAAGAACAGAGTGGTGACCGTAACGTCTCAGGCCAGAAACTTCAGAGTGCATTGCACACACTGCTGCAGCGATTCTCCCAGCCATCCTGACAGGACCCTCATGATGAGGAACTGCAAGCCAAAGAGAATCAAAGAACTTATGCACAAACAAGAATCAAGGACTACGTTTTAAATGAGAGATTGAGCAAGTCTGTACAGCTTTTCAAGAAAAAAAAATTGTGAAGCAAGTTGACAGAGGACACAGACAACCTGACATGCCCTAGAAATAAAGCCGTAATGGTCTGAACTACCACTGTGCCAGCTTTACTTCTGTTTACTGCTCCCTCAACTCCTGACACAGTTCTGAGATTGCTTTAATGGGGTGGAAGTAAGATTAAGAGACTGCAGTACCCTAAACTGCTGTAGCAAGAGAGGAATCACTGCAATACCTTCAAAGGGAGTACCTTTCTGACGAAGACAATATCTGGCTAGTCAAATAGCAAAGAACAGCAGAAAAAGGACAAAGACCCGGAAGCTGGATTTCAAAGTTTCTTGATAGATTTGGATCCTACCTTCAGAAAAGCACTGAACTACAATTCTAAAGCATGAGGAATAATCTCTGTTAATTCCAACAGCCCTACTATAAGAGAATATTTTCAGTTATCTAGATACTTTCTCTCTAAATACTACATCCCTTAGTGTGAAACAAGCTTTAAACACAAGACTCTAGCTCACTTACACATTGTACAAATTGTTTTAATGACTTTCAAATTTGTGTCTTCCTTGTTTTAAGCAAGAGCCTTACTCTTACGTTGTAAGAGATGATGAGGTGCGGGAAAAGCAGCTCTCAGTCTATTTTTTTGTATGCCACACCCAGAAAAATTACGTCTACTGAATGCTGCTTAGTACAAGACTTTCTATTTTTTGATGAAATAAAAAATTTCATCTTCTTGGACTTGCATGTCTTTCTACAGATTATTTTTTTTAAGACTGATGGGTGTTTTCGTTTCAGAAAATATACTTACTGTGCTCTGTTAGAAGGCTTAGTACTTGCAACTGTCTTGAAGAGGGACCCAAATCTATTTGATAGGATAGCTGGGGGCACATACTGGTATTTGAGACATACCTTTTGCCATTCCCAGTAAAAAAATATCTAAGAATGGATACTTTACCAGACTTTCAAAGCCCCTGCTATCAGTTTTGAATACAACAGTCAACAGCAAAAAGACCCTATTCCTGTCTCTAATGAATCAAGTGTCTTCACTGTACTCATGTCAGTTAAGCAAATGCCAGATTTTTTTTAACTTATGGATAGAGCCTGCGCGTTTAGGAGCTTTTAAGGTTTTAACATAAGGACTAGTGACAATCACACACACCCACATCCATTTAGCTTCAATTTCACTACACATTTTCAGATCGAATCAAGACACAACACAATAGCCTTGTTAGGTTAACGAACGTCATCCTGCCTTATCCTTTTCCAGCTGCTTTTCCTGCTCTCTAGAACATGGATTTCGACCTTCAGTTGCAGACAGATCTGCTTGTGGTGCTATACCGCGAACAAGACGAGTGATGTGAAACAGCTTAAAAATAACCTTCTGCTTTCCACCCTGAAAAAGGAAGCAAACAGCCAAAAGCAGGTATTTCTTAGATTTCTACTGCTGCCCAGTCCTTTTCATCACAGAAACACAGTCTTGGTCTTGGCTTTTCCCTAACTGTACCACTTTTCTCCTACCTAAAAAAAGTAACGTACGGATTTAAAAACATTTCAGAAACAGAAATACTACATGTACAATTCCACCCACAGGGGATAACAAAACAAAACTTCATGACATGCTCCTGAGTGCTCTGCTGGACGATACTTTGATAGCGCAGTAAGTAAACATAACAACCTTTTGGAAGCTGGAAGGATAGAACGGCTCAGAGGACCATGTATAGAGGCAAGCAGGAATAAACTGAAAAGGGAGAGTCTGTGGGTTACCAAAAATAGAAGGAGGATCGTGGTAGACTGGCATTGCAGCCATGCACTGGAAGGCCCCACATATAAACAGAAAGAAGAGCTGTTCAGACTGGAAGGTTCAATGAACTATAAGAATGAAATTGATCAGAACCACTAGAGTCAGGAGGTGCCCCTGGCCTCACTATGGACAGCAGAACCATTGTTAGAAGGATGGAGAAAGCTACCCAGGTGGCAGCATCCCATCTGTTCCTTCCAGGGTTTTACTGTCTCTTAAAATCTCTCAGTGAAGCCTGCAGGAGATAAAAGAATACTATGAAAACCAGTCAGTATGTACCTGTCATACTGGATAACAATGGTGTCCAGGAAGGTTCCACCCCCTTTGACGCAGTCAAGACAAAGTAATGGGAACATTTGAGATGCCATTCCTGCAGCCAAGCCCAAAAACAAACAATCCCCCTCAAAATCTTATAGCAATAGTAAGGATCTCAGAACGGTCAGGGTGATCAAAACCTAGCCTAGCACTGTTTCCAATGGTGGCCAAAATCAGAAGAGTAAAGCTGAATCCGAGAAAGAGCAAGTGTGTAAATACCTTCCTCACCTCAATCTTCAAAAATGTACAGCTCAGGGATTTTCTAAGCAAGAAGCTGAGTCTTTGTACTGAACAATCCTCAATGGATTTCCCATCCATTAATCTATTCAGTTGCTCTTTGAACTCACATAAACTTTTATCATCTGTAAGCTGCTGCAGCAAGGAGTTCCACAGAATAATTACATGTTGCATGAGGAACTTCTTTCTTTTTTTGGAATCCGCTTCCCTTTATGCTTCCCAGTTCTAATCATAGAAAAGAGTGAGAGCTGTATACCAGAGGGATTAAGGTTTCCTAAAGGTCACGGAACAGAAGTGATCCCAAAGAAATTGCAAACGTTCAAAGGTGCAATATGGTCTCAGCTGGCCAATGATACATAAATACGATTTCCAGTCTGGCCTTGGAGTAACTCAGAGGCAGAAGCACAAGCACAAGGATTGCACAGGTAGTCAGGAGCAACACTAGGGTCCACCCTGGCTTTTATGGACATCAGGGAATTTACTGTGTTCATTCCCATGGGGTGGGATATATTCAGCCAGCTATGTGACTAGAAGGCATAAATATGAATTTAAAAGGCACAAGAAACCACAATATTAGCATCGCTGCCCAAACACCTACCAAAGTAAAAAGCATCTTTTGAAAAGTGATATCCAAAAATTAATGTAAATACTGAAGAATTGAAGAATCCACTATTTACCCCGAGACAAATTATTCTAAGAATTAATTGTCCTCAGCACTAAGTGTATATTTTACATTTCTTACCTAATTCGATCAAGCTTGCTTATAGTAAGATCTGGACCTTACTTTACCTCAAAGGCTAATTGTAGAGCTCTCTGTTACCACGTATCTTACTCCTGTGCACGTTTTTCAGCTCCGACTTGTGTACGTGTTAACCTCCTCTATAAAGAAAATGATAAAATGTCTTTTCTTTCTCACTGTATGAGCAATTGTCTTGATCTACAGTAATTCTTGCAGGCATTTCTACACCACTTTGCAAATCTGCCAGCATCTTTCAGTGATCAATTTTGCATTCATGTAGCAGAGCAGATCCTCCATGTTGGCAAAATAAACGCAAGCGTGTTAACTTAGTTTTCATGCTGCATGCTGTCAGATTTCTAGAGAGAATTATAAACAGAGAATCACAAAATTGAAAGGGAAACTTCTAGTAAGTGCCCTACAGGATCTTTATCTTGAAGTTACTCAGTATCTTTGACTTCTCTTCTACACTTGAAATAGTTGCAAACTTCGCTAGCAGTTAACATAAAAACGGCAAAGAACAGAGTCACAGTTAAATTTCAGTCATTAATACAGAAAATGGCTGCACAACATCAGACCAAAAACATCTGAAACTAGTAACCTGAGTCCAACAATGACAAACAGTAATAGCCTACAGAAACACAGGAGAGCAGGACGAGTGCATCTACTTCTCCCAGGACGGCTCCCAACCATTTGCAGTCAGGAAACTCACAACAGGTTTATTTTTATATTATTCAGTAATCCTCAATAGACTTCTCTTTCATTAAAATAATTGCCCCTTGAACCCATGCAAACTTTTAGCATCAACAGCACCTTTTATACCACCAGCTAGTTTCCTATGCTAAGACTGTCTCCCTAAGAGACCGCTCACTGGGGAAGGAACAAGCAAGAGTCTGCTTCCAGTGCTACCTGCCCCAGCTTCAAGTGGAGCTTCCTGCAGGCTCTGCATGAACCGCCTGATTCAACATCCTTTCTGCCTCCCTGAACACCTATGCTTCAGCAACTCTTGTACAGAACTATGACCACAAGAAGTTGCAGACACCTTATCATATCAAAACCAGGTCACTGGTGTTCAGAATAAAGAAGAGTTACCTCATATTCATCAAAAGGCTCCAGAGCCTGCAATTTTTGCTGCTCATCTTCTGGAGTACAACAGGTGAAAAACGTATACATATCCATGACGCTGCACCAGTCCAGCCCTAAAAGAGAAACCCCTCAAAGTTATTAGCTCTGGAAGGATAGACTCACTTCGCACAAGAAAACAAAGACCCTAAATTAAACACCTGCATGGGCCTTTAAGACTGTCTAGCTGGAACAAGAGCAGCCCAGAGTCTGGTAAGAATAGATCTCTTACCTGTAAAGCTCCTAAGAACTTAATTTATATCAAAAGCCTCAGAGGAACCCATCTTGCCTTAACGCCATACCAGAAAGTAGACTGCAAGTTGGTTGGAAAGACCTTCAAATGCCTAGTCATGCTACTAGAGAAGGCAGTGGCCCAGCCTTGGCCCTGTCTGCTTCAACCCATAACTGACACATCTGATGACTTCCAAAATTATTTAATGCTACAATCTTTCCCAGATAAGACACGCTTCATGCGTTCCTTAGAGCTGCAGGTACTTACCTTTTCAAAAAAGCGCCTCCGCTGTGCCTCACAATCAGGGTACTTTGACAAAGAATGAAGTGTAGAGTTCAGCTGGCTAAAATGTGCTGCATGACACGTCCAAAAGGGTCCTCTGGGTGCATCTGCTCATACAGCAGAAAGCATGCCTGAGGGAAATGCTCTGCTGCCCACTGAATCAAAGGCATCTGACCTGTCAGGCAGATCGTGTACAAGGAATTAAATCACTGAGGGGCAGGCAAAATCTATCCTCCTGCAACACTATAAAGCATGCTATTAAGGCATCCTGACACAGGTAATATACCAAAGAGAATCCTGTGCTGGGAACTTATGAACCTCTCCTCTCCCATCTGTGCAGAGAATTCAGGGGATGAGCAGAACAAAAACCTCAAAATCACTTGTTCAAGGTTTTTCTTATTTTTCCTCCCTTTTAGGATGTCATGGACATCAATTATCCCATCACAATTATGATGTAAGGAGCTGTTTGGGACTTCCACAGAATTGCTGAAGCTTTAGTTACAAGACAGCAGGTCTCCCAGCCATGAGTGGCGTACATAAAAAGAAGCTTGTTCTTTTCATTTTACCACCTAGTTAACAGCAGATAACTCAACTGACCTGCTGTTTTCCATGTAGGTGAGCACCACCTCTGCTATGAAGAGGGTGGGAATTTCTTTGTCTAGCCCTGCTTCCTCCAGGGCTCTCTCCAGCTCAGACAGCTCTGATAAATCCACTCCCAGTAGTTTATAGTCCCCTCCAGAAAAGGTAATGACTCCTGGGAGACAAAAATTATCCAGCCTCACTACAGTGCTGATGCAATACTGAGACCAAAAGGGACAAACAGGAATATCAGCCCCACAGGCAATCGCTCACAAGCCTGTGCCCATCAACTCAATTTCTCTGGGACACGTACAAGAAAATCCCCATTGCTAAATGAACCATAAAGGGATAGTGTCAAGAAGCAATCCATTAAATGCAGATCGAAAACTCCATTATTCTTAATGCAAATTTCACCTACAGATGTCTCACAGAATTATCACATTTAGTATACCAACAAAACTTTATCATATTTACTTTAACAACATTTTTATAGAGCCACTATAATTCAGAATCAAATCTGAAGGGCTCTCTTTTACAGACCTTTCAGTTTAGCTAAGTACCATTGCTTTGACAGAATTTGAATGGTTTGCCTAACAACCATAAAACCATTCTCAAGGTTTTTTTGAGGTTTGTTTTTTAAAGATTTCTTTCTGTAAAATTGCATTGAATCCTGAACCAGCACATGCTAGCTCCCTGCAAATACCAGGACTAGTCTTCCAGATCACCGCTCTCAGAAATAAGTTCCAATTTATGATTTGCAAGCATGAGATTTAGATTAGATATAAGGAAGAAATCCTTCCCTGTGACGGTGGTGAGGCACTGGAACAGGTTGCCCAGAGCAGCTGTGGGTGCCCCATCCCTGGCAGGGCTCAAGGCCAGGCTGGACGGGGCTGGGAGCAGCCTGGGCTGGTGGGGGATGTCCCTGACCGTGGCAGGGGGTCTTTCAGGACCCTTGCAACCCAAGCCATTCTGTGACTCTATGATTATAATACCATACCTCTGTACTCCATAAGCTATAGCTTGTTAAGCTGTTTCAACCAAAACCAAATCAGAAACAAACTGTAAAGTACCTTTAGAAATTACCTACTCTATGTCTCTGTACCAGTGCAATCCAACAACTACACCTGCCCTGAGAACTGTTAATTACTCTTCTCAAAGGCATTCATTACTGGAGGCAAAACAGCCTTTTCTAGAAGCCCATCTCCATGTTCCCTATTAACTTCTTCTGACAACTAACTGATCTACACATCGCTTCCTGCCCTCTGGGCACAGAAAATAGGATATTCCCAACTCTTCTGACACCTGCCTTTCAGCTGAAGTAGTTGAAGATTATTGGTATGGACACAATTCTTTGCTACAGGATGCTGCCAGTGAATGGATTCAAAACCAACCACAAAAACAAGAATGGATTCAGGAGGAAACTGAGCAAGCTCATGGAAGAGCTACTCACAAAGACTTACTCAACTGTTCATGGCAGCCAGGGACTTGTGCTCTGCACCTGTCTCTGTAGCTGTCTTCCATCTGTATTTAAACTAATTATTACAGTCTAAGCATAGCAGCCTACTGTATTTCATCACTGTCCCTACTGTATCTCATTCCAGATTTTCCGGACCATTCATGTACTTTGTCAAAATCCTACTCTCATCCACCATATTCAGCTCTCCCTGTTTCTTGCTGGTTTATTACATTTTCACCTTCTACAGCATATCATCTAGAACATTAACGGAAACCTTGAAGGAAATCAGATGCAAGAGAAATCTCTGGTGAACCCTATACTTTACATTCCTCCATTCTTCCACTGAATTGCCCCTTAGTATTTAGCTGGCATAATAATCCTTTCAGCTTTACTTACATTCTATGGTAGTTTCATAAGGCTTATTTTTCTCCTGCCTTGCAGAGTGGAAAAAAAAAAAAAAAAAAAAGGCAGGTAACATAACAACTGATGTTTTATTACATTCCATACACCCAAGAGTCGTACCTTTTCTCCTACCCATAAAGGCCATAAATCACAGTATAATTTAGGTTGAAAGGGGCCTTTGAAGGTCATCTAGTCCAACTCCCTGCTCACAGCAGTTACCTGTATCAGGCTGCTGGAGGCTTTGTCCAGTCAAGCTCTAACTATGTCCAAAGCTGGAGATTCTACCGCCTTTCTGGGCAATCTGTTCCCATTTTTTACTACTCATGTGGCAGAAAAAAAACCAAGAAACAAACATTTTCATTACACATTACTGAAGTTTCCTTTGCTACAACTTGCAACAATTGCCCCTTGACTGTTTGCTTTGTGCCTCCAAGAAAAGTCTGGCTCCACCTTTTTTCTCCTCTCCTGTCAGACAGTTGAAGACTGCAGTAAGCTTCACCTCAGTTCCTAAGGCTGAACAAACCCAGTTCTCTCAGCCTGCCCTCCTATGTCATGTGCTCCACCACTTTATCGTTCTTGTGACCTCTCACTGGACACGCTGCAGTTTGCCACTGCCTTTGTATTAAAGATCCCAAAGCCAGATGCGGTACTTGAGAAACCATAACTGAAAGAAACTGAACCTGGTTTGATATAATCCATTCCTGACAAATCCATTCCAGTACCTACATGTCTGCTTTTCGCCTCCCAATGCTTACAAATTATGTTTGTGCCAAAAATTTTCAGCAAAACCATGCTTTTTGTCTACAACTTTGTAGTTCCTCTACCATCATACCTCACTTTCTAAAGGCTGAAGTTATGTTTGCTTCTTCTAAACATTTAGTATCCAGAACACCTTCCATAAATACCATACCTAATCCTTCCCCTCCGGTATCTCCCACCAGTGCTGACAACTCTTTCATTCTTTTGATCAGAGCAGCTTTTTGGCATGCCACATTTAGGAAATCCACCTCGTATACCACAGTGTGATGCAGAAGACCTATGTCCTTCAAACGGAAGTATAAGGAGTCAAAGCCAGCACCTAAAGACAGGATCTGCAGAGAAAGTATCAGAAAAAGTTATACTCATCTCTAGCAGCATCCTGAGCATCTAGGTGTGAAAAATATTCAATAACATCATCTATAGCGACAAAATCAGGCAATCCCCTGCAGAGGTAGAAGAATTTTGTGTAGGTATTGCCCCCTCCCAGATATTTCTGTCAAAGTGACAAATGGACAGTCACAGTAGTGCCGGTCAAATCTCTGAGTTCATTCTGTTCAGATGCACTAGTACGCTACTGCTGTGCCAAGATCCCAAAAGGTCTTTTCACACATGTAGTGGAAACTGCCAGTACACCCAGAGAGAGAACATGTACCTGTGTCCTAGGGTAGCTCTGGGTCTTCAGCAGAAAGTCTTGAACACAGTGATCTACAGCACGGGCACGGATGTAGTAACCCCTGTGGAAAGAAATTCAGTTGTAATCACTGTCCAGGAATCCTATTTCTCCACCACTGGCGTCCTGCATTTCAAAAAACTTTTTTTCTCTACCCAGTAACCCCACATTGATAGAACTGCACCGCAAGATGTCTGATGACATGTCATATCTAGAGCTTGTTAATAAATACAGATCTCCTGTATTCAGTGAGTGTACTAACCAACAAGACTACGGATAACCCAGAGAAAACATGCAGTCATCCTAGTTGGACCTGTTCCGTTTTGCATAAATCAGTCATCACTGGGTGAAAAAGTATGAATCCATATAGTCAGGATGCTCCTCTGCAATGTGGGTGGCCAGTGCCAGTTCCTGCCCCAAATCATATGCCATAACAATATGAAATTAACTCCTTTACTTAGAAGGGGCTATTGGGTATATCAAAATGAATGACAGTGTGTGCAAATGCAGTGAGTGAGTGGGGAACAAAAAAGGAAGAGAAGCAAAGTCAGGGAAGGATTTTCAAAGCATGTGATCAGTAGACTCAGTGCAAAGGGGAAAAAAAATCTATAACTGAAGCATGATAATGTCTGCTCAATGTTATACTCAATTAAGAGTAACGTTAAACCACATTTTAAATTTTAAACTATCGAAACATTATAATGAAATTCTGTATTGATTATGCCTAGTCATACACCTTGCAGAGATTACTTTGAATTCTCTGGTTTTTGAATGAATGGAACTAAGTAAGTCTAACTCCTGGAAAGCATTTACCATTTGCCTAGTCCAGCACAGACTAGCACCTCTTTTTCCTTGGCACCGTCTTTTAGTTAGTTTCACCACATCCCCACCAGGCTTACCAGTTCCTATCACCCCCTTTAACAAGCAAGTTATCGTCCCCACACCTCAAAAGGGCTAAAGATTTCACTAGCTATTCTAAGATGTCCCAGAACTCGTTATGACAGTGTTGACAACTGCAATACTTAACTCTTTCTATGAATTTAGTATTTAGTTTGGCTTGCCAATGTCATGCAACAAGTCACACAGGCTCAGCTTCCTGGTGAGCAACACTCATTCCATAGGCCTGCAAGCTTCCGCACGAATACTGCTTTTTTTTTTCGCCCCCCTCAATGAAACTCCTTTGGCCATGGGCAGCCATTTGATTGCATTAAACTATTAGTCTTGTATTAAGTAAACTCCACTACCATAGCAGCATAGAACCCTCCACACATACACATTAACACATTCATGCCTGTGTCCTGCAAAGCTCCAGAGATCTACTGGTAAGATACCACTGATTCAAAAGATAATATTGTTACCCTGAGCCACCAAATACCTTACCAAAATTACAATGTTCTTGAGAATTGTGAAATGTGTTCAATTGATTCGTGTCGATACGGAACAATGCTAGGACCGCAGGATGAAATGTAACCTTCTGTCTTACATACCCTTGTATAACCACACGCTTAAGAAAAACAGAGTGATCAATGGATATAGTTCCTGTATCTTGCAAAGAACACCTGGCTACATACCTAGTTCCTGTACCTTACAAAGGACATCTGGTTACACACCCTGATACGCAGGCTGAGCTGCTAACTGCATAGTGTTAAGTAAGAGAAGTTTACAGGGCGCATGCGTAAAATCTAGGGTCATCCTAAGGGTGAGCCGAGGAAGACTGCTGACTTCATCCACCGACCACCAGACAGGGCTTAAGAAGACCCTCGGAGATAGAAAGAGCATGCGCCACGAAGTACACGCCTATTCCAAGGATCCATTTACATAAACCGACCCTTTCTTAGGAATAGCTAGGAATATGTATTGGTTTAGGAAATATAAACCAAAAATATATTTTGTATGGAGTGCATCTTGGTGGAGCGGAGACTCCTGGCGCACCCAGCGCTGTTTGCTTGCCTGTTTACTTAATAAATTGCAAACTTTGATTGTAATCCTATTTTGGGACTAAGTTATTTACCACAAAAATTAATGAGAAAACTACTGACGTGCTAAGATTTTTGGTAAGTTAGTTTTCAGACCTCAAGCAGTTTTCAGCACCATTGAATACGGGAATTAGAGACCAGTCCAGTGACACATTTCACTCAGGACAAAGCTTTCAATTTTTGCCCGTAAGCCATGTAAAATTATACTAAGTGTCTAAAAAGGTGACATCACTGAGAGTCAGTGCTCGGCAAGTTGCCACTCTGTCACCGTGTCCTAAAAACGCATTTCATGGAGTTGTGCCTCCAACCGAAGCGCCAGGAGCCTGGGGAGCCGCTGGAGCCCCTCCACAGCGGGCAGGGGAGGCTGCGGCCCGCCCGCACCGGGGCCCGGCAGCCGCCAGCCGGGCACCCCGCGCCGCGCCCGCTCCTCACCGGTGGACAAGCGGGGCCCGCCGCCGCCGCCGCCGCCCCACCAGGAGGGGCAGGAACCGGTCCTGGATGTAGCCCCCGCGCCGCCGCCGAGCACTTGCTGCGGGCGCTGCTGCCGCTGGTGCCCTGCACCTGCCGGGGGACAAGGAGGACACGGCGCTGGCGCAAGGCCGTGGCGACACCGCGGGCCGAGAAGCGCCCGGGCCCGCCGGGGCGGGACGGTGGGGCCAGGCGGCGCCAGGGGGGCTCCGAGCGCAGGGAAGGGCAGTTCCCGCCGGCGCCGCCGAGCCCCGTTCACGCCCCAACCTCCCCCCGCGCCCCCCGCAGCCGGGCCAGGCCCCGCCACCCGGGCCGGGACCCCGCCTACGGAGGAGCCCGCCCGGGGATCACTCACGGCAGCGGGGCACGGGCCGCCCGGCCGCCCGCGGCCCATCGTACGCGCGGCGCCGGGCTCTGACGCTCGGGCGCAGCCGGTGACGCGGCGCCCGCCCGCGGGGCGTCGGGGGCGGGGAGCTGCCGGTGGCGCGCGCCCCCTGGCGGGCCCGCCGCGCCCCGCCCGCCGCCCATCCCCGCCCCGCCTCCGAATGCCGGTTCCGCTCCGCGGGGCGACTGGCCTGGACTGGCCGCCCCCGCGTGGGATCCCGGGCCCCGGCGGCCCGGCCCGGCCTGGCCGTCCCCCCTCCCGGCGGACACGCGAGCGCGAGGGGTCCCAGGGCACGTCGCCACGGCGACGGGCAGCCTCTGCGCGGTAAGCGGAGGGGCGGGGGGAGAAGGGCGGAGCTCCCCGGGACAGGGTGCGGGGCGCCAGGGTCAGGATGCGAGCTCCTGGGGACGAGGTGCGGGGCTCCCCGGGTCAGGGTGCGGGCCCCCTGGGGACAAGGTGCGGGGCTCCCGGGGCGGAGGGCAGAGCCCGCTGCAGCGGCACCCCCAGGCGTTGTGCACATGCTCCGCTCCCTGTGCGGCCAGTTGGAGCGGGGCTGGCGCTGGGTGGCTGTTGGGGACACGGCTTCTCGAGGGTGGACAAGCTGTAAGCGCCGCAGCCAGACAGGCAGGGCCGTGAGGGTGTCTGTGCTTGGAAGTGGTGGATGTTTCATCTCTTTAGGCTTTGTACTAGCAGTTGTAGAGGAGCCATAGCAGCCTGAGCTATGTAAGATGTTAGGTTCCATATTTGTCACTGCTAGTTGTAGCAAGTGATGCAAGTTAGTCTGGATCTGATTGGAGATTTCAGATGTTTCATTCGGGAAAAAGTCTGCTCACAGACATAGGTGCTGCCAAAGATGGTTGCAATTTTGAGTGCATGGTTCCTGAGATTATGATATGTCTCTGAGGGGAGAGATGCATAGAAATTAGTAAGGCTGCTTAATTTGAATGTATCTTTCAGCGAGTCACAAGTCTGTAGTTCGGCCAATTCCATTTGGTAAATCAGATCAACAGTTTCAGTGTCAACAGAAAATGGGTTCTGGATAAGATGTATGTGCTGTACATGGAGACAAAGCTCTTTAAATCTAGTTTGAAACTCCTTTTGCAACATTTCTAGTACATCCATACATCTTTTGTTTGGGAATGCAACTGCTGGTTTTTCTGCAGACAGGTTTTGAGTTGTGGGGAGATGGCAGAAGTTTTCCTCCTTTAGTTGGTTAATGAGCAGGTCTAATTTGACTTGAAACGCTTTCACATGTGAATACATATCACAGATGAGCTTCCCCTTTCCTTGAAGTTGGACATTGAAATTGTTGAGTAGCTCTGTTACATCTGTCAGAAACGCAAGGTGCCATTTCCATTCTGCATCTTTGAGCTCTGGTACTTCTTTGTTTTTAGGAAGCACAAAATCATAAACCTGTGGAAGGAAGTCATAAAATCGTTTCAAAACTCTCCCTCGACTCAGCCAACAGACTTCCGTGTGGTACAGAATATCTTCATAGGCAACATTTAGCTCAGACAAATTCCTGAAACTGTCTGTGGTTTAGTGCATGAGCTCTAATGCAGTTAACACAAGAAACCACAATTTTCATGACAGAGTCCAGCTGCAGTGATTTACAACACAGGGCTTGTTGGTGGATGATGCGGTGTATGGCTATTGGATGTGAATGGCTGCGTTTGTCCATCTCTTTGTTAATGCGTGCAAACCACTCCTTTCATGGACCCCACCATGCTAGGAGCACCATCAGTTGTCACACTGAATAGTTTACCCCAGTCCAGCTCCAAATCATTCATAGTCTGGCAAACTTTCTCATAGATATCCTCTCCTATAGTTGTTCCTTTGATGCTTTTCAGTGCAGCAAGCTCCTCTGTGACTTTGAAAGAATCATTTGTCCCACGAATGAAAATTAGAAGTTGTGCAGAATCATGAACATCATTGCTTTCGTCGGGTGCCAATGAGAAATAGCAAAGTTTTTTTGAGGAGTTTTGCAACTACAGATTCTAATTTTCCCCCATTTCTTCAATCCTTAGTGTAATTGTAGGTCCTGAAAGCCTCACTGTACTAAATAAATCCGCCTTCTCTGGACACATCTCTTTAGCCGCAGAAAGAAGGCATTCTTTAACAAATTCTCCCTCTGTGAATGCTCTGCAAGTGCGCGCTATGAGCTTGGCACTTGATCGCTTGCTCGAAGTGATGATATATTGAGCTGCTTTTGCTTCACAAAAGTATTTTGCCGAGTTGTCAATCCATGTTTCAGTCTTAATATTTTAAGTTTTCTCACTTGTCCGACCAAAGAATCATATTTATCTTTATGTTGAGTTTTGTAGTGTCGATGCAAATTGTATTCCTTGAACGCAGACACTGAATTCTGGCATATCAGACAAACAGCTCTTTCTTTGTACTCCGTGAAAAAATAATCAGAAGTCCACTTTTCTTGGAACACCCCGCACTCGGAGTCCATTTTTCTTTTTTTTGACATGATGGTGTGCGCGCGCTTCCCACTGGTGCTGGCTTGCTTGTCCTGCCCGGGAGCTGGAGGGAGGGAGGGAGAGACGGGGGAGCCCCCCCCCTCCTCAGCCCGGCCGCGCAGTCTGGACAGGGTGGCCAGAAGGGACTGAAGGGACTTTGCCGCGCCGGGGCTCTGGCGACTCGCCCGAGCTGGCTGGGCCTCGCAGTGCAGAGGCTGCCGGCTGAGCCTGCCCGGCAGAGGAGATGCCTGCGCCTCTCGCCCGCCGCGCACCGCAGAGGAGGAGGAGGAGGAGGAGGCGGGCAACGGAGGCCGGCGCGGATGAAGGGGCAGGCAGTCATCTGCGGCTTCTTGGCTTCTTGGTTCTACGGCGGGCGTGTGTCTGTATATACTGGCGGGCCAGACTGAGGAACCTGGGGGGCCGTATCCAGCCCACGGGCCGTAGTTTGAGGACCCCTGTTCTATGTGTTTTGGTAAAGCATTTAGAAGAAGAATTAAATTATTTAAACTAACCCTGGTACTGAATTGGAAATTATAATTAAAAAACATACCTGCATTGTGGCAAAATACGTAGATACACTATTCATGGTGGGTGGGTGGGGTTTTTTTCTTTTGAATGATCTACACAAGTGAGTAAAGTGCTTCATATGTGAAACTGTATTAGGAGTCATCTGAAAATACTGAGGAAAAATAAAACATTGTGGAGGCAATATTGAGGCAAAACCCATCACTCGGATGCCTGGAAAAGGCAAGAGCACGCCTGCAGTCCAGGCGGTGAGGCTGTAAAGAGGCTGTGTAAGGACACCGGTGATGACTAATACCTTGTCCTCTCGAGATGCAGACTTGTGTGGTTTGCAGCAAAACAAAATAGCACGTCAGCACAGGATACGGATGCATTTCCACAAGTCATGCCAAAACGAGCTGGTTTGCCTTTACAATTCATTTAACAAAGCCGCGGGGGTCCCGGTCCTGGGGATCCCGGTCCCGGGGTCCCAGTCCTGGTCCCGGTCCCGGTCCCGGCCCGGTCTGAGCCGCAGGGGTCACTATCCCGGGGTTCCTGGTCCCAGTCTAGGTCTCGAGCCCTAGTCCCGTGAGTCCCGGTCCGAGCCCGGGGGTCCTTGTCCCGCTCCCGGTCCCGAGCCGCAGGGGTCCCGGTCCTGGGAGTCGCGGTCCTGGTCCGAGCCGCAGGGGTCCCGGTTCCGGTCGTCCATATCCTGAGCCATGGGTGTCCCGGTTCCAGTCCCGAGCCGCGGGGGTCCTGGTCCCAGTCCCGACCTCAGAGGTCCCGGTCCCCGCCGTGGGGATCCTGGTCCCTGTCCCAGGCCGCGGTGGTCCCGGTGGTCCCAGTCCCAGTGGTCCTGGTTTCGGTCCTGGCCTGAGCCGCTAGGGTCCGGTCCTGAGCCGCGGGGGCACCAGTCCCGGCTGTCCTGGTCCCGATCCCGAGCCACAGGGTCCCTGTCCCAAGCTGCGGTGGTCCCGGTCCCGGTGGTCCCAGTCCCGGAGGTCCTGGTTTTGGTCCCAGCCTGAAGCCGTGGGGGTGCCGGACCCAGACCCGGTCCCGAGCCGCGTGGGTCCCGGTCCCGGGGCTCCAGGTCTTGGTCTCGGTGCGAGACGCAGAGGGTCCTGTTCCTTGGAGGTCCCAGTCAGTCCTGGTCCCTGATCCGAGCCGCAGGATTCCCAGTTCTGGCGGTCCCAGTCCTGGTCCCCGTTTGTGCCGCGGGGGCCCCAGTCTTGGACCCTGATCTGAGCTGCGGGGGTCCCTGTCCCGGTCCGAGCTGTGGGGGTGTCGGTTCAAGGGGTATTGGTCCCGGTCCCGGTCCGAGCTGCGGGGGGTCCCGGTCCCGGGGATCCCGGTCCCAGCCGCAGGGGTCCCGGTCCCTGGTCCGAGCCGCGGGGGTCCGGTCCAGGATTCTTGGCCCCAGTCCCGGTCCGAGCCGCGGGGGGTCCCGGTCCCCAGGGTCCCGGTCCCAGTCTCTAGCCATGGGGGTCAAGGTCCCGGGGGTCCCGGTCCCGGTCTCGAACCGCTAGGGTCCTGGTCCCCGGGGTCCCGGTTCTGGTCCCGGTCCCGTGCTGCGTGGCTCCGGGGACCGGTTTGGTCCCGAGCCGCGGGGGTCACGGATCCTGAACCGCGGAGGTCCTGGGTCCCGGTGGTCCTGGTCCCCAGCCGCGGGGGTCCCGGTCCCGGTCCCTGGTCCGAGCCGCAGGGGGTCCAGTCCTGGAGCCTTGACCCCAGTCCCAGTCCGAGCCGTGGGGATCCCCGTCCCGGTTCTGAGCCCCGGGTGTCCTGGTCCAGGGGTCTCGGTCCCGATCCCTGGTATGAGCCGCAGGGGTCCCGGTCCCCAGGTTCTTGATCCCGGTCCGGGTCCGAGCTGCGGGGATCCCGGTCCCGGTCCCGGTCCGAGCCGCATTGGTCCCGGTGCCGAGGCTCCCGGACCCAGTCCTGGGTCCAAGCCGCGTGGGTCCCGGTCCCGGGCGTCGCGGTCCCGGTTGGAGCCGCGGGGGTCCCGGTCCCGGGTGTCCCCTTTTCAGTCCCTGGTCCGAGCTGCGGGGGTCCGGTCCCAGGAGTCTTGGTCCCGGTCCCGGTCAGAGCTGCGGGGTTCCTGGTCCTGGGCATCCCGTTCGCGGTCCCGGTCCCAAGCCACAAGGGTCCCGGCCCGGGGGTCCCGGTTCTGGTCCCGGTCCAAGCCGCGTGGGTCCCGGGTCCCGGTGGTGCCAGTCCCAGTCCTGAGCTGCGAGAATCCCGATCCCGGTCCAAGCCGCGGGGGTCCGGTCCCGGAGCCTTGGCCCTAGTCCCGGTCCGACCCGCGGGGGTCCCGGTCCCAGGGGTATTGGTCCCGGTCCTGGTCCGAGCCGCGGGGGTCTCGGTTCCGAGGGTCCTGGTCCCAGTCCCTAGCCGCGGGCGTCACCGTCTGTGGGGTCCCTGTCCCGGTCCAGGTCTCGAGTTGCGCGGGTCCCGGTGCCCGGGGTCCCTGTCCTGTACCGCGGGGATCCCGATCCTGGGGGTCCCGGTCCTGGTCGTTAGCCACAGGGGTCCCGGTCCCCGGTGCCCGGGGTCCCGGTCCCGAGCGGCGGGGCTCCCGGTGCCCGGGGTCTCGGCTCCCATCTGCGGGGGTCCCGGTTCCGGGGGTCTCGGTCCCGATCCGAGGGGTATGAGCCGCAGGGGTCCCGTCGCCGGGTTCTTGAACCCGGTCCGGGTCCGAGCAGCGGAGGTCCCGGTCGCGGTCCTGGTCGGAGCCGCGGGAGTTCCGGTCTAGGTCACGGTCGGAGCCTTGGGGGTCCCGGTCGCGGTCGGAGCCTTGGGGTTCCCGGTCGCGGTCCCCGTCCCGGTCGCGGTCCCGGTCGGAGCGTGTCCGAGTGGGGGGGAAATTAAACCGTGGAGGGGCGCAGCCGCTCTGCACCCCGCGGTCCCCAGGTGGGGGGCTTGTCGCCAGGGGCGGGGCCGTTGCAGCAGCGAGCACCCGCGGGCTGCGTTTGTCCCGGGGCTGCAACGGCGCGGCAGTTCCGTACTCCCGTGCCAAGCACGCTCTGGCAACGTGCTCGGGGGACGGCAGCGGCGCCTCCTTACCGGGAGGCAGCAGCGGGCGCCGCGGCAGCACCCCGCAGGCTGCGCGGGATCGCGGTGCCGCATGCGCGTCGCCAGGGCTGCAGCACCGGTCTTTGGCCGCCGGGTCACAGCAGCAGCGCTCCCTCAACCGGGCGGGTGCAGTACCCACTTTTGGTCGCCAGGAGGCAGCAGCGCCCCACCAGCCCTGTGCTGAGCACTGGCCGGGCGAGCCCTGGGCCGGGTCTCAGCCCGGTTTACGCCACCGGGCCCCGGGAGTGCTCGCTGCGGCTGCGGGGTGCCCTTCGCTCTGCCCTTCGCCCACTCGCAGCCCGGGCACTCATACTCATTGCCTCCGTATGCAAAAGCACCCACGTGGCTCAAGCTGTTAAATCCTTTCCGTATGATGCATTCCATTTTGCTGTGGGAAATAGGGGTGCATTTGCTCTGTTTGCATTTGGAAGCATCTGTTAGTAACAGCAATTTTTAATGTATATTTTTTTAAATAGGAGAGATTTTGCAGGAGTGCACTTTTTGAGTGGGAAAAAGCGAGTGGTGTGAATGTGTAGCTTAGGAAAAGCTCGTACAAGGTTTTCCCCTGCACAAGTAAGCCATTATGAGCTGTTGCACGATTTAACCTCTTGTGTTCGTAGCCGCTCCCCGTGACGGGAAAGTCAGCCGTTACCGGAGTGAAGGGGTGCAGAGTACGCGGCAGGGCTGAAAGGTGGGACAAGGGAGCGGAGTCTTTCCTCCTCCTGCCTCCCTCCCTCCCCCCACCCGCCCCCCGCCCCCCGGCAGCGGGTACCCTCCGGCGAGGATTTGCTTTCCGCTGTGCCAGCCGGTCGGGGGGCAGCTCGGTTGCTCTCGGCAGCGCGTCTGTAAGCGAGTGCAGCGCTCTGCAGGCGGAGTCAGCGGCGGGCCGGGGGGCTGTGACACCGAGCGGCAGCTGCTCTCGGCCAGCAGCTTCGCCTCGGGACCGAGCCCCCCCAGGCAGCCGCTGTGGGCACAGCCCGCACCCCCCCCGCAGAGCCCCGGGGCCGGCAGGCTGAGGGGCGCCCGCGGCGGCACCGAGCCCCGGCCCCGCGCGGAACGGCAGCCCAGCCCCCGCCCGCCGCGGCTCGAACGGGCGGCTGGTGCTTCTTCTCGTGCTGGTGCTTCTCACTTTGCCCCGGTAGCCGTGCGGAGCGCACCACAGGAGCTGTGCTGCCCGCTTTCTGGGGCGAGATGCGGAGCCGCTGCCTTTGCACTTGTCCGCAGCCAAAATGCTGCGTGAGCCGGGTTTTGGCGAGCTAACGACTATGAAGTCGTTCTCGAAGCAAGTGGTGGAGTCATAGTATACTACTGTGTGTGGGTGAGTGTCCCGCAACCCCGGGGAAAAGTGTCTGAGCTGCAGCAACAGCAAACTAGTTGTCCGATACAACAGTTGAAGGGAAAGTCTCGCGCTTCCCCTGTTCCAGCCTTGCAGTCCTGCTACTGCTTGTTGTGTTTGGTGAGCATAAGGACCGCTGAGCTGGCTGGAACTGACTGAAATAAGGACTGGTTGAGCTGACCAAAGAGCGCGTCTCCCCTAGAAAAAGACCATTACTATAGTTATACAGCAAACACCCTAAAAATCATTCTTCTTGTTTAAGTTTTATAAGAAATATATATATATATATAAAAAGAAATATTTAAAGAACTGTATAGATCTGTGCTAGAAAACCTAGGACATCTACTTACAGGTAGTAGAGTAGAACTCCTCCTTACTGATTCAAAACAATCCATCCAAGACACAAGCTGAAGGAAAACTTCTGGTGTTTTTGAGTCGGTTACTGTACTCTGTCAGCAGCACATTGCTGGAGACAGAAGAGAAGAATTAATGTCTTCTGGAAGAATACAGTGTCCAAAAGAAATGCAAACCCAGCATCACTAAATTTGCACCCCAATCTAGAATGTTAACTGTGTCCTCAACAGCATCAAAACAGGTTTGCAAATGCACAAAATTTATAACTATTGCATGTATTGTTGCGATGACGTAATGAAAATAAAAAGGCATGCCCAGTGACTAATGTTCACTCTGATTGAATACTTATTTCCATTGAATTTTAAACTCATTGGATGAAAAACTTGCTCAACAACTTTTTTTTTTCTGGAAAAGAGCCCTTTAGCAAGTGTTGTGACCACTCCTTAAATGGTTTTCAGTTCAGTGGTCCCCCTAAAGAGTTCTCCAGTTAAGCTCATTCTATTATGCACTTGTGAAATATTTTTTTTCTTCCTAGCCTGAAGTTTTCTTTTAACCTAAATGTAGCTAGCTTAAATTGATATCACCTAGGCTCTTTTACCTTTATGCTACTCTTTTCCAATAGCCATGATGTTTTGTTCGCCTCTCAGATGGGAAAAGTGTGTGGTTGTAGAATGGTAGTGCATTTTTGTCCATGGGGTACAAAAACAAGGGCGTATTGGAACCACGCTGTTACAGGTCTGAATGTTAAAGCTTGATCTAAAAACAAAAGAGTTAACAGTATTCTGTTAACTATTGTGATTTGAATTAAAAAAAAAAAAAGGGAAAGGCGGGCGGGGGGGGGGAGACACGGACACGACACACACCAGAATACAGTAATATTACCCGGAAATCCTGTGTCTTTGCATCTCACGTACATTCTCATTGTTTCTTCACTCCTTTCCTGTTTGCACAGGTGAAATGGATCAGCACTTCATGTGGCAAGTTGTTTTTCTTCCCTTCCTCCTGAAGGGGAGGCAACTCCCTGCTACTCTTGGACTTCTTTGTTTCAGCAACACCTTGATGGAGCGGATAGAGATAAGGAGCATTAGATGCGGGAGCTGGAGCAGTATCAGAAGACTGAAGCCTATAAATCTTTAGCAGGAGAGCACAGGACAGACAAAAGGCAAATCACACAGACAAGGTATTGAATGGGACAAAAATATGTGCCTGGAACAACACAAGATTCCCAGCTGGTTGTGCAGACTGACGCTCGTTTACAGCCTTTGATGTAAAGGCTTGTTAAAACGTGGATGCTCATCTCAGGGAGCTCATCTGCGGGTGTGAAATGGAACATTTTTCTTCGGGCAAATCCTAGTTTCATAAATATGACATACAGCAACCTACACCAGAAATAATAATTGTCATTATTTCGTCACAGCAGTGACCAAACCATTGTTAATTGTTCTCCATTGTTCTGGTATTGCTTGTTAAAGAAAATGTGTTTTGAATTCAGAAATTTAAAGTGCTAAAGCAGCTAAAGTGGCAGAACCAGGCCTCGTCCCCAGTACAGCCCTAATCCAAGGCTGGTTTAACACCCAGTCCAGTTAATCACTGGGAGAACAGAGAAACAACAGATGATCAACTTGTGCACACAGGTGCTCGCAGAAACGCAGGTGTTTCAAGAAAAAAAAATCAGTATATGTGAATAGGAATTGCTCAAAGACTAAGTGTGCTTGAAGGAGTGTGTGAGTTAAAGCAGGCAGAAAGAAGATCACGATCCGAGGAGGAACCTGGAACCGAGGCAGAGACTGGAAGCAAATAGATGAATCAACAGGGACAGGGTCAGGTGATGGATTTGCAGAATGGACAAGACCAAAGGAAACTTCTAAAAACCTCGGGCATTGACTAATGATTTGATAAGTGTATATAAGCCGTGCTGTGTCCCTTTGCTCTCTGCCACTCGCTGGGGCGGTGGCCCAGCTCTGAGGGGTGATTAAAGCAAGCCCAGTGGTACCCACGTCTGTGTAAATTTCTCCTTTAACACTATATGTGAAGCATATGACAGAAGTGCTGGTAATCCACTGGTGTTGTGACTGTTGACTGATGTCCCGTGTTAGAATAAATACAAGTACAATGGCTAACAGGCCTCACGTGCATGAAGAACATGAGAACGGTGGTGCTGGGTCAATGGGTCTGTGCTTTTCTCTGGTGCTCTCCTTGCTACCACCTAGCACTCAGCTGGCAAGCTCATGGGCACAGCCAGGACCAGCCCAGCCTCTTGTTTTCCAGGGAGCCGATCACCACACACATGGGAAACAGACAGTAGACAAGACCTAGTTCTTCATATCCTTTCCGTTGTTTTGCTAGAGAATCTAAAGTTTGATAGACCTTATTTTGTTTGTATTTACATTGGCACTTCAGTGGGTCCAGACTAAATGGCCACTCTCTGCCTGACTGCTGCAAAAATTGGTTTGAGCCCTCGGTTAGTAACCAGCCGTTGGTTAACTTCGTCTTTGAAATACAGCAACCTATGGTGGAATAGGAAACTGAGACAGTTAGGGACGTCGGTTGTATTTACTCGAAGGAGGTGGAAAATTTTCTAGGGAAATTTAATAGTGTTAGCATAAAAATCCTGTATGTGGCACATGAGCGACTGCTCTAGGCAAATAAATGGCTTTTTAGAATTAGAAGCCATCCCTGCCTTAAGTGACACATTTAGAAAAAGTCTCTGCGTGAATATTAAGCTCACACAGCAAAACTGCAGCTACCTGATAGCACAGTATTTTTCCTGGTTTGGAGGATTTTTTTATTCACCTAAAACTTTCCAACAGTCGTCACTGCTAGTTTATTCCCTGTATGACGAATAAGTAGTAAATGAAGGTGTTTTCATACAATGGAACAATCTGCATGCTTGCATTTTTTTCACAGCTGTTGCAAAGATGTACTTGAAACCCTGAAGAGCTTTTGCTTTTTATACTACTGAAAACCACACTACACAGCTTTTTGCAAATTTCCAGTCTGGAGAATCGCAGAGTAATTGTTCGTTTGTTTCCGTGAAAGAAAAAAACCCCAACACATCTTCCTTAGAGGCAATATTTTGCTGCAGATTTTAGTTCTATCTTTTCTATTTCATCTACCTCTTCTCCAGCTCAGAAAGGTCTACTTCTTTAGAAATTCTTTTCATTTGATGTGTTAGAATATCTCTGTGTAGTAGTCGAAAAGGAACTGGACCTGCGCTTTGTCTCACTAAATTCTCATTTCTATAATACATGCAGTTTTCCTTTACTTATTGAAGAAAATTACCAAATCCCATACAGCTACCTGGGATCATGGATCAATCTGAATATGCGTGGCCCAGCACTACTTTTTGCAACTGATCTAAAATTCTGTGCCAAATTCTATCATAACCCAGGAATGGAAATAATAGGGATGACATACTTTGCATATCTTCTCTGCAGGTTGTTACGACCCGCTGCAAGTAAATAAGAAAAAATACAGGTAGTGGACATTTCTAAATAAACCTCTGACATCTGAAGAAGTCATTTTAATATCAGATTTATTCTCACCATACTTTCTGCATGGAAGACCAGAAGAATCTATGCTTTTAATACAATTTGTGCAGGAAAGCACTGGCAAAAATACTAGAGTACTTGTAATGTTTGTTCCTACACCAAACATGCTGAGGTGAGGCTTAAAAGCCCACCTGTGAATTCACATTTGCCGCAGTGCTGTTAGTAAAAGCTGTAACTATCCGTATTTTTTGGAGAATGCTTAAAATAAAACACAACCTAACTCTCAGTTATAGAACAGTGTAGCACAGCAAAGACGTTATCATCTAATTTTTTCATTATAAGATGTGGGTGCATAACCAGGAAGAACACTAACAATTACTTCTTAGTAAACCTTTACAGCACAAAACCATTTAGTGGGGCAGTGCAAATCAGAACATACTCTGACTTTAACATGAAAGAACACTTCTGCTGTATAGGTAGACAAAAAAATTGACTTAGTGGGGTATTTTCGTTCTCACAGTGCTGTTTCCTCTCCTTTCATTGTCCGTAACCTAGCTACCCAGTGATTTTTGTGGGACGTTAGGGTTAGCATAGATGTTAGGTTAGCTTTAGATGCTTTACGTGTTAGGGATGCATTCCTCGTGATTCTGCTCCACGCACAAGAAAAAGCCTGGTTTGCCTTTGCCTGGAGCGGGACTCAGTATGTTTTCAAACAGTTTTCCGCAAGGATACAAACACTGCCCCACTATCGCTCACAATGCTCCGGCCACAGCCTTAGCACAGGTCACCATTCCACCTGGCCTCACAGTGTATCGATACATCGATGGCATCCTCAGCGGGGCAGAAGGGCCAGAAAGCATTACAGATGCAATGAAAAACATTTGGGCAACACTAACCAAGTTGGGACTGGAAGTCCCAGAGTCAAAGTGCCAAGGGCCAGCACGAGAAGTTAAATTCCAAGGAGTCTGGAGGGTTGCAGGAGCTGCCTCTCTTCCACCAGACACACTGGAAAAGAAAGAATCTGGGCACAATCCATCCAGTACGCTGGAACTACAACAAGTTCAAGGGACTGTGAAGTCCTGGCGTAACCATAGTCCTGCCTTTTCCGTCATTGCTCGTCCCTGGTAGAATTTGTTATAAAAGGGAAAATCATGGCAGTGGACATCTCATCAGCTCTGTGGTACCGTCAAGTTCCCCTTCCTGCAGGAGCATAACAGAGCCTGGCCGCGGGCTCTCCACTCCGCTCCAGCCCCCGTTACCCCTGTCAGCACGTGCTGAGGTTGCAGGCTGCGCTGCTTAGGGAGCCGTGGCAACACACATTTAGGATGGTGAATGCCAGCCATCCTGAAAGCGACAGCTGTCTCTTACCCTAAAAGGCTTCCTGTAATACTATGCTTCTCTGAGGTCCCACTTTTCTCGAATTGCCCCCACCCCAAAGCAATTTCCCCACAGGGTCCCTAAGCAAGGCAGTAGAGGAGTGGCTCTCTCAAACTCCCTCCCAGCCCTGCCCTGGCTGAAAGAAGGCAGAAAGAAGCCTTCAAATGAGGGAAGTTCTGGCTGCAAGAGAATACAAGCTGACCAGGTCTTGGGATCCACTGACATCAACAGAAATTAGGTGAAAACTCCCCTTTGACATGAAACTCAACTCCCAAACCAAAAAACAGTTGTGATGGGAAACTATGGTGGGGGTGGGAGATCAGCACTGAGGGCAGGAAAGCATCAGCAGCATGGGAAACCATTGAGTTGGGAAGTTGTTCTGTCATTAAAAGTCAAACCGTCACAACGCTGGCTGACCCAGGTGCTGGCAGAATGATCGCCATGGAGACGGAACCCCAGAACACTGTTTGCCCCAACAAACGCCACGCAGGCCAACTGCCGCGGCACAGAGCAGCACGCTCCTCGTGGTGCTCCTGCCCTCCGGGTAACCCCCAACCAGCTGTGCCGGCCAGCATCTCACCCCATCACCCCCCTTCACTTCTGCCCACAGAGAGGTTCCCCCTCCAGCTGCCGACAGGACCAGAGGTGCCCGGCATGAGCTTCACCACCCTGACCATGCCGCCACCGGTCACTGCTGGTGTGCTGCCCTCTGTCCCGGGGCTGCTGATCACCGTTCGGCCTTCCCAGCTCCACATTGTCACCCACCAGCCCGCCCTGGCAACCTGGCAGGGGGTGCAGGGGCCCCTGGGGGACTCGGGGCAGGTCGTGCAGCTGCCACACGTGCTGCAGCTCCCCAGCGGTGTGCAGCTGCCCCCTCTGCCTGCTCCTTGTCCCCCTGCCTATGGCCGGGGACAGCAAGTGGTGATGGGGACACTTGTGCCCCAACAGCCAGTGGGGCTGGGCCCACGGGACGTGGGCCAGGGGCAGCCCCTCTACCCTAGGGGCTGCACTGTGCTGAACGTCCCTGCCCATGCTGGGCCCCTGCCACCCCAACACCCTGCGGCTCAGCATCGCGTGCAGGTCCCCCCTGTGCTCTGCGCCCATCCTGGCAGCGCCCAGAAGCTGTTGGAGGCCTTTAACAACGACGTGGTGGCCAGTGAGGATGGCGTCCCTGCTGCCACCCCCTGCCAGCCCGCCCTGGATATGCTCTCTGGCAGAAGCAGGACCAAGCACCAAGGTGAGGTCTGCAGGGTGGCAGAGCCCATAGGGGTGACCTCCACCAAGGAAGGCTTGCATCACCCTGGGGGTGGCTTGGCTTCGTTTGCTTTTTCAGAAGTGGTGACCACCCCGCCAAGCCCAGAGAATCTCCTGGACCTGCCCGAGCTGGGGCCAGATGCCTTCAACGAGGCCTTTCCTGAGCTGGCAGAGGACAACCTGCCGTTTCAGGATGAGCATTCGTCCGCCATGGACAGCAGTGACCCGCTCGCCTGGCTCGACAGCATCCTGGAGCTCCCTGAAGTTCTCAGCGGCTCCTGCTTGACCACCCTCCTCAACAAGTTCCCGGAGTTCTCAGAGTACGTGGCAAAGGGTGGCTGCTCCAAGGAGCAATCGCTGGCGGCAGGGCTGGGGGACAGCAAGGACACCGACCGTGGTGTCCCTGATGTCCCTGTCTTGACCACCACCCTCAACAGGATCCCTGACCTCTTGGAGTGCATGATGGAGGGCAACTGTCCCAAGGACCAAGTGGTGGCCGCAATGCAGGAGGACACCAACCCCTCCTGGCAGAGGGTGGCAACATCCCCCTTGCTGGACGCCAAAGGCAAGCAGGGTGGGCTGGCAGCGGTCTTCCCCACCCGGCTGCCAGAGAGCCCCATGGAGCCCTCTCAGGAGGGTCCTATGGACACTTCAGAGGAGAGCCCCTTGAAGGGATGCCCAGAGGGTCCCCACAAGGGTCTCCCAGAGAGTCCTCAGCAGATCCTGCTGAAGAGTCCCCTGGCCAGCCCCCCGACTGCACCCCAGCATCATCCGCCCCGCGTGGCCCAGCTGGTGGAGGAGGTGCTGCAGAGGCAGCCCCGGGTCATTCTGACCCACTTGCCACCACCACCGGGCATCTCCTCCTGCCGGGTGGTGCCCAGATCAGGCAAGGCTGCTGGCAAACAGGCCAAGCGCCCCACATTGGCTGACACCCTCGGGATGCCAGAGATGTCCCCATGGGGCAGCATGCCACCCAAAAAGAGGAAGAAGATGGTGGTGTGCCCGGTGGCAAAAAGCTCCAAAACCCTCTGGGAGGGGAAGCCACACAGGGATGCCACGGCAGTGGGCTGTAGTGGGGAGCAGGGGGGCAGCAGCAAGCAGAGGCCATCCAATAGCGACTATGGGCCCACCAAGCGAGCCAGAACCCTGAGGAACACCAGGAGACAAGGTGCTCCACGCTGCCCCAGTCGCCGTTGATATATTGATAGAGAAGGTGTGGAGCACAGATCCCTCTGACGTGTGACCTGCACCTGCCCACTGCAGCCCCGGCCCTCTACCAGATCTGTCTGTCTTAATTCATTAAAGGTTTGACGTTCCTTGCACAGTGCCTCTGCCTGCGGTCATTCGCGCAGCGGGAGATGAGGGTTAATGCAGCCCCTGCCACATGCAGAGACCTGACGCTCCACCTTCCCCTCTGGCTCCACCTTCCCCTCTGTCGAGGTGACACCTCCACCAAGCTGACCCACTCTCTGAAGTATTTACAAATGAAGGGACTTCTCATCAAGAGAGGCAGCCTTGGCAGGGGTGAGAAACAAAGAGCAGGTAGTGAAAAGAGCACCGTTATCTAAGTTGCACAGGAAGAAGCCTTCCAATGAGGAAAGTTCTGGCTGCAAGAGAACACAAGCTGATCGGGTCTTGGGATCCACTGACATCAACGGGAAATGAGTTTAAAATAGGACAAAGATAATGGTGGCAGTGGGAGATGGGGACCTCTAACGGAAATAGTTCTGCCCCAAAGAGGCCAAAATCCCGCTTGGGGAGCATGCGTAGTCCGTAAAACACTTCAGCAGTGCTACTGAGGATGCGTACGCGTTTGCATTAGAAGGGAGAAACCAGTCACCAACCCTGTGTATGACACATGACCATGCAACGTGCGGCGCTCTGAGAAAGGCCCCGAACCCCTTCTCAGTGTTCCAATTGGACCTAAAACCTTTGCACGCACTTTTTAATCGCTGCCCCCGAAGCGATTTCCCCACAGGGTCAGTAAGCAAGGGGGTGGCGGAGTGGCTCTCTCAGAGCCCCTGCCAGCCCTGCCCTGGGCGCCGGTGCCTCCGGCCCTGCCCCAGCAGACGTTGCTGCGCTGATGGAGGGGCTCCCTCCCTCTCCACTGCATTTGCAAAGGGAGTGGCTGGCTCACCCTTTGCTGCCCACACAGCCAGCCCTCACCTTTAGCTGCTGTCATTCCCAGGGGCGCCGGCTCTCTCCCAGCACCCTCACACCTTCTCCCTGCGACACCGCGAGAGAAGCGTTCGCCAGGCACACGGGTGCCGTCACTGCCCTGCGCAGCTGCGCACCCCAGACTGGCCCTGCCTGACTGCCTCCCTCACCAAGCACCTCCACCTCCACAGTCTCAAGCTCCATCCCTTTAGACGGAAAGGGGGTCACTTTATTTCAAAGTAACCGTTCCTCA
Organism: Falco naumanni; assembly: GCF_017639655.2. NCBI lineage: Eukaryota > Metazoa > Chordata > Aves > Falconiformes > Falconidae > Falco > Falco naumanni. The sequence goes on along the minus strand of NC_054055.1, from coordinate 131,381 downwards.
TGAGGAACACAGTCTCTTCAGGAGGCAAAATACTTCAATAGCACTTAGAAACAAAGCTGGGGCATCTGGGGGGCCACCTCATCACTACTCCAAACAATGTGTCCTTTGTGGAGAAAAACTGAAGAGCTAGACAGTTTCCAGAGGACAGCAAAACCTGACCTGCTGAGAGCTTAGGACAGTGCACGTCATGTTCTTCTTCACACTTGGTGCACGTTTGACAAGCTGTGAGATGATGGCAAATTACTTCCTTCAGAGAGGACAGCAAGACACTGTTGCCACCTCAGCTTAGGGTTTTTTGGCTTTTTTTCTCTGGTTGGCTAAGCAAAGAAACGGAGGCAGTTTCGAAGTGCGCAGAAGCACAGCTGCAGACATAATTCCTGCTGTCACGCAGGCAGCAGGAGTGAACTTCATCCCTTTGGGTCCTTTTGAGAACACCAAGCACCCAGATGGTGCTGAAGGATGCTTTGTACATAGGGGACCCTCGGAGAGAAGCAGACATGTCCAGTTTTATTCCCTGGGAAAGTGCCCTGACACTGTCCTGCCTCTCAGGTGGCGTAGGACAATTAAAATACAGGAACTTATTAGTAAGCATGGGCTAATTCCTGGCCCACTGTGATGCTAACAGTAGCCCACAAATCTCTCAACTAGTTTTGCTCAGCCTGTATTTATGACAGTTACATTGCTCTATGTTGTGGGGGAAAGCAGGTGACACAGCTTGCCCCCTTGATGCACAGGGCTGCGTTTCAAAGGACTACGACAATCCCAGAAGAGCACAGCATAGAACAGCTTATACGTAATTAAGTATCACATCACGAAACATACTGCATGCATCTATCCATGAAAATGGGGTTTATGTAGGCACATGCAAAATGGGTCTCCTGCTCAAAACCCAGCAAATCCTGATTTAAAAAATCATGTACTGAAATGTAAGACGACATACCTTTGGATTTGTCTCTAAATCCCCATGTCGATGTAATTCCTTCACTGCCATCTGAAATCGTTCAGCTTAAGGCACTTTCCACGTCAAGCAAAGAAAGCTCAACTCAGAAGGGAAAGATCCTTCTTGATGGGACGCATCATCTGTGACAACCAGACACCTTCCCGCCCACTGAAACATAGCAGCAGAGTTAAAAGCAGCTTTTAAATTCCAAGTGGAGAGGTGCAAAGTTTGAAAACTACAGGACATTCTCTTCCTAGCACAAAATAATCAACTTTTTCCCACTTCTCTGCAAACCTTAACCCCAGTGTTTTGTGTTTTTCACACTGCAGCACAGAAAGCCAGTACCCACAGCTGCAGAAGGACTTCCAGTGCCAGTGTGCAAAGCATCGAGGAGTCTGGGCTCAGTCTTGGCAGTACAGGAGTGATCCACCTCAAATGCACTGCACAGTCTGCACCTGGGGGTATCACAGGTCAATAGTTAATCACCGCTTTTCCTCCCAGTAACAATAAAAAGAGAAAAAAAGAAAATCTCCTTACATCCACGGCTCTTCTTTACAGGCTAGAGGCTTATGGAAGTGATGACCCATTTCACCCAACATTCAAGACACCTTTTGAACAATTTTCAGAACTGTCCCCAAACCCCCAGATCTTACACAACAATCAGTCCAAAGAAAGTACAGAGGTCTCTGCGCTACTGGACACATGCAGGAACACTTGTGTTTACTGGACACCTTTGTAAAGGGAAAAGGCATTACACCAGCGTACCAGATCCTTGCCCAAAAGACTTTTCAAACCACCTGTTTGTTGACGCAGTCACTGCACTTCAACCCTTCCACCCACGACAACATCCTCTCAGGGGGCAGACCTGCCTGCTCTTGATCACAGAATCAGTCAGCAGAGTTCATATTGAACCAAGCTAAAAACTGGGCCCAACCTCTACGTTCACGGTTGGGATACACGGCTCCTACCACAGGGCTCACATGGCAGTCCCACCTGGGTTACGTATCTGAAGTTGCATTTCCCACGGGTCAAATATTCCTCTTCCCATCTGCCTTGAAACTGAGGGCTCATGGTCAGTGAGAGAAGAGAGTTCCTTGCCTCCTGTGCAGTCAGGTCACGTTCCCCTGCTAAAGGCAGCCTGCTCAGGCCTCCCATTTGTGTACAATCTGTTAAAAGAGTAAAATCAAGTCTGAAGGTTACTCATTTGCTTCTTTAAACATTCTACCATTTGCAGCATTCGGCCCCCAGAAGACGACTTCTGACATAGCAACTTCTCCAAGCAACCTGCTATAAAAGGCAGTTCAACAGAATCACCAACAGCCAGGTCTGTACCCTTGGGGAGACACTTTCAAGGCTCTTTGGAGGATCGCACTGGATCTGTGTGCTTTAGACCCTACTGCGTGGATTTACTGTATTACTGGCAAAGGTTTTATGTACCACACGTGAACATCTTCAAATCACCTACTGTAATGGTCTCATGCATAAACAGACACACTGATCCTCTAATATCACACATGAAGAACTCAATGGATGCTCCTACCAAGGCAGTGGTTCCCTTCTGTAGCCACTGAACAAGCAAAAGGATGGATCAGAACGACATTATCAAGCTCTGAAGCAAAACTTCTGTCTTCCTTTAGCTGTAATTTAGAGCTTCATTGAGTGCTGAAGAGTGTCAGCCTGACAGCTCTGAAGCATGAAGAGCTTGATCCTCTGTGCCAGAACCACACCGGCACTGGCCACACAAGCTGCCTGCGTACTTGCAGGGTCAGGCTCAGGGTCCGGGTCTGTACTGCCCTGCCACCGCTACACAGAAGTGAGGAAAGTGAAATGGAGACAGAAGTGTTCGTTCTCCACATAGTTGATGCTGGCAGCTTCTTGCCTCCAGCATTCCTGCACCTCAGGAGCCTGGGAAATGACAACAAATGTGAAAGTTCCTGAAAGTAATTTGCCTAACACACCACAGCGTAGCACTTCCATATGCTCACACCACACCTCTGGGTCCCAGCTGCTCTCCTGTGCTTCCCTTTAGCTACCTGGGAGGCACCTTTTCCATCTCCTCAGATCTCAGAACACCCAACTCTAACATTCTTCCCCTTCCTCTCAACATCTTCCTGGTGGTCTCAGCTTTCTGCCCTCCAGATTAGGGCCTTATCATAACAGGACAAGGATAGCACTGGGGTTCTTTTCTGTAAGGAAGCCAAATACTTAAAACTCTTAATTAAAATATAAAAATTAAGAGGAAGGGAAAAGCCAAAATGACAGCCAAGTGGAAGTTTCATTTGGTGCTCAAACCACCTGAATACTTCTGCTGCAGCTGCAGCCGAGAGCTGGCCCTTAGATGCCTGATCAGGATAAAGCCCCAAATCCTGCCGCTAAGGTTTCAAATGACAAAATAACATCATCTAAGGGAAGGCAAAATGCATAAACACAAACATCGCCGTATGTTTACAGGGCCTTCACAGCACAGTGGTTCTCTGATGGCACCCAGAACTTAGCAGTATGAAGAATTACAAAGGTCAAGTGCTATTTATAAGCAATGCACCCTTAAATCAACACTAGTGACAAAAGAGCCAAGCACTTGACTTGCAGAACGGCAGATGATTCGTGACTTTGTCCACAGCTTCTACTACTGATGAAGCTTACAACCACCTCACCATTTGGGAACGACATCCGTTGCTAGTGTTGCTCTGGTTGGAAACTCAGCAGGCTGGCACGTTCATTCCTTCAGAGCCAGAAGCAATTTGTCATTACAGGAATTCTCATGCCACTGAACTGGCAGCAAGGTACACAAGCCTCTTAATCCCTTTTTATACTTCTACGCTTGTGCCATAAAACCATTCTCCACTCTCCATCTCACTACCTCTCCAAGCAGACAAGTCCCATCTGCCACACACTTGTCACAAACTACGCAGGATATGACACAGGTTTCAAATACATCATTAAGTATCAAATCAGAAACTTTAAAACATAAAAGAAAATTAAAAAAAGGTGGCAGTGGGAAATTATTTTCTACCTTGACTGTGAGGTTCACAAGCTGCTAGTAGTTAACGTTAATGGCTCACTATTTCAAGGTTGCTGCTAGCAGTTAACATTAATGGCTCATTATTTCAAGGTCGTGATGGCAACAGTTCTGCAATGTGTGGATATCAGCGAGAGAATTGCTGCCTTGCACCAGTTCAGGTGCTCCACCTATACCTTGTCACAGATTTTTTTTGTGTTTTTTTTGTTTTAAATGTTTATCAGGGTAGGATCTGCCTACCAAGACCAGATTTTAAGTGAAGTTACATTATGCTGCTCTTGATTTAAATACAGCAAGATAGCTCCACTGCTACATTCAGCCACAAGAACGTAAACACCTCCAGCTCCATAGACACCCATACATTATTTTTGTAAGGAACAAATGACTAAACATGGAACAACACTGTGAAAAAAGCAAAAGAATGCACACAATCAGCATTTCCCTATTTGGACCAAAACCCAAACATCTCTAACAGCAGGTAAGTCTGAATTAAAAATCAACCACATCCAGATCCCAAATGGGGTAGGGGTTATTGTATGCCACAGACCTGGACCTGACTGTTGAAGGAAATCACGCACTACGGAAAATTTGAGGTGGTTCTGCGGAAGTTTAACTAGAGCCTTGGCAACTTCACTTGGGACATGAAAGGTACGTGTGCTACAGTACCACCCACAATAAAGGAAACTAGTCTCGCAGTTTGAGTTCAACACCACATCCGCAAACCAAATGAGGCTGCTACGTTTGAGGAACACTGATGGAAACTTCACCTGCCATCCCAAAGTTATGCTATGGCATTTCTTCCCTTTTTGCCACTTTCCTCAGCCTTGGTACATCTTTTGCAGAATCTGAAGCAAGGGCCCATAGCTTCTTCCTGTTTCTAACAGTGAATGTCTGGGTTTCACACGTTGGTTTCTTGTGCGGCGCCAATAAGACCCAACACTCGCCTTCATAAATGCATCCGTACACTAGGCAAGAAAAGGAAAATTACCAGTCACGACATTGTACTGCCCACAGGGCAACAGAGTGCCCCACTCGTAAGAGGATTTAAGGCAGTAAATAACCCTCAAATATCTTCATGAACAAGCACAGTTTAATCATGTGCTTTTAATCTGACTACCGACACAATCTAAGAAGAAGACACATTAAGGGAAGCAGAGCTGTAGTTAAAAAAGTGGGGCTTCTCTTTCCTCTCCTGAGGGTTTACCATCCAGAGCTGGCTGAAGTTCTGAACCTGTAAACCACTCCCCCATGCTTGTATGCTCGCTCTGGGAAACAAAGACGGCTGTTTGAATGCTTTTGCAGGTACAATCTTTCTTTACTTTTGAGTTGGAATGAAATGAAAAGCTGCCATCAGTCCCACTTACGGCACAGAGACACACCTATGTTCCATGCACATGCCTGCCCAGAAACGCATGCAGAGGGAAACCATCCCTTGGGTATCAAACACAGAAACAGCACTGAAAACCTTGACTTCTGAGAGTCCCTGCAGCGTTCTCCCAGGTCAGTACACAGCATGCTTGTGGCAGGATCACCACTGCGTGTGCGTCACTTGCTTTCGTTTCCATCTTCATCTCTAACCTGGCACTTGCCACCTCCAGAATGCAGCATGCATAAAAGCAATTCCGTTTACTACAAGCACAGCACCGTGTGAACCTTCTGCATGAAGCCCGGTATTTAAAGAAATTGCTATAAAGAATAAAAATCTGCCGGCACCACTGACACACAGATACGCTGTGTTTTCTGAACAGGGACGATACATTAAACCTGCAAACTAAGGACTGCGACAGCTCGCTCCTTGCCCCTCTTCTTTTGCCCTCAGGCTGGTGCAGGAGCTCCTTTCACCAGAGCAGGCACACCACCGACGAGGGGAAGGGTGGGGAGGGGATAAGGGCAGAGGGGGAATGGAAAGACCCACAGAAGCAGCTTTGCTGCCCACTGCCAATGTCACAAGCCGCTCACGGATCCTGTCCCCTCGCCCTGCCTGTACTGGTCTGTGCCTCCGTCCCCCTTCCTGCCCCTCCGCTCCTCTCCCTAGCCCTCTCTCCTGCTGCTGATCCTGCATTCCTTGCGGCACCCCTCTGCCCCTCTGTCCCGCTCCATCCCTCTGCCCGCTCCTCACCAGTCCCTGTCCTTTCTCCATCCCTGCCCAGCCCCTCCTGCTCTCCCTGCCCCTCTGGCAGCCTCCTGTCCCTCTCCGGCCACCCCTCCGCCTTGACCCACCTCTCCTTGCCGCTCGGTGCCTCCCTTCCCCTCGTCCCTGCCCCACGGGGGCTCCGGGGCCGGGGCCTGTGCCTGCGCAGCCCTGGGAAGGGGCCATGGGGCCTAACGGGCCCGGGCTGGGGGCTGGTGTCCCCCCAGGGCCCGACTGCAGGGCAGGGATGTCCCATGGCCTGCTGGGAGAAGGCGTGCCCTGGGGCATGCTGGGAGCTGTAGGCCCGGGGCCGCCCCATGGCCAGGTTGTTCCCGGGGCATGCTGGGAGCTGTAGGCCCGGGGCCGCCCCATGGCCAGGTTGTTCCCAGGGCATGCTGGGAGCTGTAGGCCCGGGGCTGCCCCATGGCCAGGTTGTTCCCGGGGCATGCTGGGAGCTGTAGGCCCGGGGCCGCCCCATGGCCAGGTTGTTCCCAGGGCATGCTGGGAGCTGTAGGCCCGGGGCCGCCCCATGGCCAGGTTGTTCCCGGGGCATGCTGGGAGCTGTAGGCCCGGGGCTGCCCCATGGCCAGGTTGTTCCCAGGGCATGCTGGGAGCTGTAGGCCCGGGGCCGCCCCATGGCCAGGTTGTTCCCGGGGCATGCTGGGAGCTGTAGGCCCGGGGCCGCCCCATGGCCAGGTTGTTCCCAGGGCATGCTGGGAGCTGTAGGCCCGGGGCCGCCCCATGGCCAGGTTGTTCCCGGGGTATGCTGGGAGCTGTAGGCCCGGGGCCGCCCCATGGCCAGGTTGTTCCCGGGGTATGCTGGGAGCTGCCACTGCCCACCCTCAGCCTCCTGGCAGCCGTGTTGGGCTGGGCAGGCGCAGCCTGTGCTGGGGCTGTCGCCCGGCTGAGGGGACCTGTGGCCGGCTGTGGGGCGAGGGATGCCCCTTGGGCTGGCACAGGGGTGTCTGCTGCCTGCTGGCTGCCCGGGGGTTCTGTGGGGAGGTTCCAGCCCCCCGCTGTGCCAGGCCCCGGGGCAGCTGGAGTCAGGCCTGGCCGGGGCAGCCCTGGGGGTGAGCTGAGAGCTAAGGAGGGAAAGAGGCGCCGGCAGGTGCCCCGGGCACAGGCACCGGGCACCCCGACTCGCAGAGCCCCTGGAGCTGCCCTGGCGTCTGTAGGTCCTGCAGGAATAGGGCTAGCGTGTTTTTCTGCTGACTCCGGCAGGGCTCTGGCTACACCTGTCCTGCTGAGGGACTGGGAACATGCAGCTGCCTGGGAGAGTCACCAGCCAGAGTATGAGTGCTCCAGCCTTGTTTCCCTTGCTGGAAAACACTTCATTTTTAAATACGGCCTCTCAGCGGCGAGATCCAGGCAGTCGGGATTGCTTCCTGTAGGGAGCACGCTGGTGACTGGAAGCCGCTGCCTTCAGTGGCAGAGCTGGATGCTTCTCCTCGCTGACAGGACTAAGTTATAAAGAATCACTCGGAGAGGCTGCAGCTAAAGCAGTGATTAACTCGACCTATTGAATAAGCTCAGTAAGGGGTGGCAAGCTTTCTGAGGCACCTGGGCTATACCGATAGATGAGGGTAGTGGGGTAACGGTGTGTTGCCTTCAAGACCACACAGCACAGAGAATAAATGAAGGTCTATTACCACACGTAGAGTACAGGTGCCCCAGGAAAGTTCAGCTGAAGTTCACCAGGTTGTTGACCACCAACGATCTCTAAAGACCCCAAGAAAGGCCCCCAGGAACAAAGTGACATATGCAAGTGCCTTATGCATATGTAAATAATTTTGAGGAAGTAGTTAGTGCAAAGTACATCTTCCCATCTGAACATGCTCAGAAAGGACCCTGAGGGGCTGGATATTGAACGGTGGAGTGCGTTGATGGGTTGTAGCATGTTTTTTTTCCTTCTCACACAAAATTCATTTTGTTTTGTGGGTAAGCAAAACTGCATATTGCAATGTGTTTCCTTGATTGGCAGTTTTTGCATAACACGTGGGATCTCCAAACCTGCAAACCTGTTCTGCAAACGTGTTATGCAGTTTAAACCCTGGTGCCTGAAAACCCCAACAAGGACACATGCCTGGAATAAGGGTTCGCAAGTCTGGGGTATACCATGGTTCTATTCCACGATTCACAACAAATCGTTCACGAACAATTCCTGAGCGGAGTGCTCTGATGGGGTGGGGGACTTATTCCCATGTTTCAACTCTGTTATCTAGTTTGGACAAAAATGTTTAAGGCACCAAGGCCATACCCCATTTATTAGCCATTTGAATATGCCAAGCTGGGGAGAACATGACTTTCTATTTGTGGTGTATGGATTCACCGTGGGGTCTCACTACATACTAGTTCCCCCCTTTGCAAGGGGCACAGATCCCCTGCCCAGTAGGCAGCTCGTTGAGGGGCCCACCAGGACCTTCTCTGCCAAGCTTCTTTCCAGCAAGGTGGCCCCCACCTGTGCTTGTTCCTCCTGGGCTTGCTCCTCCCCAGGGGCCGGAGCTGGCACTTGTTGGACCTCATGAGGTTCCTGCTGGCCCCTTTCTCCAGCCCAGCCCGGTCCCCACCTGCCAGCACAACCAGTGTGGTACCAGACACCCCCACCCGCCATTCTGTGGGTGCCAGCAGTGCCCAATGCCAGACCATCCCCACTGGGTTCAGGCACTGAGGGTGAAGCAGCCCCAGCTGTGGGATGGATGGATGAGCTCCACAGGTAGATCCATGGATAGAGGAAAGATTTAACATTTCAGATGGGGGGGCAGGCCAGGGGGGTCCCAGCCCTGCACCCCACCAGCCGCTCACTGGCAGGGGAACCCATTGCTCTTGTGGGAGCAGCGCTGCCACCACGGGGGCTTGCAGAAACGGACACAATGGAGCCGGCAGTGGCATCTCCACCAAGCCTTTGGGCAGCCCCACAGGCGGGAGCAGCCCTCCTGCAGGCACAATCCTGCCCAGCACGGTCCTGAGGCTGCCTGCCCACGTGCCCTGCCCACAGGGATATGGTGCCGGGGACTGGGGTCTGCTGGGGTGCTCCTGCCCGGCCCCACGTGGATGGTGCTGCCCAGGCCCATGGAGCTGATTCTGTCTGGAGTCATGGGGCTCCTCTTCCTCATCCCCATTGGGCTCCTTCTGCCCACCTGCGCAGGGCTGCTTCTGCTTGGCCCCGTGTCCTGCCCTTGGTCTTTGTCCCCATCTGCCATCTTCTCCATGTGCGCATCTGCCCCCAGCAGCTCCACTCTAAGGCCCTGGGGAAACCCTCTGGGCTCCAGCAGCCCTGGATAGAGCTGCTCCTCTTTCCTGCTGCTCCTCTTTCCTGGCGGGGGGGAGGGAGACAGCTGTGGGGTGGTGGTGTGCGTGGTGTGTGTCCCACTACAGACCACCTCTTGCCACTTGGCCATCATTACTTGCAGAAACTTTTGGTACTGCCTGGTCACTATGAGGGTGCCCTGGACGATGCGGATGAGCTCCCCAGTGAGGTTCTGTGTGACCGTGGCCATGGCTGAGGGGCTGCCGGGGGTGGCTGCACATCGATGGGGCTCTACGCCCTGCCCCTGCCATCCAATGGGGAGCTCCTCATGCTTTGGCATCCCTGCCATCCACAAGGAATTCCTCCTCTGGCAGCTCCAGGGAGAGGCCCTGGCCAAGGGTGATTCCCAGCTTCCCACTGGCACCCAGGTTGCCCTGATGGACCAGGAAGGTGCAGTGCCGGGCAGTGCCACTGGCTCTGCCATCACACCAGGCCAGTGGTGTGGGACACAGTAGAGGGAGCCCGGGGTGGAACGGCCAGTGCATGACAGGGAGGGCAGCAGGGCCTGTGCAGGCTGGTGCTTCCTCCACAGAACATCTGCACTTGCCCTGCAGTGGAGGATGGGGAAGAGAGAGAAGGCTGTTGCCCTGCAGTGCTCATGCACATCTGCAAGCCCACGTGTGGAGGTCCAACTTCTGTTAGGGAGGACCGGCAGGTTTCTTGGGCAGGCACTGGGAGGGCAGTCAGGTGTTGTGTTGCCTGAAGATCCTGACTTCTTCTTCCTCATCCAAAGTGCCAGGAGTCACAGAATCACACGATGGTCAGGGTTGGAGGGAACCTCTGGAGATTATCTAGTCCAACGCCCTGCAAAAGCAGGCTGTGCTAGAGCAGGTTGCACAAAATCCTGTGCAGGTGGTGCTGGAATGTCTCCAGAGGCCTCTCTGGGCAGCCGGTGCCAGTGATCTTAAGCCGGAGTGCTGTGCAAGGGTCCCTGTGCGGGTGGGGGCAGTGCCTGGACTAGCTGCAACGTCAAGGCACTGCAAAGGGGCAGGGAGACGATGAGCACAACAAGCCCATGCCACACTCCCTGCCTCCCCACATGACAGTGCCTGTGCCCAGGTCCCTGATGGCTGCGGAGGCCACCTGGCCCTGGGCACCCTCTACCCTGGGGTGCGCTGGAGCTGTCTTTGCCCTGGAGCTGTCTTAGGCTCGTGCTAGTCCACCCAGGTGGACTAGCCTCCTGAGACCTTCCTTGCACCCCAGGCCCCTCTGCAGAGCCTCAAGCACTCAAAGGAAGCCCGCTGGACTGGGGGCCTGCCCCCCTAGACTCGACCATTCCCCTTGAGTCCCCACGGCACTCCTCCATAGGTGTCTGTAATGCCCCAGAGCCTTCTGTTGCTCGACTAGCCAGACCTTGGGAGCCCTCCCGAGGCCGTCATGGTGACCCAGGCACTCTGTTTGTCCCCCAGTCCCTCTGGCCCCCTTAGCACCTCTGTACTCTGCATGGAAACCTTCCTGAGTGCATCATGGTGCAGGGACGTGGCAGTGCAGTAAAAGCAGATACTGTGGTGTCGCTGGGATGCCCGGAGAACTACAGGGAGGTCAGAGCTGGGACCACCCATCCCATGCCCTCTCCTCGCTGCCCGTCAGTTCTACTTGGGAAAGACACCCTGGGTTCAGGCTTCTTGTTCCAGCTTTATTGAATTGCAGCCGTTCTCTGGAGAAGAGCTGCACCTCTGCCTGGCTTAGCAGCACCAGCAGCACAGTGATCGCAGGGTGCATCGTGACGTTTGCCGCACCCTTGGAGTGCTCAGGATGGAGGTGGTCTGAGCTGCCAGGGAGCAGATGGAGGGTCCGCTGTCTTCCTCCAAGGCCTGAAGGGCTGTGATGGAAAGAAACGGAGCAGAGATGAACTGCCGTGTCTGCGAAAACCACCAGGCATCCCCTCCAGCCCATGCTCCCTACTCCCTGCTGCAGATCTCAGCCAGCTTCTCCACCCTTTGGTCCCTCAGGAGCTGCCCAGCAAGCCCTAGGGACAGAGCTTCATCAGACCCCCCACTCCCCAGCGTGCTCCCAGCAGCACAGCCCCCAGCTCAGCTGGCTGGGCTGCACGGCCTCCTCCCCCTCACCGGGCTGACCCCAGGGAAGAGCAGTAGCTGAGGCCGGTGGGACTGAGCAAGGCAGCCACCGAGCCCACCTGCATGGTCAAGGGTGGGAGAGAGAGGCCAAGGCCCTGCACGGGGCAGCCGAGGCTCTGGCAGCCACAGGGCTGCTCCTTGCTGCCGGTGCAGCGGCGGGACTGGGGCTGGGCTGCCAAAAGCGGGACCCTGGGGGCTGTGGCTCACCGACGAACCTGACGGCCGTTGCTCGCAAGGTGGCCTGAGCATCCTCCAGGTATGGCAGGCTCTGATTCAAGTACTCTTCGGTCCTGCGCCTGTCCCGCCGTAGCTGGAGAGAGCACAAGGGTATGGGGTGTCACACAGCCTCCCCAGCTGGCCGGAGCAGTCCCGCCTGCCAGCCCCCGCCGCTGCCCAGAGCCCTCCCTCCCGCTGGGTGCGGGGAGAGGGGTGTGGAGAAGAGCCCTTGGGGCTCTCTTCTCGAGGACAGGGAACAAGGATGCAGCTCCAGGCTGTGGGCTGCGGGCTGCAGCAGGGCAGGTGAGGCACAGCTGCAGAGCGCACAGGGCAGACCCGTGGGGCAGCCCTCGTCCAGGGGTTGTCCTCACCAAGCCCTCTGCAATCCTCCATGCCTGATGGCTCTGCAGCAGGTTTTTGAGCTTTTTCCACTTGAGGAGCTCTGCTGCAGCGAGGAGGGCTTCCCTGGAGGCCTGCAGAACAGCAGAAACTGGGAGGTGGCACCACGGCCTGGGGAAGGAGACCTGGCATCTCCCTGCCTTTTCCTTTCTTCCTGGGGTCATCCTGCCCTTAGGAAGCTGGGAGGTACCCTGGCCCAAACATCTCAGGTTTTCATCCCTACATCACTGCTTAGCTTTGGAATCTGTGCCTTGGCCACGTTGTGGATTTGGTCGCTCATGTGAAAGATGAGAGGGAACAAGCCCACTTCCGCTTTTGTCTTCACCTGCCTCTTGTTTTTCCTCACCACAGTCTTCATTAGGTCTCTGAAGAGGCTGATGGAGAGCTCTTTCAGCTCGCCGAAGCCCTGGCAGAGAGAAGCAGAGTAGGACTTGCGTCCTTGTAGGTAGCTGTCCCCGACCAGCGCCTGCCTTCCCACGAGGCTTGGGCTCCCCCATCAGCCTTACCGCAGCAAAGAGGGGCAGGAGCTTCTCCAACAGCTGGACAGCGATGGGGCTGGCCTTTGTCCTCTTCAGGTGACCCACGACATTTCATGCGACCGCCAGGGACTTCATCTTGATATATCCACAGTGCACATCACACCAGTGTCTCCGCTCGTGTGACTACGTCCTCAAACTGCTGTTTTTTCTCACCACTGGCCAGTACTCTCCCCATTGATGACACAGCCAATGAACACACCAACCATTTTCACAGTGAGCCTGTCAGCAGCACCTTATCGTTCCTGGCGATCACCTTCACCTCCACCAAAGGCCCTCGTGGGCAGCAGAGACACCACTGTCAGCAACCTCTTTTCTTGTCAGGGCTGTGCTTCCCAGTCGTGTTTCTCTCTGCTGTTGAGGACAGCAGCGTTTGCTCACGTCCTTGGCATCCAGTTTCAGCTTTAAGATTCCAGGTGCCGTCCCCTCGGCCTCGTCTGCTGCTGCTGATCGTTTCCCAGTAAGGGACAGACCTTACGCACTGCAGGTGCTGCAAACTGTGCCTTGCACAAAGGCACAAAATCTGTCTACAGCGCTGTCTGGGGTGCCCTCTACCCTGCCTGGTGAGGCTGCATCTGGAGTGCTCTATCCAGTTCTGGAATTCCTAGTTCAAGAGAGATGGGGAACTACTGGAGCAGGTCCAGTGTATGGATCCAAACATGAGGGGACCTGGAGCATCTCTCTTAGGAGTAAAGGCTGGGAGCTGGACCTGTTTACCCTGGTTTTCACCCTGCCCTGGTAGCCATGTGAAAGACATCAGAAAAGTTTTGCTACCTGCTTTCTGTGTTGAGAAATTTAAGTGCTCCCTTTTGCATTCGTACAGAGCCCAAGTGCTCCGTGGAAACCTCCAGCCACAGCTCCCCCAGAGAAGGTGTCAAGAAGGTTTTCTCTTGCTGGATCTCACCTTGCCCTGGTGCCTATGTGCAGGACACCACAAAAGTTTGGCTACCTGTTTTCTGTGTTGAAAAATTTAAGAGCTCATTTTCGCACTCGTACAGAGCCCAAATGCTCCACTGAAATATCCAGCCACAGCTCCGCCACATAAGGTGCCACGGAAGAATTCTCTTGCTGTTTCTTACCCTGCCCTCCTAGCCATCGAAAGGCACACCACAAAGTTCTGCTACCAGCTCTCTGTACTGAGAAGACTGGCCACTCACCTTTGCACTCATGCAGAACCCCAAAACACGTAGGCAAAGTGCAGCAGTGCTCTCCTGGAGAAGGTGCCAGGCAGGAATTCTCTTGCTGCTTCTCACCCTGCCCTGGCAGCCATGTGAGGCACAGCACAAAAGTTCTGCTCCCTGCTTTCAGTGGTCAGAAAAGTGACCCAACACTTCTGCACTCATGCAGAGCCAAAAAAGTACGTCTTGGGCAAGTGCAGCACTGCTCCCCTGGAGAAGGTATTTAGTGGCTTTATTACTTTTGCTACAGAAAGGAGGCGATACAGCTGGTCCGGGGAAAGGAGAAAGCCGACAGCTTAAAACAGGCAGGGGAAGGCGGGGCAGTTAGGACTGCCTTTATGGAGTTCGGCGCTGTTCGCGTAGGCACATACACCTTTTGGCGCGTCAGTGAGTGTAGGGAGTAGGGTTATGACACTGGCTGCATGTGTACAAACTCGTGCTCTCCGTTATCTGTGGGTTGCTTTTATGGCGTGTAGAAACTAGGTTGCAAAATTGAGCCTTGGAGTCCAGAACGAGGCAGCACTGTATTTGCGGGAATCCAAGTAGTGTCTTCTCTCCCCAGAGCCACACCTCACTTGTCCCCCTTCAAACCTTGCAGCCGGTCACTTGGTTCACATGTTATCAGAGAATACCAAACAGGTGCAAGAACATGCTGGTACCTACTCCCTGTGAGAGCCCGTTCAGCACTGCTGTCTTTCTCAGCTGCTGGTCAGCCAAGACGACTGCCTCTGTGTGTGACAGCTGGCATTCCAGCGGTGACCTCTGCACGCCGCACAGACAAAAATCGGTGTGAAAGTTCACTGAGAAAGATCTATGGACATCTTTAATGACTGTGAGCTAGAGAAAAGAAAATCTCACATTCAGAATTCCAGGCTTCCCTTGGATATAGAAGGGCTTTGCAACATTGCCATGTAACCTCTGTATTTCACCCCAAGAGAAACAATTCTTACTAGGAGCGTTCATGTCTTTGTCACATAAATGCCAAGGTAAAAACCCTAAAAGGTTCAGTAACACCAGAAGCGCCCCACAACCTTACCCATTTTGTTGGGCAGTTCTTTCTATCGTGGCCAGGTTTTCCACAACGCAAGCAAATGTTCGATGGTGGAGGTGGATCCCAGGGGTCTTTCATGTAACTAGAAGTTTTTTGAAAAAGAAAAAAAAAAGGAAAACGTATGCATGTATCTTTCCTCTTAAAACAAACATCTCTACAATGTTCCCATAACCTTCAAAGAACATACCTGACACTCACTTGACTGGGTTGTATTCACAGCAAGACTGTATCATCATAGCCTGTACCTTATCCCCTTTGGTAGCATTGGCTTCAGCCAGGTTGTCAGTCTGTTTAACAGGTAATGATTATTTGACACTCACGTTAGGCTACAAATAGGCTCTCTTTGTACCTTACATAAAGACTTGTGTAACCAATCCAATTTTCTTCCAAGTGGACTGAAGCTATGTGTAGGAAAAAGTACACCGCCAGCATTTTGAAGCTGGCCTTTAAGCTCCAGACTGGTTGAAGAAGCGAGCCACGGTACATTTAACTGAGATGCATGCAAGTAGCATTATTTATGTTTTGCAGCATTAAAAGGACACACAGCTTAAGAGTTGTTGCAGATGCTTTTGCTTGCTGAAATTCAGCTTCAGACCCAGAAGCACTAAAAGGAAATCAGCTTTTGATAATCCCTTAGCAAGGGATTTAAGAATTTTCTGTTGGTACTGGATTTTCTGCTGGTTTTTGTCTGCCCACAAACTCTGCTTCTGGCCAGGAAAAGGAGTCCTTAACAGCGACTATTGCCAAGTGCAGTGGAACTGCAGGTCCAACACGTACTCAGAAGCTGCTCTTTGTTGATCTTAAATGATTCCAAAACCATCCTCAGCACTCCTTTTCAAAACAATTGCCCTTTGACACCCAAAAGGAAACCTTTGGGATCAACGTGTCCCCAGGGAGGGCTCGACACAAAACCTCTGCGCAGACCTGCTGCCCTGTGATGCCTGCCAGCAGAGCTGGTGACGCGAGTGCTCCTTCCCTGTCTCTGCTGAGGATACTAAGGTTAGCAGAGCCCTCCTGTTTGTCTTGTTGACAGGCGTGCTCAGCCTGAAACGCGGTGAGGGAGCACTAACAGGCGGCCCTGCCAGCCAGCCTGAAGGGCAGGGGGGATGTGAAAAGCAGCTTGGGGCCGCCTGAGAACTAGCACAGGCATCGAGGGAGGGAACGCGCGGGACCAGGGTGTTCTCTCGCTTTCACTCGCTGGGAATGTGCAATCCATTCCTTCCCCCGGAATCTCTCACCTCTAAGTGAGAGACAGTCAACGTTTTAACTAATGTTTTACAAAATGCCTCTTTGTAAATACCTACACATACCTACACATACACGTTCTGTTAAAGTAGCAAAGAGTATGTTTCCCAGAAAAGAAGTACCTGAATTTTGAGAAATTTTGAAGACTCTTTGATGGCCATCTGAATTGTGGACCGCATCATCTGATTTGTGGACCCCATCTTAAACTCTATTTAAGGAAAAGGAGGTATGGGAATGATACCACTATGGAAATAGACAGTTAGGCATTTCACAGGAGTCAGAAAATGGTGCGTCAGCCACAGCTGGTGACTACCAGCTCCAATATTTTGAAGATTAGGAAACTATTTCAAAAACTTGTTGACAAGTCTTTCCTAGAAGTGTAATGCTCTTTCTAAGAAATCATTCGCGCAGTGCATTGCAAGAGTTGAAAAGCCCCTCGTTCTTCTTCCTTGCAAAAAAAAAAGAAAAAAACTGTTTACAGTTCTCTTCCTCTTCATTGTACTCCTCATTGTCATCTTCACCACTGTAGATGACAGTGGTGAAGACGTTAATCAGTGCAGAGCGTGTTGGTCTTAAAATATTCTCTTGAATTCTGCGTGATTATTTATGATGGGCTGGATGCAGAATCCCTTCCTGGAGACCCCGTTGCAATGGGGCATCTACAGCAAAGAACATTCTATTTATTTTGTTAGGAGGGAACTAGAACATGAAATCCAGGTTCAGACCAGCAGGCACAGTTTTTAAATCATTTTCAGGCTGAAGGAACACTTAAATGGACAGATTATGCCTTTTAGGAAAACTTGTCTGTGGTGGCTGGCAAAAACACTTCTTCCAGCTACAGAAAATCTGAAAAAAGATGGACATGGCCTCCTCTGAACGGACAGGGGAGGCACTGCTGATTAAAGCCTTTAGATAGCATAGAAAGCATGACTAACCCCTGATTTCTCATTTTTATAAAAAAAAGGAGTAATCTAAGGAGGTCTATAAAAAAGAAAGAAATGTTGTGGTTTATCTGTTTTTAAGCTTTTTGTGAGCTTTCCCAATCTTAATGGCTGTCCATTGCACGTTTAGTTAGAGCTCACAAAACAGAATCCACTCTGTGCAGCTGTACCCTCAGCCCTCTGCACTACTGGCTTCTGCAGAAGCAGCAAAGGTACAAAGAAAAAAACCAAAACTCCATTGGTGAGGGGTGTGCGTATTTACTTGACACAACATTATTATTGTCCAAGGAATTGCATTTTAAAGACTGATCTCCAGTTTTTGAAAATCACAGGCCGTCTTTACACTGCAGAACAGTGAAAATGTCACAGAGGTACGTTGGTGCCAAGAACCCAGCTCATCAGAGTGGTGGGCTTCTCCTCTGCCTCATTTAACCTGCTACCTAATAGACCTTGTGCTGGCCAAGTTCCGTGGTTCCCAGTGATGATCCCAGATTGACCGGAGCCAGATCAGGAGCTTCTACCCCTTAGGTATTAGGGTTGAATCTTAGGGTTAGATCTTAAGGTTAGGTCTTTAGGTTAAGACTTATGGTTATCTCTCAAGGATAAGTCTTAGAGATAAATCTTAGAGACACACTGAAACTCGCCGGTATACTTTATTTATTGAGAACTAACATTCGAAAGACACGGCAAAACCACAAGTTAATAATACCTACTAATGGTGGAGGAGAGGTCTGTCTTGAAGAAGGCTGGAAAACATGACCATTCAAACCATGCTGATGCAGCTGATACAGAACTGGACTGTACGAATACATCGATGACAGCGACAATGCTGTAGTCAGGCTTACATTTGAGTATCTGCAATTGTAATCAGATTCTCTGTCCTCCATAAATCTGAGGAATACAGCAGTAATACCTGGAGCACAGAGAGCAGCTTAGGGTGAAATCAGACTTAGAAAGGTAACTACTAACATTTGGGAAAGTGCTCAACTGCTTTCTGAGCTTCAGGTTTGGAAAAGATCAACTGTTTCCTTCACCTGTCCTGGCACAAAAGGCAATACGCTTTAGGATGTTGTTCTTTTTCTCTTGCCCGACACAGGCATTGTCTTTAGGAATCTAATAGGAAGCACTTAAGAATGAAACTTCTTGTTTGCACGGTTTGCCAGCTGGCCACTCTCAGTCTTTCCTCTGGAGACAGTATGCAGCCCACACACACACACCCCTTTGGGGTGTAAGAATACCCTGCCCCCCCTCCCCCAAACAAAGGAAGCAGTCAAACACGGAGACTCGGACTGCTGGCAGATGGGAACAAATCACCAGTTCACACTGCAATGTGTCTCTCCGTTTACTCTAAAAGCAATACAAGCAAAAGCATACAATAAGGGATCTCTCTGCATAGAGGAAACAGGATGGAGAACTTGACTCTCAGAAAAACCAAGCCCAAGAACAAACCCAATTCAAACATCTGAACAGTTACCACTGTTGGAGCTTGAATGCCACGTCCCAGCGGGCTGAAAAATCTAAGTCTGCTTTGGGACAGATACCTTCAAATCTGCCCTGTCACAACAAAAGTTAACAGCAGCTTTAACAAGAAAGATACAACCTGAATGCCTCCGTAAACCAACAGCCACAAAGAAGGTGAACACACTGAAACCCCTCCCAAAGAACACAACGCGGTATGGCTACTTACCCAAGGTCTGTTTTGCCGGTAGCTTTAACTCCTCTAACAGGGACTCCCCTAACAGTTACCGATGAGTTCCCCGGAATCAGGGCATTGTCATCTGTGTATTCTGGAAACAACATCAATACAGAGAAAGCATCAGTCAGTTTGTAAGAGTGATATTAACATGTCGTGACGTAGCACTTCAGGGAATCCCTTTACAGATAGAAAAGCAACGTTTTACACACAGCGTCATGCTTTCATCATCTCACGGTACCTTTCCAGAAATCTTCAGGTCTGATAGTCAAACACAAGCAGCAAAATCTTTTCCATTTTTTTGGAATCGTTTCAATGCCAACAGCAAAATGGTCTCTAAAGTCACTAAAGCAGTGTCTGCTAAAGCATGAGGTTCTTTCCTGATCTAACTTCCATTGCTTTTGCTCCTGTTAGCTTACAAAACCCTAGAACATGTCTCTATAATAGCGAGCACGGAAGAGGACACCCCCACCCTGCCTCCCACCTTTTCAAACACATCCCAACCATCCATTTTGCCTTCCCACCATCTTCAAAAAGAGTCCACCATCTCTTTTTTTTTCCCCCCCAGTGATGTTTAAAATCCTGTTTACTTTCAGCTTCTATTAGCATTGCTTCTATTACGAGATTTCTGTGATCCACGCGGCCTGGAAAAATCTGAACAATTGGCCATCTTCACTCAAGGTTCACTGAAGGGTCTTTCCAAGATCATGTCACCATTTAGTCAGGACTCCTGCACCAAGTTATAAAACCCACGACCGTATCTCCACAGGGAAGATCTCCAAGAACCCCCTTTAGGCAGAACATCCTGGCCGAGTTCTTTCCTTCATCTTCTGAAGGTGACTTTAGGCACGCAGATGCTGTTCAACAAAAACGGAAATTCACGGTTATGTATAAAACCCCAAAATCTGGCATACACGTGTATGACACTGAAATGTATTCCTTAGCTTTGCTCTGACAACCGCTGGGGGATTTTTGCATTTCCACAGGGAAGACACCCTTACAGAAGTTCCAGTAAGTATCTGTGTCACAACCTGAACATCTGCCTCTACCTGCATGTCTATCTCTACCGCCGTATGACACGCGACCCCGTAACACCCCCAAGACCCCTAACACCGTGCTGTTAAGTCTCCTCACAGATACTCTCCTGAACATACTTTACCCATCTGTAGGTAAACAGCGTGTTTAGGTCCAACCACTGGAAAGGCTGGGGCCAAAGTTACAGTTACCACAGCAGGCATGTCATTCTGTTTAAGTTTTAATACAACAAACAGGAAGAGGGAAAAAACCTATGAGTACACATTGTAAAGAAAAGACTGTTGTGAGAATGTCACAGAACCACAGGAAAAAAGAAAAAAACAAAACAAAACACCCGGTAAAATTTGAATGTTTAAGGAATGGAGACGGTTTCCAAGTCTTTTTATTTCTGTCATATCCCAAAGTCTTTAATCACATGCAAGCTTTGCCAGACGGTAGATTACCAAACTGAAACAGCACGCTAAGTAATACGAAACCATTACCGTCTCTGAGAATCAAGCACCATTTCTGAGATTCAAAAGAACTTAGGGCTTCTCGAAGAACATTTTTAGGTATATTCACCATAACTGATCTGCCATAAAACTTCAGTATTGCCCAGACACCGTCTAACACGCAGTACCAGGAAAAAAATGCACCGTTTGAAAGAAAAGAAGAAATGATGCTCAATAGCATCTGAATGAAAATGTCTTTGGTGTAGCAAAGAAGCTGTATTGGCAAGAAATGCCAAGTATACTTTAGACAGAACGCTCGTCTACAAGATGGCTTTCCAGGGTCTGCATAGATTCTCACTCACAGATACACTCTTGATCCCAAACGTTGCTACTGAGCAGTTTCTGCAACAGCCAAGCACCACTTTTCCAATGCGGTGGAGTAAAAGTGGCTGAAGACAAATTTCAGTCACCAAACCCACTTTTTTCCCCTTCAAATTAGCCATCCACTCCTTTTCTATCACGTTCAGCCTTCTCTGCCGGCTTTCAAAGAAATCTGGCAGGTTTGTGATGACAAGGCATTGTCCCACATTCCCTTATCGTTTTACCTAGAAGGGTTCCCAGAAACCAAACCTCTTCCACGCGCGGTGTCGCACACGGACCCCGTACGCTGCTGTGCCTGGCTGCGCACACAGCCCTGACGGCAGCTGCCAGCGCACAACCACGGAAGAGCAGCTCTGAGGCCCCAGCACAAGTCACCGCTGCCGGCCGCGGCCCAACCGCCTCACTGGGCGCCTGCGCCGCCGCCAGCCGGCCGGTCCCCGGTCCCCGCGCCCACCGCCCCCACGCACCTTCCATGGTCTGGGCGCTGGTGACCTGCAGGTCGCAGTGAGTCGCCTTCAGCCTCTCGCGGCCCATGATCTGGCGCCTGAGGTCCTGTCACCGCCAGGCTTTCAATACCTGCTCTCCCCTCCTGTCACCCCCCAGGCTGTCCCCAACAGCTGTCCTCTCCTGTACCCCCCAGGCCTGTCCCCACCTACTGTCCCCTCCTGTCACCCTCCAGGCTGCCTTTGCTTGCTGTCCCCTCCTGTCACCCCCGGGCTGTCACTACCTGGTGACATAAGCTACATAAGTTAAAAAAGAAAATAAGAAAAAAAAAAAACAAAACGAAAACCTGCCTAGGTGAACACCAAAACACCCGTGACTTTCTCAGACTCTTCACTACCCCACATGTGAGTCAAGGGACAGGGTCTCCTAAAGGCTCTTTTGCGGGCACTTCCTGAAGACACCCCCATCCCCCACCCCCCACCCCACCCTGCTTTTCTACAAGTGCACAAAGAGGTTAAGAAGAGTTTCGTGTCTAAGTTAAAGGAGGCAGTTTCTGAAATTAGCTTAGGTGAAAAAACCAAGGTGGTGTACTCATGGATTTTCTCCTCTGCAAAGCCATGAAGAAAACATGAAACGCACTCCCCAAAGGCAAAGGAGCAAACTGAGGGAGAGCAGCTCATTGGCACCTTTCAGAGCTTCAACAGTCTGGAGAAACGGGAAAAAAACCCATACAAAGATAAAGAGCAGCCAAGATGCACTTTTATAAAATGCACATTGGGGCCTGTTCCAGATCTCCGAATGACTTTCAATGTTGCTTTGCATGACTATTAGACCAAGGCCTAAAGTGGCGTGATAGCTTCTGCTTGCCGGGGCATGGTAAGATCACTCAAACGAGCGACAAGGTAACAAGTAAACACCAAAGGCAACAGCGGAGCTTACCGTTTCCCTCCACTGGCGACCAGCTGTGCAGTAAACCAGCTTAACCAGCCTCCCTAAGGATGGCTCTAAAGTCGCTGAAAAGGAAAAAAAGAAGGTAAGTCCTTAGCCTGGAATGTAAAGGCACCATCTTGGCTCCCAGGCAGGTGGCACTGATGGCCCAGCAGGGTCATGTCCCCACGTTCCAGGAAAGATAAAAAAAGTGCAGGACATGTTTGTGGGGTGGGTTTGATGCATCCTTTCCGTTTGCTGAAAGCCTGAGGAAGGATGTATTCCCACGGTAGGACCGGTGGCACTTTAGACCTGAGGTTAAAAAAGTGCTGCACTTCAGTGACGCTCCCCAAGCTGCTTTCACCACCAAAGAGAAAAAGATTTGCTCTCTCCAGTATGGTGGGAATGATACCATAAAGTCGGTCAGGGAGAAAAACCCTCTAAGCCTTGCTTGCAAGTTTCAGAAGGCCGGCATTCTTTATGGCAGTGCTGGGAGCACGGGGGAATGTTTCCTCTGAGCGTGCTCACCCAGTTCCTCGAGGGCACGCACTATGGACAGCAGAGCACTTGCACACTCATAGCGCATTACACACGCATTTTCAGTCAGGCACGGGATGGGTTACAAGTTGCTTGCTTTAATGCAAACGAGCACACACCCTCAGACAGCACTGCTGAGGTTTTTTACTAGCTCCCCGTGCTCCCCAAGCGGGGCCTTGCCCTCTCTCGGGGGGCTATCTGAGTCAGAGGTCACGATCTCCCCCCACAACAATTACCTTTGTCCGAATTCCAACCAACATTCTGCGGATCGCAGCACTCTATCGGCTTGTCTCCTCCTGCGACCACAACGTCCTCACCCAGAGGCTCTTTCTGCATCACCGAAGAGAACGCAGATCTTTTCCCCATCCATTCTTTCTTCCCCATCCTTCCCAAGGCTGACTCCCTGGATGAGAGGTCCCTTAATTCGTCACTTCTAACAGCTTTAGAGAGTCAGCTTGGCCTAACCTTTGTGCGCAGGTGTGTTTAACGTAGAGCTACACACCAAATCAGAGCGTGGCAACTGGGGAGCTCAGACATCTCGTCCCTTTGCCGAGCCAGCAGCTTCCCCTTAGCAGAATCCCTGGACATAAACGTATATACAGTGGAATCTAAACAGTGGCATCAAAGGTCCCGCCAGACACCACATCCGTCCCCAAAATCCTTCCCCCCAAACAACCCTGAAAGACTTCCCTTGACACCCTCCTCCATCCCAGGCTGTTCCTGAAATCATCCCCCACCTCCACCTCCCCGCCCTGGGCCTAAAACCTGTTCCCCCAGACCCTGGTGCAGCCCTCCCCCACCCTCGGTCCGTCCCTAAAATCCTTCCCCCAGCTCCCCGGTCCTTCCCTAAAGGCCTTCATCAAACCTCCCGTCCGTCCCTAAAACCCTTCCCCCAGGCTCCCCACTCTGTTCTCTAAATAACACACACCCCCTCCACCCTCCCCCACCCCCACCCCCCCCACCCCCATACCCAGGTTTACCAATACACACACACCCGCCTCCTCAAACCTCCCCCACCCCCCATACACCCACTCCCACAAACACACATCCTTGCCCCAGCCCCCACCCCCACACACCCCGCTCCATCCCTAAACACCTTCATCCATTCCCACCCGTCCCTCCCTAAACCCCTTCCCCCCGCCCCCTCCCCTGCCCCCGTCCCTCTGTCCCTGGCATGGCCCAACTGCCCAGCACCACCAGACCACTCTGGCCCAAACACCATAAGGCAATGGTTCCCACCTGACAATAGCAAGTCGAGGAACATTTTTTTTTCCTAAATAGAGAGAGTTTTACTTCGTATGCTGCCGACTACGCCGAGTTATGTTTTGCTGGCTGACTGGATACACAGCAAAGCTGAACTCCACATCAAATATAATCAAATCTATCAAGTATATCAAATAATGGAATATATCAAATGCAGTTTCTTATATTGCAATAAAAGAAAATAGCATGCAATATGATAAAAGGAACCAGTAGCAGTTACTGTGAGCGATATGATAAAAGAGCAATAGGAGCGAAGCATCCATTTGTTATCCCAAAGTGTTAACGTGACTAAGGAAAGGAGACATCACCAATTCCCACCCCAACAACACCCAGGCCCACCCTTCGGCTGGGAGCCCCCTTGCAGCCAGTGCCAGGAGTCTCTCGGGAACTGGGAAATTCCCCTGGAGAAGGTACCAGGAAGGAATTCTCTCGCTGCTTCCCACCGTGCATGGTAGCCATGTGAGGCACAGCACAAGAGTTCTGCTCCCTGCTTTCTCTGGTGAGAAAATTGACACAGCACTTTTGAACTCACACAGAACCAAAAAACATGGCCTGGGAAAGTGCAGGGCTGCTCTCCTGGAGAGGGTTCCAGAAGGAATTTTATTGCTACCTCTCACCATTTCCTTGCAGCCACGTTAGGCACAGTAGAGAAGTTGTGCACCCTGCTCTCTGTGGGGAGAAACTGGACACCTTTACACTGGCAATAATGCACAGCCCAAATAACTCACCTTGACAAAGTGCAGGGCTGCTCCCCTGGAGAAGGTGGCAGGAAGGAATTCTCTTGCTGCTTCTCACCCTGCCCTGGCAGCCGTGTGAGGCACAGCACAAATGTTCTGCTCCCTGCTTTCTGTGGTCAGAAAATGGACCCCTCACATTTGAAATTGCGCAGAGCCCAAAAAACTCACCTTGGCAAACTGCAGCACTGCTCCCCGGAGAAGGTTCCAGGAACGAATTCTCTGGCTGCTTCTCACCCTGCCCTGGCAGCCATGTCAGGCACAGCACAAAAGTTCTGCTCCCTGCTTTCCGTGGTGAGCAGAATTAATCCTTCAGCCTTGCAGTCGTTAAGAGCCCAAAAAAGTCACTTTGGGAAAGTACAGCACTCCTCCCATAAAGAAGGTACCAGGAAAAAACTCTCTTGTTGTTCTCACCCTGCCCTGGAAGCCATGTGAGGAAGAGCACCAAACTTCTTCTCCCTGCTTTCTGTGCTGAGAACATTGACACAAACCTTGTGCACTCATGCAGAGCTAAAAGAAAAAGTATCTCTTAAGAAAGTGCAGCACAGCTCCCCTGGAGAAGGTTCCAGAAACGAATTCTCTTGCTGCTTCTCACCCTGCCCTGGCACCCATGTGAGGCACAGCACAAAAGTGCTGCTTCCAGCTTCCTGTGGTGAGAAAATTGACCAAACCCTTGTGCACTCATGCTGAACCAGAGCTCACTTTGTGAAAGTGCAGCACTATTCCCCTGGAGAAGGTGCCAGGCAGGAATTCTCTTGCTGTTTCTCACTCTGTCCTTGCAGCCATGTGAGGCACAGCACAAATGTTCTGCTCCCTAGTAGCTGTGTTCTGAAAATTAACCCCTCACATTTGCAATCGCATAGAGCCAAAAAACCCCTCACCTTGACAAGTGCAGCACTGCTCCCCTGGAGAAGGTTCCAGGAAGAAACTCACTTGCTGTTTCTCACCATGCCCTGGCCGCCATGTGAGGCACAGCACAAAAGTGCTGCTCCCTGCTTTCTAAAGTTGGCAAAATTGACCGTTTATAGTTCTACTCATGTAGAGACAGGACTTTCTTATTCAAAAGCAAAACCCAAAAAGCCACGTAGCCGTGGGAAACCCTTTATCCTTCCGTGTGGCTGGTGACTTCCCATGGCTCTTCCGCAAGGCAGGAGAAACAACCATGAATTTGGAAGCCCACGTAAATTCAAGTACACTTAGTCCTCTGACAGTCACTGCTTATGGGCCAGCAGTCCTCTCACCCCTCCACAGATCTGCCTCTTAGTCCTCTAGCAGTCATCCTCCATGGAGGGACCACAAGTCCTCCATACCTACCTACCAACTCACCAGAAATGAGTCAGACCACGCCAGAAGTGACACTGCCTGACCTGCAGGAGATATATTAGGCCTGTAACGATGGTTTCAAGACAGAAAAAAACCACCACCATCCACCAGCACAGCAGAAAAACAACCAGAAGAAACATCATACACAAACCAAAGGCCCCCATCCAAACCCCACAAAGGCAAAATAGCTGAAAAAAGGCACTCTCCACAAAAAAAAAACAACCACACAGAACACATGATAAAAATGCCATAACCCCAGGAACACAGGGCCAACAAACACAGGTTCTGTCCATAACAATAACACACTTTGACACTAACTCGCCTGGCCTCTGGCATACCATAACCTTGTTGCCCCCAAACCACAGCACATTGTAGCCCTAAGGCAACACAAAATGGAACGCAAAGTCCCTGAAGATCTCCGCCAGGGCCTTCAGGGGGACCCTGACCTCAGGCATCACAACCTTGAAGTGGAAGCCAGATGGAGGCACCAGAACATTACTGGCACCCATCTTCACACCCTGAAACAGGGCCTGGGATAAACGCTCCTGGGGACAGAGGCTGAGGCACTCGGAGGCTTTGAGCCGGCCAGCCACCATCACAGGGCTTCAGCTCATCATTTCTGTGTCAGAGCCACCAGGCAGGTGGCCCCATCCTCCCTGAGAGCCCGCTCAGGGCACCTGTACCCAGCTCCAGGGGGCTGGACACACAGCCTCGGATCCATGGGGGGAGGGGTGCTTTAATCCTGGGAGCAGGATTTCTGACAGTGCCCCTGGGGAGGAAAGCCTCCTCAGGCCTGGAAGCCTGAGAGACGTCCCTGCGCTGCTCCACACGTCACCAAAAGCAGGGGCTGAGGAAGGCTGCTTTGGGGCCCGTCGAGGGAACCAGCTCCCCTGGGCTGCTCTGCGGCCACCGGCTGCCGTTGCTGTCGCGCGGGTCTCAGTGCTGCTCTGCAGTCGGCCGTCACCTCCCCGGGGACACTCTCCAGCGCAGCACACGTCTGCACTGGCTCTCCCTGGGGACAAAGATCACAAGCGAGGGATGGGCTTGGCTTTGCCCCCAGCCCCAGGCTGCCACCAGAGAGACCTGCCACCCCCGCCCCAGCTGTGCGATGTGGGCACCACGTACAGCTGCAGATGTGGGTCAGGGCAGCTGTGGGCAGGGGGCAAGCCCCGTGGCGGTGCCCCCGGCGCTGGCAGCAGGCAGAGCTGGGGAGAGCGAGGGGCAGCCCAGGGCAGCCGGCAGCTGGCGGCGGGGCCCGTCAGGGTGCAGCACCCTCAGCAATGCCCGGCTCCGTGCGCCTCGGCCCCAGGGCTGCAGCGCAGGGCTGGCCCCAGCTGGGGCTGGGCTGGGAACAGGCAGGCAGGGCCCCTGGCAGCCCCGGCACGCACCTGCTCCCTGCATGGGGCAGCCTGCTCCTCTGCAATCGACCCCGTGGCATCCAGAGAAGAGCCCTGCCCTGGGCCTGAGCCATCTCGGCAGGGATGAGGCCTTCCTCTGGCGTCCGTCCCTCAAAGCCTCCCTCTGGCCCCCACGGTCCGTCCCTAAAACACTTCCCCTCTGGCCCCCAGTCCCTGCTGGCCCTGAAGGCCGGCCACAGCACTTGGTTTCAAGCCTGAGCTGGTCATGTCATGGCTGTTCTGGAACGTGGTACAGTGAAAGAAGAGATTGAAATGGCAAATGTTCCCTCTCAGGGTGGTCCCATGCTGGCAAAGGTTGTCCGAGGAGGTTGTGGGCTCTCTGTCCTTGCAGATCTTCAAAGGCCAAGGGCACACAGTCCTCTGCAACCTGCTCTAGCTGAGCGTGCTGGAGCAGAGGGCTTGGCCCAGAGGACCTCCATGGGTCCCTTCCAACCCCACCCTCCCGTGTGGCTCTGTGCTTTGCTTTTCCTCCTAAAGCCCCTCAGCTCAGCCCCGATGCCCGCTGGAAAGGGTGCTGGGGCAAGGGACGATCCCAAACTCCTCCCCTTCCCAGGGTCCTTCCCAGCACAAGCGCTCCCCACTCCGGAAGACACGATGGCAGACACAGTCAGGAGAGGGAAAAGATTCTTTTATTGTCAACACCAGCTGCGAGGGCCCAGGAGTCACAGCGGTTCAGCCGGTGAAAATCAGTCAGCACCTGCAACGACAGAGTCAGAAAGCTCTGATAAGCCCCCAGAGGCAGGAAGAGGCAGGATTTGGTTCCCCCTTCTTTGGAGGACACTGTTTCTGAGGAATTCCTCATGACCCAGAAGGGAGAGCTCTTGCTGGCCTCCACTAGGGGCCTTCTCCCCAGGGGTGATGTCCCTAGGGAGCTGTGCGTGCGCAGGGATGCTGACAGTGCCCCTGTGCCACACAGCAGGGCTCGACGGGGAGCCCCCTAGGGAGCTGCCGTGGGGCTCATCCCAAACCCTGCTCAGCACCAGCCCTCGCCGGCCCTTGCCAGCCAGCTGGGCTGACTTAGGGCCGTGTTCAGACTCGGGAAAGATGGGCAGCAGCGCCTGGTACGCACCTGGCCTTCCTGACGTGCTGCACCTTCCTGCATTCTCTCAGGTTTGGGTCAGCAAAATGACTTCCTCTCTTCTCCGTTTTATTTCTGCTGTGCTGTCCCTCTCCTCTGCCCAGATTTCTTTTCTCTTTCTTTTCCTCGAGTTTTCCTTCTCCTGGTGGGATCCTGAAAAACTTTCCATCCCACAGCGTGATGAGATGGGGAAAGCCCCAGGCCCCTGCAGTGAGCTCTCAGGTCAGGCAAGGGGAGCTCTTCCTACCTGGTTTCCTGGGGCAGGCTGGTCAGTTGTGGCAGGCGTGCCGGGGACTCTTCCGTGCCCTCGGGGGTGGCTGGAGGCAAATCTGGAGGTGCCTAAACCAGAAATTTGGGAGGTAACGGGTGGCAAGTAACGGCCTGGGGTAGTGAGGGCCTGACTGCCAAATTGCCATCTTAGCTCTACAGAGGAGATGCTGGTTTGCATCGTGCACATTTTGCACAGCCCAGCCAATGCAGCCTAGACTTGATGAAGCTGTGACGGAGTAGGATTTGAGCAAAAGCCCTCTCAAGGTGACAGCTTCTCCCTTCTGTCCTTCTGTGGGTATTTTGTAGGTATGTTTTGTTTGATGAAGCAGATCATACTTAATGAAGTGCATTCCAGAAACAGCCTTTCCAGTTTTCCTTAACACGTACCACTCTGGGGGGAGAGGAGGAGCCCCAAAGGCACAAGAGAGCGGCTGCCAGGAGGAGGCCCAGCAGCTGCTTGGCCTCCTGGGAAATTACTGTCCCACTTGAGACATGTTGTCCCAGTGTCTGTGGAGCTGCCGTACCTCTGCCGCTTTGGGCCCTGCCCCTGTGTCTCCCCCAGCTCCTCTGTCGATGTCCAGCAGAGAGGCGTCTGCATCCAGAAAGGCTTTTGCTGGACGCTGGGTCTCTGCTGTGCCTGCAGGGCCACTTTGCTCTTCGCACCTGCAGCTCTGGAAAGCAAAAGCACGTGCAGCAGCGTGACTTCTTGGAAGTCAAGAACATCTCAAGCAAAGCCCAGCCGAGCCCTACACCGCTTGTCTCCTCAACGTTGAGGTTTCTGGCATCCCAAGCCCCAGTGTCTGTGACAAGCCTCAGCCCCTCCTCCTACCTGTGCGCCTGTCCATGGGTGCTGGCACCTCCTCGGCTGATGGAGGGGAGAGGCCGGCCACCTCCCCCCCAAAGATGTCCCCGCAGTTTTCAATCAGGAACTCCACCAGCACGTTCACCTGCAGACATGAAAGCCTTGGTCTCAAGCCAGGTGCCTGCAGACGTGTCAAGCAGCCTTTCCCGCTGCTGACCCTTTGTCTGCGCAGGTGGCTGCGGCTGGGGGTTGCTCTTCCAGGCACCCAGCCCACCAGCCCTGGCTCAAGGGAGGAGGCAGCCAGGGACCTCTCAACAGCCAAGCTCCGATGGGCCGGGAAGGCAGCACTGGCTGCTGGGTAGGGCGTACCTTCTCGGTCACCGCCAGCATGGCCTGCAGCGGGAGCAGGTCCTCGTTGGGTGGGCTCAGCAGGTTGGGCCCGACGCAGATGGCCAGGTTGCTGCAGCTCATTCTGCTGGTGGCTGCGTTGTGGCCAATGTGCTGCAGCAGGGCCATCAGCCGCTTCAGGAGGAGGAGGTTGGCCACAGGCAACTTGTCAGCCACCCTGAGGGAAGAGGAAGACAAGGCTGATGAAGCAGAGGGTGCCCACAGCCGTCCCTGCAGCTGGCCCCAGGCGGGTGGGAGCCAGCAGCCGTGTTGCACAGCTTTGCAGCTGCCCGAAAAGACAGCTTTCTGAGGAACCCATGCTTTGCAGGCAGGTCCCAGAACTCTCCCGGTCCCTGCTCACCAGGCAGGCTGCTGCCCACACTTACGCTTTCAGCTCCTCCACCTTGGCCTGCTTGCTGGCCCTCTCCATGGCTGCCATCCAGTCCTCGTAGAGGTCGATGACGAGGAGCTTGGTGGGGATGCTTCGCAGGAATTCCTGCAATGCCAAGGGCTGCAGGTGAGCCTTTGAACGCTGCAGGCCAGCCAGGAGCTCCTCCAGCTGCAGCTCAGAAGCGCTCACCTTCAAGATGACGGCCAGCAGCAGTGCAGGCTGGCTTCCCACATCGACTTCCGTGCCGCGGTCCAGGGCCTCGCGTAGCTGCCGAAGTTCCGTGCCGCCGGCAGCTCTGCGGAATATCCCCTCCGTCGTCGGTCCTTCCTGGTGCAGGACAGCCAGCAGCTCCTGCAAGAGATGCAGGACAGTGGCTTGGCTGAGGAGCTGCCCTGCAGCAGCGGTGGCCGTGGCCAGAGCTCTTCCCCAGACTGGGCTCTGTCCCCCTGCAAAGGGGCTGGGAGCAGAGAAGCGTGAGCCATGGGCAGAGAGCCCAATTCCCCAGTACCTGGAGCCAGGGGACACTGCCTGTGGACTGAGTGGGGGGCTGGGGACCCCGTGTGCAGGCTGGCTTACCTGGATGGGCCGGGGCAGCGTGTTGTCCTCCCCACAGAGGGCTGCCAGGGGCTGCCCAAAGAGCGCCCTGCTGCAGCCGGAGCCCGCCTGCCCTGGTGCCTGGGCAGCGGCCGGGGTGCGCCGTAGAGCAAAGGGCCAGGGCAGCCCCATCCTCCTCCTGCTGCTGCTGCTGCTCCCTCCTGCTGCAAAGGAAAACAGAGTAAGACGCCATCAACGGAGAACCCCAGGCCAGCGGTCCCAGAGCCTGCCCTGCCCTGCTCTGTCCTGCCCGCAGCGCGATGCTGTGTAGTGCGGCAGGACAGGCAGGGAGCCAGCAGCTGGAACCGTGGCTTTGGCTCAGCAGCTGTGGCT
This sequence comes from Falco naumanni, assembly GCF_017639655.2. Classification (NCBI taxonomy): domain Eukaryota; kingdom Metazoa; phylum Chordata; class Aves; order Falconiformes; family Falconidae; genus Falco; species Falco naumanni. The sequence goes on along the minus strand of NC_054055.1, from coordinate 100,299 downwards.
TGGAGGCTGCCGAGAGCTGGTGTGCCACCAGGACAGCCTGTCCCAGCCCTTGCCCTGCCCTCCTGCAAGCTGTGGGCAGCCGCAGAGGCTCTGTGTCCTGCAGAAGCTCATGCAGCGGCCGCTCTCCAGCAGGTGTCCTTGCCAGTCCAGGTGTTGTCCTCCCGTGCGGTGCCCAACCTGCATGGCGACACTCAGGGGACAAGTGAGCACAGTTCAATCCATTGCAGGAGGTTGCCTTTCTTTCCCAAACTCACCTGGCTCGTGGCAAAGTCCCCCTGCGTTTGCAGATGGGGCCGTCGCAGGCCCTTGCTTGGGATGAGCCTGCAAGAACCAAGAATGAGGCTGCGCTTGGACAGCAGCCCCGCAGCAGAAAGGGCCAGCGGCGAGCTGCCCCCCCGGAGCCAGCAGCCTGAGCATGGCAGAGCTGGGACCCTCTGCCCTCCCAGGCTCTCTGCCCCGTGCGGCAGGTTTCGTCCCAGCTCCGCCAGCCAGCCAGTACGTACCAGCGTTCCTGGTGTCTCCCCAACCCCCTCTGCTGCGGAGCGGTACTGTGGGAACCCCCGCCCTCCTGCACATGGTCACCCCACTCGCTGCACATCCCAGCACAGCCAGAGATGGGTGAAAGGCAGCCATTCTCACCTCTGCCTGTGCCTCCATCAGCCTCTCCAGGCTCCTGGCGCGCACTGTCCTCCACTGGGCGGGAGAGAAGGAGGGGAAGAAGGTGAGCAGCCATGGGTCTGCTGCTCGGCTGCAGGAGCAGTGCTTGGGGACAGGGCCCAGAGCAGAGAGACACTCACGGCGTGGCGGCGGCTCAGCTCCTTCTCCAGGAGCTTGATGGATGTTAGGAGGGTGACGCGGGCTCCCGTGCGTCTTTCTGGTGTCCTGTGCACCGGGAAGGGAGAGGGAGAGAGCTGGGTGAGCCCCAAGCCGTCTCTTGTCTCTCGTCAGGCAGCTGCGCCCGAGAGCTGCCTGCAGCCACAGGGGCACCTTCCCCAGCTGGGGGCTGTGTTCCCCCGTGGGCCCAGCTTCTCCTGGAGCACCCCCCCGGCTTACCCCAGCAGCGTGGCCACCCACAGCTCCTTCAGTGCCTGGGAGCTGCAGAAAGAGAGGGGAGACAGCGTCAGGCCCTGCTGCCCCCAGCCCTGGGCAAAGGTGGGTGCCTGCACAGCCCTGCCCCGTGGGGCAGGACAGAGGCGCTGTCCAAGCCCTGGGTCGCTCTGTCCTGCCCGAGCAGCTGTATTTGCCCTTCCCTTCTGGGGACCAAAAGGTGACCAGGGGATGCAGGATGGGGAAACATCCCCCATCCCTCCCTCCCTGCCACCGAGCTGCCTGCTCCCTGCCCAGCTCTGCACGCAAGGCAGAGGCCAGTATTCACAGGATGGCGTGGGCACGGCTGGGAAGCTCTCCTGCCCGACCACGACTCACCCAAAAGTGGCAATGCAGGAGCCGGTGGGCCAGGCGAGGATGACAGAGGTGCTGTCCTCATCGGTGCCTTGCTCCTCCTCCTCCTGTCCATCCTGCCCCGCAGCCTCCTTCCCACTGCTGAGCACCCACAGCTGGTCCAGGGCCAGGCGGAGCTGTGGGCGCAGGCTGGTGCCATGTCTGCAGAGAGCAGAGGCAGGCACTGAGCTGGAGGGGGGCTCCTTGGGCTGGGTCCCCACGCGCAGAGCCCTGTCCCCCACCTGCCCTTGGGACGGACATGGGTGCCTCCAGCACCGAGGGGCCGGGGCCTGGGGCTGGTGCCAGGGTGTCCCTGGGCCGGGGCTGGGGGGCAAGGACCTGGGCTCTGAGGGTCTTACCGCAACTTGGCGACCACCAGTTCCTCGTGGAGGAGCAGAAGGCGCCTCTCGCTCCTCTTGCGGCCCCGGGTCAGCCGCACGTCCGCACTCAGCACCGGCTCGGCGTCGCTGAGAGCCTCCCTGCAGAGCAGAGCGCGGCGGGCATGAGCAACGCCAGTGCTGCGTGGCCCAGCTGTGCCCGCGTGTCCCCGAGCCCGGGGGGAGCCCACCTGGAGCCGCAGCAGCAGCAGGCCTGGCCCATCCTGCCCGGGAGAGGAGGGCCCTGGCCGTGCACCGAGGAGGGGGCCCAGCCGGCGACGGGGAGGCTGGGGAGCGGGGTGCTGGTGCTGTGGCAGCGCTCCTGGGCCAGAGGCTGCCTCCTGCCAGCGCCGCTGCGTGCCAGCACAGCTCTGCCCTGCTGCCTGTGGTGGCCGTGGGCTCCCCGTGACCAACGGTCTGAGCCCAACGGAAAGTGGGCGGGGCCTGGGGGGGCGGGGCCGGGGCCCTCTCCAGTATGGCCGGGCCTGCCCCGCCCGGGGGAGCCCCGAGCAGGACAGGGCAGGGGGCGAGGGCCACCTCCCTGCGCCTGCGGCCAGCGCTTTCACCTGGGGTTTTGACAGGGTCCTGGTCGATAAAAGAAGCTGTTTTTCCTAGAGATGGCCGTTGTGGCCTGAGGCAGACTCCTCTTGGTGGAGGCCGGCCTAGCAGGTTGGAAGGCCTCTGGCAACCAGGCCGTGCTAGGCCTCAGGCCCCAAGGCGCTGGAATTGGAGCAGGCCCACCGGGAGGAAAAACTTCCATTTTTACCAAAAGACGGGGGGACTAGCAGCAGTCAAGAGCCGCTCGTGTCCTGCCAGGCACCACAGGTAAATGAAATGTGTGGTGAGCTTCGGCAGGAATTGTGGTGCCCCTGGAGCACCACCCTTGCTTGGGAAGGCCTTATCCCACCTGGGTGCTAAGGCTTCACCCTTGGCAATCAGGGCTGGATGAGCAGCACCCAGGAGCCCCTGCCCTGTTAGCCATGACCTTCACCCAGCCGGTGGCCAACACGGCCAGGGGCGAGTCTGTGGGGTAGGCCATGACCATGGCAAAGAAGGGGAAAAGTAGTCAGCTTTTGATGGCCCGTGTCTCGTTTCACTGTTGACCCTAAGCAATGCCTTGCTTCAAATAGAAGCCATTCAGAGAGTTACACACCCGCCCTTTTCAGGAAAAATGCAGGAAATCAGAGACATGTAGCAAGTTCTCTGTTGGCTGTTGTACACCGCAGCAAGAAGCAGCGTGGGTCCAGTGGCTAATGCTGGAAGGGGAATTCAGCACTTCTGGGAAAGGGAGATAAAGGCACTCTTGTGGGCCAGGCTGGGATTGGGGAGCCTGAGTGGGTGTCTGGGGTCCCAGCTTTCCCGCAGTGCTGACTGTGGTGCCTGCTGCTTGTTCTTCCCTGCAACGCCGGCTGCATCCACCTGCTGGGGCTGTGCTTGGGAAGGGCTCCGGGGGTGAGCAAGCCCACGGGAGAGGGCTGCGGAGAAGCTCTTCTCCAGAGATCTACCAGAAACTGTGCAGAGCATCCGAGAGGATGCTCTGTGTGACAAGGGAAGGTGCCCGTTGGTCCAATGTATGGAGCCTGCAGGGCTCCCATCAGGGTCCTTTGACCTACCCATCCTCCAGCCAGCAATCCAGGTGCTGGGGGGTCCCATGTAGGTCTCCTGAGGTACCCTTTAGCCCCGGTGCAAGGTGTCATGCCTCAGTGTGTGCTTGCAGGGCATGTTTCCTTCCTGCTGACAAGGCCGGAATTGCAGTTAAATGCCCCTGGGCGATCCCGAGCCAAAAGCAGGTTTTTTTCTATGGGCCACACTGCTTTGCAGTCCATGTGTGTGGTTCAGCTCCTGCATGGGAGCTGAGGACACGAGGTGACCTAGCTCTGAAGCTGGCCACTCTTGCTCCAGGCAACTCCAGTTGCTTGCGTTTTCCTTCAGCTTCCCCAGCCTGATGATCTCCACTGTCACCTCCTCCCTGTCCTACAAGAAGTATCCCTCTCCCAGCCATTAGGACAGTGGCGCAGCACTCAGAATCCAGATCACTGGCAGAGAAGTAGGACAGAGGAAAAGAGAAGTTCTCCTTTGAAAGAAATCCTTCTTTGTCCTCCTTTAGCTACCAGTGGATGAAAAATAGGGGGACAGAATTTCAGGCCAGCCACAGCACTGGCTTTCAAGCCTGAGCTTGTAATGTCATGGCTGTTCTGGAATGTGGTACAGTGAAAGGAGAGATAGAAATGGCAAATTTTCCCCCTCAGAGCGGTCAAATGCTGGCAGAGGTTGTCCAAGGAGGTTGTGGCGTCTCTGTCCTTGGAGATCTTCAAAGGCCAAGGGCACACAGTTCTCTGCGACCTGCTCGAGGTGAGCGTGCTGGAGCAGAGGGCTTTGCCCAGAGGACCTCCATGGGTCCCTTCCAACCCCACCCTCCCGTGTGGCTCTGTGCTTTGCTTTTGCCCTGGCGGAGATCTTCAGGGACTTTGTGCTCCATTTTGTGTTGCCTTAGGGCTACAATGTGCTGGGGTTTGGGGGCAACAAGGTTATGGTATGCCAGAGGCCAGGCGAGTTAGTGTCAAAGTGTGTTATTGTTATGGACAGAACCTGTGTTTGTTGGCCCTGTGTTCCTGGGGTTATGGCATTTTTATCATGTGTTCTGTGTGGTTGTTTTTTTTTTGTGGAGAGTGCCTTTTTTCAGCTATTTTGCCTTTGTGGGGTTTGGATGGGGGCCTTTGGTTTGTGTATGATGTTTCTTCTGGTTGTTTTTCTGCTGTGCTGGTGGATGGTGGTGGTTTTTTTCTGTCTTGAAACCATCGTTACAGGCCTAATATATCTCCTGCAGGTCAGGCAGTGTCACTTCTGGCGTGGTCTGACTCATTTCTGGTGAGTTGGTAGGTAGGTATGGAGGACTTGTGGTCCCTCCATGGAGGATGACTGCTAGAGGACTAAGAGGCAGATCTGTGGAGGGGTGAGAGGACTGCTGGCCCATAAGCAGTGACTGTCAGAGGACTAAGTGTACTTGAATTTACGTGGGCTTCCAAATTCATGGTTGTTTCTCCTGCCTTGCGGAAGAGCCATGGGAAGTCACCAGCCACACGGAAGGATAAAGGGTTTCCCACGGCTACGTGGCTTTTTGGGTTTTGCTTTTGAATAAGAAAGTCCTGTCTCTACATGAGTAGAACTATAAACGGTCAATTTTGCCAACTTTAGAAAGCAGGGAGCAGCACTTTTGTGCTGTGCCTCACATGGCGGCCAGGGCATGGTGAGAAACAGCAAGTGAGTTTCTTCCTGGAACCTTCTCCAGGGGAGCAGTGCTGCACTTGTCAAGGTGAGGGGTTTTTTGGCTCTATGCGATTGCAAATGTGAGGGGTTAATTTTCAGAACACAGCTACTAGGGAGCAGCACATTTGTGCTGTGCCTCACATGGCTGCAAGGACAGAGTGAGAAACAGCAAGAGAATTCCTGCCTGGCACCTTCTCCAGGGGAATAGTGCTGCACTTTCACAAAGTGAGCTCTGGTTCAGCATGAGTGCACAAGGTTTTGGTCAATTTTCTCACCACAGGAAGCTGGAAGCAGCACTTTTGTGCTGTGCCTCACATGGGTGCCAGGGCAGGGTGAGAAGCAGCAAGAGAATTCGTTTCTGGAACCTTCTCCAGGGGAGCTGTGCTGCACTTTCTTAAGAGATACTTTTTCTTTTAGCTCTGCATGAGTGCACAAGGTTTGTGTCAATGTTCTCAGCACAGAAAGCAGGGAGAAGAAGTTTGGTGCTCTTCCTCACATGGCTTCCAGGGCAGGGTGAGAACAACAAGAGAATTTTTTCCTGGTACCTTCTTTATGGGAGGAGTGCTGTACTTTCCCAAAGTGACTTTTTTGGGCTCTTAACGACTGCAACGCTGAAGGATTAATTTTGCTCACCACGGAAAGCAGGGAGCAGAACTTTTGTGCTGTGCCTGACATGGCTGCCAGGGCAGGGTGAGAAGCAGCCAGAGAATTCGTTCCTGGAACCTTCTCCGGGGAGCAGTGCTGCAGTTTGCCAAGGTGAGTTTTTTGGGCTCTGCGCAATTTCAAATGTGAGGGGTCCATTTTCTGACCACAGAAAGCAGGGAGCAGAACATTTGTGCTGTGCCTCACACGGCTGCCAGGGCAGGGTGAGAAGCAGCAAGAGAATTCCTTCCTGCCACCTTCTCCAGGGGAGCAGCCCTGCACTTTGTCAAGGTGAGTTATTTGGGCTGTGCATTATTGCCAGTGTAAAGGTGTCCAGTTTCTCCCCACAGAGAGCAGGGTGCACAACTTCTCTACTGTGCCTAACGTGGCTGCAAGGAAATGGTGAGAGGTAGCAATAAAATTCCTTCTGGAACCCTCTCCAGGAGAGCAGCCCTGCACTTTCCCAGGCCATGTTTTTTGGTTCTGTGTGAGTTCAAAAGTGCTGTGTCAATTTTCTCACCAGAGAAAGCAGGGAGCAGAACTCTTGTGCTGTGCCTCACATGGCTACCATGCACGGTGGGAAGCAGCGAGAGAATTCCTTCCTGGTACCTTCTCCAGGGGAATTTCCCAGTTCCCGAGAGACTCCTGGCACCGGCTGCAAGGGGGCTCCCAGCCGAAGGGTGGGCCTGGGTGTTGTTGGGGTGGGAATTGGTGATGTCTCCTTTCCTTAGTCACGTTAACACTTTGGGATAACAAATGGATGCTTCGCTCCTATTGCTCTTTTATCATATCGCTCACAGTAACTGCTACTGGTTCCTTTTATCATATTGCATGCTATTTTCTTTTATTGCAATATAAGAAACTGCAGTTTGATATATTCCATTATTTGATATACTTGATAGATTTGATTATATTTGATGTGGAGTTCAGCTTTGCTGTGTATCCAGTCAGCCAGCAAAACATAATTCGGCGTAGTCGGCAGCATACGAAGTAAAACTCTCTCTATTTAGGAAAAAAAAAATGTTCCTCGACTTGCTATTGTCAGGTGGGAACCATTGCCTTATGGTGTTTGGGCCAGAGTGGTCTGGTGGTGCTGGGCAGTTGGGCCATGCCAGGGACAGAGGGACGGGGGCAGGGGAGGGGGCGGGGGGACGGGGGTTAGGGAGGGACGGGTGGGAATGGATGAAGGTGTTTAGGGATGGAGCGGGGTGTGTGGGGGTGGGGGGTGGGGCAAGGATGTGTGTTTGTGGGAGTGGGTGTATGGGGGGTGGGGGAGGTTTGAGGAGGCGGGTGTGTGTGTATTGGTAAACCTGGGTATGGGGGTGGGGGGGGTGGGGGTGGGGGGAGGGTGGAGGGTGTGTGTGTTATTTAGAGAACAGAGTGGGGAGCCTGGGGGAAGGGTTTTCGGGACGGACGGGAGGTTTGATGAAGGCCTTTAGGGAAGGACCGGGGAGCTGGGGGAAGGATTTTAGGGATGGACCGAGGGTGGGGGAGGGCTGCACCAGGGTCTGGGGGAACAGGTTTTAGGGCCCCGGGCGGGGCGGTGGAGGTGGGGGATGATTTCAGGAACAGCCAGGATGGAGGAGGGTGTCAAGGGAAGTCTTTCAGGGTTGTTTGGGGGGAAGGATTTTGGGGACGGATGTGGTGTCTGGCGGGACGTTTGATGCCACTGTTTAGATTCCACTGTATATACGTTTATGTCCAGGGATTCTGTTAAGGGGAAGGCTGCTGGCTCGGCAAAGGGACGAGATGTCTGAGCTCCCCAGTTGCCACGCTCTGATTTGGCTGTGTAGCTCTACGTTAAACACACCTGCGCACAAAGGTTAGGCCAAGCTGACTCTCTAAAGCTGTTAGAAGTGATGAATTAAGGGACCTCTCATCCAGGGAGTCAGCCTCGGGAAGGATGGGGAAGAAAGAATGGGTGGGGAAAAGATCTGCGTTCTCTTCGGTGATGCAGAAAGAGCCTCTGGGTGAGGACGTTGTGGTCGCAGGAGGAGACAAGCCGATAGAGTGCTGCGATCCGCAGAATGTTGGTTGGAAGTCGGACAAAGGTAATTGTTGTGGGGGGAGATCGTGACCTCTGACTCAGATAGCCCCCCGAGAGAGGGCAAGGCCCCGCTTGGGGAGCACGGGGAGCTAGTAAAAAAGCTCAGCAGTGCTGTCTGAGGGTGTGTGCTCGTTTGCATTAAAGCAAGCAACTTGTAACCCATCCCGTGCCTGACTGAAAATGCATGTGTAATGCGCTATGAGTGTGCAAGTGCTCTGCTGTCCATAGTGCGTACCCTCGAGGAACTGGGTGAGCACGCTCAGAGGAAACATTCCCCCGTGCTCCCAGCACTGCCATAAAGAATGCCGGCCTTCTGAAACTTGCAAGCAAGGCTTAGAGGGTTTTTCTCCCTGACCGACTTTATGGTATCATTCCCACCATACTGGAGAGAGCAAATCTTTTTCTCTTTGGTGGTGAAAGCAGCTTGGGGAGCGTCACTGAAGTGCAGCACTTTTTTAACCTCAGGTCTAAAGTGCCACCGGTCCTACCGTGGAATACATCCTTCCTCAGGCTTTCAGCAAACGGAAAGGATGCATCAAACCCACCCCACAAACATGTCCTGCACTTTTTTTATCTTTCCTGGAACGTGGGGACATGACCCTGCTGGGCCATCAGTGCCACCTGCCTGGGAGCCAAGATGGTGCCTTTACATTCCAGGCTAAGGACTTACCTTCTTTTTTTCCTTTTCAGCGACTTTAGAGCCATCCTTAGGGAGGCTGGTTAAGCTGGTTTACTGCACAGCTGGTCGCCAGTGGAGGGAAACGGTAAGCTCCGCTATTGCCTTTGGTGTTTACTTGTTACCTTGTCGCTCGTTTGAGTGATCTTACCATGCCCCGGCAAGCAGAAGCTATCACGCCACTTTAGGCCTTGGTCTAATAGTCATGCAAAGCAACATTGAAAGTCATTCGGAGATCTGGAACAGGCCCCAATGTGCATTTTATAAAAGTGCATCTTGGCTGCTCTTTATCTTTGTATGGGTTTTTTTCCCGTTTCTCCAGACTGTTGAAGCTCTGAAAGGTGCCAATGAGCTGCTCTCCCTCAGTTTGCTCCTTTGCCTTTGGGGAGTGCGTTTCATGTTTTCTTCATGGCTTTGCAGAGGAGAAAATCCATGAATACACCACCTTGGTTTTTTCACCTAAGCTAATTTCAGAAACTGCCTCCTTTAACTTAGACATGAAACTCTTCTTAACCTCTTTGTGCACTTGTAGAAAAGCAGGGTGGGGTGGGGGGTGGGGGATGGGGGTGTCTTCAGGAAGTGCCCGCAAAAGAGCCTTTAGGAGACCCTGTCCCTTGACTGACAGGTGGGGTAGTGAAGAGTCTGAGAAAGTCACGGGTGTTTTGGTGTTCACCTAGGCAGGTTTTCGTTTTGTTTTTTTTTTTTTCTTATTTTCTTTTTTAACTTATGTAGCTTATGTCACCAGGTAGTGACAGCCCGGGGGTGACAGGAGGGGACAGCAAGCAAAGGCAGCCTGGAGGATGACAGGAGGGGACAGTAGGTGGGGACAGGCCTGGGGGGTACAGGAGAGGACAGCTGTTGGGGACAGCCTGGGGGGTGACAGGAGGGGAGAGCAGGTATTGAAAGCCTGGCGGTGACAGGACCTCAGGCGCCAGATCATGGGCCGCGAGAGGCTGAAGGCGACCCGCTGCGACCTGCAGGTCACCAATGCCCAGACCATGGAAGGTGCGTGGGGGCGGCGGGCGCGGGGACCGGGGACCGGCCGGCTGGCGGTGGCGCAGGCGCCCAGTGAGGCGGTTGGGCCGCGGCCGGCAGCGGTGACTTGTGCTGGGGCCTCAGAGCTGCTCTTCCGTGGTTGTGCGCTGGCAGCTGCCGTCAGGGCTGTGTGCGCAGCCAGGCACAGCAGCGTACGGGGTCCGTGTGCGACACCGCGCGTGGAAGAGGTTTGGTTTCTGGGAACCCTTCTAGGTAAAACGATAAGGGAATGTGGGACAATGCCTTGTCATCACAAACCTGCCAGATTTCTTTGAAAGCCGGCAGAGAAGGCTGAACGTGATAGAAAAGGAGTGGATGGCTAATTTGAAGGGGAAAAAAGTGGGTTTGGTGACTGAAATTTGTCTTCAGCCACTTTTACTCCACCGCATTGGAAAAGTGGTGCTTGGCTGCTGCAGAAACTGCTCAGTAGCAACGTTTGGGATCAAGAGTGTATCTGTGAGTGAGAATCTATGCAGACCCTGGAAAGCCATCTTGTAGACGAGCGTTCTGTCTAAAGTATACTTGGCATTTCTTGCCAATACAGCTTCTTTGCTACACCAAAGACATTTTCATTCAGATGCTATTGAGCATCATTTCTTCTTTTCTTTCAAACGGTGCATTTTTTTCCTGGTACTGCGTGTTAGACGGTGTCAGGGCAATACTGAAGTTTTATGGCAGATCACTTATGGTGAATATACCTAAAAATGTTCTTCGAGAAGCCCTAAGTTCTTTTGAATCTCAGAAATGGTGCTTGATTCTCAGAGACGGTAATGGTTTCGTATTACTTAGCGTGCTGTTTCAGTTTGGTAATCTACCGTCTGGCAAAGCTTGCATGTGATTAAAGACTTTGGGATATGACAGAAATAAAAAGACTTGGAAACCGTCTCCATTCCTTAAACATTCAAATTTTACCGGGTGTTTTGTTTTGTTTTTTTCTTTTTTTCCTGTGGTTCTGTGACATTCTCTCAACAGTCTTTTCTTTACAATGTGTACTCATAGGTTTTTTTCCCTCTTCCTGTTTGTTGTATTAAAACTTAAACAGAATGACATGCCTGCTGTGGTAACTGTAACTTTGGCCCCAGCCTTTCCAGTGGTTGGACCTAAACACGCTGTTTACCTACAGATAGGTAAAGTATGTTCAGGAGAGTATCTGTGAGGAGACTTAACAGCACGGTGTTAGGGGTCTTGGGGGTGTTACGGGGTCGCGTGTCATACGGCGGTAGAGATAGACATGCAGGTAGAGGCAGATGTACAGGTGGTGACACAGATACTTACTGGAACTTCTGTAAGGGTGTCTTCCCTGTGGAAATGCAAAAATCCCCCAGTGGTTGTCAGAGCAAAGCTAAGGAATACATTTCAGTGTCATACACGTGTATGCCAGATTTTGGGGTTTTATACATAACCGTGAATTTCCGTTTTTGTTGAACAGCATCTGCGTGCCTAAAGTCACCTTCAGAAGATGAAGGAAAGAACTCGGCCAGGATGTTCTGCCTAAAGGGGGTTCTTGGAGATCTTCCCTGTGGAGATACGGTCGTGGGTTTTATAACTTGGTGCAGGAGTCCTGACTAAATGTTGACATGATCTTGGAAAGACCCTTCAGTGAACCTTGAGTGAAGATGGCCAACTTGTTCAGATTTTTCCGGGCCGCGTGATCACAGAAATCTCGTAATAGAAGCAATGCTAATAGAAGCTGAAAGTAAACAGGATTTTAAACATCACTGGGGGGGGAAAAAAAAGAGATGGTGGACTCTTTTTGAAGATGGTGGGAAGGCAAAATGGATGGTTGGGATGTGTTTGAAAAGGTGGGAGGCAGGGTGGGGGTGTCCTCTTCCGTGCTCGCTATTATAGAGACATGTTCTAGGGTTTTGTAAGCTAACAGGAGCAAAAGCAATGGAAGTTAGATCAGGAAAGAACCTCATGCTTTAGCAGACACTGCTTTAGTGACTTTAGAGACCATTTTGCTGTTGGCATTGAAACGATTCCAAAAAAATGGAAAAGATTTTGCTGCTTGTGTTTGACTATCAGACCTGAAGATTTCTGGAAAGGTACCGTGAGATGATGAAAGCATGACGCTGTGTGTAAAGTGTTGCTTTTCTATCTGTAAAGGGATTCCCTGAAGTGCTACGTCACGACATGTTAATATCACTCTTACAAACTGACTGATGCTTTCTCTGTATTGATGTTGTTTCCAGAATACACAGATGACAATGCCCTGATTCCGGGGAACTCATCGGTAACTGTTAGGGGAGTCCCTGTTAGAGGAGTTAAAGCTACCGGCAAAACAGACCTTGGGTAAGTAGCCATAACGCGTTGTGTTCTTTGGGAGGGGTTTCAGTGTGTTCACCTTCTTTGTGGCTGTTGGTTTACGGAGGCATTCCGGTTGTATCTTTCTTGTTAAAGCTGCTGTTAACTTTTGTTGTGACAGGGCAGATTTGAAGGTATCTGTCCCAAAGCAGACTTAGATTTTTCAGCCCGCTGGGACGTGGCATTCAAGCTCCAACAGTGGTAACTGTTCAGATGTTTGAATTGGGTTTGTTCTTGGGCTTGGTTTTTCTGAGAGTCAAGTTCTCCATCCTGTTTCCTCTATGCAGAGAGATCCCTTATTGTATGCTTTTGCTTGTATTGCTTTTAGAGTAAACGGAGAGACACATTGCAGTGTGAACTGGTGATTTGTTCCCATCTGCCAGCAGTCCGAGTCTCCGTGTTTGCCTGCTTCCTTTGTTTGGGGGAGGGGGGGCAGGGTATTCTTACACCCCAAAGGGGTGTGTGTGTGTGGGCTGCATACTGTCTCCAGAGGAAAGACTGAGAGTGGCCAGCTGGCAAACCGTGCAAACAAGAAGTTTCATTCTTAAGTGCTTCCTATTAGATTCCTAAAGACAATGTCTATGTCGGGCAAGAGAAAAAGAGCAACGTCCTAAAGCGTATTGCCTTTTGTGCCAGGACGGTGAAGGAACAGTTGATCTTTTCCAAACCTGAAGCTCAGAAAGCAGTTGAGCACTTTCCCAAATGTTGGTAGTTACCTTTCTAAGTCTGATTTCACCCTAAGCTGCTCTCTGTGCTCCAGGTATTACTGCTGTATTCCTCAGATTTATGGAGGACAGAGAATCTGATTACAATTGCAGATACTCAAATGTAAGCCTGACTACAGCATTGTCGCTGTCATCGATGTATTCGTACAGTCCAGTTCTGTATCAGCTGCATCAGCATGGTTTGAATGGTCATGTTTTCAAGGCTTCTTCAAGACAGACCTCTCCTCCACCATTAGTAGATATTATTGACCTGTGGTTTTGCCGTGTCTTTCTAATGTTAGTTCTCAATAAATAAAGTATACCGGCGAGTTTCAGTGTGTCTCTAAGATTTATCTCTAAGACTTATCCTTGAGAGATAACCATAAGTCTTAACCTAAAGACCTACCCTTAAGATCTAACCCTAAGATTCAACCCTAAGACCTAAAGGGTAGAAGCTCTGATCTGGCTTCGGTCAATCTGGGATCATCACTGGGAACCACGGAACTTGGCCAGCCCAAGGTCTGTGAGGTAGCAGGTTAAATGAGGCAGAGGAGAAGCCCACAACTCTGCTAAGCTGGGTTGTTGGCACCAAGGTACCTCTGTGACATTTTCACTGTTCTGCAGTGTAAAGACGGCCTGTGATTTTCAAAAACTGGAGATCAGTCTTTAAAATGCAATTCCTTGGACAATAATAATGTTGTGTCAAGTAAATACGCACACCCCTCACCAATGGAGTTTTGGTTTTTTTCTTTGTACCTTTGCTGCTTCTGCAGAAGCCAGTAGTGCAGAGGGCTGAGGGTACAGCTGCACAGAGTGGCTTCTGTTTTGTGAGCTCTAACTAAACGTGCAATGGACAGCCATTAAGATTGGGAAAGCTCACAAAAAGCTTAAAAACAGATAAACCACAACATTTCTTTCTTTTTTATAGACCTCCTTAGATTACTCCTTTTTTTATAAAAATGAGAAATCAGGGGTTATCATGCTTTCTATGCTATCTAAAGGCTTTAATCAGCAGTGCCTCCCCTGTCCGTTCAGAGGAGGTCATGTCCATCTTTTTTCAGATTTTCTGTAGCTGGAAGAAGTGTTTTTGCCAGCCACCACAGACAAGTTTTCCTAAAAGGCATAATCTGTCCATTTAAGTGTTCCTTCAGCCTGATAATGATTTAAAAACTGTGCCTGCTGGTCTGAACCTGGATTTCATGTTCTAGTTCCCTCCTAACAAAATAAATAGAATGTTCTTTGCTGTAGATGCCCCATTGCAACGGGGTCTCCAGGAAGGGATTCTGCATCCAGCCCATCATAAACAATCATGCAGAATTCAAGAGAATATTTTAAGACCAACACGTTCTGCACTGATTAACGTCTTCACCACTGTCATCTACAGTGGTGAAGATGACAATGAGGAGTACAATGAAGAGGAAGAGAACTGTAAACAGTTTTTTTCTTTTTTTTTTGCAAGGAAGAAGAACGAGGGGCTTTTCAA